>NW_027362767.1:97389667-97989667 GCF_046119375.1 Phyllobates terribilis | reverse complement strand
GAGCAGATCTAGCAACTCGGGGTACGATTTAAGAAACCGCTGAACCACGAGGTTAAGCACATGAGCCAGGCATGGTACGTGTGTGATCTCACCTCGCCTCAGAGCCGCCACCAGGTTACGGCCATTGTCACACACGACCATGCCGGGATGTAGGTTCAGCGGTCTCAGCCACAGATCTGCCTGCTCTTTCACAGCTGTCCACAACTCACAAGCAGTGTGAGGTTTATCACCTAAGCTTATGAGTTTCAGCACAGCCTGTTGCCGCTTGGCGGAGGCAGTACTGCAATGCTTCCAGCTTGTAACTGATGTGGTGATATCTGAGATGGAGGCTGAACATGAGGAGGAGGAGGAGGATGCGCAGGAGCTGTACACTGTGGGGGCAACTCTGACTGACATAGGGCCCGCAATCCTCGGTGTGGGGAGGATGTGTTCCGTCCCAAGGTCCGACTGGGTCCCGGCTTCCACTATGTTTACCCAGTGTGCCGTCAGAGAGATGTACCGTCCCTGGCTACAAGCACTTGTCCACGTGTCCGTTGTCAGGTGGACTCTCCCAGTAACTGCGTTGTTGAAGGCACGGCAGATGCTTTGGGACACGTGCTTGTGTAGTGCGGGGATGGCACACCGGGCAAAATAGTGTCGGCTGGGGACCGAGTACCGAGGGACGGCCACCGCCATAAGATTGCGGAAGGATTCCGTCTCCACCAGCCTAAAAGGCAGCATTTCCAATGCAAGCAGTCGTGAAATGTGCGAATTTAGGACTGTGGCCTGTGGGGCGTTAGCTGCGAATTTCCGCTTTCTTTCAAAGGTCTGGGATATGGACAATTGAATGCTGCGGTGGGACGTGGACGTGGACGTTGATGCTGTTTCTTGAGAAACTGCCATAACAAGTGAAGACTGAGAGGAGGGGGCATCTTTACATGCAGTATGGACAGGGGATTGCCTTGCACACACAACAGGGGGTTCTATTGCATGCACAACAGTGGAAGAAGCAGTGGTGACACCCGCTGACACTGGTCGTGGACCCTGGGTTTCGCCCCACAAAGTCGGGTGCTTTGCTGCCATGTGCCTGATCATGCTGGTGGTGGTCAGGCTGGTAGTTTTGTCACCCCTGCTGATGCTGGCATGGCAGTTGGAACATATGGCCTTTTTGGGGTTATCAGCAGAGTCTTTAAAAAAATTCCAGACTCTGGAAGACCTACCGCTTTACTGGCAACGTCCCTCGTGTTGGTGTTACGGGGAACGGTTGCCTGCCTTCTGTCTGCGGCCACCACACTGCTTCTTCCTGCCTGTTGGGGTACTCTGCCTCCCTCCCCCTGTGTGCTGCTGGCCTCACTCTGCATGTCCTCCTTCCACGTTGGGTCAGTTACTAGATCATCCACCACCTCCTCCTCTTCCACTTGCGCACCACGATCCTCCTCCTCACTTCCTGGCAATTGTGTCTCGTCATCGTCCACCTCTTGTGACAGATTGCCAACGTCGACTTCCTGTGGCCGTGGCTGTTCAAATATTTGGGCATCGCAACATGGGATCTCCTCTTCCACCACTTCAAGCGTATCAGGCGAGGGGCCCAAATATGGAAATGGACCAGTGAACAGCTCTTCAGAGTGTCCAAGTGTGGGATCACTTGCTGTCTGATGACACTCAGCATGGTGGGAGGAAGGAGCATCAGGGTGAGGAGGAGTATGCGGTCGAGACTCACGGCTACTAAGAGTTGACCGTGTGGAAGACAGACCGGAGGTGGTGGTGCCCAGGTAACTGGAAGTATTGTCTGCTATCCAATTAATAACCTGTTCACACTGATCAGTTCTCAATACTGGTGTTGTTCTGTGCTTCCCTAGTAATTCGGTCAAGAAGTGGGAGCGAGAAGATGTGGCTGTTGGTTGTGGCACATTTTCACCTTGGCCACGGCCCCGTCCTCTGCACGAACCATCACCAGAACGTCCACTTCCACGTCCCTTGCCACGCGCCTTGCCCATTGTAAATGAAGTAAAATAGCTTACACTTGCACTATCAATGGAAAAAGGGTAATAAAGAGTAGATGAGAACCGTGGAAGAGGAAAACCACAGTTATTGTTTACTGGGGTATACCACACTTTTTTAAATAGAGATATTTGCGGCTGAACAGTGAGCGACACACTCAAACTGCTTTTTTTTAGATACCAAAGGCCCAAAACTGGATAGTACAGCGATTTGACGCGTGGAACTGCGAAACCACACTGGGATGTCGGGCCTACACAAGACTATTTTCAACAGATATATTTTTGTGTCACAACAGTCAGGAGACACTACTGTTTTTCTTTACGGAAAAAACTACCAAAACCTGAATAATAGAGATTTTTTACCGTGGAACAGGAAAACCACAGTTATAATTTACTGGTGTATACCAGGCTTTTTAAAATATATATATATTTGCGGCTGAACAGTGAGCGACACACTCAAACTGTTTTTTTTAGATACAAATGGCCCAAAAGTGGATAATACAGAGGTTTGTACCGTGGAACTGCAAAACCACGCTTGTATTTCTCGGGCCTACACCAGACTATTTTCAACAGATATATTTGTGTCTGAAAAATCAGGGAGACACTATTTTTTTTTTTTACAGCAAAAAATGCAAAAAGCAGGATAATAGAGATTTTTTACCGTGGAACAGCGAAAGCACACTTCTGTCTCTCTGGCCTACACCAGACTATTTTCAACAGATATATTTGTGTCTGAAAAATCAAGGAGACACTATTATTATTTTTATACAGCAAAAAATGCCAAAAACAGGATAATAGAGATGTTTTACCGTGGAGCATCAAAACCACAGTAATAATTTACTGGTGTATACCAGGCTTTTTAAAATATATATATATTTGCGGCTGAACAGTGAGCGACACACTCAAACTGTTTTTTTTAGATACAAATGGCCCAAAAGTGGATAATACAGAGGTTTGTACCGTGGAACTGCAAAACCACGCTTGTATTTCTCGGGCCTACACCAGACTATTTTCAACAGATATATTTGTGTCTGAAAAATCAGGGAGACACTATTTTTTTTTTTTACAGCAAAAAATGCAAAAAGCAGGATAATAGAGATTTTTTACCGTGGAACAGCAAAAGCACACTTCTGTCTCTCTGGCCTACACCAGACTATTTTCAACAGATATATTTGTGTCTGAAAAATCAAGGAGACACTATTATTATTTTTATACAGCAAAAAATGCCAAAAACAGGATAATAGAGATGTTTTACCGTGGAGCATCAAAACCACAGTAATAATTTACTGGTGTATACCAGGCTTTTTAAAATATATATATATTTGCGGCTGAACAGTGAGCGACACACTCAAACTGTTTTTTTTAGATACAAATGGCCCAAAAGTGGATAATACAGAGGTTTGTACCGTGGAACTGCAAAACCACACTTGTATTTCTCGGGCCTACACCAGACTATTTTCAACAGATATATTTGTGTCTGAAAAATCAGGGAGACACTATTTTTTTTTTTTTTACAGCAAAAAATGCAAAAAGCAGGATAATAGAGATTTTTTACCGTGGAACAGCAAAAGCACACTTCTGTCTCTCTGGCCTACACCAGACTATTTTCAACAGATATATTTGTGTCTGAAAAATCAGGGAGACACTATTTTTTTTTTTTTTTACAGCAAAAAATGCCAAAAACAGGATAATAGAGATGTTTTACCGTGGAACATCAAAACCACAGTAATAATTTACTGGTGTATACCAGGCTTTTTAAAATATATATATATTTGCGGCTGAACAGTGAGCGACACACTCAAACTGTTTTTTTTTATACAAATGGCCCAAAAGTGGATAAAACAGAGGTTTGTACCGTGGAACTGCAAAACCACACTTGTATTTCTCGGGCCTACACCAGACTATTTTCAACAGATATATTTGTGTCTGAAAAATCAGGGAGACACTATTTTTTTTTTTTTACAGCAAAAAATGCAAAAAGCAGGATAATAGAGATTTTTTAGCGTGGAACAGCAAAAGCACACTTCTGTCTCTCTGGCCTACACCAGACTATTTTCAACAGATATATTTGTGTCTGAAAAATCAGGGAGACACTATTATTATTTTTATACAGCAAAAAATGCCAAAAACAGGATAATAGTGATGTTTTACCGTGGAACATCAAAACCACAGTAATAATTTACTGGTGTATACCAGGCTTTTTAAAATATATATATATTTGCGGCTGAACAGTGAGCGACACACTCAAACTGTTTTTTTTAGATACAAATGGCCCAAAAGTGGATAATACAGAGGTTTGTACCTTGGAACTGCAAAACCACACTTGTATTTCTCGGGCCTACACCAGACTATTTTCAACAGATATATTTGTGTCTGAAAAATCAGGGAGACACTTTTTTTTTTTTTTACAGCAAAAAATGAAAAAAGCAGGATAATAGAGATTTTTTACCGTGGAACAGCAAAAGCACACTTCTGTCTCTCTGGCCTACACCAGACTATTTTCAACAGATATATTTGTGTCTGAAAAATCAGGGAGACACTATTATTATTTTTATACAGCAAAAACTGCCAAAAACAGGATAATAGAGATGTTTTACCGTGGAACATCAAAACCACAGTAATAATTTACTGGTGTATACCAGGCTTTTTAAAATATATATATATTTGCGGTTGAACAGTGAGCGACACACTCAAACTGTTTTTTTTAGATACAAATGGCCCAAAAGTGGATAATACAGAGGTTTGTACCTTGGAACTGCAAAACCACACTTGTATTTCTCGGGCCTACACCAGACTATTTTCAACAGATATATTTGTGTCTGAAAAATCAGGGAGACACTTTTTTTTTTTTTTACAGCAAAAAATGAAAAAAGCAGGATAATAGAGATTTTTTACCGTGGAACAGCAAAAGCACACTTCTGTCTCTCTGGCCTACACCAGACTATTTTCAACAGATATATTTGTGTCTGAAAAATCAGGGAGACACTATTATTATTTTTATACAGCAAAAACTGCCAAAAACAGGATAATAGAGATGTTTTACCGTGGAACATCAAAACCACAGTAATAATTTACTGGTGTATACCAGGCTTTTTAAAATATATATATATTTGCGGTTGAACAGTGAGCGACACACTCAAACTGTTTTTTTTAGATACAAATGGCCCAAAAGTGGATAATACAGAGGTTTGTACCTTGGAACTGCAAAACCACACTTGTATTTCTCGGGCCTACACCAGACTATTTTCAACAGATATATTTGTGTCTGAAAAATCAGAGGCACACTTTTTTTGGGGGGGGGTGGGGGGGGGCACCAAAAGGTTAATAAGATGGGTATTTGTACATTGTGAAGGAGGAAAAAAAAAGAGGATTTAGATAAAAAAAAAAGGATTTTTCCTGGCCCCCGGGACCTGGAGCTAAGTCCAGCAATTTCAGCAACAGGTGCAGCGCACAGGACTGTAATGCAGCGTTTGCTGGTATAACCACTGCGTCTCCTATACAGCCTGCCTGCCTGATATACCTGGGATGGATATTAGTCCTGAGAAGGACTGTTTGCTTGATCTGGCAGCCTTTACAGACCCTACACTAACTATTTTGCAGGATATATCGCTCCCTAAATCAGCAGCGCTGTCCCTACACTGTCTGATCCGGAGCGACTGTGTCCAAGATGGCGGCGCCCGGTTTTAAATACTCGAGGTGACGCTGTGCGGCCAGCCAATCACTGTAATGCCCACAACCAACATGGCTGCGGCATTACAGTGACTGGCTGGCAATCCCTGCATGTTCATTGGCTCTGTAAAGAGCGCTAAACATGCAGGGCGGAGACCCAAGCTCCCACCCGAGTAACCCGGAAATGCTCGGTGCTCGCCGAACATCCCGAGTAGCGTGATGCTCGGGCGAGTACCGAGCAGTGTCGAGCATGTTCGCTCAACACTAGTTAAGACAACTTGAAATTCACGCGGAGTTATTATGTACTTTTTTTTTCTTTGTGCCTTTATGATATTTGCATAGATTTATGTATTCTTTCGATTTTAATGATTTGTGGAAAATATATAGTAAAAAATCATGTGCGGAAAGGTGGAAAACATTTGAATTGACTTTTAATTCGTTCACCACCAACGCTATTATTAAGGGAATTATGTAACATTTATTCATAATGTGCATAATGAGCAGCATAGAACAGGGGAAGAAAAGAAAAATGGATTGTATTCAGAAATGTACTATAGACACTGAAGGTTTGTTAAGTTTACACCCACAGATCTTTAATATCTTTATTATGTTAATTTAAGCGTCAAGAAGTTGAAAAAGTATCTGGGAAGCACTGCCTTCCTTATGTTAGGTCAAGACTATCAAGGTGTGTTTAGACAGACCATGCCTATTCTATTAATCCCAACATCTACTGTGGAGGGACAATCAAGATAATTGTAACCCGAACATACCCCATGTCACACTCAAGAATCTATAAATGTGAGTTATAAATATGTTTTGGGCAGTCTTTTATTTCACGGTCTATTTCTTTCTTTGTATGATTACAGAGTCAATATGTATTTATCAATTTTTGCCACTGCAGAGCTATTAAAATTCTTAGGCACCCCTCCCCTGTTCCTCCCCCATTTCATCTCCTTGGAGCATTTGTGCCTGTGAAATGTATGGTAGACTTTCTACAAACAGCATACTTCTTGTGCTATTTTTCTTTGACCATAACAGTCATTCTCGGATTGGCCTACCTGGGAGCCGGTGAATTCCTTGGTGGACCCTTAGTTTTATTAAAAGCGGTACAGTGATTCTGTCACTAGAAGTTGTCATTCCCGCTTCTAGAGAGGAGCAGATAACTTATAGAATCTGTGCATCGCCACCATATGTACCCCCAACCAGCTGTTTTTTTCTGAACATAACAGTCATGCTCTGACTGGCCTACCGGGGAGCCAGGGAAACCCTCTGTGGGCCCTGTTCCTCCCCATTGTGTCTTCTTGGACCATTTGTGCCTGTGAAATGTAGAATAGACTTTTTACAAACCGCTTACTTCCTGTGTTGTTTTTCTATGAGTGAAACAGTTATGCTCAGATTGGCCTACCGGGGAGCCGGTGATTCCCCCGGTGGGCCCTGTTCTTCACCATTGCATTTTCTTGGACCCCATGTGTCTGTGAAATGTAGAATAGACTTTCTACAAATATCATACTTCTTGTGCTGTTTTTCTATGACCATAATAGTCATGCTGTGACTGGCCTACCAGGGAGCCGTTGAATCCCCTGGTGGGCCCTTAGTTTTATTAAAAGTGGCACAGTGATGCTGTCACTAGAAAATTTTATTCCCTCCCCTAGAGAGAAGCAGATGTTTTATAGAATCTGAGCATTGCCACCATATTTACCCCCGAGCAACGCACAGGAAGTCCCGACAGCTTAATTAAGAACAACAGCTGTAGGAAGTGGGGCTCTGTACTAAAAGAGAAGTCATAGAGTATGTAGAAGAGAAGGCATCAAAGGAGAGGACAAGAAGGATAGAGAGATGCTGGGCTGCCAAGTAGGACATGTCCGTGCCGAGATGCTGGAGCTTGACCCAAGCTCATCCTCCTAATTTGGCAGAAGCTGTTCTCTATTATGCAGGCTAATGTCAGGACCCAGGAAGGTATGACCAGAGAGGACAGAGTAATTGGAGGCTTGGGCTGTCTTCTTCATTTGCTCAGGCTCTCCCACACACTCCTGATCACACTTTAGAGTCCAGCTTGCATACAATAATACTGACGTGACCTATGCTTCCAGTAACCCTTTATTTAAAAGGAACGTGTAGAACGAGGAGAATCTATAGTCATTCTGTGTTCTCTTTGCTCTAAAAGCATATTCCCCTTTGGTAGAGAGCATTCTAGTTTGTGAATACTATGATAAGTCTACAGTGATAACTGACACTAAAACAGTACAGTAAGGGAGGAAGGTCGAGAACTATTTCTTATGTAGAAAGTTGGGTGATAATTGTTATGGGCATTGTAATGATTAGGGAGTAATATAGACTTAGCCAGCGCAACAACAGATAACATTTCACATGATAGCCATAAACATTCAGCGTAACAACAGACAATATCACACGTAGGCTTAGGGTGCGTTCACACTAGCTGATGGCGACCATTAAAGACCACCAATTGGCTACATGTAAATTGATCAGACATGCTGAGACTTCCATGTGCACAGAACGATGGTTAATACCAAGGCTGGGCAATTAATTTTCCCGAAGGGCCCCATGAGAGACTATGACTGTTGTGGAGGGACAAACCAATAGGCTAAATTTAATTCTGCTCAATATTAATATTAACATATTAATTCTAATTATTATTTTATATTAATATTCTATCACTTAATATTGAGCAGAATTACGGTAATTATGCTGACACCCCTCTATATACCGTATTAGTCCTCACTTAGCCTCCCTTTAAATACAGTATGAGCCATCACATAGCCTCCCAATATTTAGTATGAGTCCTTATATACAGGCTCCCGTCCCACACACACAGAAACAAAAATCACACATTCTCAGCTTCCTCCTGTTCCACCGGCGTTCTGCTCCAATCTTTGCTGTGTGCACTGTGCGCAATGTAGTGACATTATCGTGTCTTCTGTCTCAGTCGGACACGCTGATTGGTGAAAGAAGGAACTGGCGGCTCTGTCGTCCACCATCGTGTTCTCGGCTATCTGCACCATGAGGATGCAGATAGCATTGAAATTGGGACACGGGGGGGACAGCCACATTGTGTGGCGATTGAACAAAGTTATCGGCCCTTTGGCTATCTTGGTTGGTGGGCCGCACTTTGCCCAGGTCTAGTTAATACGATCATTTTCTGTACACAGGGCTGTCCAATGTTTAACTCAACTTCCACTGAATATTCTCTGGTATTTCTGCTGCTTATGAAGTATTTCGCACAGCGCTACTGTATGTGGTGGCTCTACTGAGGAGACCTATTGTGCCGCTATGTGGTAGGAGGTGCACTGTGATAGGCTGATATTATTCCCCCTAGGGGGTGCTATGGGTATTGCATGGTAGTATTTATTTCATTGGTGAGCCCAAGGTGAAAAAAAGGTTTGAGGAATCCTACATTTGAGGCATCCCAGCGGCATTATCAGCATTAAATTATCTATAAAATGGCCCTATAAATAACTTCAACTCATCCATCAAATTAAAAATAAAAATGAATCAATAATATGGTGCTAATGTAAAAAACCCTCAAGGCTACATCTATGTGAAATAAAGTCATGGCTCTTAAAGGCTGCTATAAAAAATTACAATTTGACTGCGTCCTACAGACCTAACAGATTATCCATGGATAGAATTGAATAATAGGCCCACTGCTTAAAGAGGTTGTCCATTACTTTTACATTGATTGTCTATCCTTAGGATAGGTCATCAATATCTGATCAGCCGGGGTCCGACACCCGGCACTCCCGCCGATCAGTTATCGGTGGTGGCAGCCGGAAGTGCTTGCTTGCCGAGCTGCTCTGTCTACTTGTAATGGCCAGGGCTTGGTACTGCACATCCGCCTCCTATTCAAATCAATAGGATGTGGATGTGTAGTACCCTATGGCGTCCACTACAAGTAGACGACCAGCTCGGTAAGTGAGTACTTCTGGCCGCCGACACCGGTGATAACTGATTGGCGGGAGTGCCAGGTGTCGACCCCGGCCAATCAGACATTGATGACCTATCCTAAGGATAGACCATCAATGTAAAAGTAGTGGAAAACCCCTTTAAATTTTACTGGTGGGACCTAGGCACTAGTGATGAGCGAGAATGTTCTGTTAACCCTCTCGGTGAGCATGCTTGGGTGTTTTCTGAGTATCTTCAGCGTACTTGGGTGTTATGTTTTAGTCACTCCGTGCTCATGATTTGCGACTGTTTGACAGCTTTAGAAACAAGCATTCCTCACATGTATTAAAACTGTCAAACAGTCTCAAATCATGAGCACGGAGTGACTAAAACACAACACCCAAGCACGCTGAAGATACTCGGAAAACACCTGAGCATGCTTGTAAATCTCGAGTAACGAGTATGCTCGCTCATCACTACTAGGCACCCATGACACTGAGCTCAGTTGGCTGCCAATATAAATAAGTGCTGCAAAGGAATCTGTTGGCATAGATTCTGTTTTTTAGGAACTTGCAACCTCCAGAGCCCTAGTGGGAGCCATATTCTTGTTGACAGTCTTGCAAAATAATGGTCAACTTGACCCTCACATTACTGTGTGTGCTCACGACTCCTGCAGTGGCAGTGTGTGCAGGGCTGAGGATTCAATAGAGGCAGTGCTCCAAGCGCTGTCAATCAAAGGAAGTGATGAAGGATGGTAATTGAAGGGGCGGAACTGTGCATCAAGCACTTGGCCACGCCACGGGTGCACCTAAGCCCACTTATTTACATATCTAATAAAACTTTTTACATAAAACTAAATAATTAAAATCAGAACCACAAGTTTGATTTTTATAGTAACTAAGCACCTTTATATGAATATATAAATGGTTTAATTTGCATATTGGGGGAGACACACTCCCCTTTAAAGTCAAATATCCTTTATTCTCTGAAGATTTGAGAACTTAAGATGTTACTGTCTTTTTAGGAGAACTTGCAGCAGAATATCAGTGTCCGCCCCTAGCTCCTCCCCTCTCCATAGAACTTTATCAGCACCAACTGTCATCTCTTATGTCAGTAATGTACAAAGCTGTATTCACTGAAAACAGATTTTACCTGTGAGTCGAGAATTTTGATAAGATATATTACACAGTTTTGTATTCTCATGTTCACTATTGATTTTTTGGGGAGGGGAATTATTAAAACGAGGGTCACTCTTTAAGTGTTCATGAATTGTATTTATTGAATATTATTCTAAGAATTATGGGTAGGCATCTTCTGCTTTCTGATACGGGGCAGTATAAAAGCAAGTACAATTCGGCACAGGCTGCTGGGCCACCTTAACATCCCTACCGACCTGGACTTTAACATTAAGAAGGGGAAAAAAATGATCCCTTTAGTTTGATGTTTGAGCTAGTGCACATGATGATTACCAAGTAAATAACCTTTAATCCCATCACATTCTTGTCAGAAGGCGTGAGTGATTGATCTCTGCTCTGAAGGCCATGGGGAACACAGCAGAACCATGCAAAAGGTTGATTCCTAGAGGAATAAGCCTTGGAAATGTAAGACAGGCCAATTACTCCTTGTGCTCTAACATACGTTTACTATGTGGAAAAAGCCTAAGGACACTGGAAAACTCCTCTTGAAGGGGAGAAAGGTTCGGTAATATTATGGGACTATTATAGATAGATTTGAGCTCAACTTAAAGAAGGTAAATAATAAAAGCCAAATGTGTTAATAAAAAAAAACTACATTTTTTTTTCTCCTGGGGTGATAAAATATTCTTATCATATAATAAGAAATAAAAGTTGGAATGCAAAATGTCAGTTCTATGTGAAATGACATTTTGCATACCAACTTTTATTTCTTATTATGTGACAAGAATATTGTATAATTTATTAAATACAAAGCTTGTTGCATTTTTACTTTCATAGAAACTTAGGCAGAATTGCAATATATTTTTTTCAACCCTTTCATGAGCGGGAAATTTTTCCTTTTTGCATTTTCATTTTTTTTCCTCCCTTTCTTCCAGTAGCCATAACTTGCGGTTTGTTTTTTTTGCCCATTAACACAGCTTATTTTTTTGTGAGACAAGTTGATGTTTTTACACCATTCACCTTATCATGTAATGTACTGAAAAGCATGAAAAAAAATCCAAGTGGGGTTAAATGGTGAGAAAAAAAGGCAATTCCGCCATTGTTTTTTTGGGGGTGTTGGGAGATGGGTCCAGGTTTTATAGCATACATTATTTGGTAAAAAATTACCTGGCAGTATAATTCTTTGGTCAGTACGAGTATGGCGGTTCTTAACTTGTAAAAGTTTTTTTGTATATAGATATTATAAAAAAAATTGGAGTATTTTGTAAAAAAAAAACAAAGAAAAAAAATTTGAAACCTGTAAATTTTTTTATTTGTTAGTCACAGGAGCTGTGCGAATACTTGTTTTTTGTGCTGAACTATATTTTTATTGACACGATTTTGACATACATACAAAATTTTGATCTCTTTTAATTGGATTTTTTGTGGGAAGTTCAGCAATAGAAAGAAAAAACTGTTCTTGGCATTGGAGTCTTTTTTTTTTCTGCTATTTTAGTTTTGGTTAAAATAATTTTATATCTTGATAGATTGGATATTTATGGATGTAGCAACATCAAATGTGTGTTTATTTGGTGTCGCCGCATCCATATATATGGATATATGAGATTATGATCTCAGAGGTCCGCGACGTGCACCTCTGAGATCATAATCCAAAGCCTTTTAAGACTGGCTCAGGCATCTATGTGTTACCTGAGTATTCACACATGTGCATTCCAGGAGTTAAGTCAATGTGCCTGATTACCTACTCAGTTGTGCTATTCCTGTGTGCTATCTACATTACTGCATCAATCTGCTTGATAGCCCACAAGAATAGCAGAATTGAGTAGGCAATCTGCACTACTGCATTCATGTGCCTGATAGCATATAGAAAAAGCAGAATTGAGTAAGCAATCAGGCACATTGATGCAGTAGTGCAGATAGCACACAGGAATAGCAGAATTGAGTAGGCCATCAAGCAGATACCACACAGGAATAGCAGAATTGAGTAGGCCATCAAGTAGATAGCACGCAGAAACCGCAGAATTGAGTAGGCCATCGAGTAAATAGCACACAGAAACAACAGAATTGAGTAGGTCATCAAGTAGATAGCACGCAGGAACAGCAGAATTGAGTAGATTGAGTAGGCAATCAGGCACATTGATGCAGTAGTGCAGATATGAATAGCAGAATTGAGTACGCAATCTGCACTACTGCATCAACGTGCCTGATTGCCTACTCAATTCTGCTATTCCTGTGTGCTGTCTGCACTAATGCATCAATATACTGATTACCTACTCAATTCTACTATTCCTGTGTGCTATCCACACATCTGTATTAAGGGGCACATTCAGCTCTATTGCACATAGTACTTCCGGCTTCGCTGATCCACCTGCCATCCTACATAAGCAGCTGTAATGGTCCTCACTGTCCCATATACTATCCTGCAGTCCTGCTCTGCTGCAGCGATGCCTCTGGTCTAACTTAGCTAGTCCAGCTCACCAGGTAAGTCCACAACAGAATTTGATACAAACCTGAAATACTTCAGATCTGATGATAGCAAATTCAGCTGTGTACTGTCAAGACTTCAGATGGAATAAAAAGAAAGCCATTTAGAATGGCCTGCAATTTTGGAGATTTATTCTGAAATTACATTCTGGAGTTTTTCAGCAACATTAGTAACTAGGTTCAGCAAAACACCACTTATTGTCAATGCATTTCCATTTCCAAAGAAGAAAGCTAAATATTTTTGCATATGTTCTGTTAGAGTAAGTGCTTCTTTAAATGTCACTTAGGCGATAACTATTAGGATTATCTTCAATTATATGGCAAATAGAGACACAAGCCTATTTTCTCTCCGAGCACCATTTGGACGGGTTATGCTGTGCATGTACAGTAGGTATCCTGGAAGAAGAGAAATTTTCATGCCAGTACGTTCAAGTCGGTAGATAATGAACTGGTCTGGGACCTCTTCCTTTCCTTTAAAACAAGTTCACTGTTATACACCGAGGAAAGACATAGTCTCAAAAGCTGCGAAAAAGTTGTTTCTTTGTCTTATTAGCAGGGCAGGGCTTCAAAGGGTTGCTCAGCTTGCAGAATCTCTGGGAAACCTCAAGCCCTAACCCAGCATACAAACCTGATACTATGTAACCACAAGGTATATTCTCCCAAGTCTTTCTAGGAGGTAGGTGTAAACTGGATTTGACTTTTTGAGGTTGTTTTGTGGTTTCGATACAGTAGAGAGAGTATTCTGTAGGCTTTAGCATAGAGCAGAATTTCCTATGAATCTGGCGGGTATGGGATGCCATCCAAACAGTAATCCACAAACAAGACTGGTTCAGCTTCTTGGATGCAATTCTTCCTTATGTACTTGTAAGATAAAACTGATAAGAGATCTGATGACACCGCGTCAGACAACTCGAAAGGAAGAGGCACCCTGCAGAGTTACTACGGAGGGTGTAATTGCATGTTTGGGTTTATTTTCAGATTTTTGTTACTGAATGATTTTATTGAAATATTGCTATTTTTGCGATTTACAATATATCCTTTTTGGGTTCTCGTTCCTCCCAGCAGATGATCTGGGCCAGATCAACAGCTGTAGCGAGGCAGACGCATTTGTAAATGTTTGAGACTATGTAAGATTATCCAGAGATCAGTGCGCACCGGCCTCGGCATGGCCTGTTTCCAATCAAACCCTAAAAATAAACATTGGTTAATCAGCTGAGGAACAGCCGAGGATTGACCAGACTTATGACAGTCCTGAAATCCAGTCCCTGGAGCCATTTCTCTGGTTCTCATCCAGAAAAATACCGTTTCAGATGCTGCACTTTAGTTCAATATAGTCGGTGACATCTGCTCTTTTTTTGATGGGAAATTGTAAACAGAAGTCATATTTTTCTTTTCTGATTTTTTTGGGGGGTTGGATTTTATCTTCTGCTATGCTGCAATCTACAATTGTAAAATGTATTTATACAATCAATATAATTAATTTTCGGGCATTCCATGTATCATAAAGACATTCTATCCTATTGTCCTTCTGCGTGAACCCTAACATGGAAATTCCATTAGTTCACATACTAATAATCCTAAAAATCGCACATTTTGACAGTTGTGCCGAGAGAGGTTGTGGCAACAGAAGACTTTACAGAGACGGGACCAGTACAAATGGGTGATGTGCACTCAGTTTTGGAGGGAATTGAACCAACTCCAGCTTTAAAATAAAAATATCTTATATTGTATAATTAATCAAATTCTGTCATCATTTTACAGGGAATCTGTCAGGACAATTTTACTGATGACAATAGTTGTTTGGCTGTATAGGCCCTAGAACAGTAATAAAAATAATGCCTGTTATAAGTGAGTAGTCCAAGCATTCAAGCCACAGGCAAGAATTAGTCTGCAAGTGCATAAGTGAGCATGTCGATGCACTCAGAGTTCTTCTACACCCCCCCAATGCACTCCAAGGCTAATTTGCATGTGGCCTCCTTAAAGTCCTCATCTCCCAAAATCAAAACCAATCAGTGTTCTCCTTTGAGTGCAGGAGGAAACTGAGTATCCAAGGAAAACCCACACAAGAACATACAAACTATTAAGATATTGCCCTTGATTGGATTTAAAGTCCGGACCCCGGTGCTACAAGAGAACAGCCCTAATCACTGAGCATTGCCGGATACTTCACAGTACATATGTTCTGTGGGTCTGAGTTTTGTAGTGATAGAATTGAAAAGTTATTGAGGACTTTTTCTAGTCTGAAATGCTTAGACAAAATGCTATTTCACTTGTATTTATTGTGAGTGCCTATTATGTTTTAGAATAAAAGTTTTAAACTATATTAAAGAAGCACTCCTCCCATCAATGTTGTTATCCTCTTAATAGATTACAATCATTATATTATGCAGTACTGTGTACTTACAATTGCTCACTTTGCCCTTTTACCCAGCTAATTCTTCTCTTTTACATTACGTCTATAACATCACGTGATTAATAACTGACTAGCTGAATCCTTCTAAGCTCTATGTAGTTACAGGAGGTCAATTTTCTCTGCACAAGTCCTAAGTCACTACAAAAGTCCCTGGTGAGGGAAAGGAGGGAGCAGCTGGGCAGTGGAAGAGGGGAATGATAAATGCAGGGGCAAGAGACTTCCTGTTTCTACATAGAACAGAGAAAAGAGAAGAATTAGCTGTGTGGAAAGGCAAAATGAGCAATTGTAAGTACATAGTGCTATATAATATGATGACTGCAATATATAAAAACTTTGATGGGAGGAGGAGTGCTTCTTTAAACAAAGAATCAGCTGGAATATCCTCTATTTGTGTCACGAAAGGTATACGAAAGATTAAGAGCAACACAAAGGGAAGAGAGGAAGGGTGCCCAGACACCAGGAAAAGGGGGAGTGGAGACCTCCTACACTGATCTGATAATACCCTGTCTCCCTTAATGTCACTATTTTGGTTCCTCACCAATCGCTGCACAGGCAACTAAAACCCTGTATTTCCCTAGAGCTTGGCCCTGGATAGGGTAGAGGTGAGGGGTGAGCACTAGTCAGTCCTCACTAACAACTAAAGACAACAAGGGAGACAAACACGGGGGAAAGTAACTTAGCTTGAGCCGACTTCAGAGAGATTACATCAAACGTCCTCCTAGGCACCAGAGAGGAAGTAAGCAGACTGCAATAGCTCCAAGCCTTCACAAGGGAACATGTGAATATCGCCGGCACCACCCTGTAGCAAACAGAAAGTATTTAAACACCCAGGCCTGTGTGTCAATTAGCAGAAGGTAGGTAGCCACTGAGTCCTAGAGTGAGACAGATCTAAGAAGGTGTCTGTAATGCCAAACAAAGAGATCTTCTGCAACCAACTGCAGGGTGACTGTCTGTCACATCTGACACACCCATGACAATTTGTTATACAGGTTATGGCCCTTCTTCCCTTTTGACTTATTTTTGGGGTTGTCCTTTTTGTTTGTATGGTTCTATAGGACTCAATCACCGCTGCTAGAATGTCTTAGGCTGATGTAATGGTATTTGCCGGATAAATAGGCACACCGTGTAGGGTTGCCTTGTTCACAGGCTTCCTCCTAAGTTTACATCAGCGGGAATTAGGAAATAATGGGAAATACACGAGACTGTCTTTCCCCCAACATTATACTGTTACTTCACATTAAGCACAGCTCCTTATTAAGGAAACAATGTCTGGCTTCTGAGGCCGGATACTCGATATCCCAGGTGATCCATGTCACAAGGTGAATATTATACCCATCGCGTTGTAAACATTCTTAAAAGGAAGAGCACAGGCTTTCCCCTCCCTTCTCCTTTTCTAATTTCTCCTTTTCATCTGCTGAAAACATTTTTTGGTGCAGACAAAAGAGCAGCATTGTTGCCAAGTCTGCGCCGCGCATCTTTTCAGAGAAGCAGTGTGCACCAGGAAATTCTCCGGAGAAGGTATAATCAGAGCGCAGTCCTCCCCACTCCGTAATGTATCGGGGGCTTTTCACATTCCTCCTGCACAATGCCGTAGAAAGTGACAACATGCACATGGGGAGAACTGCCTACCACCTATTTGTCATGCAGCCCAACAGTCTGTAATCAAGCTGCGGCTTAAAATGCACACCGTGTAATTTGTGCGTAAATTAAGAGGTGTTTAAGAGCAGGAGATGTTTGAGAGCTAATGGCTTGTGGCTGACACTCCAGTCTCCAGTTCAGCAGCTCCTCCGACACCTGAGGCCTGACACCCGTCTCTCTATACCGGAACAGGTGCCTTGATGTTGGACTACCGACACCTGCAATAAATCCACTTTGGGTTTTTTTTCTTTTTTTTTAACTGATCTTGGGACGCATTGCACTGTACAAATAATATGTCAGGCCATGCCTAGGAATGGAACATAATGATTGCCGAATTTGCTTTGACACAGATTCGTTTTCCCGTCCGTAATAAAGCACATTTACTAAAACTGTCCACAGTTCAAACTTAGACTAGACAGTCTTAAAGGGGTTGTCCACTACTAGGACAACCCCTTCTTAAGCTAAATGTTCAGCACTGATAAAATAATAATGCTTATACTCCCCTCCTGTCCTTGCTCCGTTCCAGCAGTGTCGACACTCGCGGTTCCGGTGCTGTGATGCGGTGGAATGACACGTGATGCCCAATGCCCAATCATTGCTGGCGTCACTGTTCCCGCCTTCATACGAACTGAACATTAAGAGGAAGCCACAGCTTCTGCTGATCCCGGACTTCCTCTTCATGTCCAGTTTGTTCGAAGGCAGGAACAGTGACGCCAGCAATGATTGTGCGTCGGGCATCACGTATCGTTCCACCGCATCACAGTCCCAGGAATGCAAGTGCTGACACCGCTGGAACGGAGCCGGCACCTGAGGTGAGTATGGGCTTTTTTATTTTATATGGGCCAAACATTTAGTTTAAGAAGGGTTTGTCCTAGTAGTGACAAATTTAGTCTCCAAATTTATCAAAATGTCTTATGCTGTTCATAAATTTGGTTCAGTTGTAGATTGCCAAAAGTAAATTTGCATCACCTATTAATTCACTTATTCAACACCAATATTTTTAAAGGGGAAGTCTCTCACCTCAAAAATAAATGTTAAACAAGCTAAACTGTGATATAGGAGACTCCTCTATAAATCATACTAACACTGTACCTCTCACTACTACTGTGCCTGAAAATAAAACTTTTAATTCGTATGAAAATGTTGGAGCTTTGGTGCATTGTTGGTGTGGCCAGGAGTTTGGTGTACTGTTGGTGTGGCCAGGAGTTTGGTGCATTGCTGGTGTGGCCAGGAGTTTGGTGCACTGCTGGTGTGGCCAGGAGTTTGGTGCCCTGTTGGCGTGCCCAGGAGTTTGGTCTACTGTTGGTGTGGCCAGGAGTTTGGTGCACTGCTGGTGTGGCCAGGAGTTTGGTGACCTGTTGGTGCGGCCAGGAGTTTGGTCTACTGTTGGTGTGGCCAGGAGTTTGGTGCACTGTTGGCGTGGCCAGGAGTTTGGTGCACTGCTGGTGTGGCCAGGAGTTTGGTGCACTGTTGGCGTGGCCTGGAGTTTGGTGCACTGTTGGCGTGGCCAGGAGTTTGGTGCACTGTTGGCGTGGTCAGGAGTTTGGTGCACTGCTGGTGTGGCCAGGAGTTTGGTGCACTGTTGGCGTGGCCAGGAGTTTGGTGCACTGCTGGTGTGGTCAGGAGTTTGGTGCACTGCTGGCGTGGCCAGGAGTTTGGTGCACTGTTGGCGTGGGCAGGCGTTTGGTGCACTGTTGGCGTGGCCAGGCGTTTGGTGCACTGTTGACGTGGCCAGGAGTTTGGTGCACTGCTGGCGTGGCCAGGAGTTTGGTGCACTGTTGGCGTGGCCAGGAGTTTGGTGCACTGTTGGCGTGGTCAGGAGTTTGGTGCACTGTTGGCGTGGTCAGGAGTTTGGTGCACTGCTGGCGTGGCCAGGAGTTTGGTGCACTGCTGGCGTGACCAGGAGTTTGGTGCACTGTTGGCGTGGCCAGGCGTTTGGTGCACTGTTGGCGTGGCCAGGCATTTGGTGCACTGTTGGCGTGGCCAGGCGTTTGGTGCACTGTTGGCGTGGCCAGGAGTTTGGTGCACTGTTGGCGTGGCCGGGAGTTTGGTGCACTGTTGGTGTGGCCAGGCGTTTGGTGCACTGTTGGTGTGGCCAGGAGTTTGGTGTACTGTTGGCTTGGCCCGGAGTTTGGTGCAGTTACGCCTCCCTTGTTTTGCATATTGTTTTTTTTTCTCCATTTCTAATTTACAGCAATCGCTCCCTAATGTCAGTCAGTGTGTGCACATGTGCACTGACACTGCCTCTCGCTGCCTGCGCATGCACACAGAGTCCAGGCGCATTCGCCTTCCTTGCTCCTCCCAGCTGACTCTGCTTGCTACACTGATATACCCAGAAGTTCACATGCATCCCTCAGATTGAATTCCCATAAGTATGGATTCTTAGGAATCTGGGAATTTTGGGAGATTCTAAACTAATTCAATTAATATAAAATAGTTTCTCTCATCTCCACTAGTGATCAATAGATCCTGGCTTCTTTTGCCAATATGCTATAGCTTAATGAGATGAGAATACCCCTTTAAGCCCCAGGAACCCCTTTAAGGGCAGCTTTACTTTTCAACAGTGATATGGTTGTTAAATAGTTTTGATTCTTAAATGCCCTCCAGTAACATTGACTCTGGGGGGCCATTTTACATTACCCTCTACCCCTACATTACCCTCATTCACAATTTTACCTCTGCTTCTACAACATAAACTGGGAAGTTTGTTAAATGAGATGTTACCTTTGTCTGTCCATGGTTAGAGATGAGCGAACCGGAATATTAAAGTACGGCATTGTACCAGACAGTAACTGTCCAGTGCTAATCGCCGAACACGGACTTCTCCCGGAAGAGTGAAAGAGAGGGAGAGAGAGAATTTTTTTCGTTTCCAGATCCACTTTTCGGGTCTCCATTGCTTTTAATTGGGTTCGGGTTCTGGTTCCAGTTCAGGTACTGTTCTGATACTCAAACAGAACTTTGCACTAAAGTTCAGGTCGGGTGCCAGTGCCCGAACTTCCACGGGTCCGCTCATCCCTATCCATAGTGAATTAGGTGCATTGTGCCAACTATAACTCATGTAGGGGGTGGGGAACCCATTCCTGCCCAGGGGTCTACCACTGTGGACCGGTCCGAGCCTAAATAATAATATTATTATTCTATTATGTTAGCACTTTTTTTTGTCCTTTATATTATAAACGGTCACAATTTGTGACAAATCTACAGTATTAGGGAGGTGGCACACGCTGTTTTTCTGATGCACACTCATCTGGAGTAGTCTTACGTGAAGCTGCTGGCTGTCACCGGCCACCACAAATAATTTGTGTAGGAATTAATGATGGCCCTACCTTGGAGTAAGCAACTGCTTGTATTCTTTTGTGTGTGGTTAGTCATTGTGACTCTCCATTTTGGTATTGTAACTTGACATTGATAAATCATAGAACAATGCAGTCCTTCTTAGTGAGCTGGTAGAAGAGCCAATCGGGCAAAACAACTCCATACTTCATGCATGCTGTAGTATCTTGGCAGACCAGCAAAAGACACCTGAAACCACAGCTCGGAGCCTTTGAGGTCTGTAATGAAGCATGGTAAGGGGATGTGCACACGACGTCTTTGAAATCCGCAAAAAAGTGCTTAAAAAACCTCTGCATATCTACGTAGAAACTACCTGCAGTGCATATGTGTAGGTCTTTGAGCGTCTTCAAAAGCCCCAAAACGATTAAAAGAAGTGACCCAACCATTCTTCAGGTGTCTTTCCCCTGGAAGACATTTTATGCCTTACAAGTCAATCAGAAGGCTTAATAGATGCCCGGGCGTCTTTTCGAGCATTTTCCCAGAATTTTTCCTTCGGAAACGGTTAGTGGTTTCTTAATTGTTGAATGGAGAGAAATAAAACTGTAAAAAGTGACCCAAAAAGAATGGAAAAAACACTTAAAAAAGCACTGGCTGACAAAAACGATGAAGGAAGCACTCGGGGAAACAACCAAAAAGATGAAAAAAACATACTAGAGGACAAAACCTGTTAAAGGGTCCTGAAGCGCCTTCCTTTTGGAAAATTTGGCTCTAAATAAAAAGATCCATATCTCTACTACTGAATTAAAAAAAAAAGCAAAACTGAATATTCAAGGGAGCAACAGAGAGAAACTAAAATAAAAACTGGCCACTCTGGGACAAATTATTATTTTTTTGTTAAACATATTTGGAGCTAAAAATTATTCTTGCAATTGGGTTTCATTAAATATTTTGCACTGTTTTGCTGTTTGTTTCCCTGCAACTTTGACGTGATCTGTGGTCATAAATCAACTGAATGGAGCTAAAAAAATTGACAGATAAAAGAGTTATCAAGTTTTTCAGAATGAACTCACTGACAGATTCTCAGTTATCTCATTCTGCATCCAGCAATAGATGATACAACACAGAGGCTAAGGAATTGTGCAAAATGGTTTACGAAACCCTATTACAAAACTGATTTTTAGCCAAAAATACTTGCATTGAAGTACTAAAAAAATTGTCCCAGCTTTAATTGTATCCATAAATTTATAGTTGATTGATTTGTTTGTATTTCTGCTCATAAAATATTCCCAAGGCCTTTTTTTTTCAACCACTGATCTCGCTTTTTTTCCTTTCTGTCATTTGTACACCCGTTTTTATTTACAATATGAATGTCTGTTTCTCGGCCGGCGTGTTTCTGTCTCGTAACCGTATTATGACTCCTTGGTAAAATAATATGGGCCTTTTTTTTTTTTTTATAACTGAAAATGATTTGTTGTGGTTTGGACATGACAGGCAGTGAACAGGTTAACCTCTGGGCAGCTCAGGTTTGGGTGGTTCAATTTCTGATTAGTTTAAAAAGACAGACTATTGCTATGAAATGTAACTTCCTCGCTGTTGAAAGCCGCGCCATAAATCCACCTATAAACTATTACATGACATTGCAGTGAACTCAACGGTCCACATTGTAACAGGCATCTTCCCCCGCAGTGTTTTCTTTGGCAGGATCCCCCAGCAGGCTCTCGTAAATCACCTGGTGAACCCTTGCTCATACTAAGCTGGGGGGAATGGCTTCCAGTGATGAAGCTCCAGGAACTCAAAACTTTAAAGTTTTGCAAAATAGGTCCTGGGTGTGGCATACAAAAAAAACTCAACTTTGATTAACAATGGGGTACAGAAATAGGAACAAAACAGCTGCTAACACAGCAGGAACACAACATAGTGGGCAGCACAGTGGGTAGCACTGTTGCTTCCAGTGGTGATGCTCCATGAACTCAAGACTTTAAAGATGGGACTAAACTTTTGCAAAATAGGTCCTGGGTTTGGCAAAAAAATGACCTCAACTTTGGTATACAATGGGGTACAAAAATAGGAGCAAAACAGCTGCAAACACAGCAGGAATACGACATAGTGGGCAGCATAGTGGCTCAGTGGGTAGCACTGTTGCTTCCAGTAATGAAGCTTCACAAACTCAAAAAAATGACCTCAACTTTGATAAAGGGGTACAAAAATAGGAACAAAACAACTATAACAGCAGTAATACAACATTGTTGGTAGCACGGGCTCAGTGGTTAGCACTGTGGCTTTGCAGCGCTGGAGTCCTGGGTTCAAATCCCACCAAGGACAATATCTCCAAGGAGTTTGTATGTTCTCCCCGTGTTTGTATGGGTTTCCTCCAGGTTCTCTGGTTTCTTCCCACACTCCAATAGGGACAGTGATGCTGATGTCTGTAAAATACTGCGGAATTAATAGCGCTATATGAATAAGCATAATAAATATATAATAGGGGTCATAAATGACAATACCTTTATATGTGTCAAAGTCAAGAGATCCCTTTAAATGAACCAGAAGGAGCAGAAAAAAATGTATAACATTGTGTTACGCATCCATCAGCGCTGATTTATTGCCTAATTTCTGAAGAATAGTCTAAATGAAAAATGTGTGACGGAGCTCCGGAGTAGCCCATCCTCTAAGTGTTCTCTGTAGGGGAGAGGGGCCAGTTAAAGCGACCCTCTTGTATGTTTATGTAAGTGAGGTGAGGCTGATGTGTAGTGCAGCGCTCTGATTGATGGTGATTACTTGTTTATGAACCCTAGGCTGAAGGTCTGAACTTCCTCGAGGGCCAAATAGTTCAGGGGGCTGTTTCCTGAGGCTGCCCGAGGGATCTCTCCATCTGAAAGCGGGAGGAATGGATACGCAGCCACAGGCAGATGGCCAAGTGTGTGTGTAGAAAATGCAGAATGATATTGATACGTAGATCTCATATATTTGTTTTTTAAAGTAAACCGACACAGATCTGTGCCTAAAATTAGATTGCGACTGACGGCCCTTTTATTTCTGTATTTGGAAAAGCTTCAAACTCAGTCTTGTACTTAACAATGGGACCGGAGATTCGAAAGCTATTTTTCTTTTTAAGAAAAATAAATAAATATCACTCTCGCTCATATATTGGGGCAGCATGGTGGCTCAGTGGTTAGCACTGCAGCCTTGCAGTTTTGGGGTCCTGGGATCAAATTCCACCAAGGACAACATCTGCAAGAAATTTGTATGTTCTCCCCTTGTTTGCGTGGGTTTCCTCCGGGTTCTCCGGTTTCCTCCCACACTCCAAAGACATACTGATAGGGAATATAGATTGTGAGCCCCAATGGCGACAGTGATTACAGTGGTGTAAAAAAGTGTTTGCCTCCTTCCTGATTTCTTATTCTTTTGCATGTTAAATGTTTCAGATCACAAAACAAATTTAAATATTTGACAAAAATAATAAAAGTAAACACAAAGTGCAGTTTTTAAATGAAGGTCTTTATTATTAAGGGAAAAAGAAATCCAAACCTACAGGGCACTGTGTGAAAAAGTGTTTGCCTCCTTCCTGATTTCTTATTCTTTTGCATGTTAAATGTTTCCGATCACAAAACAAATTTAAATATTTGAAATAGATAACACAAGTAATCACAAAATGCAGTTTTTAAATGAAGGTCTTTATTATTAAGGGAAAAAGAAATCCAAACCTACAGGGCCCTGTGTGAAAATGTGATTAATTAATAAAGACCTTCATTTAAAAACTGCATTTTGTGATTACTTGTGTTATCTATTTCAAATATTTAAATTTGTTTTGTGATCGGAAACATTTAACATGCAAAAGAATAAGAAATCAGGAAGGAGGCAAACACTTTTTCACACAGTGCCCTGTAGGTTTGGATTTCTTTTTCCCTTAATAATAAAGACCTTCATTTAAAAACTGCACTTTGTGTTTACTTTTATTATTTTTGTCAAATATTTAAATTTGTTTTGTGATCTGAAACATTTAACATGCAAAAGAATAAGAAATCAGGAAGGAGTCAAACACTTTTTCACACCACTGTATGTACAACGCTGCAAAATATGATGGTGCTGTATAAGCCATGCATAATAATGATAATATATTTTCATAATTCCCATGTATTTCATGCATGCATGGTCATCTCTCCCATTAGACTCTGATGTTTGTTCATCACCTCAGTAGGATTCTAGAACCTCACCAATTCGTGTATTTTTCAGGTTTGGGCCAGGCTTGGTCATCTACTGGTATGGGTTTATTGAAGAGCTTGACTGCCAACGGGATCGTGGTATTCTGCTGAAGGATGACTTTCCTTCTGACATCGTAACACTACATGGCTACATGGCGCTGGAAGAAGAGCAAGGCCAACAAGCCGGAGAGGACAAGTCAGAGAAAAGTCAGGAAGTTCTGTAATATCTACACACAGGATTTACACGCTGAACTCCAGATGAACCGCAGGATGAGGTTACGGTGCTGCTTTCTCATGCTAACACTCAGACAATCTGTTTACCTTCCTTCCCAGCCGCCCTTCTGCCCTACGCTACAACCCCAAATTCAGCACTATCTCTAACACCTCTGCTTCTGCAAATGCTCGACGGACATACACACTGGCCTTCCTTCCGTCTGCACCCTTTTACCCCGAGCCAAGAGGAAACCAATGCTCTTCTGACGCCCCTTACTGTAATTACTCTCCAGATATATTTGTGGAGGACCTGTGTTATTGGGTGTGTAATTCACCAGGAAAATGACAAAGGGTGAGTATAGGAAATTTATGTAACACATCCTGCAGACGATTGCCAATAGATGATGTCTGCTTCCCTCCCCCCAAGGCTCTACTACTGATAATAATACTAAATATTAATACTGGCTAAAAGCTCCGAAGGCAGAATATAGGAAATTGCTTTTTATGTGAATAAAGCTTTTCAAATGTATATTATTTGTTGGTAGCTTGTATGCAATCTCTAGTACAATTTTCTGTCTATGTGGTTCATGTTCCATTTGTTTACGGCCTTTTTTTCTCCAATTCTCAGTGTTGGGGCTCATTCAGATAAGTGTATAAATTGGAGGTGCGCTGTCAGATTTTTGATCAGAAAGCACATGGTAATCACACTGACCCTGGTTATTCAATAGGGCTGTCCAGATGAACCTTTTTTTTTCTCAGTCCGACCGTCCACGAGATAAAAATTGCAGCGTGCACGAACGACTTTCTTCCACCTATCGGATAAGACTCACACATTGGTGCGTAGAAAAAAATCGGATCCCGCGCAGAACATCCGTGTGGCATGTGGTAGGAAACTGTATTTCATCTTGCACATTTTTTAATTTAGATTTCTGAAAATGGATCGCAGACGGACATCACACAGGTGTCACATGGATGAAAATTGGATAAAAATTAGTTGAAAATCGTTTGAATTTTCGGGATGAAACTTGGATGGATTTGCTCATCCAGAAAACTGACAATTGTCATCTGATTTTCATCCTGCTTTCATTTATGTGCCATCCGTGTGTCCGTTTTTTACATCTATGTGCGATCAGTTTTCATACATCTACACTATAACTGATTAAATACAGTTTCCTAGCTTTATAATAGAAATGAATCAATATAATACAATTCCATTTTCTCAGTGATTTTTGCATAACTCCAGACCCCAAAATGAATTGTGACCCATAAATGAAGCCATACCCCAGAAAAGACCCCAAAATAAATCCAGACCCGAAGACCCCAGAGAACACCTCAAAGTAAATTCAGACCCCAGCCCAGACTATGTGATTATTTCAGACCCCAGGTCCAGACTACATGATTAATTCAGACCCCAGTCCAGATCTAAAATAATTCTAGTCTTCAAACAAGACCATACAATTAATTTAGTCCCCAGATCCAAAAATGTCTTCAAACCCCAGACCAGACCTCAAAATAACTGTCGGATTTAGAGTAGACCTCTACACTTGTTTTACTGTTCCTCTGCCCTCTTCTCCTGGGTTGGGTCCTCTTCAGCTGTGACTGAATGACATCAGGAACTAGTGTGGTGGCCATAATGGAAGAAGATCTGATCGCAGGAGCAAAGGGGTAAGTAAAGAATGGAGTCACTGTAGTAACGGGGACCCCAATAAAAACTACACAAGCCCAAGCTACTTCAGTAGCAGACAATTGGAGCTGCCCTACCTGATTTCAGGTCCTTGCAGTAACTGACTGTTGTGATCCCTACGATTACGCCACTACAAAAGATCACACCCTGCTGTGCCAGTGACATCCTGCCGTTATACATCTTAATGTTTGACATTTTAATGTATTATTTAATAATGGACCTCCAATGATAAAAAGTGCTCCGGTACTAAGGCTCCATTCATGTTGCGTGTAGAACATTTCAAATATTCCCATTGTTGGCCTCAAACGGAAGCCTCCTACATCTGCAACTTTAGTTACTGCTTAGTGGGGTACCCTCTCAGTGAAGATTCACAACTTATTTTTACGGCAATGCGTCATGGGAAAAAAAAATATGCAAAGTAGCCCATTCCAGACAAACCAGGGATCGGACTGTTGATGGCGCTGTTTGGGGGGGGTTTGCTCTTTATCAGTACTGGTTGATTGAATGTTGTATAATAACTATGGATAGAGACTTATTTTCAAGACAATGCATCATGGGAAAAAAAATATGCAAAGCAGCCTATTCCAAAACCTAAGAAAAAATAAAATAAGCATATACCCTTTAGTAAGTAAATAGTAATAGTGCATATAAATAACATAGGGTACTTAGTTAACACTATTTTTATCAAAAAAGCGTAAAAGCCTTCCCACCATGACAAGGTGACCCGATCAGCATGGTCCTATCTCTAGTATTAAAACCTCTCCTTGTGTCAGCCAACATCAATATAGATGGGGCAGAGCGAAAGCCAGATCTGACTGGTCAGACACCTGCCCATGGGAAGCTATGTAGATTAAATGCCTAGCTCAAAACGGAGGAGCCATACCCCTGTATGTACAAAGTGCAAGAAACTACAGCAAAACCAAGGACATGAGCCTCAACATAAGTGGTTATAAGAGCAATGTGTAGAAGCATGTTCACACTGTGTCAATTTAACAGACAAAACCTAAGATAAAAATTAAAATGAGCAAATACTCTGCAGAAGGTGAATAAGTAAATGGGCAGGTGTGTGAACAGTCAGGCCTGCGTCCTGCTCTGCTCCATCTATATTGAGGTCGGTTGACATAAGGTGAGATTTTAATACTAGAGATTGAATCGTCCCGATTGGGTACATCTGGTCATTGTGGGATGGTTTTTACATTTTTTTAATCTAAATACTGTTAACTAAGTACCCTATGTTATTTACATGCACTATTACTATTTACTTGTTGACTTACTTCAGGGTATATGTGTAACACTATTGCCAGCTCCCCTGCATGGTTTCCCTTCCCCCTCCATACAGGGATGCTGGCCTACTCACTGCTCCAGCCCCAGGGCGTAGTCCCCTTCTGCTGGTATGTTTCCTGCTTGTGCACTCTGAACTTCCTGGCAGCACGCCTAGTGTGCTCACGTGAGTGCTCCCTCGTTCTTAAAGGTGCAGTGCGCACATATAGCGAAATGCCCCCAGCGAATAGTTGGGAGGCATTTAGTATAATGAGTGCACCTGCTGGATGGCTCTCTTTATAATAATAATAATAGGCTCTCAGCATATTACTGAGAGTCATCCTGTATAAAAGACTCCCTCTCCCTTATGGAGTCGCCAAAGCAACAGCTTTCATTAGTATGTAGTCTCCCCTACTAGTGAGTTGTTAGGCCCTCTGGTCCCGGTGCGGCCAGTGTCTTGTACCTGAATCCCTGGTCCCTGGTCCCGTTGTGGCCAGGTCCTGAACCTGAATCCCTGGTACGTGTTGCCAGTGCCTGAATATTGTCCCCTGGTTCTAGTGCAGCCCGTCCTGTTACCGAACTCCCCTGGTCCTGGTCTGGCCAGTCCTGTCCTCGAAGTCCCCTGGCCCCAGTGCGGCCAGTATCTGAACGTTTCCCTATCTGAATCTCTGTGTCATTAACCATTCTACAGTGATCCTGAACTGAACCTATTAGTCTAAACCAGGGGTCTCAAACTCGGCTGGGTATATGGGCCGCACATGGAAAAAATTTGAATTTGGGGGGCCGCATTCTTTGTTCAATGTGACATTTTTAGTGATACCATTTTTTTTGTATACACCTTTTGAACATTTTTGCCGTGTTTATTTTTTTATGGCTTCGGTCGTTATGGATGTGGCGATAATAAACGTGCACTTTTTTGTGTTTACTTTAGTTTACATATAAAACAGCATTTTTAGTGCCCAATATTTTTTCATGCTTTATTTTATTTTTTTTACAATTTTATTTCCCCCAATTGGCCACATACAGTAATATTGTCTTACAATTAGCATCATATAGTAATAATGGAAAACATCTTGTAGTAATGTTCCCCATCCAAGTCCCCATCTTGTACTAATGTGCCCCATCCAGGTCCCCATCCTGTGGCTATGTGCCCCATCCAGGTCCCCATCCTGTGGCAACGTTCCACATCCTGGCGCCCATCTTGTACTAATGTGCCTCATCCAGGTCCCCATCTTGGGGCTATGTGCCCCATCCAGGTCCCCATCCTGTGGCAACGTTCCACATCCTGGCGCCCATCTTGTACTAATGTGCCTCATCCAGGTCCCCATCTTGGGGCAATGTTCCCCATCCAGGTCCCCATCTTGTGGCTCTGGTCCCCATCTTGTGGCTCTGTGCCCCATCCAGGTCCCCATCTTGTGGCTCTGTGCCCCATCCAGGTCCCCATCGTGTGGCTATGTGCCCCATCCAGGTCCCCATCCTGTGGCAACGTTCCCCATCCTGGCGCCCATCTTGTACTAATGTGCCTCATCCAGGTCCCCATCCTGTGGCAATGTTCCCCATCCAGGTCCCCATCTTGTGGCTATGTGCCCCATCCAGGTCCCCATCTTGTGGCTATGTGCCCCATCCAGGTCCCCATCTTGTGGCTATGTGCCCCATCCAGGTCCCCATCTTGTGGCTATGTGCCCCATCCAGGTCCCCATCTTGTGGCTCTGGTCCCCATCTTGTGGCTCTGTGCCCCATCCAGGTCCACATCTTGAGGCTATGTGCCCCATCCAGGTCCCCTCTTGTGGCTCTGTGCCCCATCCAGGTCCCCTCTTGAGGCTCTGTGCCCCATCCAGGTCCCCATCCTGTGGCTATGTGCCCCATCCAGGTCCCCTCTTGTGGCTATGTGCCCCATCCAGGTCCCCTCTTGTGGCTCTGTGCCCCATCCCGGTCCCCATGTTGTGGCTCTGTGCCCCCTGTGCTGTTCTTCACACACATAAAATAGAAAAAAAAAAAGATGATTCTCACCTGTCCTCCATTCCCTCGGCGGCCTTCCTGCAGATGTGGCCCGCAGGCACCACAGAGTCCGACCCCTTGACGATCCCGACCTGGTCCAGGAGGAGCCGCCGACAGCAGCGCTGCATTGCCGCACAGAGACTGTCTCCCAGCACAGCATTTCCAATGCCAGCCGCCGGCCAATCAGAGGCCAGCAGCTGACATCTGCATATGGCAATGACGTCATACTCGCTGCGCCGACACGCAGATATCAGCTGCTGGCCTCTGATTGGCCGGCGGCTGGCATTGGAAATGCAGTGCTGGGAAACAGTCTCTGTGCGGCAATTCAGCGCTGCTGTCGGCGGCTCCTCCTGGACCAGGTCGGGATCGTCAAGGGGTCAGTGCCTGCGGGCCGCATAAAGCAGCCTCAGGGGCCGCATGCGGCCCGCGGGCCGCGTGTTTGAGACCCCTGGTCTAAACGGAGCCCTAGTCTGTGTCAGCTAACCTGGTCCCTGGGGTCAGCTGCTGCAGTACCTGCATCTGCCGAGGAGTGTTTCCTGGCGGCTACCTGCAGCCCAGTCTGTCTCCACCATCTGGAGCTGCAGTGAACACCAGGTAGCCATTTAGCTACCCCCGTACCTAGGCAGGCCCGGACCTGTGGCACAGTGGCTACACTAAACCACATGCGCCACTGGATGACGTAGCAATAAGCTAATTTTATTTTTATCTTAGGCTTTGTTAAATGGCCACAGTGTGAACATGCTCTTACACACTTATACCAACTTATGATCCGGCTTATTTAGAGTAGATCATTCCAGTCAAACCAAGGACTCATCTGTAGATAGTGCTGTTTGGGGATTTTTGCTTCTCATCAGTACTAGTTGTCTGAATGCATGATAACTATGTGTAGAGACTTATTCTCAAGTCAATACTCTATGGGAAAGGATGTCTCTTCCACAACCCCTCTCATTTTTTTATCATAAAGTACACAATCTTATAACTCTATGTATGTGTATCGATGGGTGCAGGATGGTGCACAAAACCATTGTCAATCTAATAGGAAGATTTTTGTGTTGGTTTGTATCATTTTAGAGACTGCTTGTCATTTAGTGTTGTCCAACTAGTGGCCTAAGATGGCCCCATAGTTCTTTGTTTGACCCACTTTGCTTCTATGATGACAGCTTGTCTCCTTGACCTTCCAACAGATAGTCCAAGCTTCATCAATTCTGGACCGCAATGGAGCAGTAGTGTTGGCTAGATGTGCAACAATATACAGTACAGGCCAAAAGTTTGGACACACCTTCTCATTTAAAGATTTTTCTGTATTTTCATGACTATGAAAATTGTACATTCACACTGAAGGCATCAAAACTATGAATTAACACATGTGGAATTATATACTTAACAAAAAAGTGTGAAACAACTGAAAATATGTCTTATATTCTAGGTTCTTCAAAGTAGCCACCTTTTGCTTTGATGACTGCTTTGCACACTCTTGGCATTCTCTTGATGAGCTTCAAAAGGTAGTCATAGGAAACGGTCTTCCAACAATCTTGAAGGAGTTCCCAGAGATGCTTAGCACTTGTTGGCCCTTTTGCCTTCACTCTGCAGTCCAGCTCACCCCAAACCATCTGGATTGGGTTCAGGTCTGGTGACTGTGGAGGCCAGGTCATCTGGCATAGCACCCCATCACTCTCCTTCTTGGTAAAATAGCCCTTGCTCAGCCTGGAGGTGTGTTTGGGGTCATTGTCCTGTTGAAAAATAAATGATGGTCCAACTAAACGCAAACCGGATGGAATAGCATGCCGCTTCAAGATGCTGTGGTAGTCAAGCTGGTTCAGTATGCCTTCAATTTTGAATAAATCCCCAACAGTGTCACCAGCAAAGCACCCCCACACCATCACACCTCCTCCTCCATGCTTCACGGTGGGAACCAGGCATGTAGAGTCCATCCGTTCACCTTTTCTGCGTCGCACAAAGACACAGTGGTTGGAACCAAAGATCTCAAATTTGGACTCATCAGACCAAAGCACAGATTTCCACTCGTCTAATGTCCATTCCTTGTGTTCTTTAGCCCAAGCAAGTCTCTTCTGCTTGTTGCCTGTCCTTAGCAGTGGTTTCCTAGCAGCTATTTTACCATGAAGGCCTGCTGCACAAAGTCTCCTCTTAACAGTTGTTGTAGAGATGTGTCTGCTGCTAGAACTCTGTGTGGCATTGACCTGGTCTCTAATCGGAGCTGCTGTTAACCTGCAATTTCTGAGGCTGGTGGCTCGGATAAACTTATCCTCAGAAGCAGAGGTGACTCTTGGTCTTCCTTTCCTGGGGCGGTCCTCATGTGAGCCAGTTTCTTTGTAGCGCTTGATGGTTTTTGCAACTGCACTTGGGGACACTTTCAAAGTTTGCCCAATTTTTCGGACTGACTGACCTTCATTTCTTAAAGTAATGATGGCCACTCGTTTTTCTTTACTTAGCTGCTTTTTTCTTGCCATAATACAAATTCTAACAGTCTATTCAGTAGCACTATCAGCTGTGTATCCACCAGACTTCTGCACAACACAACTGATGGACCCAACCCCATTTATAAGGCAAGAAATGCCACTTATTAAACCTGACAGGGCACACCTGTGAAGTGAAAACCATTTCTGGTGACTACCTCTTGAAGCTCATCAAGAGAATGCCAAGAGTGTGCAAAGCAGTCATCAAAGCAAAATGTGGCTACTTTGAAGAACCTAGAATATAAGACATATTTTCAGTTGTTTCACACTTTTTTGTTAAGTATATAATTCCACATGTGTTAATTCATAGTTTTGATGCCTTCAGTGTGAATGTACAATTTTCAAAGTCCTGAAAATACAGAAAAATCTTTAAATGAGAAGGTGTGTCCAAACTTTTGGTCTGTACTGTAATACTAAATAAAAGCAAGAAATTACTAATCTAAGGAAATCTAAAGATGAGATAGCACATTGTGCTGGTAATAGTATAAGATTAGGAGGAGAATGGGAAGGTGGAAAGTTGTCAATTCTGCTTCCGGATATTCATTTTGAAGTTGGGTCTTGTGAAACACATGATCTTGTCAGCAGGAAAACAAATATGTGGGTGTCTGCCAAGGAGATTATGAACATTAAAGTGTTTAGTAGCTTTTTGTGTCCACAGTCTATCAAGCAAGCAAAAGAACAGAGAGGTGACTGCGTAAGCAGAGAAGTTAATTTCCCACCATCTGGAAAATGGCTGACACTGAAAGATCAAACATCCTCAACATCCAAACACTTTTTGAGTTGGACTGGTAATACAAGGATTCTTTTCCAATACAAAATAGTTGGCAACACTAAGCAAGCAACAAAAGTCCACCCAGTCTTGGCTCTTTGTCACAAAGTCTTTTACACTGCTTCTAGAAAGACACATGCACTGATTGATTCAGAAGACACCCAACATCGGAGTAATTTATCTTCTAGCTAACAAATATTACAACTCTGGGAGAGGTTTATGTAACCCAGAGTATGAGCTTCTTCACATATGGTGACCAGATCGTCCAGGACTCCAGATCATAGTCTATGTTCTCACTGGGGATGTGCGTTGGCTAGTAGTCTGTTACCCTGGATATCATTGCGATTCACCACTTACAATTACTTTCGAAGCTTTATCACTCAAACAACATGAAGACCTTGCATGGACGCTAATGTTGGAGGTGACGTCATGATAGATCTTTTCCTAGGGTGTGTATAATGTATGGGTTATGCATAGACAACAACTGTGTATAAACCATTTTCAAAGTAATATCACAATGTAGTTACCAAAAAACAGTCCTAAATTGACATCACTACATTTTGACAAATCATGAACTGGGCATTGGCTGTTGGTGATATATTGTTAGGGTGCTTTCACATTGCTTTCCAGCACTTGTTCGTTGGCTTCATCGGGGCTTACTGTATGTCCGAACCCCCCGTAGTCTACTACGTCTGAGTGTCCGCAATCAGTAGGCATACACGCCCAAAAATGATGTACAGCAGAGCACACATTCGCTCTGCCGGTACCATTATAGTCTATGGCCCCGTCAGTGCATATGTCCTAATCCAGTTCTGCGGGGGGTTCAGATATAAGCCCCAGCAGGCCACTACACAGATGCCTGAACACAATGTGAAAGTACCCTTAGCTGCTATGTCTACTATGGAGATGAAATCCTCAGGGTTTTTTTTTTTATTTTTTAAAGTTTAAATACAAAGGGTTTTTCAATTATACAAATTATTTCTGAATTGGATGGTATGGTTTTTAAAGTCTATAAATTTTTGTCTCCTTCATTTTGACCCTGTCATATGGAAGTGACCCAATCACTGTACCAAAATTGTGTGTTTGGGTGTGGGTAAGGGTGAGGAGGAATGATATGAAAAATACATAAGATGTAGTGACTTTCATTCTCCTATTCACTCTCAGCCAACATGTGGCCACAGCCACATAAAAATGCAGCATTTCCCATAAAAATGCAGCATTTCCCACAAAAAAGCTCAGGTAGACTTCAGTGGTGATTCTACTTAAAGGGGTTGTCCAATACATATAATGCCCTTTATAGTGACACATATTCTGTCCATGTCTTCAGGCCTACTGCCACGTAGCTTCTGTCTCCACCGCCCGCATCTTCAGTCGCCTCCTCCACAGTCACTGCTTCTGTGCCCACTGCCTCATTCACTGAAACGAGACGTCGTCAGGGGGCGGTGATAGAAGCAGGGTGAGTGACAGCAGCGCCGCCCCCCTGATGACGTCTCATTTCAGTGTAAGAGGTGGCGGGCACAGAAGGTGCAGGGCGACAGAAGAAGTGTGGCAGCGGAGACTGAAGATGTGGGGTGGTATAGACAGAAGTATGGTGGTGGCAAAAGAAGTTGCTCACTTCTCCCTACCTGCATCGCCATCACCATGATTCTGGGTGGGGCACTGGTGACAGAAGCTGTGTTAAACAAGTTGTCCACTATTTGGACAACCCCTTCTCATACCCCATGCTTGGCCCGATAAAATAAAAAAGCTCATACTCCCCTTCCTTAGTGGACAACCCATATAAGTGACTGCAGTGTCGTCCCCTGATGGCGTCCTGTTTCAGGGGGGATGATAGAAGCTACTTGCAAGTGACTGCAGGGCCAACCTCCTGTGACGTCCTGTTTGAGAGGAGTCTCAAATAGGACGTCACAGGAAGTAAAAAATAATCATAGGGATTAGCTGTATACGGAGAATAGTAGAGAATTTTATAATAAAGCAAATTACAAAAGTGGTTAGGGCTTAAAAATGGATATTTATAAAAGGCATTTTATGTATCGGACCACCCCCTTTAATAGAAACCTGATATTTTCTGATTATATAACATATAGACAATTTGCATATCACTTTTACTTTAACATTTGCTATCTTATTCCTGAAAAATCACTCCAAAGTGATGTCCACTAGGTGTCTCCCTCCTGTGTAACTTGCTGTCCAATGGCGGTTGTCAAGTTTAATCCGAGTCACCTCTGTTTCTGCTCTTCTGTATTCAAACTGCTTAACATCGAATTTCACTTCAGGGCAGGCAAGTCACCAGATATTGGCAGGAGCAATGCATGCTGTTGAGTGAAGGTAATGATGTCCCAGCTCCTATAGTGATGGCAGAATGCTGATGAATAGGAACGACCCACTCAGAAAGAATGGGTGTCAAGTTAGAAAGCATCAGAATTGAGACAGTTCCCGTACACATTAGACTGGTATGTGGACCAAAAGTAATTCTAAATAGTGAGGGATGAAGGGAGCAAGATCTTGCTTTTTTGCAGGATTTGAGAGTGACACAAATTTTGGTTTTCTCAAAGTTTGCTGCTTTTGTGTTTTTAGATCTTTTTAGTCGGATGCTTCTTTGGTTACTGAAGTACAAAGTTTTTAGATTTCATTGACAAATACATCAAGTCTATACAAAGACTCAATATTTACAGTGTTGACCCTTATTTTATACCACTGGTTCCACAGCCAAATCAATTTAACACCGAGCTGTCAGTGTACCTGGAATGAAGACTGGAGGGGTTCGGCTACCGTACATTATAAATCGGCTATCATTTCTTCCAAAACAACACAGGAACTCATCGCTGAAGAGGATAGGCCTCCATTCCAGCATCTATTGCCATCTTGCTCTGCACCATGATAGCCTTTGAGAGCAGTGGGGTGAGGGCAAGGAAGAGGTCTTCACACGGTAACATCACACTGCTCCTTCTCCTGGGATCAGTCTCAAAACTAATGGCCACAACTGTAGTTAGTTAATATTCAGAGCTTCATATCAGAGCCCGTCTATTTTGTATTTAGTGGCACCTAAAATGTAATAATGGGTAATCAAATTACATGTGTTCCACAAAACAGCAAACAATGTATAATCGGCTCTAGATCTGTGCTTTGAAAATTCTGGAAATAGTTGTACATAATCTGTTTATGTTATGTGGATATATTTAAATAGAACTTCTAAAGTTCTTTTGATCAAGCCCTGATTTTTTGGCCACCATTGTATGCATCTCTCCCATAATTTATTGCGTTGACCCATTCTGCTCTTTGTGTACAAGCCATATCTCAGACAATAGCAGGAAGGTGGAAACCACAAGAGGAACTGCAGCAGGTTTGTTTATTACGGAGTTCTTAATTATATCTTCCTTATTTAAATGTTTTCATTTGTGGCGCAGTATTGAATAGTCGCGGCTTACATAATATTTCCTTTTACAGAGAGGTTAGATTGAGGTAGCCTGATCTCACGAGCCAAGTCTGGGTAAGTCCTAACCTCTCCGTAACCTTCTGTATTTTGTTTATAGCACAACCACAAGGACGTTGGTGGGGATGGGGGATGTACAGTCACTGTATAACAGATTTAATGGAAAAGTCACTGGAGGTGACAGAAGATTATGCAGCTTCAGCTCAAAAATCCTAATAAATTAAAGATACCCGACTCCTAACATCTAGATCATTGATGAGTCCCTGGCAACATCGGATTCATCTGTTTCAAATAATCAGGTTTCTACAATTTCTTATAATATTCCAATTTACTGTCACAAACCTCATGTAACTGAACCTTACAAATAAAAGTTACGACTATTGCATCTAAAGCTGTAGATGGCTGTAAAGACGCCTATACACATTAGAAAAAAGTCACCAAGACTGGTTAAAAATCTAACGGGCATGAGGACCGCCATCTCTCCCCAGGTTGGAGAAGTAGCTTTAGAAAGACTCACGGTTTGAAGAGTCGAAATGGCGCACATTAATGGGTGGATAAATACCACAGTTTTTTTCACTATCTCACGTCTGGAGTGCTGCCATTTTTTGGTGTATGAACCTGGAGAAGAAAAGGATTGGGAATGCTGAATTTTCGATGGCTCACGCTTTTTAGTTTTCTTTAGGAGTTAAAGAGGTTGTCCTTTAACTTTTCCATTGATGGCCTATCCTTAGGATAGATCATCAATGTCTCAACAGCCGGGAACCGACACCCGGCACCACTGCCGATCAGCTGTTGTAGGTGGCGGTGTCCGCCAACCAGATGTACTCAGTTGCCAAGCAGCTCCATCTACTCGTAGTGGCCAAGGCTAGGTACGGCCCATCGACCTCTTATTCAAATCAATAGGGGGCGGATTTGAAGTACCCTGCAGCAGCCACTACAAGTAGACGGAGCAGCTCGGCAGGTGAGTATTTGCGGCCGCCGCCGAGCCCAATAACAGTTGATCGGTGGGGGTGTCGTTTGTCAGACCCCGGCTGATCAGACATTGATGACCTATCCTAAAGATAGGCCATCAATGTAAAAGCAGTGGACAACCTCTTCAAGCTGTTTCCAGAGGTGTTTGGTATTAGACACTCTTTCCTTTGAAAGCATGTGCGAGCTTGGCCAACCCCCTATTAAGCTGTCTAGGTCCCCCTCCACTTTCTTCTTTGTACAGCAGAGATTGCATGACCACTGTAGCTAATCGGTGGCTGCAGCTGTGACCAGAAGTGGTGTATCAGTAGGTGAACGTATGTTTTTTTCTTTGTTAGAACACATTGCTCCCATCTATAAGATAAAAATAGATGGTCAACACCTTTAAATCCTCTTTTTTCCTGTCTTCTTTAATTCATCGGTTGTACAGTTTAGAAAGGACCATATTGACATGCCTGTTGAATTAAAAGCTTGACAGTAGCTCCGCGGGGTCTGGGTCAAATTCTTACTGAAGAGATCAGGATGATTTAAAAGTGTTACGCTCACGCCCGGACTGACTGGCATGAGCGTGGTTAGTGATCCCACTGGACCATGAACCGAGGAGTGCCTGGAGGGGCGTGACTATCAACTCGGTCTGACCAAGGTCGCACGGCGGCTCAGTCGACTCCTTGAACCAGGGAGGAACCGAGCAGAGGGACCAGGTGCTACTCCAGGTCAGACCCTGGTCACAGCTGTTGACCTACACCGGGGAATGCAGGAACGGGCAGGCAGAGCTGGTATGCAGACAGGTGGGTACTGGCAGGCACGTCTGGTATGCAGACAGGCGGGTACTGGCAGGCACGGCTGGTATGCAGACAGGCAGATACTGGCAGGTATGAACGCAGGCTGGATAGGGACCAGTACAGACTGGGATACAGGAACAGCCGCGGGTGCGGTGGACTAGCAGAGCAGAACCGCAGGCGCGAAGGACAAGTGGGGCTGAGCAGAGCGAAACCGCAGGTGCGGTGGACAAGCAGAGCGAAACCGTAGATGCGGTGAACAAGCAGAGCGGAGTGAAATCGCAGGTGCGGTGGACAAGCGGAGCGAAACCGCAGGTGCGGTGGACAAGCAGAGCGGAGCGAAACCGCAGGTGCGGTGGACAAGCAGAGCGGAGTGAAACCGCAGATGCGGTGGACAAGCAGAGCGGAGCGAAACCACAGGTGCGTGGACAAGCAGAGCGAAACCGCAGGTGTGGTGAACAAGCAGAGCAGAGCGAAACCGCACGTGCGGTGAACAAGCAGAGTGAAACCGCAGGTGCGGTGAACAAGCAGAGCGAAACCGCAGGTGCTGTGACAAGCAGAGCGAAACCGCAGGTGCGGTGAACAAGCAGAGCAGAGCGAAACCGCAGGTGCGGTGAACAAGCAGAGCTGAGTCGAAACCGCAGGTGCGGTGAACAAGCAGAGCGAAACCGCAGTTGCGGTGAACAAGCAGGGCAGAGCGAAACCGCAGATGCAGTGGACAAGCAGAGCAGAGCAAAACCGCAGATGCGGTGGACAAGCCGAGCAGAGCGAAACCGCAGATGCGGTGGACAAGCAGAGCGAAACCGCAGGTGAAGTGGACAAGCAGAACAGAAGGTGCTGGCAGGCAGGACAGGGCTCTGTTCACATGGAACAGACTGGAAAATACAGGAAGATAGAACACAAGAGGTAGATACAGAGGCAGGGAAACGGGACAAGCAGAACCAGATACACACAAGGTACTTACTATGAAGTAGCGAGTGGACACAAAACTCACAAACAGAAGTACAGAGACGAGTTGGAGTTAGGTGCAGGTTCAGACACTGCAGGAAAAGGGAAGGTTCGGACATAGAGACAAACAGGTAACGGGCTAGGACACAGTTCAGACAGGAACTGAACCAGGAACAAGATACAGGAACGAGCATGGGAACTCAGCCCCCAGGGAGGCGGAAACAGACTAGAAGTCACAGATACAGGCAACAGGCCTGGGTATACAGCCCCCAGAGTGGTAGAACAGATTAGAAGTCACAGATACAGGTAATAGGCCTGGGTATACAACCCCCAGGGTGGCGGAAACAGACAAGATACAGAACAGGACCTGGCAACTCAGTTGCACAGAACACACTGTAAGAAAGTGTTGTTCAGGCACCTCCTACTGGGTGGAGGGGGTTTAAGTATCCAGTGACTCACAGCAATAGGCTGGGGAGGCATTAGGAGTGCTCACACAGTAACAATAAGAATCAGGCAGTAACCGCGCCGCCGCCCTAAGCAATCAGACAAGAGACACAGCAGGTACTGGAGCAAAGTGTGCAGCCTGGACTGATAGGTAAGATGGCAGTCTTACATGGTGGGAGGTGGTAAGCCATGCCAGCACGCCGCCAGGGATGTTACAGTACCCCCCCCCTTTATGCCCCCTCTTATTCAATCCTGCAAGGATTTTCTGCAGAGAATTTGGAGGCCGATCCTTCTCTTCAAGAAGATTACCTCTTCTGTCCACTAGAGGGAATGAAAATGGTCTCACCATCTTGGTGACTAGGATGCTTCCTCCCATCGAGCCATCCTCAGCAACAGGTGAAGTACCAGGAACAGGATACAGGAAAGTCTATCTCCATTTGTTAATATCGGGTAGCACCCCAAAGGATTCACGAAACAACTGGAGATCCTCCACCGGGTTGGAGGGGTGCAGAGACTCGGGGGTAACCACTGCCTTGACGTACACTTTGCCAAGCTTACTGGATGAAGTCGGTGAAGTACCAGGTACAGGGTGACGAAAAGTCTCTCTCCATTTGTTATCAGGTAGCACCCCGGAGGATTCAGGAGACAACTGGAAGTCCTCCGCCTGGTTGGAGGGGTGCAGAGACTCGGGGGTAACCACTGCCTTGACGTACACTTTGCCAAGCTTACTGGATGAAGTGGGTGAAGTACCAGCTACAGGGTGCAGAAAAGTTTCTCTCCATTTGTTATCAGGTAGCACCCCGGAGGATTCAGGAGACAACTGGAAGTCCTCCGCCTGGTTGGAGGGGTGCAGAGACTCGGGGGTAACCTCCGCCTTGAAGTACACTTTGCCAAGTTTACTGGATGAAGTGGGTGAAGTACCAGGTACAGGGTGCAGAAAAGTTTCTCTCCATTTGTTATCAGGTAGCACCCCGGAGGATTCAGGAGACAACTGGAAGTCCTCCGCCTGGTTGGAGGGGTGCAGAGACTTGGAGGTAGCCACCGCCTTGATGGACTTATTGCCAGATTTATTAGAGATGGAGGATCCTTGCTTAGGGACCAACTTCAGTCTGGTTTCTGAGATAACACGTCTGCGAGGCAAGGTGGTACCTGAAGCCAGATCATTGTTACAATCGTTGAGACTGAGTGGGGACAATGCCTCCGCTTCCCTTCCTTCAGAGACTTCAGCGCACAGCAAGTCAGCGAGTAGCAGATCTGGTGAAGAAGAAGAAGAAACTGCTGACTGTCCTGAAGATATGGGGACTGGACACCCCTTGTACCTCAGCAGTCCCCCAGGAAACACCATGCAGGATCTCCAGACCTGAGTGGGCAATAGATCTCTCGGCTCTGGACGACCTGTGGGTAAACCAGACAGCACCTGGAATGTGAACTTCTTCATGTGTAATGCTCCAATCTGTAGCTTCATTTGTACGGACATATTTTGACTGTTTCTGAGTAGGGCTAGTCCTTCCGCTGACGATGCCCAAACCGGATTCTGGAGTTGTCGGACGGGAATCAGACACTGACTCTTCAAGGCTTTATGCCCGAAACTTCCAGTTAATCCAAAGCCTTAACTTGCCACGGAGACAGTCATATTCATCTGTGGAGAGGAAACACTAACACCAAGGGCAGCCTCTCCTACAGGCCTAATGTCTTGGGATTCTCCAACCTTCACTGTACAAAGACCGTCAGGGTGTCCCAAACAACCGCAGCGGAACCGCAATCTGATTTTGTGACTGAGTTCTGGCCTCTGCTTTGCCTGACGAACATGGTCATCCTTCATGGATTCTGTGCAGGTAGCTGCCTCTACAGGCTGGGAAACAGGAGGTATTTGGGAGGACAGAACCTGGCGTGACGGTTTACCTCTAAGCCTTACACGTCTGGACTGCCTTTTGAGGTTGGGAAGAGAAGTATTCTGTGGAGCATTGTCATCCTGTGTGGATTCTGTGCGGGCAGCAGCCTCTTCTGGCTGGGGAACTGGTGGGCTACCTACACGCATCACCCATTGAGACTGCTCCAGGATATTGGGAAAGGAAGCTTTAGCAGAAGCTTCAGGGTTAGGGTCATTGAAGACCATTAGAAAGGCCACCAGGAAGGCCTGCAGGTCAGAGACGATAGGATCCCATGCTTCCCATAGGGGGGTGATCCAATTCAAGGCATCACCCGCTAGGTAGGACATCAGAAATGCTACTTTAACCCGATCAGTGGGAAAATAGAGCGCATAGAATTTGTAATGCAGCATGCATTGCTCCACAAATGTACGGCTTTGTTTTGGATCCCCATAGTACCGTGGTGGATCCGCAGGGATGAGTGCTGATAGTTCCATTTGGGCTGGTGCGTAAATCGCCTGGATTTCAGCTTGAGAAAATATTTTTCCTTGGTGCATGTATTCACCAGACAAAGATTCAAATGTCTTCGAGAGTGAAGGGCCGTGGGGCTCAACGGGGACCATGGCCTGAGCAAACTGTTACGCTCACGCCCTGACTGACTGGCGTGAGCGTGCTTAGTGATCCCACTGGACCATGAACCGAGGAGTGCCTGGAGGGGCGTGACTAAGTATCAACTCGGTCCGACCAAGGTCGCACGGCGACTCCGTGAACCAAGGAGGAACCAAGCAGAGGGACCAGGTGCTACTCCAGGTCAGACCCCGGTCACAGCTGCTGACCCACACCGGGGAATGCAGGAACGGGCAGGCACAGCTGGTATGCAGACAGGTGGGTACTGGCAGGCACGGATGGTATGCAGACAGGCAGATACTGGCAGGTATGAACGCAGGCTGGATAGGGACCAGTACAGACTGGGATACAGGAACAGAGCCGCGGGTGCGGTGGACTAGCAGAGCGGAACCGCAGGCGCGGAGGACAAGCGGGGTAGAGCAGAGCAAAACCGCAGTAGCGGTGGACAAGCAGAGCAGAGTGAAACCGTAGATGCGGTGGACAAGCAGAGCGGAGCGAAACCGCAGGTGCGGTGGACAAGCAGAGCGGAGCGAAACCGCAGGTGCGGTGGACAAGCAGAGCGGAGCGAAACCGCAGGTGCTGTGGACAAGCAGAGCAGAGCGAAACCGCAGGTGCTGTGGACAAGCAGAGCGGAGCGAAACCGCAGGTGCGGTGGACAAGCAGAGCGGAGCGAAACCGCAGGTGCGGTGGACAAGCAGAGCGGAGCGAAACCGCAGGTGTGGTGAATAAGCAGAGCAGAGTGAAACCGCAGGTGCGGTGAACAAGCAGAGCGAAACCGCAGGTGCCGTGAACAAGCTGAGCAGAGCGAAACCACAGGTGCGGTGAATAAGCTGAGCAGAGCAAAACCGTAGGTGCGGTGAACAAGCAGAGCAGAGCGAAACTGCAGGTGCGGTGAACAAGCAGAGCAGAGCGAAACCGCAGGTGCGGTGAACAAGCAGAGCAGAACGAAACCGCAGGTGCGGTGGACAAGCAGAGCAGAGGGAAACCGCAGATGCGGTGGATAAGCAGAGCAGAGCGAAACCGCAGGTGCAGTGGTCAAGCAGAGCAGAACAGAGCAGAAGGTGCAGGCAGACAGGACAGGGCTCTGTTCACATGGAACAGACTGGAAAATACAGGAAGATAGTTAGAACACAAGAGGTAGATACGGAGGCAGGGAAATGGGACAAGCAGAACCAGATACACACAAGGTACTTACTATGAAGTAGCGAGTGGACACAAAACTCACAAATAGAAGTACAGAGACAACGAGTTGGAGTTAGGTGCAGGTTCAGACACTGCAGGAAAAGGGAAGATTCGGACATAGAGACAAATAGGTAATGGGCTAGGACACAGTTCAGACAGGAACTGAACCCGGAACAAGATACAGGAACGAGCCTGGGAACTCAGCCCCCAGGGAGGCGGAAACAGACTAGAAGTCACAGATACAGGCAACAGGCCTGGGTATACAGCCCCCATGGTGGCAGAACAGACTAGAAGTCACAGATACAGGTAATAGGCCTGGGTATACAACCCCCAGGGTGGCGGAAACAGACAAGATACAGGACAGGACCTGGCAACTCCGTTGCACAGAACACACTGTAAGAAAGTGTTGCTCAGGCACCTCCTACTGGGTGGAGGGGGTTTAAGTATCCAGTCACTCACAGCAATAGGCTGGGGAGGCATTAGGAGTGCGCACACAGTAACTATAAGAATCAGGCCGTAACCGCGCCGCCGCCCTAAGCAATCAGACAAGAGACACAGCAGGTACTGGAGCAAAGTGTGCAGCCTGGACTGATAGGTAAGATGGCGGTCTTGCATGGTGGGAGGTGGTATGCCATGCCAGCATGCCGCCAGGGATGTTACAAAAGGTAATGCTCCATGTATGTAAATTAGTTCTCCACCAGAAGAGAGAAAATAATCATATGGAAGTGCATTGAGATGTAGGTTAGATTGCTGCTAAAGGGGGAAAAAAAAAACCTCTTTAAATCTTCTTCCTTAGCTAATGTGACCGAGCTGAGTGTGACCGGAGTGTAAGTGCAAACGGAAGTAAGTGTGTGACTTGTGATTCAGTGGCTTTGGATTCAGGGTGTTTGGAAGGGAGGAATTTGGACTGAATTGCTGTCTATTTTATTCATTCTTTACATTTCTTTTTACTTAACATTTCTGTCTAGTGCAATCCCTATTAGGAAATGAGCTCCATTATTGATAATGCTATCCAGTGTACATCTTGCCACATGTATGCAATCCTTTAACAGCCGGTCATGGGTGCATACTGCTGTGCGAGATGTGTGCACATTGTACTTTTGGAAGCCCAGGTACTGGATCTAAATGAGCAGCTGGCAACACTGAGATCCATTGACAATATGGAAAGGCATCTGCTGCTCACTGAGCTGCTGCTCACTGGGGTAGATGTGGGGGAGGGTGGTAGTAGGGAGCTGCAGGACAGTGTGGCAGCTAGCTGGGTGACAGAAGGGGGGGTAGAGGGAAGAGTGCCAGGGAGGCTAGTCCTCATCTGGCACACCCCAATAAGTTTGCAAAGTTGGCAGATGAGGGGGGGGGGGGGGGTGTCAGCACATTGGTAACACTGCTGCAGCAAGGCATGTCCTCTGAAAGCCGGAGGAGTGTCAGCTCCAGTAAGGAGGGAAATAGGAGAGCAAGGCAGGCCAGGCAGGTGCTGGTAGTGGTGGACTCAATTATTAGGTGAACAGATAGGGCAGTCTGTCACAAAAACAGGGATCGTCAAACAGTGTGCTGCCTACTTGGCGCTCGAGTCCGGTATATCGCTGATCGGGTTGACAGATTACTGGGATGGGCTGGTGAGGACCCAGCGGTCATGGTGGACATTGGCACAAATGACAAAGTTAGAGCTAGGTGGAAGGTCCTTAAAGATGATTTCAGGAAATTAGGCTGCAAGCTTAAAGCAACGACCTCCAAGGTAGTATTCTCTGAAATACTGCCTGTACCACGTGCCACGCCAGAGAGGCAACGGGAGATTAGGGAAATAAATAAGTGGCTCAGGAATTGGTGTAGGAAGGAGGGGTTTGGGTTCCTGGAGAACTGGGCCTACTTCTCAGCTGGCTACAGGTTCTACGCTAGGGACAGGCTGCACCTCAATGGAGAGGGTGCAGCTGTGCTGGGGGAGAAAATGGCTAGAAGGTTGGAGGAGTGTTTAAACTAGGGATTGAGGGGGAGGGTATTCATTTTATAGGTGGGGAAGATGGTGCAGATAATGACCTGGGCACAAATAAAGAAATTGGGGGTGGGGTTAGAACAGTCAATATGGTAAGAAGAAATAGAGGTACAGAGAGATACATAAAATGCATGTACACTAATGCCAGAAGCCTCACCAACAAAATGGAGGAATTAGAATTAATTTTGTTGGAAAATAATTGACATGGTGGGGATATTTGAGACATGGCTGGACAAGAGCTATGACTGGGCAGTTAATTTACAGGGCTATAGTCTGTTCAGAAATGACCGTACAAACAAGCGAGGGGGGGTGTTTTTATGTAAAATCATCCTTAAAACCCATCTTGCGTGAGAATATATATGAATCTAATGAAAATGTAGAGTCCCTATGGGTGGAGATAAGGGGAGGGGGAAAAAATTATAAATTACTGATAGGGGTTTGTTAAAAGTCTCCAAAAATAATGGAAGCAGGGGAGAATATCCTCATAAAGCAAATAGATGAAGCAGCGACTCAAGGAGAAGTCATTATTATGGGAGACTTCAACTACCCTGAAATACATTAGGGAACAGAAACCTGTAGTTCAAGCAAAGGTAATAGGTTTTTGACAACTATGAGAGACAATTACCTTTCACAACTGGTTCAGGACCCAACAAGAAGGGGGGCACTGCTAGACCTAATATTAACCAACAGGCCAGACCGCATATCAAATATACGAGTTGGGGGTCACTTGGGTAATAGTCATCACAAAATAATAAGCTTTCATGTATCCTTTAATAAGATGTGTAGTAGAGGGGTTACAAGGACACTAAACTTCAGGAAGGCAAATTTCCAATGGTTGAGAGATGATCTTAGTGCAATAAACTGGAATGATATCCTGAGACATAAAACTACACAAAGCAAATGGGAGACATTTATTCGCATCCTGAGTAGGACCTGTGCACAATATATACCCTATGGGAATAAACATGCTAGAAATAGGAGGAAACCACTATGGCTAAATAGAGCTGTAAGGGGCGCAATAAGTGACAAAAAGAAAGCATTTAGAGAACTAAAGCAAGTAGGTAGTGATGAGGCATTAAATAAATACAGAAAATTAAATACCGTATTTTTCGGACTATAAGACGCACCTAGGTTTTAGAGGAGAAAAATAGGAAAAAAAATGTAAGCAAAAAATGTGGTCATGATGTCCTGTTATGGGGGAGGGGGTCTGCTGCTGACACTGGTATTGGAGTAATGTCCCCCAATTCTGTAAATATCCTGGTATGTATGGCCCCTCCTTCCTGGTATATGTGGCCCCCATCCCATCTTGGTATACCTGGTCCTCATCCCCATCCTGGTATGCATGGTACCCCTTAATCCCCCATCCCGGTATGCATGGCACCCCTGTAGTCCCCCCATCCTGGTATGCATGGCACTCCTTGATCCCCCTTCCTGGTATGCATGGCACCCCTTGATCCCCCTTCCTGCTATGCATAGCACCCCCTGATCCCCATTCTAGCATTCACGGCACCCCTTGATCCCCCATCCTGGTATGCATGGCACCCCTTGATCCCCCATCCTGGTATTCATGCCACCCCTTGATCTCCCATCCTGGTATTCATGGCACCCCCTGATCTCCATCTTAGTATTCATCGCATCCTTTGATCCCCCTTCCTGGTGTTCATGGCACCCCTTGATCTCCCATCCTGGTATGCATGGTACCCCCTGATCCCCATCCTAGTATTCATGGCAGCCCTTGAGCCCCCATCCTCATATGCATGACACCCCTTGATACCCCATCCTGGTATGCATGGCACCCCTTGAGCCCCCATCCTGGTATACATGGCACCCCTTGAACCCCCATGCTGGTATGCATGGCACACCTTGAGCCCCCATCCTGGTATGCATGGAACCCCTTGAGCCCCCATCACTCTGCCCACAAAAAAATAAACAATCATACCTCCTCTCTCCTCCAGCGCTGTCCCGCTCTGCTGCCGACGCTCTCACTGTGTGAGCCGCGCATGGCGGGGCGCGCATGGCGTCCCTGCCATGCGCCCTCTCACAGTGCGAGACGCTGTGCTGGAATAGTCACTGCTCCCCACGCCGGGACTCTGTGCGTGGGGAGCAGTGACCATTCAGTCTGTTCAATAGCTGGCACACTGTACCTCAGCGCTGCTCCTGCTGCCGCTCTGCGGTCAGTGTGCCTGCTATTGAAGACCATGAATATTCACTACAACCCATGGGAGTGGGTTGTAGGGAATATTCATGAGCTTTAATAGCGGGCGCACAGACAGCAGAGCGGCAGCAGGAGCCGCGCTGCGACTCCAGTGTGTCAGCTATTAAGAAAACTGAATATTCATTGCTCTCCACGCCCATGGGCGTGGGGAGCAGGGAATATTCATTTTCTTTAGTAGCAGGCACAGCGTAGGCTGCAGCAAGCAGCTGCTGCCTCCTGTGCCACGCTGATCCCCCACACCCACCACCACGCACAGCCATGTATATAGTATTCGGACTATAAGACGCACCCCCCTCAATTTCCTCCAAAATTATGGAGGAAAAAAGTGCGTCTTATAGTCCGAAAAATACGGTAAATTCTGTAGAAACCAAATCAAGGCAGCAATGATTGAGACAGAGAGACTCATTGCCAGAGAAAGTAAAAATAATCCCAAAATATTCTTTAACTACATAAATAGTAAAAAACTAAAAAATGATAGTGTTGGCCCCCTTAAAAATAGTCTGGGTGAAATAGTGGATGAGGATGAGGAAAAAGCCAATATGCTAAATGATTTTTTTTCAACCGTATTTACACAAGAAAATCGCATGACAGAAAACATGATTAGTGATAACAAAAATTCTCCATTAAATGTCACTTGCTTAACCCAGCAGGAAGTACGGCGGCATCTAAAAATCACTAAAGTTGCCAAATCCCCGGGCCCAGGTGGGATACACCCGCGAGTACTGCAGGAATTAAGTAACGTCATAGATAGACCAGTATTTTTAATCTTTAAAGATTCCTTAATAACAGGGTCTGTGCCACAGGACTGGCGTATAACAAATGTGGTGCCAGTATTCAAAAAGGGGACAAAAACCGAAATTGGAAATTATAGGCCAGTAAGCTTAACCTCTACTGTGGGTAAAATCCTGGAGGGTTTCCTAAGAGATGCTATACTAGAGTATCTGAAGAATAACCTCATGACTCAATATCAACATGGGTTTATGAGGGACCGTTCCTGTCAAACTAATCTGATCAGCTTTTATGAGGAGGCAAGTTCCGGACTGGACCAAGGAAATGCAGTGGATGTTGTGTATATGGACTACCTCTTGAAGCTCATCAAGAGAATGCCAAGAGTGTGCAAAGCAGTCATCAAAGCAAAAGGTGGCTACTTTGAAGAACCTAGAATATAAGACATATTTTCAGTAGTTTCACACTTTTTTGTTAAGTATATAATTCCACATGTGTTAATTCATAGTTTTGATGCCTTCAGTGTGAATGTACAATTTTCATGGTCATGAAAATACAGAAAAATCTTAAAATGAGAAGGTGTGTCCAAACTTTTGGTCTGTACTGTATGTAAGTGGATTAAAAACTGGCTCAGTGATGGGAAACAAAGGGTGGTTATTAATGGAACACACTCAGACTGGGTCTCAGTTAACAGTGGGGTACCACAGGGGTCAGTATTGGGCCCGCTTCTTTTTAACATATTTATTAATGACCTTATAGGGGGCATACAGAGTAGTATTTCTGTTACGGATCCGGATGGTGGAACCTCTGTGCTGCAGTGTAAGGAGGGACCCAGAGGGGCGTAACTAGGTATCCACTCGGAGAGACCTAGGTCGTACGGCGGCTCAATCGACTCCGTGACCAGGGAGGGTCCGAGCAGAGGGACCTGGTGCTACTCTGGGGACGACCTTGTAAGGGAGCAGGTGACTCCCACGGTACAGACGGCAGGGACTGACCGGTATAGCAGATGGGCACAGCAGGCAGGCTGACGAGTGATCCGGGTGGATGGACTGGCAGACACGACAGGCGGGAGCCTCTAGGTAGGCTGTCAGGTGGTCACGGCAGTTGACAGGCTGGAGCCTCTAGGTAGGCTGTCAGGTGGTCACGGCAAGTGACGGGAAGGAGCCTCCAGGTAGGCTGACAGGTGGTCACAGCAAGTGACAGCAGGAGCCTCCAGGTAGGCACGGCAGGTAGCAAGCAGGAGCCTCCAGGTAGGCACGGCAGGTAACAAGAAGGAGCCTCCAGGTAGGCACGGTAGGTAGCGGCCAGGTGCTTCCAGGTAAGCAGGCAGGCAAAACTCATAGACAGACTGTCGGGCTGGAGAGTAGTCAGGCTGGCGGACTGGACTGGTAGTCAGGCTGGCGGGCAGGACTAGTAGTTAGGCTAGCAGCGGGACTTGAGGGCTGAAGCAGAGGTAAGTACACTGTGCAACAACTATTGCTCGGGCACCTCCATTTTGGATGAGGTGCCTTATATATGGGAGGACCTCCGGCAGTTGGCCAGGGACTCCTTAGGACGGCGCGCGCGGCCCCTTTAAGAGGGAGGGAGCGCGCGCGCCCTAAGCACAGTGCCCGGGAAGCTGCGCGCGCCGGCAGCAGGAAGAGGAGCGCTGGAGGATGCTGGGCGGGGAGCGCAGCGGTGAGAGGGACGGCGTCTCTGCCTGGCAGGAGGCAGAGACGCCGATGCTACAGTACCCCCCCCCCTTTACGCCCCCTCTTTTTTAGGCCAGAAAAAAAAATTTTAAGGAGAAGCGGGGCATGAATGTTCTCCCTGGGTTACCAAGTTCTCTCCTCTGTGCCAAACCCCTTCCAATCCACCAGGAAAAAGGTTTTTCCTCTTACCCTCTTAGTGGCCAGAATGTTCTCTACCTCAAAAACGTCTTCAGCGGAAACCGGAGCAGGGGGAGTAGCTGGATTGTTGGAAAAAGAATTAAACACAACTGGTTTGAGGAGAGATACTTGGAAGGAGTTGGGAAGGTGGCCGGGAGTTTTAACTTGTAGGCCACTGGGTTGATTTGTTTGAGGCCTTCAAATGGACCGATGAACTGAGGACCCAACTTATAGGAGGGTATTTTGAGCCGAACATGTTTTGAGGAGAGCCAAACCTTGTCTCCCGGACGGAATTGAGGCGGATCCAGACGTCTCTTGTCAGCATGTTTCTTCATCCACTCGGAGGACTGAAGAAGTGCGGACCTAGTATTTTCCCAAATGGTGGAAAATTCGCTGACCAGAGACTCCGCGGCAGGGTTGTCCACAGAAGCGGAGACGGGAAACGGAATCCGGGGATGTTGACCATAGACTAAAAAGAACTGGGACTTGGAAGTAGATTCGCTCTCATGGTTGTTGTAGGAGAACTCGGCCCATGGTAGGAGCTCCACCCAATCGTTATGGTGAGCGTTAACAAAGTGCCGGAGGTAGCTGGTAAGGATCTGGTTGATACGCTCCACTTGGCCATTGGACTGTGGATGGTGAGCGGAGGAGAAATCCAGGGTGATATCCAGCAGCTTACACGTAGCTCTCCAGAAGCGTGAGGTGAACTGAACCCCTCGATCCGACACAATGTGGAGGGGTAGGCCATGGAGACGGAAGATGTGAAGGAAGAAGTCCTTAGCCAGCTCCGATGCAGACGGGAGACCAGGCAGAGGGATGAAGTGGGCCATTTTAGAAAAGCAGTCGGTGACCACCCAAATGACTGTACACCCGGCAGAAACAGCGAGATCTGTAATAAAGTCCATAGCAATGTGCTGCCACGGGGCAGCAGGTACGGGAAGAGGCAGGAGGTGACCGGCTGGAAGATGTCTAGGAACTTTGTTGCGGGCACAGGACCAACAGGCCCAGACGAAGTCTACCAGATCCTTGCGCAGGGTAGGCCACCAATAATGCCGGGCAATGAGCAAGAAGGTCTTCTTCTGACCGGCATGGCCGGCTAGTTTAGATGAATGACCCCAGTGAAGAATCTTCTCCCGATCTGGAACCACTACAAACATCTTACCGGGTGGGAGACGAGTCAGAGCCAAGGGGGCCATACTCATCACTTTGGAGGGGTCGATGATGTGCATAGGCTCCTCCTCTTGATCGGAGGACAGGACGGATCGGGACAAGGCGTCAGCTTTAACATTCTTGTCCACCGGGTGGTAATGTAGGATAAAGTCAAAGCGAGCGAAGAACAAAGACCACCGGGCCTGACGCGGATTGAGTCTTTGGGCATTCTGGAGATATGCTAGGTTTTTGTGATCAGTATATATGATCACCGGGTATAGAGCCCCTTCAAGCAGGTAACGCCACTCCTCCAGCGCCAATTTGATGGCAAGTAGTTCTCGGTCTCCTATGGAGTAGTTGCGCACAGACGAGGAGAAGAGTTTGGAGAAGAAGCCGCAGGTTACCATTCTCCCGGTTGAAAATTTTTGGGTGAGCACCGCTCCGGCTCCGGAGGAGGAAGCATCAACCTCCAGGAAGAACTGTTTGTTGCAGTCCGGACAGTGCAGCACTGGGGCAGAGGAGAAGGCTTGCTTTAAAGAAAGGAAGGCCTCCTCGGCTTCGGGCGGCCATTCCTTGGAATTTGATCCCTTATGGGTGAGCGCAGAGATGGGAGCAGTCCGGGAAGAGAAGTGCGGGATGAAGAGACGGTAGTAGTTGGCGAAGCCCAGGAATCTCTGAATTGCCTTCAACCCCTCCGGACGGGGCAACTTTAAGACAGCAGAGAGCTTCTCGGGGTCCATTTGTAGACCTGTCTGGGAGATAATATAGCCCAGGAACGGAAGGGAGGTCTGCTCGAAGAGGCACTTCTCAAATTTGGCATAGAGGTGATTCAGCCTAAGCCTAAGCAGGACCTGACAAACATCCCTCCGATGTGTGGGAAGGTCCGGAGAGAAGACCAAGATGTCATCCAGGCACACCACCACGCAGGAATATAGAAGGTCACGGAAGATGTTATTGACTAATTCTTGGAAGACGGCGGGAGCATTGCAGAGACCGAAGGGCATCACACGGTATTCATAGTGACCGTCCCGGGTATTGAATGCCGTCTTCCACTCGTCTCCTTGACGGATCCGGACCAGGTTATACGCCCCACGTAGATCCAGCTTGGTAAAGATCCTAGCGCCCTTAAAGCGATCAAACAACTCGGAAATGAGCGGCAGGGGGTATTTGTTTTTGACCGTGATTTGGTTGAGTCCTCTATAGTCAATACAGGGGCGTAGTGAACCATCCTTCTTCTTGACGAAGAAGAATCCGTCTCCAGCCGGGGAGGTAGATTTCCGGATGAATCCCCTAGCCAGATTCTCCTCAATGTACTCCGACATGGCCCGGGTTTCGGCCGACGACAACGGGTAAATACGCCCAAGGGGTGGAGTGGCACCAGGTACCAGGTTGATCGGGCAATCATATGGCCTATGAGGTGACAGTGTCTCTGCTTCCTTTTTGTCAAAGACATCTGCATAGGACCAGTAAGGTGCCGGTAAACCGGGTAGATTAGCCGGGGTGGGTGGAGGACGAACCGGGCGGACCGGGACCAGGCAGGTCTTATGGCAATCCTGCCCCCAACGGAGTATTTCACCGGATAGCCAATTCAGCACAGGTTCATGTCTCTGAAGCCAGGGTAGACCTAGCAATAGGGAGTGAGAAAGTCCGGGAAGCACATGGAAAGAGATCCTCTCAGAGTGCAGCATTCCCACCTGCAGGGTAATAGGTTCTGTGACGAGCAGGATGGTCACCGGAAGGAGTCTTCCATCCACGGAGGCGACTTCCAATCTTATATCTCTCTACCAGGGACTAGGAAATGAGGTTCCCAGCAGCTCAGGAATCCAGATGTGCAATTTCAAAGTAGCGGTTCTCTCCCCAAGAGATAGAGACAGACAAAGTCAGGGATGGAGAGGATTTACTTTTGCCTAGGGCAACCTCTCCGAGCAGACCTAGACAATGGAGTTTCCCGGCTTCACCGGGCAAGAACGGATGAAGTGCTTCTTACTGCCACAGTAGAAACAGCCTCCCTCGGTTCGGCGAGTTTCTAGGAGAGACTTGACCATCTTGGTCTGGTCAATCTGCATAGCTTCAGGCGAGCGTACCCGGGGAATTGCTGGTTGTGAAGCCGGTTTCTGAAAAACAGGAGCAAGACGAGGAAATCTTCTCTCCCGAGCAACCTCCTTGGAATGTTCTTGGAAACGGATATTAATCCGGATAGCTAGTGACACCAGGTCATCCAGGGTGGTAGGAATGTCCCGACCGGCTAACTCGTCCTTAATCCGACCAGAAAGACCCTCCCAGAAGACGGACACCAGAGCCTCGTTGTCCCAGGCAAGCTCAGAAGCGAGGGTACGGAACCGTATGGCATATTGGCCCACGGTGAGACTCCCTTGGCGGAGACGTAGCAGAGAGGAGGCAGAAGAGGATTTTCATCCTGGTTCATCGAAGACTCTCCGGAAAGCAGCGAGGAAAGACGATAGATCGGACACCAGGGGATCCCCTCTCTCCTACAGGGGATTTAGCCATGCCAGTGCTTCTCCGGTGAGGTAAGACATGATGAACGCCACCTTGGCCCGGTCGGAGGGAAACTGATGTGCCAAAAGTTCAAAGTGCAGCGTGCACTGGTTCAGAAAACCCCGACATGAGACGGGGTCACCTCCAAAACGAGGAGGTGCAGAAAGCCGGAGACCTGGGTTGGATGCCGTGGTATTGGTGGGCAGCGGCGCTGCCGGAGTGGGAGTCGCACGACTCGGGGCGGACACAGGTGGGATAGACAGCATGTCCAGGTGGGAGTTGACATTCCGCAGGAAGTTCAGGATGGTTTCCTGTTGGGATCTCTGACGAGAAACCTCCTGGTACAGGTCAGAGAGCGAAGGAGCTTGGGGGCCACCGGGTTCCATGGCCCGAGCAAACTGTTACGAATCCGGATGGTGGAACCTCTGTGCTGCGGTGTAAGGAGGGACCCAGAGGGGCGTAACTAGGTATCAACTCGGAGCGACCTAGGTCGTACGGCGGCTCAATCGACTCCGTGACCAGGGAGGGTCCGAGCAGAGGGACCAGGTGCTACTCTGGGGACGACCTTGTAAGGGAGCAGGTGACTCCCACGGTACAGACGGCAGGGACTGACCGGTATAGCAGATGGGCACAGCAGGCAGGCTGACGAGTGATCCGGGTGGATGGACTGGCAGACACGGCAGGCGACAGGCGGGAGCCTCTAGGTAGGCTGTCAGGTGGTCACGGCAGGTGACAGGCAGGAGCCTCTAGATAGGCTGTCAGGTGGTCACGGCAAGTGACGGGCAGGAGCCTCCAGGTAGGCACAGTAGGTAACAAGCAGGAGCCTCCAGGTAGGCACGGTAGGTAGCGGCCAGGTGCTTCCAGGTAAGCAGGTGGGCAAAGTCCATAGACAGACTGGTGGACTGAACGGAAGACAGACTGTCGGGCTGGAGAGTAGTCAGGCTGGCGGACTGGACTGGTAGTCAAGCTGGCGGGCAAGACTAGTAGTCAGGCTAGCAGCGGGACCTGAGGGCTGAAGCAGAGGTAAGTACACTGTGCAACAACTATTGCTCGGGCACCTCCATTTTGGAGGAGGTGCCTTATATATGGGAGGACCTCCGGCAATTGGCCGGGGACTCCTTAGGACGGTTCGCGCGGCCCCTTTAAGAGGGAGGGAGCACGAGCGCCCTAAGCACAGTGCCCGGGAAGCTGCGCGCGCCGGCAGCAGCAGGAAGAGGAGCGCTGGAGGACGCCGGGCGGGGAACGCAGCGGTGAGAGGGACGGCGTCTCTGCCTGGCAGGAGGCAGAGACGCCGATGCTACAATTTCAATATTTGCAGATGCCACTAAACTCTGCAGGGTAATCAATACAGAGGAGGACAATTTTATATTACAGGAGGATCTATGTAAACTAGAAGCTCGGGCTGATAAATGGCAAATGAGCTTTAATGGGGATAAATGTAAGGTAATGCACTTGGGCAGAGGAAATAAAATGTATAATTATATGCTTAATTGTAAAACACTGGGCAAAACTGTCACTGAAAAAGACCTGGGTGTATTGGTGGACGACAAGCTCACGTTTGGTGGCCAGTGTCAGGCAGCTGCTGCAAAGGCAAATAGAATAATGGGATGCATTAAAAGAGGCATAGATGCTCATGAGGAGATCATAATTTTACCTCTATACAAGTCACTAGTGCGACCACACTTAGAATACTGTGTACAGTTCTGGTCTCCGGTGTATAAGAAAGACATAGCTGAACTAGAGCGGGTGCAGAGAAGAGCGACCAAGGTTATTAGAGGACTGGGGGGTCTGCAATACCAAGACAGGTTATTACACTTGGGGTTATTTACTGTGGAAAAACGAAGGCTTAGGGGTGATCTTATTACTATGTACAAATATATGAGGGAACAGTACAAAGACCTGTCTACTGATCTTTTTACTCTGAGGCCTGAGACGGGGACAAGGGGGCATCTTCTACGTCTGGAGGAAAGAAGGTTTAATCATAATCACAGATGCGGATTCTTTACTGTAAGAGCAGTGAGACTATGGAACTCTCTGCCGCATGATGTTGTAATGAGTGATTCACTACTAAAATGTATGAAGGACATGGATGCCTGTAAGTATATTACAGGTTATATATACTAGATTCCTTGATAGGGCATTGATCCAGGGAACTAGTCTGATGGAGTCAGGAATGAATTTTTTTCCCCAATGTGGAGCTTAGTGTTTGCCACATGTTTTTTTTTTTTTGCCTTGCTCTGGATCAACATGTTAGGCTATGGGTTGAACTAGATGGACTTAGTTTTTAAGGTTGAAGGAAGACTATGTTACTATGTTATAGCCATGTGTCGGGAGTCGGGTTTGACTTTTGTTTTCTTCCTTTTGGACTGGATAGAAAAAGATAATTTTCTTTTACCATTATGTATGGAAAATAATTTTCTGAAACAAACTTGAAGCCGTTATGTTATGGCATATAAAGCTATGGCATGGTAAGTAATGGGATGGGTGGTTACGTTGGTGGTAATAAAGTAGTTGCAAAAGACTTTGGAACTAGAAAGAACCTGTGTATCTTACGATCATGTCATTTCCTATAGTCAAAGCATGACGATGGTATTGTCGATTCTTCGGTGGTTCTTATAACCATTAAATCCCTTATGGAAAGAACCCCCCCACCCTCATCAACCCTACTCATACCTATAAAAATGACAGACACTATAGGTTGGATAATATTGGCCACAGTGGCCTTTTATTATTAACATTACAAACATTTATAACCATTTTTTAAATGTGCCAAGGTCCTTGAAACTACAAAAAGTCTGGTGACTCAAAAATTTACCAACCACACTTACTCCCAGCTGTAACCCACAGGCTCAGGAGCACCAAAAACCCAAAGGGTTCATTAACAAATGACCACTAAACCGGGACTCAACATTCCTTTGCCGTAAGCCCCACCAATCACCAGAATCAACTCATCACAGAGGGATCCATGTCCTGATAAATGCCCTCTACCAATTTATAACCAACTTGAAGGACCCTGACACCAGCCACCAGAGTACTTGAAAACCTCAAATGCTCGAGAACCCCTTTTCCTTCAGAAATTGCTCATTTGATGCCTTCCTGTAATGCTAAAGACCATAAATCGATACCCACTGCATTCAAATGCACTCAATCAGCTAACCAGAAAATGTCACTACCATTCTCCAAATCAAGATGCCGTACTGCCACACCTCCATTACGTGAAACAAAATTCAAAATCGCCGGTTCACTTTTATGTGAGCTTTATTTAACTTCTCCACGGTCTACACATTATGCCAATTCATCCGTGGGACAATCTCCAACCATACCATTTTGAACCCGGAAAAGGATGTCCAAAGCCGTAATAAATCGTGCTTCATGTCCCTGATTAAATCCCTACATGGGCGGACCACCAAATTGTTTCCCCCTACATGCAAAAGCAATAAATCTGGGGGGCGATCTAAACTAATGAAATTATGAACTTTCCCTAAAACCCTGGATTGGGCTGCCCGAACACCAAGTTCCATAAATGCTGAGGGCAAGCCAGCCCTTTTTCCACCTCTTTCGGAGCCAGCGACCGGAAACGATCCCACTGAAAACAATAGAGGGAATCAGCAACCGAGTTCTAAACACCAGGCACATGTGACGCTGTAACACAAGCATTTGCCATTAAACACTCCAACACAAGACACCACAACACTCGAAACACCGGCAGGGAAAATGCAGTCACACTATTGATTGCTAGCACAATGAGCATATTGTCACAATTAAACCGGATACGTTTATTGCGAAAATGCCGCCCCCACAACGCCACCGCAACCAGTATTGGAAAAATCTCCAGAAGAGCCATATTTTTAACCAACCCTACTGATCACCATATAGCGGGCCATCCACTAGCACTCCGTTGCCCTTGAAAATAGGCGCCAAATCCTGAACTGCCAGCTGCATCCATAAATAATTCCAAATCAAAGTTGTCAACAACCTCATCCATCAACTGTGAACGATCATTATAACATTCCAATAAACTCGCCCAAACCACCAAATCATCCTTATGTTCTCTTGATAATCGAACACAATGGTGTGGGGCTTAAACCCCTGCTCTTGAACTGGCCAACCTATGAGAAAAAGCATGCCCCATAGGCATCACTCTACAAGCAAAATTAGCCTTACCAAGGAGAGATTGAATTTCCCTCAAAGTGAGGTTTTTTTTTTTTTTACACATAACGCCCTAGCAACTTCCGCCCTCAGAGCCTAAAGTTTTTCTTCCAGTAGCTGAAATTCCCAGTTTTCAGAATCCATGACTATACCAAAAGGCAAATACAGGAGGATGGGCCCTCAGTTTTTTCAGGGGCCAACAGAACTCCAAAAGTTTTGCAACCCATTCCATGTTACACAATGTGTTTTCACACAACGGGGAGTCCCTGGGACCAGAACACACAAAATCATCCAAATAATGAATGATAGGTGCCCCGCCAGACACATCTCGCACCACTCACTCCAAAAAAACTACTGAATGCCTAAAACAATGAACAAGAGAGAGAACAACCCATGGGTAAACACTGGTCCACAAAATACGCCCCATCCCAAAAATAACCAAGTAACCGAACACTATCCGGATGGACTGGCAATAATCTGAAAGCCGTTGTCAGTCTTTTCCATCAACGCCCCTTTACCAAATTTTCTGATCCAACGCGCCACCTCATCAAAAGTTGTATAAACCACTGAACACAACTCAGGTGCAATACCATCATTAACCGACCAACCCCTGTGATGAGAGGTGGTGAATTAAACAAAACTTGTTGGGTTCTTTTTGGGTACAAATCCTAAAGGGGAAACTACCAAATCAGGAAATAGTAAACTCTCAAAAGGCCCAGCCTTCCAACCCAGCGCTACTTCCTTCGCCAGCTTATCCCAAATTACGGTAGGATGCTGATAACTGCAAATTCTTCCTATTACAAGGAATGTCAAATTTAGGTGCCGGAATCCGAAAACCCTCCGCACTCTATCAGGGAATCTATTTAGGAAGGGAAGCATCATGGGTAGCTTCACTAGAGTCACTCACTTGGGAATTGGAGGGAGGAGCCTTCCCTTTGGACTTTCTAAAACACCACCTGGCCCCATGCGAAAACCCGCTACAGTAGGAACAGACATGCTTACATTTACAGCTCGCTCAGAATTTACACTGGCTTTCGTTAAAATGCCAACACAAACCTGCTTTTGCCCCCCTGACTGTCCTGCTTGACTACCCCCTCCTGAATTTCCTGCTTGGCCGGGGGGACCTGGCCCCACTTTGAAAAGAATGCCCACACGTAGCCTGGGCCATTACTCTCAACCACAAACCAATGTCCTTATGATCCCATCTAATAGCCTTCCGTTGACAAAACTGTTCGTCATATCTCAGCCATGTTTGACCCCCGTAAACTCTATATGCCTCACCTATAGAATCAAAATAACAAGACAGGCCAGAACAGTTTTCAGATGCCTTTTTCCCTATAACACATGCCAAATTCGCAAATGCTTGCATCGGGTTTGTAAAAGTCTGGGGGATCAAACGCCATCTACGTTTTTCCTCGTCCTCTTTTTTTATCGTCATTACTTTTCTTTTTATCAAGATTAAATTTCTCAAGAGGCAGAAGAGAAAAAATTTCAACGTATTCATCCTTCCAAATATTTTCCCTCAGCTCCTTTTTGAGGTGGGCCCTCAATGGGCACTCGTAGCAAACATAAACTCCCCCTCGCGCCTTATCATCGAAGTGAATCTTATCACCCTTGTCGGTTTCAGTCTGAACCGAAACGAGTGCCGGCACCTGAGACGCCCCGTCCAAACTACTATTAACATCACTAGTCGTGCCCACCCCATGCGGCGTGACCCAAGCCGACAATTGAGCTGGCAGTCGACTAATACCTCCTAACCTTGCCAAGTAGTCATTTATATTAGACAAAATATCCCTCACCCCATCCTAAACCATGTTAGTGCCCATATTAAGGTTACCTAGTACCCCCCCGCAAACTACTAATGCATCAAGTCCTGAACCCCTGTAACCTGTAAATGTGGAGGTCACACAACATTACCTGTACCCGACACCGTGCCTATTACCCCTGTACAATGACTGCTCAGTATACCCTGCGACATTGAAATAAGGGGAAACGAACAAGACATAGAGTGATACTCACCAGGCCGCGTGGATCCCACAGGCCTGCCCACCGCTGCCAAGCTAGGCCGCAAACTTGGATTCTTCCTAGTCCGGGCCCTGGCAGGAGGTCTGAATGGTGGCGCACGGGCCGGAGGGTCCGGAGAGGGGCTCCTGGCCGACGCCTAGCCCGTGTGTAATGCAGGTGCCGGAATCCAACACACAGAGACACAAGGCGAGGACAGTCAGAGATGAATATAAACAGTTTATATATAGATATAACAGGTATTCTAAACAAGGGAATGGCAACAGGGGTAATGAACGGTAATTTGAAATATTAATAAAATGCGAAGTCTCTCAAGGTAGTGTGGTGCACCCAATCATGGGAATCACCACGTCAGTTCTTTAACTCTGTATATGGCCCTAGCGAGGGTCACCTGCTATTCCCGCTAGGCCGAAAGTCTTTTCCGGACAAAGTCAATTAAATCACGTTCAGCTTCTTCCGCCCCAACCGTTCCCCTCCCAACCTGAGTACCTAAATCCAACTTGCCCCGGTACCGTGAGTGAACAGTAGAAGTGACGGCCCTGTTCACGTATGCAGCTCCTCTGTTTTCACTGGTGTGACTTTCCTGGTGCTGCCGTCTCCCAACTCCTCTCTTCCTGGCCGTTGGAGGCAGTCTCTCAAGCCATGGATAGGGGGGTCCAGACCTCGTCTGTCTGCGGGCGAAGTCGGGTTCCGCAAACTCACTCAGCACCGCAAGCTGGTTCTGACTCTCCTCAGTAGGCACAGCACTCGGGGCACATCTGTGAGGGATCCGGAGCTCATCCACCGGTGTCAGGCCTCTGTCTTAGGCCTGCAAACCATCTCAGGCTTGGCGCACTGGCCTCCTATACCCAGGAACTCCTTCCTGGAAGTCACTTAACTGGGTCCAGCACCTAAATCTGCTCCCCCTTCAACTTCCCTTGCACACCTTGGTTCCGCTAGACTGTGCCTGACCAGCAGATGGCAATCTCTCTCCATCTTTGAAGCATCCTATAAGAATTCTCTTAAAGGCTCTCTTGCCTCTACTAAACGTGGAGCACAGTCGGGGGACAGCCGAGACCAATGCCGCCACCCACACTCCACCGCTGACAATCTGCCGTTCTGAGGGACTCCAGGAGCTGCTCCACTGTGGCAACATTCAAGGTAAACTGCAGCTGTGACAGGGGACTTGCTATGTGCCCTGGGAGCGGGAAAGTGACAAAACCCCCTCCCCAGAGTCCCCCCATCCCCATTAACCCTCCCCAATAGCCTCTTGTTCCACCTACTCCAAACTCTCATCATGCCAGCTTCTGCCCTCTGTTCTAGCCCAGTGCTCCAGCCTCTCCTTGATGGTTGTAAAAGAACTGAGTAGAAGAAACAACGCTGATGTCCGGTTTTTATTAACTATATGGGATGAGCTTCCCTACAAGGTCAAGAAAATACATTTTATTTATACAGAAGTCATGGGTTGGAATCTACCAAAAAAATATAAAAAGCAGCAGCATAAAATTTCTGAACAATAAAATGGTCTTTGGTCTTAGTACCAATTTCTACAAAAAAAATATTATTATTATTATTATTATTATACTACTTAAAAACAAATTTTTAATGCAAATGTTTGTAACTCCATATGGCAATGCTCCTGCACCCCTAAATTGTTTGGCAAGAGTCCAAATATTGTACAGTCTTTGCTGGTTTAATGTCATGTAGAAGATATATTCATAACAAATGCGAACCGCATAAAATCCACACAAGTGTGAACAAGCCTTAGCTGTCTGTCATAGACGTTGATTATTACACCCGTCACCAGTGATTTAAGTAACAGCCGGCGGGACGTCTCACAATCCCAGTACGACACTGGACACCATTTCACATTATTAAAGTTTAGTTTACACTTTACAGTCATAAACCATTTAGGTTACGCTCCCAGTACTGTCTGTGCGCAGACCACCACAGTTGACGTGATATTCAGCAATAACTTTACCAGTTTTGTCATAGTTGCTAACACAATAGCTTCCATTTTTAAGGATGACAATCTTCCCATGACTGCATGTATAGGAGCAGATGCTGGTTGAGTTTTTACATGCTGGTTAGACTGTCTGTCATTTTAATGCATTCCTGGCGTGGGATAATTCATTAGAACTGTGCAGAATATCCCCATAAAATTCTGGATTTGTAACATCGAGCCCAAGCAACAAGAAAGTGATGTGAAAAAAACAGTAACAGGCAGGACCCTCGTCCCCTGGATGGTTTGTTATGTGAGAAAGAAACCTAAAAAGGGCAGTTGTACCTGTAAAATCAGATTCTGCTCATGGGACTATCTATCAATATCCATTCATGGGAGCAGGGCTGCCACTAGGAATTTCGGAGCCCCATACTGGCAAAATTTTCGGGTCCCCTTGAGACTCCGCCCAGGCTCCACCCCAGCTCCACCTCCAAACCTCAAAAGTTCCACAGTCCCATCGCCCACTCTTGGAAAAACTCCACTCCCATCCTCACCAATCACACATTACCAGTTTCCATTAAACACCATATCACATACATAGCCAGGAGCTTTTGTTTTGGCCAAAAGATTTTTTTAAGCCACCACCACCACGACAAGGAGACTCTGCTGGCCGGACCCTACTCTACTCTAACCTATTAAACATTTCGTATAATACCCAATACTCTTTTAGGTATATTTTATTTATAGGAATGTATTACATACACTATTTAAAATAACCAATAATACCACATACAAGGGATAAGTACCACCACACTATGACCATATCACATTTTACCACCATATAGTGACCGCATAATACCACATACAAGGGACAAATACCGCTACACCATGACCAGACCACACATTACCACCACATAGTGACCGAATAATACAATATACAAGGAACAAATACCGCCACACCGTGACCAGATCACATATTACCACCACATAGTGACCGAATACTACAATACTGATCATTAATAAAAAACAGAATACTAATATTACCATAAGTATCATTATACACAGGATCTCTGTACATAGTATACAGTGTCAGTTTACAGATAACACACTGACTCACTGGTGACGTCTCTAGTTGAAGTCTTTCATCTTCGCTTTTCCTCTTCATCCAGCGCAGACCGCCATCACTTCTTCCAGCCAAGGACTCGTCTCTGCATAAAATAACACAGTTATCTAGAGCAGCTTACAGAGCATATTCCCCAATTTTTCTCAACTTCTACACAACACCAGATGAAGAAAAAAGTAACATAGTGCCGCCCTGCACGGTAACAGGACCCCTCCCTCACTGAAAACAGTATCCTCAAAAATAAAATACATCACAGCAGTAATAATATCCTTTACTTAGCCCCTACAGTAATAATATCCAACATCTTGCCCCCATGTCTCCATAATTAGCCCCTACAGTAATAATGTCCCACATCCTGTCACCATGTCTCTCCATCCTGCCCCCATGTCTCTCCATTCTGCCCCAATGTCTCCATTCTGCCTCCATGTTTCCATTCCGCCCCCCATGTTTCCATCCTGCCCCCATGTCTCTCCATCCTGCCCCCATGTTTCCATTCTGCCTCCAATGTCTCACATTCTGCCCCCATGTCTCCATTCTGCCCTCCATCTCTCCATTATGTCCCCTATGTCTCCATTCTGACCCCATGTCTCTCCATCCTGCCCCCATGTCTCTCCATCCTGCCCCACATGTCTATCCATTCTGCCCCCCATGTCTCTTCATCCTGCCCCCCATGTCTCTCCATCCTGCCCCCCATGTTTCCATTTTGCCCTCCATGTCTCTCCATCCTGCCCCCATTTCCATTTTGTCCCTCCATGTCTCTCCATCCTGCCCCCATGTTTCCATTCTGCCCCATGTCTCCATTCTGCCCCAGTGTCTCACATTCTGCCCCATGTTTCTATTCTGCCCCCATGTCTCCATTCTGCCCCCCATGTCTCCACTCTGCCCCCCATGTCTCTCCATCCTGCCCCCATGTCTCCATTCTGCCCCATGTGTCTCCATTCTGCCCCCCATGTTTTCTGCCCCCAATATCCCTGATGTTTTCATCCTGCCCCCATGTTTTCTGTGGCTGCCCCCAATGTTTTCCATCCTGTCCTGGTGCTGCTTTATAAAAAAAAAAAAAAAAAAAGTCTCTTCTTACCTTGCGGCGCTCACGCGGTGTCTTGCTCTGCCATCGCCGGAAGCACGATCGCTTCGTCAGCCGCCGGCCAATCACAGTGATTAACTGTTAACTATTGCCGTGCGGGAAGCTTCCCGCACGGCAATAGATTAAAGTGAACCTGCGTTCACCGAGGACGCAGGTTCACTGAACCAGCAGAATGCTGCCGCTCGAACCCGGTGAGCAGAAAATTACTTACAGAAAGATATCTTGCCAAGGGGATTACGTATCCAATTATTCCCTACTCTAGAAATCGACGACCCTCTATTTATTAATAAATGGGAAGATACGCTTACTAAATGCTCAAAAACACTTCTGGAGCTTTTGATCGGTTTAGATAGAAAGGCCCTCGAACCTCTAGAAAAGGAGATAGACGATATCCGTGAGAAACTAAACTCTTCACTTTCTTCAGAAGAATGTAAAAACTTCGATCAGGTACTCGAGGAGGACCTTAATAAATGGGAGAGCGAAATTCAAAAAGTGAAGACAAAAAAATATACTCGGGATCTGAGTGATTATCAATCCAATAACATCTATCGTTGGAAAACTAAAAGTAGAAATAGACCTCGCTCTCACTCCTTCTCTAGCACTTCTAATATTTCAGAAGAAGAATGTGGCGGTGGAGTAGGTCGTTTTTTAGACAAACGTTTTCCTCTAAATACAGAGGATACCCCTACCCCATCTCATCTACAAGTGAGAACTCCTTCTACCAAAATGAAAAATCATCCATACAACTTCAGAGAGAAAAGAACCAAGAAATTATAAAGGTAATAAATTTATCTAAAATTCCCTTATCTAGAGCACAATCTGAGGTTCTATCTAAGGGGCTCTCTTTTTCACCTGTGGAGAGATTCGATTGTTTTACAACAATTAAAGATTTGGAACTGTTTGCCAGAAAATTATGTTTTAAAAAATACTTTTCCGGCTCAATGATTCCTTCATCGACAGCTGAGGCATTAGCCCTTCATGATTTGGAATCCTTGGAAGCGGAACAAACAGTACAATCCCCTTCAACTGCTCCCGTGCATCTTCACCGTGGCTCTAGAGCATTCCCGCCCTTGTACTCCTGCCCACAAATCGAAATCTTCGTTAAATTAGTACGGGAACATCTTTCCAAATTGAACACTAAGATCCATTCCGATAATCTATCGTTACCCTTACGCCGCGCGATTAAAGAATTACAAGGTATGAAAAATATAGTAATTAAAAGAGCAGATAAGGGCGGGAATGTGGTTATTTGGCCGGTGGAGATGTACGAGGCGGAGGCCTTTAAACAACTTTATGAGGTAGACAAATACAGAAGACTTGAAAACATTCCATTAAATGCATTTCGTAGAGAACTGATGGATCTGATCGATGATGGATTGGAATCCAACGTGATTACATCTAAAATGGCGGAGGCATTAATACTAGACTTTCCAGTCAACCCTACCCTTTATCTACTGCCTAAGGTCCACAAGGACCCCCGTTGCCCTCCCGGCAGACCCATTGTATCGGGAGTGGGGGGTCTTTGTGGACCCGCCTGTAGCTTCATTGATTTCTACCTACAGCAGTGTGTTGAGACTCTTCCCTCATTCATTAGAGATACCACTGACATCCTTAGAAGGCTTGATGGTGTTATAATGGAGGATGATATGTGGCTGGTCACCTGCGACGTGGAGTCCCTTTATACGTCTATACGGCATGACCAGGGAATACAAGCTGCTAAATTTTTTCTTAACATGACAAACCTGGACCCAGAACTTATTGAATTTATATTAAATCTATTAAAATTTATTCTTACACACAATTATTTTTTGTTTAAGGACCGCCCCTTCCTACAGCTCCAGGGCACTGCAATGGGGGCGGCTTGTGCGCCCTCATATGCAAATTTGTTCCTGGGCCTGTGGGAGAGGGATACGGTCCTTAATACCCCAGGAAACGACGCAGTGGTTCTCTGGTCACGCTATATAGACGACGTGCTATTTATTTGGCAGGGCTCCACGTCGCAGTTGGAGATGTTTCTTAATAACCTTAATAACAACGAATGTAATATTAAATTGACTTGGAAATATAGTCAACAACAAGTCGACTTTTTGGACTTGCTTATTTCCAAGAACTCAGACAGTACGTTAGGCACAGACATCTTTCGTAAGGCCACATCAACCAACTCGTTACTTCACTTTTCCTCATCTCACCATCCTAAGCTTAAGAGCTCCATTCCTATTGGCCAGTTCTTAAGGGCACGAAGGATCTGTTCAAGCGAAGACAGGTTCATAAAACAAGCTAATGAACTGACTAGGAGATTTCATAACAGAGGCTACAGACAATATGATATTCAGAGGGGACTGTCTAGAGCAACGAATACTACTAGACATACCCTTCTAAGTGCACCTTCAAGATCCAGCAAGAAACAGAGATCTGACCAATCTAATGAGAGTCCGAGATTTATCTCAACGTTTAATGCAAACTGGAGGGGAGTCAAGGATATCCTATGTAAACATTGGCCTATTCTCTTGACAGACAGGGATTTATGTAACAATTTGACATCTCAGCCACTCATTACCTGGCGTAGATCACAAACATTGGGAAATTTACTATCAAAGAGTCACTATATACCTCCAGGCAATCGTTTCATTTTTGGCAGTAGAGGTCCACCATGGGGTAGTTTTCCTTGCAGCAGATGTTCCGTTTGTAAATATATCCCTAAAACATTAGAATTTGAGAACTCTAGTCATGATAAGATTTTTAAAATCGTACACCATATATCATGCGATACCGTAGCAGTGGTTTACCACCTCACTTGCCCTTGTGGATTGATTTACGTGGGTATGACTACAAGGTTATTTAAAACCCGCATTCAAGAACATATTCGCGATATTAAAAATGCGATTACATGTCAAGAACCCGGGTTACTTAAAACCATTCCTAAGCATTATTATGAAGCCCACCAATGCAATCCCAAGGGCACGATAGTCTGTGGTATTGACCACATTTGGCTCGGTATCAGAAGTGGCAATGTGAAACAGAAACTGCTGCAAAGAGAAACACGTTGGATTACAGTGTTAGATACACTTGCCCCCAAGGGTCTCAATGAATATGTTAGCTTCAAGTCCTTCCTGGCTTAGATAGGCTGAGTACCTATATTTTAACAGCTGTCCATTTTTTAACTGTTTTGTCTGCCTCGTCTTAGGTATATGACTCACGTGATGTTGTCTTTTCTGACCGATGATGGAATGCCACGCCTGATTCCTATAATCACCAATATGGACCTCATTCGTTATACCTACTGATTTGGACCTTGTTCTTCCGGCCCTAAGAAAATATTCCGAATGAAGAAAATAACATCTCCTACTAAGAACCGGAACAGTGGTATTGCGTGACATATTGAGTACATTTTATATCCATCGATTTGGACTTTATTTTTCTGGCCCTAGGAGGATATCCCGGATGAAGAAAATAATATTTCCTATTAAGTACTGGAACAGTGTTATTACGTGATATATTGAGTATTTGTGCCATGTCTGTATGTGTATACGTACATACATGTATGTTAATATTTGTGCGCATGTGTATGTATATTCATGTACACGGTCGATATTTATATATAGCCGATGTGATACATTTAGTGCACAAATGCTTTGTATATTACTGGTATGTCATGTACACACTACTTTGAGGATTCTAGTTGTATATATATATATATACATATATTGGTAATTGAGCACCTCTATTCTCTATCTGGTATGTCTTCATATGGCTAACCGACCACTTTTATTATTATTATTGTTAACTTTATCTGTCACTTATTCATGTGAACAATATTAGTTATTTATATTTATATGACTCCATCTGATACCAGCTGGGAATACCCTAGACTATTATGGGGATATATAATTATTCACTAGCAGGCTCTCTCATATATACACTGATACTCTTTTTTTTGATGCCGGCTGTTGTGGCTCATGGGCGTCCCAGGCACCTCTGGACTGGCCACCCACCTGCTGCCTGGTTGTATGCCCCTGACTGCCACAGCGGTCGGTATTCGATCCCTCCTCTGGATGCATCTGATCCGGCGCACCGCCGGCATCTGGGACGGGCCTGGGTTGCCATGACAGCAGGCCGCTTGTTATTACTTCCGCCCTGCATTTTACGGCGTGCTCGGGGCCCGCCCAGCTGCCGGAGAGGGCGTGGCATTGGGATTTACTTGATGCCCATTGGTCGGTTCTCACGTTGAGTCATATATATAGACCCACCTACACATCACTAAGCCACGCCTCCTGACGAAGCCATCAAGGTGAAACGCGCGTTGAGGCGCGCTATCAGTCCCCTGTCAGCTGTGCCTGCACACCGCACCTACAACATGTCTCTAGGTAATGTTGCTTGCACTAATACCTTATATCTTTTATAGCCCTCAAGACACTTATATTCTTATATATTTATATAGTGTTACTTTAGGGGTTATTAGTTTTCTAGCTACCTACTATATCAAGGAGCTCTGGTATATACCACTGATTCGTGATGTATACATACCAGGCGACTAGATGCTACCATTGACGACATTAGAGTATCATTGCAGCCTCACTTGATATCATTGCTCTGACTTCTATAACATTGATATTTTATGAATCAGAACTATATGATACCTGTAGCACTTGATCTTAGTCAGTTTATATGCACATGCCTTATACATGTCCGGTTGGTGCTTGGGGCAGCTTATAGGGATATCGTCTCCTTCCTTTGCTTTTTTTCATCTGCCTTATCTAGTTGTGCTTCTTTTGGAAACCACTGTTTACTAGTAGCAATTTTATATTTTGATATCTGTCCTATTTAAGACTCAATAAATTATATAATTATTTAATGGCTTTTTTCTCTGGCTGCCTTCTCTTGGGATTGGGTATCTACCATTTGGTTTGTTGATATTTTTCCCATACAATCCCCTTTTTTTGGTTCTATGTTCTCATTAAGGGAAAAATCTAATAGGTGTTGCATGTATGCTTATGCTAATGTGAGCAATTTGCGTTGTCTAAACGTGCTACCATGGCCTGCAGCGTCTCCGGACTTGTCTCCCAACGATCACATCTGGGACTTTATTGGTCGGCAATTGCAAAAGAAGTTGCCAGCAGTGGATCTTGATGATTTGCTTGCCAAGTGCATTATTTTCTGAATTAATTAGGAAGGGGTGATCCAGCAAGATAGAGTTGAAGGTAGAAAAAGTAGGAGAAGAGAGGTGCAATTTTATGCCATGGTAAACTTGCTTTGTCTGCTTTTAAATACCATGTTACAATTAACAGTAAGTTTGTGAATATGTTGCATTAATTGATAACGATGATAACCAGTTGTGCTTTTGCCATAATCTATTTGTGTCATCTTTGAAGAACAGAACGCCTTCATCCTCCCCAAGCTTACTTTAATGATGAGTCATTGGGGATTTAATTTATGCTTTTTGACCCCAACAATTTTTTTTACAGCAACTCTGGAACATTGAGTAACTGGGATCCCAAAAATGATATGGTATCCCAAAACGGTCCTCCACGGCAGTGCGGTTATCTATTGAGATACTGGGTTCAGGAAGGATACATTGAAAGCCTGTGAAGTTGAGGGTTGTTGCAGGCCAATGGTGGCATATACACTTTCAGCCGTGTATTTGGCTGCATGACTCAAGAAACCGCTAACATTGTGTCAATTGTACTGGCCCTATAGCATCTATAAGGCTATGTTGACACAGAGATTTTTGAGGAATTTAAAAACAGAATATCCCAAACATAAACCACTTCAGGAAAAGCTGTTTTTGGAGTTGTTTTTATTTTCCTGCAAGGAGTTTGTATGTTCTCCCCGTCTTTGTGTGGGTTTCCTCCGGGTTCTCCGGTTTCATCCCACACTCCAAAGACATACTGATAGGGAATCTAGATTGTGAGCCCCAATGGAGACAGTGATAATAATATATCTAATGCAATGTGAAGTATGATGAATTGAGTATAAAATAAAACGTTTCCTGAAAAAGTTTTCAAAAATTTTGGAATAGTTTTTTTTTTTCTGAAGCTTTTTTTCCAGCCTGCCGATTTGACATTACCTGGTTTGGAGTGTGGATTCCATCAGAATCCAATTTAAAGAAGTGTCATTCATTTATTTTGCAATTGGCCTTTTTCAAAACCTTAAAAGGAGGGGAAAAACCGAATAGTGGATTTTTCTTAGATCTAATAGGATGGGTCTTCTATTCATTTTTTAAAGCGGTTTTCGAGGAGGATTTTGGATCGCATCCGAATCAAAACTTTCCTAAAAGAAAAACTCCTTGTGAACATAACCGTACAGTCAAGTGCTGCATTCACAGTTCCACAGACTTCAAAGCTGAAACCTTTATTTTTCTAAACTTTACTGGGACATTTCATAGTTGAGGCACATACTTTCAATTTTGTCTGTGGAGACATTAAAGTAGGGTGTGCTCTTTAGGCAACTTTGGCTGTGACAGCCGTAGTGCGACCGAACGTTGCTCGGTGCCGCTGCTACATTGCGGTACTATCGAAGAGAATGGGATCGCATTGTGACATCTACACGACCGCGAAAAGCATGTCGAAAATAATCAGACTCTGTTGCATTTTTTGTGACTTGCTTGTCGTGGTTGTGTAGGTGTCACAATGCGACCACATTCACTTCTATGGCTCCGCGATGTAGCAGCTGCAACCAGTGAACTTCGGTAGAGTGATGGCTGTCGTAGTCAAAGTCGCCATCTAGCCCTAATCTTATTTCAACTGAAATGAATGGGCGTCAATTGACAGAGAAATGTCATAGTGGATGTGAAGTATAGTTTCCTTTCCGAGATAAGGTAGTGACCGTGGCGATGTGTACAAATCTTTATGTGTATAGTATTGCTAAATTTCCCTATTTAGGCTTCTAAAATAAGAATAGACACGTCTTTAACTTTCTTGCCATCTATTAGTAATGAAATTGCTCTACTTATTTTGGCCAAATCTGTACAGCAAAGCTGATGTGAGCTGTAGAGAATAGAAAGTGCCTGTTGGGTCGGCTGTAGTGGCCAGGGTAGAAGCTGGAATACGTGGATATATTTTTAAAAAATGTTTGTATAAAAAGCTGATTTAAATAATGTATTTCTTTCTGATATACCGGTAATCCAAGGTCCATTTTGACTAGTAGTGTGGCCCCCTCCTAGTATTACTGCTGCCCATCTAAGTTCATCTGTGCCTATTTTGAGTGTAGTAATGAGGTGGAGAAACGTGCGTCTTCTCATCCACGCGCGTCTTCTCATGCACGCGCGTCTTCTCATCCACGCGCGTCTTCTCATCCACGCGCGTCTTCTCATCCACGCGCGTCTTCTCATCCACGCGCGTCTTCTCATCCACGCGCGTCTTCTCATGCACGCGCGTCTTCTCATCCACGCGCGTCTTCTCATCCACGCGCGTCTTCTCATGCACGCGCGTCTTCTCATGCACGCGCGTCTTCTCATGCACGCGCGTCTTCTCATCCACGCGCGTCTTCTCATCCACGCGCGTCTTCTCATCCACGCGCGTCTTCTCATGCACGCGCGTCTTCTCATCCACGCGCGTCTTCTCATCCACGCGCGTCTTCTCATGCACGCGCGTCTTCTCATGCACGCGCGTCTTCTCATGCACGCGCGTCTTCTCATGCACGCGCGTCTTCTCATGCACGCGCGTCTTCTCATCCACGCGCGTCTTCTCATCCACGCGCGTCTTCTCATCCACGCGCGTCTTCTCATCCACGCGCGTCTTCTCATCCACGCGCGTCTTCTCATTCACGCGCGTCTTCTCATCCACGCGCGTCTTCTCATGCACGCGCGTCTTCTCATGCACGCGCGTCTTCTCATCCACGCGCGTCTTCTCATGCACGCGCGTCTTCTCATGCACGCGCGTCTTCTCATGCACGCGCGTCTTCTCATGCACGCGCGTCTTCTCATGCACGCGCGTCTTCTCATCCACGCGCGTCTTCTCATCCACGCGCGTCTTCTCATCCACGCGCGTCTTCTCATCCACGCGCGTCTTCTCATCCACGCGCGTCTTCTCATCCACGCGCGTCTTCTCATCCACGCGCGTCTTCTCATCCACGCGCTGCTCTGTGCGCTCTTTTCCCGGACTCTGCAGGATCTGGCTGACACTTCTGCTCTTATCAGACAGTAACATTTTCTTCCTTCACCCACAGTCCCAGTCTCTGTTTTCTCCCTGCAGCTCAGGGGGCTGACATTAAGCTTTGAGATGATCTGGATTGCCGATTCCGTGTGATCACGCTGTTCTACAGCGGACAGCTCAGCAAGAATAATAACATATGCTAATTATGTGCCAAGGTTTTATATGGAAAGGCCAGTCCGAGGACCACCTGTCTCACTTAAGACTACAGCTGTTTGTTAACTAGCGTTAACCCCATCATTATTCAGAGGCTTGGATTGCAATGCACTGGATTTCTAGCCTGCCCCAGTTATGGTGAGCATTAGATAATTTACTAAGTGACAAATGATTACATGTATTTAGAGGTGGAATGTTGCATAAGTATCATTTATTACTCTTTTATACTATCGCTATATGACTTAATATTCCTGCCTCAAATTCATGTACAAATTGGTGTACAAGCCAAAATATATGTATATTTTTAATAATGAGTCAAATTGGAAATTATGGAAATGGTCTCCTTTTATCATGGAATATTTGTAAAACTGAATAATTATTTGACATCAAAAACAGCTATGTATCAGCAAAACAGCTATGCAACATTGAAACAGCTACATAAATGCAAAAAAGCTAAGTAACAGCAAAACAGCTATGTAACGGCAAAACAGCTGCGTAACTGCAAAACAGCTAAGCAACAGCAAAACAGCTATGTAACGGCAAAACAGCTGCGTAACTGCAAAACAGCTAAGCAACAGCAAAACAGCTACGGAACTGCAAAACAGCTACATAACAGCAAAACAGCTAAGCAACAGCAAAACAGCTACGGAACTGCAAAACAGCTACATAACAGCAAAACAGCTAAGCAACAGCAAAACAGCTACGTAACTGCAAAACAGCTACATAACAGCAAAACAGCTACGTAACTGCAAAACAGCTACATAACAGCAAAACAGCTACGTAACAGCAAAAAAGCTAAGCAACAGAAAAACAGCTATGTAACTGCAAAACAGCTATGGAACTGCAAAACAGCTACATAACAGCAAAACAGCTAAGCAACAGCAAAACAGCTACGGAACTGCAAAACAGCTACATAACAGCACAACAGCTAAGCACCAGAAAAACAGGTACGTAACAGCAAAACAGCTACGTAACGGCAAAACAGCTACGTAACTGCAAAAAAGCTAAGCAACAGAAAAACAGCTACGGAACAGTAAAACAGCTGTGTAACTGCAAAAAAGCTAAGCAACAGAAAAACAGCTACGGAACAGCAAAACAGCTACGTATCAGCAAAAAAGCTAAGCAGCAGAAAAACAGCTATGTAACGGCAAAACAGCTGTGTAACTGCAAAAAAGGTAAGCAACAGCAAAACAGCTATGTAACTGCAAAACAGCTACGGAACGGCAAGACAGCTACATAACAGTAAAACAGCTAAGCAACAGAAAAACAGCTACGTAACGGCAAAACAGCTACGTAACGGCAAAACAGCTACGTAACAGCAAAACCGCTATGTAACAGCAAAACAGCTACCTAACAGCAAAAAAAGCTAAGCAACAGAAAAACAGCTACCTAACAGCAAAAAAGCTAAGCAACAGAAAAACAGCTAAGTATCAGCAAAACAGCTAAGCAACAGCAAAACAGCTATGTGTCAGCAAAACAGCTAAGCAACAGCAAAACATCTACGTATCAGCAAAAAAGCTACGTAACAGCTAAGTAACAGCAAAACCGCTACATATCAGCAGAACAGCTAAGCGACAGAAAAACAGCTACGTAACGGCAAAACAGCTACCTAACAGCAAAAAAAGCTAAGCAACAGAAAAACAGCTACAAAACAGCAAAACCGCTATGTAACAGCAAAACAGCTACCTAACAGCAAAAAAAGCTAAGCAACAGAAAAACAGCTACCTAACAGCAAAAAAGCTAAGCAACAGAAAAACAGCTAAGTATCAGCAAAACAGCTACGTAACAGCTAAGCAACAGCAAAACAGCTACGTGTCAGCAGAAAAGCTACGTAACAGCTAAATAACAGCAAAACCGTTACATATCAGCAGAACAGCTAAGCGACAGAAAAACAGCTACGTATCAGCAAAACAGCTAAGCAACAGTAAAACGGCTAAGCAACAGCAAAACAGCTACGTATCAGCAAAAAAGCTACGTAACAGCTAAGTAACAGCAAAACCGCTACATATCAGCAGAACAGCTAAGCGACAGAAAAACAGCTACGTAACAGCAAAACAGCTACCTAACAGCAAAAAAAGCTAAGCAACAGAAAAACAGCTACGTAACAGCAAAATCGCTATGTAACAGCAAAAAAAGCTAAGCAACAGAAAAACAGCTACGTATCAGCAAAATAGCTAAGCAACAGTAAAACGGCTAAGCAACAGCACAAATAGCAAATGTATTCTATATAATGTAGTAATTACTTATTAAAAGGTCATGCAAATTTCTAATATATTTTGGGTTTCAATTCCAAATAATTTTCAAGACTTCGGTTTGCTGTCAATCAATGGAAACAGAAACACTCTAACTTACAGTTATAGAATGAAGACCTGTATAGACTTAATACCTCTCCCAGTCTGTTAACACTAAATACATCAGTGGCTCAAATATCTCTTGTCCTCATCGCTTTCTACAATATTTATGTGTAGGTAAAATATATCTGTCAGGAAGCCAAGGTATATTGTGCTTACTGAATACAGTTGTAGCAAAGTCTCAGCTGTGAACCTGTACAGATGTCGTACTTCTATCAGCCTCTGGATCTAAAGAAAAATCGAATCAAGATCTTTAAAACAGAATTCAATCATGGCATTTATTAGAAAGAATAAAAACATTTCATAATACAGTGGATCAAGAGCTTTTCCTGACTTTTTTATTTAAATTCAGTGCCTCATCCAATTGTTGCTGCTCCACAGATTCTGGAACAGTTTTTCTTTTTCTTCTGTTCACTGACGTCCCATAGTTACATCCGTGGTCAAAATTGTTGGTACCTCTCATTTAATGAAAGAAAAACGCACAATGGTCTCAGAAATAACTTGAATCTGACAAAAGTAATAATAAATTAAAAATCTATGAAAATGAACAAATGAAAGTCAGACATTGTTTAAAACAATTAAACTGATGAAATAGGCCTGGACAGAAATGATGGTTCTTCTTAACTTAATATTTGGTTGAACAACCTTTTGAGGCAATCACTGCAATCAAACGATTCCTGTAACTGTCAATGAGACTTCTGCACCTCTCGACAGGTATTTTGGCCGACTCCTCATGAGCAAACTGCTCCAGTTGTCTCGTGTTTGAAGGTTGCCTTTTCCAGACGTCATGTTTCAGCTCTTTCCAAAGATGCTCAATAGGATTTAGGTCAGGGCTCATAGAGGGCCACTTCAGAATAGTCTAATGTTTTCCTCTTAGCCTTTCTTGGGTGTTTTTAGCTGTGTGCTTTGGGTCATTATCCTGTTGCAAGACCCATGACCTGCGACTGAGACCAAGCTTTCTGACACTGGGCAGCACATTTCTCTCTAGAATTCTTTGATAGTCTTGAGATTTCATTGTACCCTGTACAGATTCAAGACACCCTGTGCCAGATGCAGCAAATCAGCCCCAGAATATAACAGAGCTTCCTGCACGTTTCACAGTAGGGACAGTGTTCTTTTCTTGCTATGCTTCATGTTTCCATATGTAAACATAGAGCTGATGTGCCTTGCCAAAAACTTCCATTTTTGTCTCATCTGTCCATAGGACATAATCCCAGAAGCTTTGTGGCTTGTCAACATGTAGTTTGGCAAATTCCAGTCTGGCTTTTTTATGATTTTTTTTTCAACAATGTTGTTCTCCTTGGTTGTCTCCCATGAAGTCCACTTTAGATCAAACAACGACGGATGGTGCGATCTGACACTGATGTTCCTTGAGCTTGAAGTTCACCTTTCATCTCTTTAGAAGTTATCCTGGGCTCTTTTGTTACAATTCGTATTATCCGTCTCTTTGATTTGTCATCAATTTTCTTCCTGCGGCCACGTCCAGGGAGGTTGGCTACAGTCCCATGGATCTTAAATTTCTGAATAATATGTGCAACTGTAGTCACAGGAACATCAAGCTGCTTGGAGATGGTCTTATAACCTTTACCTTTAACATGCTTGTCTATAATTTTCTTTCTAATCTCCTAATACAACTCTTTCCTTTGCTTCCTCTGGTCCATGTTGAGCTTGGTACACCCCATGTCACCAAACAGCACAGTGAGTATCTGCAGCCCTATATACAGGCCCACTGACTGATTACAAGATTGTAGACACCTGTGATGCTAATTAGTGGACACAACTTGATTCAACATGTTTTTTTTGTCACATTATTTTCAGGGGTACCATCATTTCTGTCCAGGCATATTTCATGAGTTTCATTTTTTTTTTAAATTCTGTGGAAGTGACGCGCCCCCTGGACCATGTTCAGGGGATACCCGGAGCCGGATCTGGATAGGGGTAGTAGTCCTTGTGGCGGTGACCCGGTCCGTGCCCAGGGTGTCAAACTAAGTGGCAGTCTAAGGCAGTAGATGTTAACTTGATTGTCGACTACGCCACCCGTTGAGTGCGGCTTTGACGCCGCCGCTGCAGAGCAGTCCGCTGAGGCCGGTGGTATATGTGCAGCAGTGATGGTATAACCCCCAACGGGAGGGGTATGGCCTCAGGGCAGCAGGTGTGGATGATGGGGGTTGTGATGATGCAGAAAGAAGACTCAGAGTCAGGAGATGCAGTTCAGGGTTTTTACTTACTGGTGTTCTTTTGGTCACTCTGGCCTTGAGTGACCACCCGAGCCGTGCTGCGTCCACCAGGTCCTGGACTCGGCTAACCCCCAGGCGATTCCGGAGCGTGGTCCTGAGCTCCCTTCTCTCTCTCTGTCTCTGGCCGTTCCCACCAGGGATCCACCTTTGGCCGGCTCCCTCGGGTCTCTTGTTGGTTGAACCTTCCCTGGCTTCCCTGACCCTATGCTCGGTGTGCCATTCTGGTGGATTTGGTGAGGGTCGTGGCAGATCCTGCCCACGACCTCCGGTTCCTGGCTAAGGTTTGTTTTGGCCTCTGCCAGCTTGGGATCCGGTACCCTTGTCCGCCAACCCTTCACCCTTTTGTCTTTATTCTGGGGTCTTGGGGTTCCCTTCTTTTCTTTCTCTCTGGGTCCTTCTTTTCTCCTCTCTCCCTCTGCAGGCTTGGCTCTGGAGCTGGGCCCAGCCGGAGCCACAGCTCCCTGTCAGCCCTCCTGGCTGAGCTCCTCTGCTCTGCTCCTCAGGCTAAAAAGACCCTGTCCTAAGATGGTGCCCACCATATATACTCCCTCTATGTGTGAGCCCAGGTGACTAGCACCCAATGAGCTCCTAGCTTTACCCAGACTACTCCCCCTATCTGCCCCTACACTACTGGGATGTTCCACCCCCCTCCCACTCCAGCCAGGGACAGACGCTGTCGTACCTGCACATATACTTGGTGGGAGTACCGTAGTTCTGTCCCCCGGAAATGGGATGTATGTAGTGCATGCAGCCTACTGAGCTCAGTTCCACACTCCATCCTTACCCGGGAGTGGAATACCACACCTCTGGAGTGAGGTGCAATACCCCTGTAGCAGCCGAATCCTCAGGGTGCTACAGAAGCAGGGTTGAAAAGCAATGTCTGACTTTCATTTGTTCATTTTCATAGATTTTTAATTTAGTATTATTTTTGTCAGATTCAAGTTATTTCTGTGACCATTGTGGGTTTTTCTTTCATTAAACGAGGGGAACCAACAATTTTGACCATGTGTGTATGTCCCCCTGTTATAATGGTGCAGATTTTCCCTTCATCCAACTGGGCGTATACCACAAAACTTCCTTGTGTGCGTGGCTGTATTTTGATTGGTCAGCATAAGAGAAAGCGAGTACCCACAAAGAAGTTCTGTTGTATACGCCAGGTTGGTTGACGGCAACATTTTTGCACCATCATTACCAGGGGGCATAACTGTGGATCAGAGGGGCACAGAAGAAAAAGAAAAACTGTTTCAGAATCAGTGGAGCAGCACCAATTGGAGGCGGTGCTCAGTTTAAATTTAAAAAAATCCAGTGAAAGGCTCTTTTTTAGTGTTGTGTACATAAAACCCTAAATATTGTAACCGCAACAGCATTGAGGCTGTTATTTTGAGAGGGGGTGGATAGTGGTTTATATATAACAGCTTAAGAACCAGAAGAAAACACACATTATGATCGATTTGCAAAAATTGCCATTTAAGAAAGTGTACAGTATAAATAAACCTATAAAAATATGGGACAGCTAATATTCAGCTACATCAGTATTTAGGACGAAGGGCTCCTTCATCTTCCAATGTAGAGATTTGCTACCTGTGGCTTTCCAGCTGTGTGTTTGCGTCTGCCCATAAATTTGGCTGCAGCAAAGCCCCCCATACACACTAGATGGCTGTCGACCAATCAGCTGGCTTGGGCAATCATTCAGCAAGCTACCGTCTTGGCTGTCTCTGCCATACACAGGAGCGCCCCCGTGTTCTCTATGAGAGAGCTGCTGACAACCATCTCCGGGAGAGCAAAATTATTGGCAGTCCAAAATTGAACATGATGGATCTTAAACTCCCTCGACAATCAATTGTCAAATGTCAAATGCCCCAGTACACATTAGACTGTCGGCCGAACCTGTCGATATCGAAGGGTTCAACCAACATTAGTCTAATGTGTATGGGGGGTTGTGACAAAGTCACTGGCAGAGTGTCGGAGGGGAGATATGTTTCACTGAGGCTATTAGCTTCAGTGATGTAAAACATGGAAGTTGCTCCTGCATATTAGGTGCAGAGAGAGTTAAGGAGCCAGGTTTACAAGGGCATGTTTTATTGGTGGATGGCTAAGTGCAGGGCAGGAGGCCATTCACCATATCTCCACTCAAGGGAGTGGTCTGGGCTTAAAATAGCCAGCCTTTTCACTCAGGTGTGTTCAGTATCTGGAGAAATCTGCTCCAGAGAGGAGCTTGCATGTGTTTTGTTGAACGAGTGTGTGCCTAACCCGAAGTGGCTGGACCCCGGACGATATACGGACTGTGCTGCACCTTTGTATTTTGTTTTGCCGTTATGCCAAATGGGCTGTGTTTACTTTATGGACTCCAGGTTGATTTGTGATGTTTAATAAATCAACCCGAAATTTAAAGAGACCGTACCGTGTTCCTTGTCTACCTCTGCATACCTACTAGCAAGCTGCTTTACCACAGGGGCTTTAGTCCTATACTGCTGGGTGCAAAAAAGGCAATTATATACCCGAACTGGGGTTTTAGGAGTAAATCTGTCAGGTATTAAACATACATGCGAGGTGCATAATTCCCCCAGACCGCACCTATGCTGATCGTTTAGCTCGGTTGTCATCTATTCTGTATGCTCCACAAATGCGAATGCTGCGTCTGTATAAATAGGGATAAATCTTTCATTCAGCACCATATGCGGATGGATGGATCGTGTATGATCCAGTTGTTTAGCCTCTTAGGCCCAATGCCAAATTGTATTACCATGCTGCTCATTATAACACATTGATATGATAAAGATACAGCTGCCGGGACAGATGATTCCAATATGTCTCATAGACTGATTACCATTGGGCGTCAGAATCAGTTTGTGGCCGGCAGTACATGTATAAAGACACCTGCAACCCCAGCAATGTTCCAGATGTGTTAGTAATGGATGGAAATGAGCGCACACACATGATTAAATGTAATTAGCTGTAATGGATGAAATGCATAGAAATCACTTTCTATTAGTAGGGGCCATTTATTAGGAAGAGTTTTTTTGTGGCCTGGTGTCCCTGGGGAGTGTTAGGGTTAAGATGTGTGACTGCACCTGTTGGGAGCCCCCATCCATCTTACAATGGCACATTACAGCCCAGCCAGTGTCCTGTGGAACAGTCCTTAGATGGCTATTTATTGCCGCCAGCTGCATTCTAAATAAATAGGTTGTTTGACACCCAGAGATCCTCGCACAGCAGCAGGGGCTTCCGACTAGTAGCAGGATTCACCATGTCCATATTTTACTTTCCATTCACTGTCCATCGTGCCATTTGTCTTTGGATTTCCGTATACCCATACACCATTCCCTGCAAACAAAGTGAAGGTAAACTAGAAGGTACTGTAGCTGTAGGAGGCAGCACCCTTTCCAACTTTCCTTGTTTTATATCTTCACCTTTAAAGAATATATTTATTTACAAACAAACTATTAAATGAACACAAAACATTCTAAGGCTATGTGCCCACGATGCAGAAATGAAGCAGAAAATTTCTGCAGCATTTCTGCATCTCCCTGGCAGAAAAAACGCATGCAGATTGTACATGCAGATTGTACATGCGGATTGTACATGCGGATTGTACATGCGGATTGTACATGCGTTTTCCTGCCAGGGACATGCGGATGTGAAGCGTTTTTCACTGGCATTTCCGCATGCGGATTGACAAGCGCTTTCCAAGCGATTTTAGCATCACTTTGAAAGTGCTTGTCAACTTGGTTACAGTATACAAATCCATGCAAACAGCATTGATTTATATAGTGTGACCCGAGAGAATGGTTAAAAATAAAAAATAAACCTTGATACTTACCTTCCGATGGCCCAGGGTGTGCTGCTGCGCTCGTTCCTGGCTGCCAGCTGATCGCGGGACACTGCACTGAAAGACCTGCCATCACATGACTGTGACGTCACCACAGGTCCTTCAGTCCTGCCCGCAAGCACAGGGAAGGAGACCGGGGCCGTCGGAAGGTGAATATAATCTTTATTTTTTATTTTATTCTTTTTTTTACAGTTTCTATGGTACCTGGGTGTGGAGGAGAGTCTTCTCTTCTCCACACTCTGGTACCATCCGCACATTAGAACGCAACAATTACGCAAATACAGATGCAGTCTTGCGGAATTGGCGCGTTCTAATGCAAGTCAATGGCGGCGAAAACGCTGCGCTTCCGCAAAATTAATGGACATGCTGCGGATTTTTGAGCACAGCATAAACGCTGCGGAAAAATCCGCAGCATGGGCATTGAAAGTGCGGAATTGCATAGGGGACCATAGCAGAAGGCTTACCATGCGTTTCCCAAGCGTTTACGCTGCGGAAAATTCCGCAGCAAAAATGCTTGAAAAACGCATCGTGGGCACACAGCCTAAAGGGAACTTGTCAGGTGATTTTTGCTTGATCACTGCAAAAATTAATAGTTCAAAAACAAGCCTGAAACTGGGCAAATTGTTATTTGTTCCGGTCTCCGCTGGCTTCTTTCTCTCATCCTGATTGAACGGCCTCTCCCTTTACCCTTTACATGCTTTGGGCACCATGAATCACCTGACAGGTGATCCTTTTAAACCTATCCCAGCGCTCCTTCTCCTAATCTCTTTTTCTTTTATCTTATTTTGTCTTCTATTACAAATAAACTTGAGAAATATTTTGTCCTGACTAAATATTGTTACGCACTGCCCCCTCAGCTGTTCTTAAGGATTATATTAGAATGAAGGTTTTTACAATTCTCCATGGGGATTAAGGGGTAACGTTTCTTCTTGTGGAGAGTGACAAGCCAAGCATCATCAGTGCAAAGTATGAGATCTGATTTGGCTAGGTGAGAGGCTCTAGACTGGGGTCTAAAGAGTAATGTTTCTCCTTGTGGAGAGTGCCAAGCCTGGCATGTCAGAGTGAGGAGATTTAAAAGTCATGCTCCTCTGGGAAATTAAATATGCAAATTGTTTCTTCAGAGAGAAAGAGGACATGAACTCTAGCGATATTAACTCTTTAACGAGATTTGCAATATGACTTAGGATAAAAGCCAAACCAGAATCTCAGTTTGCAGACACTGTGTTTCAGGGTGTTGCCCCTCATCAGTGCAAAGTTTGGCTTTTATCCTAAGTCATATTGCACGGCTTGTTAAAGAGTCGATATTGACTTTTAGGATTTCTGCTTCCAATAGGTGGCGCTATAGTTCTAGTCCTCTTGCTTTCTGAAGAGACAATTTGCATATTTAATTTCTCAGAGGAACATGCATGGCTTTTAAGTCTCCTCACTCTGACATGGCAGGCTTGGCTTGTCACTCTCCACAAGGAGAAACATTACTCCTTAGACCCCAGTCCAGAGCCTCTCACCTAGCCAAATCAGATCTCATACTTTGCACTGACTAGGGCCAACAGCCCGAAACACCGTATCTGCAAATTGAGATTCTGGTTTGGCTTTTATCCTAAGTCATATTGCAAATCTCATTAAAGAGTTGATATCGCTAGAGTTCTAGTCCTCTTTCTCTCTGAAGAAACAATTTGCATATTTAATTTCCCAGAGGAGCATGCATGACTTTTAAGTCTCCTCACTCTGACATGCCAGGCTTGGCACTCTCCACAAGGAGAAACATTACTCCTTAGACCCCAGTCTAGAGCCTCTCACCTAGCCAAATCAGATCTCATACTTTGCACTGATGAGGGGAATCACCTAATCACCATGTCAACAAATTGAGAATCTGGTTTGGTTTTTAGCCTAAGTCATATTGCAAGGCTTGTTAAAGAGTTGATATTGACTTTTAGGATTGCTGCTTCCAATAGGTGGTGCTAGAGTTCTAGTCCTCTTCCTCTCTTAGGAGACAATTTGCATATACAATTTTACATAAACGAAACAAGAGATATGATTACCAGTTTACTTTTATCATTAAATTACTTTTATCATTTAATTCTAGGTTCAGTTCAATTTTGAGAGGAAGTGGACAGGGGCTCTAGTGCCACCTATCCTAAAAATCAATATTGACCCTATAATGAGCCTTGTCATATGACTTAGGATAAGAAACCAAACCAAAACATGCATTTACAGACACGTGTTTTGGGATGTTTGCCCCTCAGCAGTGCAAGTCAGGAGATCTGATTTGATTAAGTGAGCGGCATTTGACAGGAGGTTCAAGGGGGAACATTTCTCCTTGAGGAGAGTGCCAAGTCGGCGTTAGAAGAATTATGGGCCATGCAATGCTCCTCTGGAAACTTAAAAAACGCAAAGAGCCTATTCAGAGAGGAAGAGGACAAGAACTCTAGCCCTACCTTTCAGATGAAGCAATCTTAAAAGTCAATAATGATCCTTTAACAAGCCTTGCCATATAACTTTGGATAAGAAGCCAAAGGAAATCATCTATTTGCTGACACGGGTTTCAGGATGTTTGCCCCTCATCACTGCAAAGCAGGAGATCTGGTTTGGCTAGGTGAGAGGCTTCTGAGGTCTAAGAGGGAACATTTCTCCTTGAGGAGAGTGCCAGGTTAGCGTAATAAGACTTGTAGGCCATGCAATGCTCCTCTGAAAATTTAAAAATGCAAATAGCCTATTCAGAGAGGAAAAAAAACAGGAATTCATAGATATGTGTTTTGGATGTTTGCCCTCTGATCAGTGCAAAGCAGGAGATCCGATTTAGTTGTATGAAAGGCCTAGTAGGCGTAAGGAGACTTTTAAGCCATATTATGTCCCTCTGGGAAATTAAAAATGCAAATAACCAATTCAGAGAGGAAGATGGCAGGAACTCTAGCACCACCTATTAGATGTCAATACTGACCCTTTAATGAACCATGCTATATGACTTTGCATAAGAAGCCAAAGCCGAACATCCATTTGCAGACACGTGTTTCAGGATGTTTGTCCCTCACCAGTGCAAAAGCCAAAGATATGATTTGGCTGTATGAGAGGCCTCCGACTGTAGCCTAAGGTGAAACATTTCTCCTTGAGGAGAGTATCAAGTCGGCGTAAGGAGACTTATAGGCCATGCAATGCTCCTCTGGGAATTTAAATATATAAATAGCCTCTTCAGAGAGGAAGATGACAGGATCTCAAGTGCCACCTATTAGATGTAACAATCCTAAAAGTCTACAATTAGAGTTTAGTAAATGTCACATGCTCACAAAAAAAAAAACCACAGAAAACCATGCAACAGTGTGTATGTTGGATATTTCTTACAATTTAAAGTTGTTGCGTAGCACTTTCCAAAACTCCTGTAAACTTCAATGAGAGAACCGCATGCAACCTATACTCTGATCTGTATAGGGAGAGCGTATGGTTGAGTGAGGTTGTAGGACAGGAGGTTTCACTTCTTTGATTATTCAGACAGATCACAACGAATCCTAAACCCTATTGGCTTACAATGCCTTCGTCGGACTTCCCTAGGGTTTTATTTTTAGCAAAGAATAACTCTGCAAAAAAAGAAGATCCAACGGAACCAGCGCCAGTATGAGCGAGGTATAAAGAAATGATCTTCTCCATCAATGCACATTCTGGTCCCTCTGGATCTCGATGCTTCAAGTGCGTCCTCTACAGTATGATCCCCGCGTTACAGTAGAAGCGCAGTACGTTCCCAGACTTTATACCAAATGCTGATGTCTTCTCACCCTTCCCACCATGTAGACGTAGATTAGCGGCAGCGTACTGTTTATTGTGTATGCAGACACTTCATATCGCTTCTTTAATCTCCTAAATGTAATATGGACCAACAAGTGAGTCCTCACAAAGGACCGTATTGCCCATCCATGTACAGAGAGCATGAAAGGAACAACATGGTTACCGCTGCCTATTTTCTGATTTGGATATAATACGCACGGTCCCTATGGACTGTTCTGAAAAGAGATTTCAGTTTGAGAAAAAGATGACAGGGAGACGTTCCAGGGCATTCCTGTGTAGGAGAAGTGACAGGGACACAGGTGCTAAATGTTTAACGTTACTTAGCTGTGATCCAGCATCGGATGTCAGATGTGCCCTGACCTCATCTTCATGTCAGTGACACACAGATACTTATTGCTATTCCAGATGATGGCCAAGCTTTCATCTTCAAGTTATGTCCCAAGGATACAGCAGATTCTTCTAACACGCAAGTAAATCTAAAGCTGTAACCTACCTGCATGGTGAGAAAGTCTCACCTTGATTTAGAAACTTTAGGGTATATTGCCCTGAGATTTGGGGAAAATTGTGGCCCATTGTATTAAAATCCAAAATGTTATTCATAAGACTGATGTAGATTTTTCAACTTCAGACCTGAAAATGTAATAAGTGTTCAATGTTACTAAAGTGGTAGGCAGGTAGCACACTTGGATTAGCCTTTCTGATTTAGGGCAGTCTGGATGAGGTAGGCAGGTAGCACACTTGTATTCTTTTTTTTGATTTAGGGCAGTGCGGAGGGGGTAGGCAGGTAGCACACTTGGATTAGCTTCTTTGATTTAGGGCAGTGTGGAGGGGGTAGGCAGGTAGCACACTTGGATTAACTTCTTTGATTTAGGGCAGTGTGGAGGGGGTAGGCAGGTAGCACACTTGGATTCTTTTTTTTGATTTAGGGCAGTGTGGAGGGGGTAGGCAGGTAGCACACTTGGATTAGCTTCTTTGATTTAGGGCAGTGTGGAGGGGGTAGGCAGGTAGCACACTTGGATTAACTTCTTTGATTTAGGGCAGTGTGGAGGGGGTAGGCAGGTAGCACACTTGGATTCTTTTTTTTGATTTAGGGCAGTGCGGAGGGGGTAGGCAGGTAGCACACTTGGATTAGCTTCTTTGATGTAGGGCAGTGCGGAGGGGGTAGGCAGGTAGCACACTTGGATTATCCTCTCTGATTTAGGGCAGTGTGAAGGGGGTGGGTAGGCAGGTAGCACACTTGGCTTAGCTTCTTTGATTTAGGGCAGTGGGGAGGGGGTAGGCTGGTAGCACACTTGAATTAGCTTCTTTGATTTAGGGCAGTGTGGAGGGGGTAGGCAGGTAGCACACTTGGATTAACTTCTTTGATTTAGGGCAGTGTGGAGGGGGTAGGCAGGTAGCACACTTGGATTAGCTTCTTTGATTTAGGGCAGTGTGGAGGGAGTAGGCAGGTAGCACACTTGGATTAGCTTCTTTGATTTAGGGCAGTGTGGAGGGGGTAGGCAGGTAGCACACTTGGATTAGCTTCTTTGATTTAGGGCAGTGTGGAGGGGGTAGGCAGGTAGCACACTTGGATTAACTTCTTTGATTTAGGGCAGTGGGGAGGGGGTAGGCTGGTAGCACACTTGGATTAGCTTCTTTGATTTAGGGCAGTGTGGAGGGGGTAGGCAGGTAGCACACTTGGATTAACTTCTTTGATTTAGGGCAGTGTGGAGGGGGTAGGCAGGTAGCACACTTGGATTAGCTTCTTTGATTTAGGGCAGTGTGGAGGGAGTAGGCAGGTAGCACACTTGGATTAACTTCTTTGATTTAGGGCAGTGTGGAGGGGGTAGGCAGGTAGCACACTTGGATTAACTTCTTTGATTTAGGGCAGTGTGGAGGGGGTAGGCAGGTAGCACACTTGGATTAGCTTCTTTGATTTAGGGCAGTGTGGAGGGGGTAGGCAGGTAGCACACTTGGATTAACTTCTTTGATTTAGGGCAGTGTGGAGGGGGTAGGCAGGTAGCACACTTGGATTAACTTCTTTGATTTAGGGCAGTGTGGAGGGGGTAGGCAGGTAGCACACTTGGATTAACTTCTTTGATTTAGGGCAGTGTGGAGGGGGTAGGGAGGTAGCACACTTGGATTCGTTTTTTTGATTTAGGGCAGTGCGGAGGGGGTAGGCAGGTAGCACACTTGGATTAGCTTCTTTGATGTAGGGCAGTGCGGAGGGGGTAGGCAGGTAGCACACTTGGATTAGCTTCTTTGATGTAGGGCAGTGCGGAGGGGGTGGGTAGGCAGGTAGCACACTTGGATTATCCTCTCTGATTTAGGGCAGTGTGGAGGGGGTGGGTAGGCAGGTAGCACACTTGGCTTAGCTTCTTTGATTTAGGGCAGTGGGGAGGGGGTAGGCAGGTAGCACACTTGGATTAGCTTCTTTGATTTAGGGCAGTGCGGAGGGGGTAGGCAGGTAGCACACTTAGATTAGCTTCTTTGATTTAGGGCAGTGCAGATGGGGTAGTCAGATAGCACACTTGGATTCATTTTTTTGATTTAGGGCAGTGCGGAGGGGGTAGTTAGGTAGCACAATTGGATTAGCTTCTTTGATTTAGCACAGAGCGGATGTGGACATGTGGCAGTTCAAAAATGCAAGATGTACGGCAAATATCCAAAGTTCGATCTCGGATTTCTGCCACGGGTTCCACTGCACATACATGGTGGATGCTGAAGCATAGTATGCATAACAGGTGGTACAGGTCCCAGTAGCTGTGGGGTCCATCCACTATTAAAGGAGCGCTAGGGATAAAGGCTTCCCTGCACAGCTGGTGGCCATGAGCCACATATACAGTTCAGGGGATGTAACTCTAAGCGAGCACCATAGATCTCATTCCTACGATGACTAAAGTCACTGAGGTCAAAGCCCCACAATCATAAAGTGATGATATATTCTAGCGACATGTCATGACTTTAAAAAAAGTGCTTTAATGGTTTCTGTAAGATGGCAGAAGGTACCAGGAGATGGTAGGGTAAGAATGAAAAGGTCACTGTCATTAAATCTTCTCTGCTTCCTCTGTCCAAATGTGAAGTAATGGTGGGAGATGCCATCAGCACGTTGGGTGGCAGAGTTGCCAAGGCAAGCATATGATGCTCCGAGCCTCTCCTGGACAAGCCGCGTCCTTATTACAGATTCTGTACAGAGGGAGCTTTATGCAGTTTGCTTGGCAAAGCCAGATGCCTCCCCCACTGTCACTGCAGACGTCAGGCATGTAGGAAACAAGTGGTAATTACTGATGGCTGGGGTCAGGCTCCTTCTGCGATGGACACAAAGTCAGAAGCTGATTATATGTATTTTACCCTGTAAAACCATTATTTTCTGACACTGTAAATTTGATGCAAAATTCAGACAAACCTGCAATACTTCAGATTTGTGTTATAGTTTAATTTTATGATTTATAGTCAATATCATAATGACCTGCTGGAAGGTTTTACTGAATCTAGATTATTATTTTTTTTCGGTGACTCTTTGTAATAAGCACATAGCGTGAAAGGGTTTCATGTTTGAGAATAATCTCATAAGAAATGAGTAGATTGTCCTCAGGTTTGCCGGTAAACGTGAGGTTTCCTCAGATGTTCTGATACTATGTTTGTATATTGTCCATATAAATAGAGTGGTTTTGTCTGTTCTTACTAAGGATCATTTACAACGTCTCATCCAGAAAATCTGTTTGGATTATTTTCCATAACTTGGTGGCCACCTATTCTTCTGGATATTTCAGACAGCTTTGGAAAGACCTTCCTACATGGCTGAAACCCTCATGTTCACATGTTCTTTTTTTCTTATTTAGTCATACCCTTCGTTCCTATTAACACAATATGGATGAAAATATTGGCACACAAGTCTTAAAAGGAATCTGTTACCAGGTTTTTCCTACCTCATCTGAAAGCAGCATAATGTAGGGACAGAGACCCTGATTCCTGCAGTGTGTCACTTAGTTTCCTGGTTGCAGCAGTTGTGATACAGTCAGAGTTTTTGGAAGTAGCAGAGCTCAGGAAGCTGACCCCACACATAGTATATTGACAGTGAGCTGCTAATCAGAGGAGGGCACATGGCTGGACCACATGGCACAAGGGAATTAGTCTGGGCAGTGATAATCTTTTGGTAACAAAGTATTTATTGTATGGAAACAACAGCTAATGTCTAATGTGTCTAATAAGTGACACATCCCTGAAATCAGTGTCTCAGCCCATACCGCATGTTGCCCTCAGATTACATACCAACAAGCTGCTGACAGATTCCCTTTAATCATTGAATTCCGTTTTTTCATTCAGTCCCATTGCCCCCACTGTATGACATCCAGCCCCACACCCTGCCATCTGCCTTTACAAAAATTTGTGAAATAATGTCTCTCTAAAAAGCTCATTGATACCAGCGTGGTCCTGTAATAGGATGCCGTCATTGCAACAAGTCAGTTTGTGACATTTCCTCCATCCAAAATATTCAACGATTGTTTGTGAGTGAAATTATAGTTTTATGGTTGAAAGAAGTTTATTAAGTTCCAGCTATAACTAAACATCTTGATTAACAGGAAGGCAAAAAGCATTAGGCAGCTGCTAATTGCCCCATATTAGTTGAAAAATCCTTCTTGACTAGAAATATGGCAATCAGACTAGTTCCCTAGATTAACGTCTAAAGATGATCAAATCTTTTGATATTCAAATTCCCATTTTTGACAAATTCTTAAAAAAAAATATTTGCAGCTAATTGAATCACAATACTGCAAAGCCTCTAACTGCCCTGAAAAGAAGTGTTACTGAGGTCTCACAGGTCTGTAGCCATCCCATAATAAGCTGTTAAACACAAATAGAGCCTTAGTAACGTCAGAGACCTCACCATAGAAACGAACGGTTTAAAAAATTAAAAAACTGTCCAACAATTATTCGTCATAGTAATTTGTGATCAGGCAGCTTGTTCTGTGTTAAACTGACAGTGTCACTGTAAGAGGTAACATCATACTGCTATGACTGACATGAGTGATCAGCCATATATTCCATAATGTCCTCTGCTTTCTCTCCACTAATATGCATGGCAATGGAGGTCGGACAGCTGGTACCAGTGGTGCTTCTGCTGCTGCTAGCTTTAGCTATGTATGTTTTTTTAAAATGTTACACTATATTTTATTTCCATTGCCACTTTTTCTTTTACCATACATTTTGTACGACAATATAATTAACTTGGACAATCTTTTCCACCCCAATTATTCAACCTTAGCCAAAAAAGATGTAGCAAGAAATACTAAGTAGGTAGGAACACATACAGGAAGGAAATTGTGGCTGCACTATAGGTGGTGCATGTACAATTATCCAATTGGACTAGTAAAGCAAGTATGTAAAAATAGTCAAACAGTTAAATGTCCACATTTTTTTCCTATTTTTTTTTTACACACTTCAACCTCCCCTCTCAAAGATGACACGATAAAAGACGCTATGTAGGTACATGTCCAATAAGCCATCACCTGAAACAGAGCACTTTATTTGTGTGGTGTATACAGATGTAAAATTAAACTAGTAAAACAGATTTGTGTAAAAAAAAAAAAATAGTTTGCGCACACACACTTTGGTGCATAAACAGTGACTGGTAAACAGTGACATTTAAACATTTGCAATGTCGGGAATTTTCTTTTGTATATTTAAAAAACATTTATTCCCCCTTTCACAAATAGTATTGCACAAGAAATGCAAAAACTCTGTATAATCGCTTGTGACAAGCAAGCACACGGTCTCTGACTGACACTGATTTCAAATTTTTTTTGGGGGGGAGGGGAGGGTAAAAAATATTGTGTGTGCTTGCTGCTGCTTTCTAGTGCATTAAGAATGAAGAAAAAAAAATTGTCATTGTAAATCAAATGGAGCAAGACAGATGCCAACTGCACCACATCACATACAGTTATATGAAAAAGTTTGGGCACCCGTATTAATCTTAAGCTTAATGTTTTATAAAAATTGGTGTTTTTGCAACAGCTATTTCAGTTTCATATATGTAATAACTGTTGGACACAGTAATGTTTCTGCCTTGAAATGAGGTTTATTGTACTAACAGAAAATGTGCAATCTGCATTCAAACAAAATTTGACAGGTGCATAAGTATGGGCACCCTTATCATTTTCTTGTTTTAAATACTCCTACCTACTTTTTACTGACTTACTAAAGCACTTTTTTGGGTTTTGTAACCTCATTGAGCTTTGAACTTCATAGCCAGGTGTATGCAATCATGAGAAAAGCTACTTAAAGTGGCCACTTGCAAGTTGTTCTCCTGTTTGAATCTCCTCTGAAGAGTGGCATCATGGGCTCCTCAAAACAACTGTCAAATGATCTGAAAACAAAGATTATTCAACATAGTTGTTCAGGGGAGGATACAAAAAGCTGTCTCAGAGATTTAACCTGTCAGTTTCCACTGTGAGGAACATAGTAAGGAAATGGAAGAACACAGGGACAGTTCTTGTTAAGGCCAGAAGTGGCAGGCCAAGAAAAACATCAGAAAGGCAGAGAAGAAGAATGGTGAGATCAGTCAAGGACAATCCTCAGACCACCTCCAGAGAGCTGCAGCATCAACTTGCTGCAGATGGTGTCACTGTGCATCGGTCAACTATACAACGCACTTTGCACAAGGAGAAGCTGAATGGGAGAGTGATGCGAAAGAAGTCGTTTCTGCAAGCACGCCACAAACAGAGTCGGCTGAGGTATGCAAAAGCACATTTGGAGAAGCCAATTTCTTTTTGAAAGAAGGTCCTGTGGACTGATGAAACCAAGATTGACTTGTTTGGTCATACAAAAAGGCGTTATGCATGGCGGCAAAAAACCACAGTATTCCAAGAAAAACACTTGCTACCCACAGTAAAATTTGGTGGAGGTTCCATCATGTTTTGGGGCTGTGTGGCCAATGCCGGCACCGGGAATCTTGTTAAAGTTGAGGGACGCATGGATTCCACTCAGTATCAGCAGATTCTTGATAATAATGTTCAAGAATCAGTGACAAAGTTGAAGTTACGCAGGGGATGGATCTTTCAGCAAGACAATGATCCAAAACACCGCTCCAAATCTACTCAGGCATTCATGCAGAGGAACAATTACAATGTTCTGGAATGGCCATCCCAGTCCCCAGACCTGAATATCATTGAACATCTGTGGGATCATTTGAAGAGGGCTGTCCATGCTCGGCGACCATCAAACTTAACTGAACTGGAATTGTTTTGTAAAGAGGAATGGTCAAAAATACCTTCATCCAGGATCCAGGAACTCATTAAAAGCTACAGGAAGCGACTAGAGGCTGTTATTTTTGCAAAAGGAGGATCTACTAAATATTAATGTCACTTTTCTGGTGAGGTGCCCATACTTATGCACCTGTCAAATTTTGTTTGAATGCAGATTGCACATTTTCTGTTAGTACAATAAACCTCATTTCAAGGCAGAAACATTACTGTGTCCAACAGTTATTACATATATCAAACTGAAATAGCTGTTGCAGAAACAACAATTTTTATAAAACATTAAGCTTAAGATTAATAGGGGTGCCCAAACTTTTTCATATAACTGTATCAATCACACGAAGTCTGGCACTGCTTCTACCTCTGTTTCCCCCTATGTATTGAATCTCTGTATTATTCACAGACTACTAAACTCATCTTCTTCACTACTGCAGGTGTACAAAATATTACTGTCTGGAGTATGTGTCCAGTGTTTTAAGGCTTTTTTTTCCTATCCCTATTGCTCAGCTGTGAGCTCTGACGTCCTCTCACCATCCAAAATCACTCTAAAATACCTGCTTCGTTCCCTACTAAAGCTTTTATATTGGCTACAATAGTCCCTTCTGATTAGGTATGCTATATAATATGATGTGTTAGCTGCAAAAGGTATTATGGGGAAGCCTGAGGTCATGTCAGAATTCTGTGGCTAATGCAATCTTGAGCAATGTGTAAAAAGGTGATGAGCTTGTTTTTGGCAATTAGCACAAATCAAATTGCAAGTTGTTCAAATTTGCCGTGACCTGCGATTTTCATAAAATTTCATTTGGTTGGAATCCATTTGCTCATCTCTAATAACATCCCGTCTCCAGAAACTGAACCCATAAACTGTTATATGTCTCAAGAAAGACATCCAAGCCCTCATTGCACTTTTGTTTAGTGAATTAACCACTACAACATATTCTTGCAGAGAGTTCAATAGTCCCACTGCTTGTACAGTAAAGAATCTTCATCTTTCTCTAGACACAGAGAAGTCCTGCCTGTCATCATTGCAGGTCTAGATGTAAAAAGATCATTAGAAAGATCTCTGTACCGTTCCTTCATATATTTGTACATTGAAATACAATCACCGCTAAGCCTTTGTTTTTCCAAACTGAATAACAACAAGTTTGATAACTAGTCTTGGTATTGCAGTTCACCCATTCCATTAATAAACTTAGTCGCTCTTCTCTGCATCTGCTCTAGTTCAGATATGTCCTTCTAATACACTGGAGCCTAAAATTATACATAGCAAAATGGTGGCTCAGTGGTTAGCACTGTAGCCTTACAGCTGGGGTCCTTTGTTCAAATCCCACGAAGGACAAGATCTCTAAGGATTTCTTATTTTCTCCCCGTGTTTGGGTTTTCTCCGGGTTCTTCTGTTTCCTCTCACACTCCAAAGACATATTGGTAGATACTTAGATTGTGATCCCCAATGGGGACAGTGGACAATGGAGTTTATTTGCCTTGGCAGCAGCTGCCTGTCACTGATCACTAAAAGTGAGTTTACTGTCCACCAATACACCCAAGTCTTTTTCACTAAAAGTTGTACCCAGATAATTTATTGTATAACTGTACATTATGTTTCCTCAGCCCAAGTGCAAGAACTTACATTTATCTTAAAAAAATGAAACTTCAGCCTGCAGCTCACCTAAAATCCCTCTATAATATTAAATTATCCTCTTCTGTGTTGATTACATCGCTTAGCTTAGTATCATCTGCAATTATAGAAACCCTACTCTGAATGCCTTTTACATGGTCAATAATAAATAAATTGAAAAGAAGAGGGTCCAATACTGACCCTAATGGCACCCCACTGATAACTGTGACTCAGAGTGTGTTCCATTAATAACTGCCCTCTGTTCCCTATCATTTAGACAGTTGTTAACCCAATTACACATATATTCCCCAGTCCCATTGTTCTAATTTTATGTACCAACCTTTTATGTGGCACTTTCACTAACGCCTTTGAAAAGAGGACTTGTGTAGGAACTACAGCAACTCAGGCCACATAAAGGTGCACATCGAGTTCACTTAGTGTTTAGGTGCATAGTGCATTAAAGTCGCCAATGTTCTGCTGACTAAATAACTGCAGAGTTACAAACCTCCATAACTCAGCAGGGGTAGCCATGAACATGAAGGACATCACTTTCTAGTAGACTAAATTTTGAATGTTGAGTCCACCATGAAACATGTTGGAAGAAATTAAGGAAATAAATAAAACAAAAATCTATTATTAAAATGTTCCTGGAGTGATTACTTTATCATGCCGGGCAGTATCCATTGCCATGGGTGTAGCTCTTTAAGGAAGTCATATTTTATACCCCACCCTTTCTACATAATAAATTCTATTTTCTGACATTTATGAATAGCTTCACATATAATAGCCAGATTGTTAAATCTCTATAAAGTTTGGACTCATGCCCGAGTCGTATCCAAATTAGGTATAATCTCAACCAGAGAGCTGTGTGGGGTGAATTCTCACATGTTAATCACTGTTTTGCAATGTGCATTGTAATATAGTAAAATAGTGAATATTATTTGTCACATGAAGTGGATTCAGTGCTCTGGTACACTCTTACATCCTGGAAAAATGGATAAATTAAAAACTTTCTATAAATGTTTTTCACTTATTCTCTTATACGGAGCAAGGTCAGTACATAATTGTTAATCCTCCCAACAGAGCATCTTTGTTGTACAATGACGATTCTCCATGTGCACAGATAAAACACAGCTTTACAGGTTTTCTTGATAGATGCAGACTTTTTCCTGTAACACTTCTTGAAGAAAGTTTCTTCTAAAAGCTGGCAGTGGTTTTGGGAGTTGATTTGAGTCCGTCTTCAACCCAAAAAGGTCCAACTAGCTCATCTCTAATAATCTCCGCCCATAGCAGTGCCCACCTCCACCCTACTGGAGTTTGAGAAGAAGTGGAGGTCTGTGCTGATCCAGCCGTGGGCCCATCCATCTGGTCCATCAAGTGTCACTCTCATCCTCTCAGTCCATAAAACCATTGAAAAATCTGTCTTCAGATACTTCTTGGCCCAGTCTTGATGTTTCACCTTCTGTGTATTATTCAGTGGTGGTCGGGTTCAGCCTTCCTTACCTCATCCATGTCTCTGAGCATTGAGCTCCTTGTACTTCTGGGCCTCCAAAGAGGTTGCAGATCTGGAGTATGACAGCACTGGAGGGTAATAGCTTCCTGGTCTCTTCACGTTTCATTCCTCTCACATCTTTGACAGTTAATGTGCGTCTTTTTTTCTCGACAATTTTTTGTGACCTTGTTGATTATTTGCAACAAAACTTTTGATGGTTTTACAACTGCACCCCAATGTCTAACCAATTTCAAGAGTGCTGCCTTCTCTTTAAGACTGTAACGGGTCTAGGAGGTGGAACCTCTGAGCAACTATACAAAGGGGCAGTCCTTGTAAGGAAGCGGGTGGCTCCCAGGGAAGACGGGCAGGTAGTCACGGCAAGTGACAGGGACAGTCTCTGGGTAGAAGGGGAAGGAAGTCACGGCAAGTGACGGGGACAGTCTCTTGACAGGCGGATGGTCACGGCAAATGACAGCAGGGTAAGAGTCTCTAGACGGGCAGGTGGTCACGGCAAGTGACAGCAGGGAAAGAGTCTCTAGACGGGCAGGTGGTCACGGCAAGTGACAGCAGGGAAGAGTCTCTAGATAGGCTAGCAGGCAGGTAGCAGGTGAGCGCTCCAAGGTGAGCAGGTAAGAGTCTCTGGACAGGCAGGTGGTCACGGCAAGTGACGGCAGGGCCTCCAGGTAGGCTAGCAGGCAGGTAGCAGGTGAGTTCTCCCAGGTGAGCGGGCAAGAGTCTCTGGACAGGCAGGTGGTCACGGCAAGTGACGGCAGAGCCTCCAGGTAGGCTAGCAGGCAGGTAGCAGGTGAGCGCTCCCAGGTGAGCGGGCAAGAGTCTCTAGACAGGTAGGTGGTCACAGCGAGTGACGGCTAAGCCTCCAGGTAGGCTAGCAGGTAGGTAGCAGGTAAGCGCTCCCAGGTGAGCGAGTAAGAGTCTCTGGACAGGCAGGTGGTCACAGCAAGTGACGGCTAAGCCTCCAGGTAGGCTAGCAGGCAGGTAGCAGGTGAGCGCTCCCAGGGGAGCGAGTAAGAGTCTCTGGACAGGCAGGCAGGTATCAGGCAGGTACTTCCTGGTCTGCAGGCGGACTGATCCATAGACAGACTGGCAGGTGCTGGTAGGCAGACTGTCGGACCACAGGATAGCAAGCAGGTAAGCAGATATCAGGCAGGTATCAAGCAGGAATCTGGCAGGTGACTGGCAGGTAACTGGTAACGGGACCTGAGGGCTGAAGCAGAGTTGAAAGGCTTTGCAACAACATTGCTCGGGCACCTCCATTTTGGAGGAGGTGCCTTATATATGGTGAGGTCCTCCGGCCATTGGCCGGGGACTCCTTAGGACGGCGCGCGCGGCCCCTTTAAGAGAGGGAGAGTGCGCGCGCCCTAAGCACAGCGGCCGGGAAGCAGCGCGCGCTGCCAGCAGAGCGGGAGGAAGACGCCGGGCACGGAGCGGAGAGGTGAGGGGAACGGCGTCCCTGCCTAGCAGGAGGCGGGGACGCCGATGCTACAGTACCCCCCCCTTTAGGCCCCCCCTTTTTTAGGCCAGACAGGAATTTATCAAGGATGAGCGGGGCATGGATGTTCTCCCGGGGCTCCCATGTTCTCTCCTCAGGACCAAACCCCTTCCAATCCACTAGAAAAAAGGCTCTTCCTCTTACCCTTTTTGTGGCCAGAATGTTCTTTACCTCAAACTCGTTTTCAGCGGAAACCGGAGCAGGAGGCGTACCTGTAGACTTGGAAAAAGAGTTAAGTATCACGGGTTTGAGTAGAGATACATGGAAGGAGTTAGGAATCTGCAAATTGGCCGGGAGTTTCAATTTATTGGCCACCGGGTTGATTTGTTTGATAACTTCCAGTGGGCCGATGAACCGAGGCCCTAACTTGTAGGAAGGAATCTTGAGCCGGACATATTTGGACGAGAGCCAGACCTTATCTCCAGGACGGAATTGTGGTGGATCCAGACGTCTCTTGTCAGCCTGTTTTTTCATCCGCTCGGTTGACTGAAGAAGTGCGGATCTGGTACTTTCCCAAATGGAGGAAAATTCGTTAACGAGAGATTCCGCAGCCGGATTGTCCATCGAGGCGGAGACGGGAAACGGGATCCGAGGATGCTGACCGAAGACTACAAAAAACGAGGATTTGGAGGAAGATTCGCTCTCGTGATTATTGTAAGAAAATTCGGCCCACGGTAAAAGGTCCACCCAGTCGGAATGGTGAGCATTAACAAAGTGCCGGAGGTAACTGGTTAAAATTTGGTTGATCTGTTCTACTTGGCCATTGGACTGTGGATGATAAGCAGAAGAAAAGTCCAAGGTGACCCCCAGCAGTTTACACATGGCTCGCCAAAAACGAGAAGTGAACTGAACCCCTAGGTCGAATACGATGTGGAGAGGAAGACCATGAAGACGGAAGACATGATGGATAAAGTCTTTAGCTAACTCTGATGCAGACGGAAGACCCAGCAGGGGAATAAAGTGAGCCATTTTGGAAAAGCGGTCAGCGACCACCCATATGACCGTACAACCGGCAGAGACAGGGAGGTCCGTTATAAAGTCCATAGCTATATGCTGCCACGGGGCAGCAGGTACAGGAAGAGGAAGGAGACGGCCGGCTGGCAGATGTCTCGGAACCTTGTTGCGGGCGCAGGACACACAGGCTGAAACAAAGTCTATTACGTCCTTGTGCAGGGTAGGCCACCAGTAATGCCGGGAAATAAGCTGGAGGGTCTTTTTCTGACCAGCGTGGCCAGCTAGCTTGGACGAGTGTCCCCAGTGTAGAACCTTCTCACGATCATTAACAGTTACGAACGTCTTACCGGGTGGAAGACGATTTAGATTCACGGGTGCCACCTGCATTACTTTGGCGGGGTCGATGATGTGTTTAGGCTCCTCCTCAAGATCAGAGACCAAAAAGGATCGGGATAAGGCATCAGCTTTGATGTTTTTGTCAGCCGGGCGAAAATGAAGAATGAAATCAAAGCGGGCGAAGAACAAGGACCACCGGGCTTGGCGCAGGTTAAGTCCCTGGGCACTCTGGAGGTAAGCCAAGTTCTTGTGGTCCGTGTAAATTATTACCGGGTGAAGAGCCCCCTCTAGCAGGTAACTCCACTCCTCCAGTGCCAGCTTAATGGCCAACAATTCTCATTGCGCTCAGAAGAGGAGAAGAGTTTGGAGAAGAAGCCGCAAGTTACCATTCTTCCGGAAGACGACTTTTGGGTAAGTAGTGCTCCGGCTCCGGAGGAGGAAGCGTCGACTTCTAGAAAGAATTGTTTGTTGTCGTCCGGACGATGCAGCACAGGGGCGGAGGAAAAAGCTCGTTTTAAGGAAAGGAAGGCCTCCTCTGCTTCGAGCGACCATTCTCTGGGATTAGCGCCCTTACCGGTGAGCGCCGAGATAGGGGCAGTCCGGGAAGAGAAGTGCGGAATGAAGAGGCGGTAGTAGTTGGCGAAGCCCAGGAACCGCTGAATAGCCTTCAACCCGTCTGGTCGAGGCCACTTCTCGATGGCAGACAGTTTCTCAGGGTCCATTTGTAGGCCGGTCTGAGAGATTATGTAGCCCAGAAACGGAAGCGAGGTCTGCTCAAAGAGGCACTTCTCATGTTTAGCGTAGAGGTGGTTCTGCCTGAGCCTGAGCAGGACCTGACGAACGTCCCTACGGTGAGTGAGAAGATCCGGAGAGAAGACCAAGATGTGGGTCCAGGTACACCACTACGCAGGAGTAGAGAAGGTCACGGAAGATGTCATTGACCAACTCTTGAAAGACGGGGGGAGCGTTACAAAGACCGAAGGGCATTACAAGATATTCATAGTGGCCATCCCGGGTGTTGAATGGCGTCTTCCATTCATCCCCCTGACGGATACGGACCAGATTGTACGCCCCACGGAGGTCCAGCTTGGTTAAGATTCTAGCCCCCCTCAGACGGTCAAATAATTCAGGAATGAGCGGAAGGGGGTATTTATTCTTCACTGTGATCAGGTTAAGGCCTCTATAGTCTATACAAGGACGGAGTGAGCCGTCCTTCTTTTTGACGAAGAAGAAGCCTGCTCCCGCCGGGGAGGTAGATTTCCGGATAAATCCCCGGGCCAGATTCTCCTCAATATATTCAGACATGAACCGGGTCTCAGCAGCGGACAAAGGGTAAATACGCCCACGGGGAGGAGTAGCGCCGGGCATCAGGTCAATTGGGCAGTCTTATGGTCTATGAGGGGGTAATGTCTCTGCTTCTCTTTTATTAAAGACATCCGCAAAAGACCAATAGTGAGCCGGTAGACCGGGTAGATTGGCTGGGGTAGGAGAAGGACGAGCAGGATGAACGGGAACTAAACAAGTCTTATGGCAGTCCTGTCCCCAGCGAAGAACTTCTCCGGTCTGCCAATCAAGCACGGGTGCGTGTTTCTGGAGCCAAGGTAGGCCTAGCAAGAGGGCGTGCGAGAGTCCAGGCAGAACATGGAAGCAGATGCTCTCAGAGTGCAGCATTCCCACCTGCAGAGTTATGGATTCGGTGATGAGTTGGATGGGATGTGGTAAGAGGCCCCCATCCACGGCGGCGACAGATAAGGGTACAGCCAGAGGTTTGGTGGGAATGCGGTATTTCTCTACCAGGGACTGAGAAATTAGATTTCCGGCAGCTCCAGAGTCAAGTTGAGCCAGTTCAAAATAACGGTTCTCCCCACAGATGATAGAGACCGACAGCATTAGAGATGGAGAGGGTTTATTTCTGTCTAGGGTGACCTCTCTGAGCGATCCTAGACACAGGCGTTTCCCAACCTCTCCGGGCAGGAACAGATCCGGTGCTCCTTACTGCCACAGTAGAAGCAGCTCCCCTCGGCACTGCGTAATTCCTGACGGGTCTTGACCATCTTGGTCTGGTCGACCTGCATAGGCTCGGGTGAGTGCGTCGGAGGAGTAACGGAGGAAGTGACGGATCTCTGGAAGGTAGGGGCAAGGCGTGGAAACCTCCTCTCACGGGTGACCTCTTTGGTGCGCTCCTGGAACCGGATGTCAATCCGGGTGGCAAGTGTAATCAAGTCGTCGAGAGTGGTAGGAATGTCCCGACCGGCGAGTTCATCTTTAATACGGCCGGACAGACCCTCCCAGAAGACGGACACCAGGGCGTCGTTATCCCAGGCAAGCTCCGAAGCAAGGGTACGGAACCGTATGGCATATTGGCCCACGGTGAGACTTCCTTGGCGGAGGCGTAGCAGAGATGAGGCGGATGAGGTCCTCCGTCCTGGTTCGTCGAAGACCTTCCGGAAGGTCGAGAGAAAGGCTGGCAGATTGGACACCAGGGGGTCTCCTCTCTCCCATAGAGGATTTAGCCAAGCCAGCGCCTCCCCCGTGAGATGGGACATGATAAAGGCTACTTTGGCTCGGTCGGTGGAAAACTGGTGTGCCAACAGTTCGAAGTGCAGAGTGCACAGGTTAATGAAGCCCTGTGCCTGACCGGGATCTCCGCCAAAACGAGGCGGCGCGGTGAGGCGGGGACCGGGAAGAGATGCCATGGAATTGATGGGCAGCGGCGCTGCTGGGGTAGGAGTCGTGCGACTGGAAGCCGGTCCCGAAGATGTTGTCAGTGTGTCCAGGCGGGAGTTAACACTACGCAGGTGGCTCAGGATGGACTCCTGTTGGGACCTCTGACGGGACAGTTCATGGCATAGGTCCGAGAGCGAGGGAGCTTGGGTGCCACCGGGTTCCATGGCCCGAGCAAACTGTAACGGGTCTGGGAGGTGGAACCTCTGAGCAACTATACAAAGGGGCAGTCCTTGTAAGGAAGCGGGTGGCTCCCAGGGAAGATGGGCAGGTAGTCACGGCAAGTGACAGGGACAGTCTCTGGGTAGAAGGGGCAGGAAGTCACGGCAAGTGACGGGGACAGTCTCTTGACAGGCGGATGGTCATGGCAAGTGACAGCAGGGTAAGAGTCTCTAGACAGGCAGGTGGTCACGGCAAGTGACAGCAGGGAAAGAGTCTCTAGACGGGCAGGTGGTCACGGCAAGTGACAGCAGGGAAGAGTCTCTAGATAGGCTAGCAGGCAGGTAGCAGGTGAGCGCTCCCAGGTGAGCAGGTAAGAGTCTCTGGACAGGCAGGTGGTCACGGCAAGTGACGGCAGGGCCTCCAGGTAGGCTAGCAGGCAGGTAGCAGGTGAGCGATCCCAGGTGAGCGGGCAAGAGTCTCTGGACAGGCAGGTGATCACGGCAAGTGACGGCAGAGCCTCCAGGTAGGCTAGCAGGCAGGTAGCAGGTGAGCGCTCCCAGGTGAGCGGGCAAGAGTCTCTAGACAGGTAGGTGGTCACAGCGAGTGACGACTAAGCCTCCAGGTAGGCTAGCAGGTAGGTAGCAGGTAAGTGCTCCCAGGTGAGCGAGTAAGAGTCTCTGGACAGGCAGGTGGTCACAGCAAGTGACGGCTAAGCCTCCAGGTAGGCTAGCAGGCAGGTAGCAGGTGAGCGCTCCCAGGTGAGCGAGTAAGAGTCTCTGGACAGGCAGGCAGGTATCAGGCAGGTATCTGGCAGGTACTTCCTGGTCCGCAGGCGGACTGATCCATAGACAGACTGGCAGGTGCTGGTAGGCAGACTGTCAGACCACAGGATAGCAAGCAGGTAAGCAGATATCAGGCAGGTATCAAGCAGGAATCTGGCAGGTGACTGGCAGGTAACTGGTAACGGGACCTGAGGGCTGAAGCAGAGTTGAAAGGCTTTGCAACAACATTGCTCGGGCACCTCCATTTTGGAGGAGGTGCCTTATATATGGTGAGGTCCTCCGGCCATTGGCCGGGGACTCCTTAGGACGGCGTGCGCGGCCCCTTTAAGAGAGGGGGAGCGCGCGCCCTAAGCACAGAGGCCGGGAAGCAGCGCGCGCTGCCAGCAGTGCGGGAGGAAGACGCCGGGCACGGAGCGGAGAGGTGAGGGGAACGGCGTCCCTGCCTAGCAGGAGGCAGGGACGCCGATGCTACAAAGGCTTAACAATTTTTGACTTTTCAGAGTCAGTTCTTTTTTGGCCTATTTTGCCTGACGAAAACAAGCTGCCTAATAATTCTGCACATATTGATAAAGGGTGTTGTATCCTTAGGCCTTACCCTCCTCATTACACAAATACACATCACCTGATCTGCTTCATCCAATAATCATTCAACTTTATACACCTTGGAGGTGGAAAATCTGCATAAAAATTATGATATGGTCAAAATACTCACTTGCCTAATAAGTATTTATATTGTGGCTTCTGTGAGTATGTAAGTCCCGCATGTAGCATCATCACGCTACAACAATAAATCTCTATTGTGAGTTTTATATGCCCAAATGCATTTTATATGTAAATCCCGCGTGTAGCATCATCATGGTACAACAATAAATCTCTATTGTGAGTTTTATATGCCCGAATGCATTTCATGTGTAAATCCCGCATGTAGCATTGTCATGGTGCAACAATAAATCTCTCTTGTGAGCTTTAACAATTATGCACTGACCTTGCACCATTCATGTGAATAAGTGAAAACAGTTTTTTATAGAAAGTTTGTACTTTATTTTTCCAAGCTTGTGCATGGTGACAATTGATCCAACTCCCTGAGTATTCATTTTTTATCAATATTTTCATTGCGGGCTATGTGGAATAAAATTCCTCTGGATTAGGGTTCTGATATAATAGTTATTCTTTCTTTTTTGTAATACATTTGTGTTGTCGTTTTACGAATTGTTAAATTAGTACATTAAAATCAATTAATAATTTATATTAATATTTATTCACAAGGGGGATATGCAAGTGTCGGTATTAGTTTTGTTTTGTCGTATATTATAGTTTGGTGACGAGATTATCGATGTATCTATTGTTCAAATGAGGAGATGAATTAGAGGATAGGTGAAGAATAGATGTTTTTTTAGCATAGCCCTTAACGTGTATAAACAGAGCTATAGTATAAAAATAAACAATTGAACGTTTGAGAATCCATATGAACATCTCCGTGTTCCATATGTATGACAAGACGCGCCGTGCTGTTTGCCGAAAACTCCAGCGCTCTGGCTGGTGATAAGCCTGACAGCCAGGAATCAGCGTAGAGCTGCGGTGCGACTGTGCAGAAGGGGGGAGCTCTGCTGCGCATCTCTCCACTGTGACCTACAGTAACTTGCAATCTGTGATCATTTTATTTTTAACCAATGTTTCTTTTTTTTTCCAAATATGCAGACACTGAGCTGGAAGCTGCCAGACAGATGGAAAGAAAAGGAGGAGGAGATTTAGTTTATAATTTCTGCCGACCTTCCCAAGCAGTGACTGCTCCTTTAGTACTGGGATCCGGGTAAACACTGCTATTATTTCCCTGGCTGATGTTTTGCCAGTAACTGTGATGAGCTGTAGAGATAATGGACAGTAGAATGTAATCTTACCGCAAGCAAATGAAGGCGCAGGCACAGAAAGTTGGCAACAATATTGTTTCCTATTATTTACATAATGAGAAGCGCCCTATCAAGAATGTTACATTGTGCTAAGTAATGACAATAATGCTAAGGAGCGCTCTAGGTAAAACTGTGTTCTGCCTCGTGCAGAACCTGAGAGGGGGTACATAACCTATATTAAAGGAAGAGGCCCACATTGATCAAAAAAAGGCATCATTTTTATATTGATAGTCTATCCCTAGAATAAGTCATATATATCAGATCCGTGGTGGTGTGACACCCAGCATCCCCACCCATGAGCAGTTCACAAAGCCTGCAGAGGCCGGATGTGACCAGATGCAGAGCAGAACAGTAGAGCTCTGTCAACTGTATGGTGCCGCGGCCGGGTACTGCACATCCACCCATATTATAATGAATAGGGGTGGATTTTATTTTTATTATTTATTTATAGTACAGTTCCCCACTGTGGCCACTATACAGTTGACAGATCTGTGCTGTTGCACTCAGTAACTGATCACATCCAGTTGATCGACGGGACTGCCAGTTGTCACTCCCACACCTATCTGATATTAATAACCCATCCTATAGACGTCTCACTGTGAAAGGTCCAGGTGAAGGACCGAAACGTTAAAATTATTGTGGATCTATTGGATTGTGTCGTAGAGAAAAATTAAAATCCACAAAGACCTGTCCAGAGAGGGGGCATATCACCCTCACATTGAATATATGGGACTAATTATAACTGGGGAATTGAGAAAGAGCTGACACTTCAACCTCCATTGGACCTCCTGCCGTGAACAGGGAATTACAGCGTAGATCTGCTCTGAGAACTAGCCACCAAGACTCAGATTAGTTTACTTAGAAGGAGAAGAAGTACACTTCCAAGGCAAGAACTTCCTCTATTCAAAACGCGGGTCCCAGACTTTCTGGAGCCAGTGGTCATTGATAAATATTTGGGTTTGCATCGATCTGAAATTTATGGGAGATATATTTTCGGTGTTGTAGCGAAGGGACAAGCATAACGCATTCACTAACCTCACCGTAAGGCTATTCTAACCCCTCCAACTTAATATCTGTCCAATGGATGAGGCTATCAATGCCATGTTTCATCTCTATAGAAAGGTAAAATTGCAATAGGAAACATGACAACAATATCTCCCGTCTGGGACCTCCAGTGGCGAAAATATCCTGAAAGTTAGGGATTTCATAAACTTCTAAAAGATCTAGCACATCCCATAACCGGTCTCCACATGTGCTCACCAAGGAGAGGTATGTGGGTGTAACCTTGATCTAATAAAAATCAGAGGTTGGGTTTCTGTCATTGTTCATTTCTGGAAGACATATTTCGCTGTGAGAGTGTTCAATTTTTCCTGATCGGAGCGCTTCCCTAGATAAAGATAAGAGCCATTCCTACAACATCAGGTTTAGTACTTCTCTTTCGCCATTCCTTTTTATTTTACATAATTGTTTGTACCATATTGTTGTTCCCATTTTGTCACATCTTTGTATATTTTTTATAAACGCTGCCTACTTTTCCAGATTAAATATTTCAAATTTAATAGCCCCGTTCCTCTTGGTCTGTAAACCGCACCCCTGAAGCTATATGCTACTGTGGCACCCCTGATGGTTCAGTCGCCACAGAGGTACTGCACCTCACCCAGAGGTGTGGTGTCTCCCTTCTCTCAGGTAGGATGGGAGTGCTGCACAGAACCCCAAAACACCTGCATCCAACACTACACTACTCCAGGCTGGCTGGAGGGGCAAGACACAATGTATGTTTCTGCTGAGCCCTGACCCTGGCTGGAGTGGGGGGAACCCAAATGTAGGGGGAACCAGTAGTAGGTGTGGGTGGAGGAAGTAGGTAGAGGAAGCACTTTTCATAGGAGTATAAATTGGGAAGCCATCTTAGGGTGGCAGTTCAGTTCAGTTGAGTTGAGTGGTGGAGTAATTGTGTCAGTTCTAGGGAGATGTTCAGAAGAACAGCTCGGGACTGTTCGGAGGAACAGTCCGGGAGCAGAGTCTCATTAGGAGATCTGCTCCGCAGTTAGGGCCAAGTGTGAAGGCCCCAGAGGGGAGCAGGGAGTAGGCTCCGTTCTACAGAAAGGATCCCAGGGGGTACGGCGCGTGCAGGACGGCACCCGTACGCCCAGCATCTGTCAGAAGACAGAGGGATTGCTGCGGCATTCTAATCCCCCAGGAGGGTCAAGTAGGTCCCGGATCCAACGGACAGGAAGGACTCTAGAGCACACGAGTGGGATTCAAAGTGGGCAGCACAGAGCAGGAGGGAGAAGGACCAGAGTAAAGACTGTCAAAATAGGAACACGAGAAAGTGGGGTTCTGCCAGGTGTTCCCAAGTTGCCTGAGGAAGGATTGAACCTCTGCCCGGTGAACGCAGCGCGACGTGGGAGGCCTTTACCTGCACCGTGCACCTGTGAAGTGTCTAAATATCTGTGAGTAAAATCTTGGATGACTGCACCGCACTGTCTCCGTCCATTCTTTCAGCGGCACCATTGTTCCCCCTGCACTACAACGCCCAGCGCAACCACCATTCCATCTTACACTACCCTGAGGCCTGCTCCACCTGTGGGGAGCTGTCCCATCACTTGCTGCCCTAACATCTCCCTCAGAGGACTGCTGCAGCGCTGGTGATCTTCACCAGACACCACAGGTGGCGTCACGAAAAAACCCATATAAGAGTAAACCCCCCTTTTGTTGACCGCCCTGGGCCACGGACCGGGCCAGCCACCGTGATATCCCCCGGCAACCAGAGGCCCGGCTGCCGAGTACCCCACGGCCCTGGGGGCTCGTCACTACCTGTAACGGGTGTCCAATCTGCCTGTCTAAATGATATGTGGTGGCAGCTAGTAGTTCCTTTTGTTATAGTGGAGTTGACAGTGACCATACTGGGGTATATATGTATATTCCATGTGTTGAAATCGAAGGTGTATATACCATACGCTCACTGTGAGTTCCACAATAACTGGCCTAGTACTGGAATCAGCTGCGGCCTCGTCCATCACTAATCAGTCAATTGCGTAATTGTCCTGACGATTAGAGGCAGCGGAGTTGTGTCCCCTGACAAACTGGTGGCAGCGGTGGGATCTGCCTGATCTCTCCGCTGTTACCCGTGACAGACTGTTTGAATAAAATTGATGGCAGTATAAAATGTCGGAAATGGACAATGGAGAAGACAAGTGTGAACCTTGAGCTTTCTTTCTGGAGGCATGTCACCCACCGCTCTCAAACCCATCCCAACTCCTCATATGCTGCTGTCAACAGCGACTACATCACGTTAGTTGTTCTACAGAGGGAATTGTGTTCAGAGGTTCTCAGGGAGTTCATGACATCCAGTGTTTCTTGACGCGACTACCTCTTGAAGCTCATCAAGAGAATGCCAAGAGTGGGCAAAACAGTTATCAAAGCAAAAGGTGGCTACTTTGAAGAACCTAGAATATAAGACATATTTTCAGTTGTTTCACACTTTTTTGTTAAGTATATAATTCCACATGTGTTAATTCATAGTTTTGATGCCTTCAGTGTGAATGTACAATTTTCATAGTCATGAAAATACAGAAAAATCTTTAAATGAGAAGGTGTGTCCAAATTTTTGGTCTGTACTGTATATATATTATATATAGGAGTATATTGCTGACAATAAGGGACTAAATCTTGGTCAATCGCCAATAACCAATACAGAAACCAGAGAAAAACAATGATCTAAAGAACCATATGTAGTAAAAATAAATCTTGATTAGAAAATTACATCTTATACAGGAAAAAGTGGGAAGGAATCAGTGCAGAGGCGCCGATGCCCGTGAGCATACAGGGCATCCGACACAGAGTCTCATTATATTGAATGTAAATACACTTCAGAAAAATATGAACACATACACCCTATTGCACTAAAGTGCCTTCATAGTAGGTCATTTACATTTAGACTAGTCAAATCAAAAAAGTTTCATTGCAGTTGCATATATACCTTGAATGCAGGGCAGGGGTATATGGAGGACTCAGATGGCGGAACTCCCGCCCCAATGCGCGTTTTGGTGGAACACCTTGGTGAGGGAGCGGACAGAGTCTGTTCAAGGAAAAAAATTTACATGTGCACGTCCCCATAGGCTAACATTGATCCGATGTTTTGTCGGATAGCAATCGGTCCGAAAATACGGCCTGCACCTGCCCTATTATGTATCTGTAGTGGTTTTTGATTACAGACAAGAGCTGTGTGACTTATTCCATTCCCTCACAAAAATGGAGAACTATGATCATTGTGCCTGATACCTAAGATGCAATTAGTTATACAAATTTTTTTACTTTTTTTTTCAGATTTTTAACATAATGATAATATCTTATGCGGTCATCAAAAGTCTCACCTATGCCATTTATGATCAATAAGGCTAGGGAGTCCTGTTATTCCTTCGTCCATTATATAAAACTACATAACTCCCACTGATACTGTGCTTGTGTGATCAGGAGCAGGAAATAGCTGTAATACACAGTTGCATGCCTGGAGATAAGAGGAACCTCTGATCTACAGCATTCATCCCATTGTTTGGAACCATTGATGCTGGTCATGCCATACAAAGGGAGGGTTAAGAGGTCCCCTCTCTGATTTCATGACATGGAATCTCTGTGACATGATTGGAGACCAGTACCTATACACGAAAGGATCTCAGAGCTGTCTGACCATATTCACTGTTGTTACAAAATTAGTTTAAAATCACTAAAACTTGAAAAATAAAAAAACTTTTGTCCCGAGACACAAAGTAACAAACACTTATTTGATATTGTAATGAACATAAGTAAAAATTAATAAAATTGCTTTTTTTTCTGCACTTTGTAGGAATTAAACAGTAATGTATACAGTCATGGCCAAAAGGTTTTGTACCCTTGAAATTATTCCAGAAAATGAAGTATTTCTCCCAGAAAATTATTGCAATTACACATGTTTTGTGATACACATATTAATTTCCTTTGTGTGTATTGGAACAACGCAAAAAAATACAAAGAAAAAAAGGAAAAACTGTGTTCTTTTCTTTGTAGGCCTTATTCCATTTTCGATAAACAGTAGAATGATGTGCTTTACCAAAAAGCTCTATCTTGGTCTCATTTGTCCACAATACATTTTCTCAAAATGATTTTGGCTTACTCATATACATTTTGACAAACTGCAGTCTTGCCTTTTTTGTCTCTTTTTCAGCAGTGGGGTCCCTCCTGGGTCTCCATCCATAGTGTTTCATTTCAATCAAATGTTGACGGATAGTTCATGCTGACACTGATGCACCTGAGCCTGCAGGACAGCTTGAATTTCTTTGGAACCTGATTGGGGCTGCTTATCCACCATCCAGACTATCCTGCATTGCAACCTTTCATCAATTTTTCTCTGCTGTCCACATCCAAGGAGATTAGTTACGCCATCGGTTGTAAACTTCTTGATTATGTTGCACACCGTGGACAAAGGAACATCAAGATCTCTGGAGATGGACTTGTAACCATGAGATTGTGGATATTGTTCAACAATTTTGGTTTTCAAGTCCTCAGACAGTTCTCTTCTACTCTTTCTGTTCTCCATGCTTAATGTGGCATACACAGACACACAATGCAAAGATTGAGTCAACTTCTCCCCTTTTTATCTGGTTTCAGGTGTGATTTTCATATTGCACATGCCTGTTATTTGCCACAGGAGAGTTTGAACGAGCATCAGATGCTTGAAACAAAATTGTTTACCCACAATTTTGGAAAGGTGGCAACAATTTTTTTTGTATAAAATTATGTCCAATTTGCCTTTTTTTCTCAGTTTTTTTTTTGTGTTGCTCGAGGGAATAAACATGTCTATAACAAAACGTGTAATTGCAATAATTTTCTGGGAGAAATACTAAGACATTGCAGCGATGTAAAGTGCAACTTGTCGCACAAAAAGGCAAAGCTTAGTAAGCTCTTATGGTCAGTGGGGTCCTCTCTCTCCTGTAGAGTGTAAGCTCTTATGGTCAGCGGGGTCCTCTCTCTCCTGTAGAGTGTAAGCTCTTATGGTCAGTTGGATCCTCTCTCTCTCCTGTAGTGTGTAAGCTCTTATAGTCAGTGGGGTTCTCTCTCTCCTGTAGAGTGTAAGCTCTGATGGTCAGCAGGGTCCTCTCTCTCTCCTATAGTGTGTAAGCTCTTATGGTCAGTGGGGTCCTCTCTCTCTCTCCTGTAGAGTGTAAGCTCTTATGGTCAGCGGGGTCCTCTCTCTCTCCTGTAGAGTGTAAGCTCTTATGGTCAGGGGGTCCTCTCTTTCTCCTGTAGAGTGTAAGCTCTTATGGTCAGCAGGGTCCTCTCTCCTGTAGAGTGTAAGCTCTTATGGTCAGTGGGGTCCTCTCTCTCTCCTGTAGTGTGTAAGCTCTTATGGTCAGTGGGGTCCGCTCTCTGTTCTGTAGAGTGTAAGCTCTTATGGTCAGCGGGGTCCTCTCTCTCCTGTAGAGTGTAAGCTCTTATCGTCAGCGGGGTCCTCTCTCTCCTGTAGAGTGTAAGCTCTTATGGTCAGTTGGATCCTCTCTCTCTCCTGTAGAGTGTAAGCTCTTATGGTCAGTGGAATCCTCTCTCTCTCCTGTAGTGTGTAAGCTCTTATGGTCAGCAGGGTCCTCTCTCTCTTTCCTGTAGAGTGTAAACTCTTATGGCCAGCGGAATCCTCTCTGTCTCACTCTCCTGTAGAGTGTAAGATCTTATAGTCAGCAGGGTCCTCTCTCCTGTAGAACGTAAGCTTTTATGGTCAGCGGAATCCTCTCTCTCTCCTGTAAAGTGTAAGCTCTTATGGTCAGCAGTGTCCTCTCTCTCTTCTGTAGAGTGTAAGCTCTTATGGTCAGCAAGGTCCTCTCTCTCTCCTGTAGAGTGTAAGCTCTTATGGTCAGTGGGGTGCTCTCTCTCCTGTAGAGTGTAAGCTCTTATGATCAGCGGGGTCCTCTCTCTCTCCTATAGAGTGTAAGCTCTTATGGTCATCAGGGCCCTCTCTCTTTCATGTAGAGTGTAAGCTCTTCTGGTCAGTTGGGTCCTCTCTCTCTCCTGTAGGGTGTAAGCTCTTATGGTCAGTGGAGTCCGCTCTCTCTTCTGTAGAGTGTTAGCTCTTATGGTCAGCGGGGTCCTCTCTCTCCTGTAAAGGCTAAACTCTTATGGTCAGCAGGGTCCTCTCTCTCTCCTGTAGAGTGTAAGCTCTTATGGTCAGCAGGGTCCTCTCTCTCCTGTATAGTGTAAGCTCTTATGGTCAGCAGGGTCCTCTCTCATTCCTGTAGAGTGTAAGCTCTTATGGTCAGCGAGGTCCTCTCTCTCCTGTAGAGTGTAAGCTCTTATGGTCAGCAGGGTCCTCTCTCTGCTGTAGAGTGTAAGCTCTTATGGTCAGCGGGGTCCACTCTCTCTCCTGTAGAGTGTAAGCTCTTATGGTCAGTGGGGTCCTCTCTCTCTCCTGTAGAGTGTAAGCTCTTATGGTCAGTGGGGTCCTCTCTCCTGTAGAGTGTAAGCTGTTATGGTCAGCGGGGTCCTCTCTCTCTCCTGTAGAGTGTAAGCTCTTATGGTCACCAGGGTCCTCTCTCTTCTGTAGTGTGTAAGCTCTCACGATCAGCGGGGTCCTCTCTCTCTCCTGTAGAGTGTAAGCTCTTATGGTCAGTGGGGTCTTCTCTCTCTCCTGTAGTGTGTAAGCTCTTATGGTCAGTGGGATCCTCTCTCTCTCCTGTAGGGTGTAAGCTCTTATGGTCAGCAGGGTCCTCTCTCTCTCCAGTAGAGTGTAAGCTCTTATGGTCAGCGGGGTTCTCTCTCTCCTGTAGAGTGTAAGCTCTTATGGTCAGTGGGGTCCTCTCTCTCTCCTGTAGAGTGTAAGCTCTTATGGTCAGAGGGGTGCTCTCTCTCTCCTGTAGAGTGTAAGCTCTTATGATCAGCGGGGTATTCTCTCTCTCCTGAGGAGTGTAAGCTCTTATGGTCAGCGGGGTCCTCTCTCTCTCTCTCCTGTAGAGTGCAAGCTCTTATGGTCAGTGGGGTCCTCTCTTTCTCCTGTAGAGTGTAAGCTGTTATGATCAGCGGGGTCCTCTCTCTCTCCTGTAGAGTGTAAGCTCTTATGGTCAGCGGGGTCCTCTCTCTCTCTTGTAGAGTGTAAGCTCTTATGGTCAGCGAGGTCCTCTCTCTCTCCTGTAGAGTTTAAGCTCTTTTGGTCAGCGGGGTCCTCTCTCTCTCCTGTAGAGTGTAATTTCTTATGGTCAGCGGGGTCCTCTCTCTCTCCTGTAGAGTGTAAGCACTTTTGCTCAGCGGGGTCCTCTCTCTCTCCTGTAGACTGTAAGCTCTTATGGTCAGCGGGGTCCTCTCTTTCTCCTGTAGAGTGTAAGCTCTTATGGTCAGCGGGGTCCTCTCTCTCTCCTGTAGAGTATAAGCTCTTATGGTCAGCGGGGTCCTCTCTCTCTCCTGTAGAGTGTAAGCTCTTAAGGTCAGCGGGGTCCTCTCTCTCTCCTGTAGAGTATAAGCTCTTATGGTCAGCGGGGTCCCCTCTCTCTCCTGTAGAGTGTAAGCTCTTATGATCAGCGGGGTCCTCTCTCTCTCCTGTAGAGTGTAAGCTCTTATGGTCAGCGGGGTCCTCTCTTTCTCCTGTAGAGTGTAAGCTGTTATGGTCAGCGGGGTCCTCTTTCTCTCCTGTAGAGTGTAAGCTCTTATGGTCAGCGGGGTCCTCTCTCTCTCCTGTAGAGTGTAAGCTCTTATGATCAGCGGGGTCCTCTCTCTCTCCTGTAGAGTGTAAGCTCTTATGGTCAGCGGGGTCCTCTCTCTCTCCTGTAGAGTGTAAGCTCTTATGGTCAGCAGGGTCCTCTCTCTTCTGTAGAGTGTAAGCTCTTATGGTCAGCGGGGTCCTCTCTCTCTCCTGTAGAGAGTAAGCTCTTATGGTCAGCGGGGTCCTCTCTCTCTCCTGTAGAGTGTAAGCTCTCACGATCAGCAGGGTCATCTTTCTCTCTCTTCTCTCCCCCACGTGTACCTTCTGAGCGATTACAAGCTTTCCAGTATTGAAACTTGTGCAAATTTATTAATCACAAATAAAATATTTGGGAAAAATTTGGCAAAGTCAGCGAATTTGATTTTCAACAGATCTGCTCATCAGTAATTAGAATATATATACACCAATGGGAACTCTCAGGCTTCATCGGTGCTGTGTGCCATATTCTGCATGATCCCTTCCCCCCAGTCCATTCGTCAAGTTCCAGATTTCGTTTTTTTTGTAAAGTTCTTGATGTGCCGCTGTTCTCAGAGGTTTTCCAGATGATTCCTCGTCTCTTCTACGGATTTGTTTTTGTTAAATGAAGGTATTTCCAATCACACTTGTGATAAAAACTGTTTCTCGCAGTTGTCTCTAAATTGGTGCCGTGTTTTTTTCTAATCTGCATATGAGGTTTTTTTTCCTCGGATTATACTAAATGTGTGACATTCATGTAAGCAGAAGCAGAAATGAAGGTGATAAATGCACACAAGGAGAAAAAAAACAGATTGTGCAGCAGACTCTTCAGACATGACAGGTAGAGCTGACCAGCTGTTGTAGAACTACAAGTCCCAATATAGCCTGCCATGCTGAGGCTTCCATGGGATGGTGGGACTTGTCCTGTAGTAATTAGAGTCACACATTGCTTCATTCTACGCCATATACCATGCAGAAATAACTTCATCATCTCCATAATTTTCTATATACACAAGTCCCTTATGAAATGAGTTGTCTATGGCTAATTGCAGTTATTAATGATGTTTACTGAGCAGTGATGAGACCAAGACGCCAATTCAGATACTAAATTCTATACAAAGTAAATTTCATTCATTTTTATGTAAGCAAATCAGCCAAATAAATGCAGATTTCACTGCGGATTTACCATTTATTTCACCGTTAACATTTCAGAAATCCAGGGTGAAAATATGCAGCGTAAATTGACGTATTGAAGGTGACAAATCTGCAACATCGCTTCATTCCAAAACAGGTTTTCTCTGGAGCATGTGGATGAGATTTCCTGATCCTGATCCTGAAAACCTGATCCACCAAACGGGTGCATATCCAAAGCATGTGGACACATCCAAAGGTTATGTTCACACTGAGTTTTTGGCTCACAAACTGAGCAGAAACTCTCCAAATCCTCCCCAAAACTCTTCAAAAACTTGGAGTTTTCGCTCAGTTTTGCTCTGAAAACTCAATAAAAAGACCCAGTGTGCACATACCCTAAGGCTATGTGCACACTGAGACTTTTTGCTTAGTTTTCAGAGCGGAAACTCAAGAGTTTTTGATGAGTTTTAAGATTTGGCGGAGAATGTGGAGAGTTTCAACTCCATTTTTTCTCCAAACACACCTTGAAAATCTCTGTGTGGACACAGCCTAAGGCTGACGACTTCAATCAGCTATTAAATGGCCGGATCTTAACGCCTGTATTAAGTTCAAGTATAGCATCTTTAGAATACTATAGATTTCTATATTTCTATAATTTATATTTCATTTAGTAGAAATGAGAATGTTTAGTAATATGGATATCTAATGGGGTTTTCCAAGAGTAGAAAGTGGGAATCTGCATTTTTTTCTTTTTCCAGAAATGTTGTAACTCTTTTCGATCTGTCCCTGACAATGAAATTGGGTAGAAACTGCAATACTAGATACAGTCTATGGTTAAAAGTGGCACTATTTTAAGGGGGAAAAGGAGCACCTATTTTATTCTAATCTTGAGCAACCCCTTAAACCCTTTAATGATGGCAGTGGTGATGGTCCCAGGTCTGCTCCAATGTCTTTTGGCTCTGCTGCATTAACGCTACTACAATGTAGCAAGAGCAGTTCGGTCTCCAAGTGTCAAAGAGGAGGCGGATAATGGGGAGAGGACCAGCTGCTTATTGGAGGAGGATAATGGGGAGAAGACAGAAGCTGCTTGTAGGAGGAGGATACTGGGGAGAAGACAGAAACTGCTTATTGGATGAGGATACTCTGGAGAAGACAGAAGCAGCTTATTGGAGGAGGATAATGGGGAGAAGACAGAAGCTGCTTATTGGAGGAGGATACTGGGGAGAAGACAAAAGCTGCTTATTGGATGAGGATACTCTGGAGAAGACAGAAGCAGCTTATTGGAGGAGGATAATGGGGAGAAGACAGAAGCTGCTTATAGGAGGAGGATACTGGGGAGAAGACAGAAGCAGCTTGTAGGAGGAGGATACTGGGGAGTAGACAGAAGCTGCTTATTGGATGAGGATACTGGGGAGAAGACAGAAGCTGCTTATTGGATGAGGATACTGGGGAGAAGGCAGAAGCTGCTTATTGGAGGAGGAGGATAATGGGGAGAAGACAAAAGCTGCTTATAGGAGAAGGATACTGGGGAGAAGACAGAAGCTGTTTATTGGAGGAGGATACTGGGGAGAAGACAGAAGCTTCTTATCTGAGGAGGATACTGGGGAGAAGGCAGAAGCTGCTTATTGGAGGAGGATACTGGGAAGAAGACAAACTGCTTATTGGAGAAGGATACTGGGGAGAAGACAGAAGCTGCTTATTGGAGGAGGATATTGGGGAGAAGACAAGCTGATTATTGGAGGAGGATAATGGGGAAAAGACAGAAGCTGCTTATTGGAGGAGGATAATGGGGAGAAAACAGAAGCTGCTTATTGGAGGAGGATAATGGGGAGAAGACAGAAGCTGCTTATTGGTGGAGGATACTGGGGAGAAGACTGAAGCTGCTTATTGAAGGAGGATACTTGGGAGAAGACAGAAGCTGCTTATTGGAGGAGGATATTGGGGAGAAGACAAGCTGATTATTGGAGGAGGATAATGGGGAAAAGACAGAAGCTGCTTATTGGAGGAGGATACTGGAGAGAAGAGAGAAGCTGCTTATTGGAGGAGAATACTTGGGAGAAGACAGAAGCTGCTTATTGGAGAAGGATACTGGGGAGAAGACAGAAGCTGCTTATTGGAGTGGGATACTGAGGAGGAGACAAGCTGCTTATTGGAGGAGGATACTGGAGAGAAGGCAGAAGCTGCTTATTGGAGGAGGATACTGGAGAGAAGGCAGAAGCTGCTTATTGGAGGAGGATACTCTGGATAAGACAGAAACTGCTTATTGGAGGAGGATACTCAGGAGAGGACAGGAGCAGTTTATTTTATTGTTTATTTTTAACTGAAAAAAGTCATTACATTAAAATATGGCAATCGTTGACTACCCTGCCCCCCCCCCCCAAAAAAAAACGATAAACAGTATAATACAGTATAAAACACTTTATATTGCATATACATAAAATCATAAAAATCATACATGTTAGGATGCACACAACTAAAAATTAAAAAAAATCCCCAAAATAAATTTTTTCCTTTACACATCACAAAAAAATTAATTTATTTGAACCCCCCAAAATAAATAATTTCTCTCACATAAAATAAATTCTCATATAGCCATGTCAGTACTAAAATGTGGAGAGACAAAAACAATTAGCTGTATATTAAAGCCTGTACAGGTCCAGTTATTAAAGAGTTAAAGGGAAACGGTCACCTCTAAAATGCTGTTTATTCTCCAGTGGACTTTTTGTGTAGCAGAAGGAGCAGACCAGATTGATATATATAGTAGTTTTGTGGGAGACGATTTATTAAGATTTTTTAAATTTTTTTTAATTCCTGCTTTCATTGTATCCTTATTAGATATAAAAGGATAACTGTCAATCAATAAAAAGACCGCCCATTGGACTCCTAAGCATAGAAAAAACTGAGAAGTGTAAATGAATAAAATACCAGCTATCCTTAATAATTTCCTAGAAGCCTACATTGTACATAAAAAAATCACATCAAGAAGAATTATTTCAGAAATGTTTCCATCTTTTATGTTGCCCATAATCTGTAGAAATCGTAAACTGAAATCTTTCTAGGAGGAAAAAGAAACATAAAGAGCTAAAATAATGTGGTTGCATAAATATGCACTCCCCTTAAACTAATACTTTGTTGAAGTCTCCTTTGAATGTATGACAGCATTCAGTCTTTTTGGGTAGGAGTCTATCAGCATGGAACGTCTAGAATTGGCAATCTTTGCCCACCCTTCCTGGCAGTAGCTCCAAATCTGATAGATTGCAAGGGCATTTCCTGTGTACAGCACCCTCTTCTGGTCACCCATAGATTTTTACTTGGACTTGTGTCTGGGCTCTGGCTGGGCCATTCCAAAACTCTGATCTCCTTCTGATGAAACCAATTTTCTGTTGATTTGGAGGTATGCTTAGAGCCATTGTCATTCTGAAAGGTGAAATTTTGTCTTAATATTCAGCTTTATAGCAGAAGCCTAAAGGTTTTGATGCAAAATTGACTGATATTTGGACTGTTCATAATTCCCTACATGTTGACTAAAGCCCCAGTTCCATCTGCTGAGAAACAGACTCAATTTGTAATGTTGCCTCCACCATGCCTCATTGTGGGTCTGGTGATGTTTGTTGATGTGCAGTGTTGGTTTTGTGCCAAATATAGTTTGTGGAATAATGGAGAAAGTTCAACCTTGGTCTCATCAAATAATAACACGTTTTCTCATATTCTTTTGTCAGATTTGATGTGGGTTTTGATAAAACACAGTCAGGCTTGAATGTTTTTCTTTGTAAGAAAAGGCTTTCATCTTGCCACCCTACCCCACAGGCCTGACGCATGAAGAATATGGGAAATTGTTGTCACATGCAGTACACAACCAGTACTTGCCAGAAATTCCTGCAGCTATTTTAATGTTGTGAAGGCTTTTTGGCAGCCTCCCGGAATAATTTTCTTCTTGTCTTTTTATCAATTTTTGATGGTTGTCCAGCTCTATGTAATGTCACTGTTGTGCCACATTTTAGCCACTTTTTGATGATCATCTTCACAGTGTTCCATGGTATAGCTAAAGCTTTTGAAATGTTTTTGGATCCTTCTCTTAACCCCTTAAGGACCGAGCCACTTTGTACGTTAATGACCTGGCCAATTTTTTCAATTCTGACCACTGTCACTTTATGCGGTAAAACCTCTGGAATGCTTCAACGGATCCCCCTAATTCTGAGACTGTTTTTTCGTGACATATTGTACTTCGTGATAGTGGTAAAATTTATTTGATATGACTTGCGTTTATTTGTAAAATAAACAGAAATTTGGCAAAAATTTTTAAAATTTTGCAATTTTCAAACTTTGAATTGTTATGCCCTGAAATCAGAGAGATATGTCACACAAAATAGTTAATAAATAACATTTCCCACATGTTTACTTTACATCAGCACAATTTTGGAACCAAATTTTTTTTTTGTTAGGGAGCTATAAGGGTTAAAAGTTGACCAGCGATTTCTCATTTTTCCAACAAAATTTACAAAACCATTTTTTTTAGGGCCATATCACATTTGAAGTCACTTTGAGGTGTCTATATGACAGAAAATACCCAAAAGTGACACCATTCTAAAAACTGCACCCCTCAAGGAACTCAAAACCACATTCAAGAAGTTTATTAACCCTTCAGGTGCTTCACAGGAACTGAAGCAATGAGGAAGAAAAAAATTAACATTTAAGTTTTTTTTTTTTAAGTTTTTTTTTCACAAAATATTAAATTTAGATCAAATTTTTTTTTATTTTCACAAGGGTAAAAATGGACCACAAAATGTATTTTGCAATTTCTCCTGAACATGCTGATACCAAATATATGGCGGAAAACTACTGTTTGGGCGCATGGCAGGGTTCAGAAGTGAAGGAGCGCCATTTGACTTTTTGATTGTAAAATTTGCTTGAATAATTAGCAGACGCTATGTTGTGTTTGGAGAGCCCCTGATGTGCCTAAACAGTGGAAACCCCCCACAAGTGACCCCATTTTGGAAAATAGACCCCTCAATGAACTTATCTAGATGTGTGATGAGCACTTTGAACCCCCAGGTGCTTCACAGAAGTTTATAATAGAAAGACGTAAAAAAAAAAAATCACAAAAATTTTCTTTTAGCCCCCAATTTTTTATTTTCACAAGGTTAACAGGAGAAAATGGACCCCAAAAGTTGTTGAGAAATTTCTCCTGAGCACACCTATACCCTATATGTGGCAGAAAACCACTGTTTGGGCGCATGGCAGGGTTCAGAAGGGAAGGAGCGCCATTGGATTTTTTTAATTCAAAATTTGCTTGAATAATTAGTGGACGCCATGTCATGTTTGGGGAGCCCCTGATGTGCCTAAACAGCGGAAACCCCTCACAAGTGACCCCATTTTGGATACTAGACCCCTCAGTGAACTTATCTACATGTGTGGTGAGCACTTTGAACCCACAGGTGCTTCACAGAAGTTTATAACGTAGAGCCGTGAAAATAAAAAAAATCACAAATTTTCTTTTAGCCCCAATTTTTTTATTTTCTCAAGGGTAACAGGAGAAAATGGTCCTCTCATTTTGTTGTGCAATTTCTCCTGAGTACGCCAATACCCTACATGTAATTGGGAACTACTTTTGAGGCACAGTGCAAAGGTCAGAAAGGAAGGAGCCCAATATTATAGTACAGATTTTACAGTTATGGTTTGAGGGTGCCATGACCCACTGGGAGAGCCCTTGAGGTGCCATAACAGCAGATTCCCCCATAAATGACCCCACTTTACAAACTACACCTCTCAATGAATTCATCTAGGGGTGCAGTGATCATATTGACACCACAGGTGTGTCACAGAATTTTATACCATTGGGCAGTGAGGAAAAAATAATTACATTTTTACCGCAAAAAAATTGTTTTAGTCCCAGATTTGACATTTTCACACTGGGATAATGGATAAAAATGGCACCAAAATTTGTGCCATAATTTCTGCTGAATGTGGCAATACCTCATATGTGGCTGTACAGTACTGTTGAGCCACATGGCGATACTCGGGAGTGACAGAGCGCTATTTGCCTCTTGGAGCGAAGATTTTCCTAGAATATTTTACGTACCCCATATACAGAGCCCCTAAATGCTAGAAGAGCAGAATCCCCCCTCAAGTGACCCCATTTTGGAAATTATATCCCTGCCAAACATGTGGACACTAAATGTGGTTTAGACACACTGCGGTGCTCAGAAGGGAGGGGGGATTTGGATTTGGGAGTGCAGAATTTGCTGAATTTCTTTTGGGGGCGAGGAGCCATTTTGCTTTTCCACAGCCTTTGTATTACCAGTAACGTGGAAGCCCCCTATATTTCCATTAACACATGACAGACCTGAGTGGGGACTTTTATGTGAACCTTTTATTGGGAACATTTTACATAACATTTTAGATCACATTTATCCGGCGCTCTAAGCTGAGCACTTACTTTGGGGTTTATCTCTCAATGACGTGGTTCAGATGAAACCCCTGAGGGATCCATTCACTATAAAGAGATGAGGCAGCAGAGTTACTCTGGACTTCGTCTGGCCTCTGTTCAGCATTATCCTTTTTTTCAGAGGTGCACAAAACTGTCTGACCGCTCCTAAAAAGATGGACACCGCCAAATCATAGGTCAGACGGCATCCACAGTGCCTCCATCTGTCTCATTACAGGGAATCTTCCGTCTGACTCACATATTTCAGAGATTTACACTGAGACCTCGATGTAAGTGCTCAGCGCAGAGCGCAGGATAAATGTGTGCCGAGCCATAGTGCGACCTTTGGGAGGCAGAATAAACAAATCTGCAGCAGGTGAAGAATTTGTTTTATTTATTTTTTACAACGTTCCTCGTGCAGTATAAAAGTGATTAGGCGAGTTTATGCTTCGGGTCGGTGCGATTACAGCGATGCCAGATTCATATCGGGTTTTTATGACTGACAGCTGTCACTCACTAAAAGACGCTTTTTTTTTTTGTAAAAACTAATGTTTCCATCTCCATATTTAGAGAGCTATAATTTTTCCATATTTCGGCCGACAGAGTCATGTGACGGCTTGTTTTTTGCGGGATGAGTTGACGTTTTTATTGGTGCCATTTTCTGGCAAATTACATTTTTTGATCGCTTTCTAATTCAGGATTTTTTTTGTTGTTGTTACTTGTGTGGTAAAATTGATAAGGCAGCTTTATTCATTGGGTCAGTGCATTTACAGCGGTACCACATTTATGTAATTTTTTTATGTCTTTGTGCTTTTACATAATAAAACTATTATAGAAAAAATAATTATCTTTGCATCGCTTTATTCTGAGCGCCGTAACTTTTTAATTTTTCGGCTGATGGAGCTGTATGGCAGCTTGATTTTTGCGGGACAAGATGACGTTTTCAGCGGTACCATTTTTATTTACATTCGTCTTTTTTATCACGTTTTATTCCACTTTTTTTCCAGCGGTGTGATGAAAAGTCATAGTTTCTCATGTTTGGTTTTTTTATGCTGTTCACTGAAAGGGTTAACTAGTGTGACCCGTTTATAGATTGGGTCGTTCCGGACGCGGTGATACCAAATATGTGTACTCTTTTGTTTATTTATTTTTTTTACCTATAAATCTGTATTTATTAGTGTAATATATATATATTTTTAGATTTTTACATTTTTTCTTTTATTTTTTTAAAACTTTTTTACTTAGTCCCACTGTCTGACTTTCACTTTTTCCACTTTTTTCATAGATATAATGTATTGCAATGCACTAGCATTGCAATACGTTATACCTATATTGAAAGCTCCTAAGACTATGCTCCTACTAGAACAGCGAAACTTTGGGGTTAATCAGAATCACTGTAAGAAATGGCAGCTGTGTACTGACTACTATGTAACATGAGGGTAAATGTGATTGGCTAATTTTGAATACACAACTTCATCCCCAATAATAAGAGGGTGATCACACTTATTCAACAACATTATTTTAATTTTGTTATTTTTATTTCCCCCCTCAAAGTATTGTCTCTTAAATGCCAGAGGATTTAAAAAAAAAAGACAGAGGTGTCTGCAGTCGTGCAGTCAGGCTTTGATTTATGCTGCCGTGATTTGGGCAACATGAATCAGGTGACTGGTTCTCTTTAAATATTTTCTAATAATTACCTATGTGGGATACAAAAATGTTAAGCTATATGTGAGTATTTCATGTTTTTAAGGTTATTTTTCCATGTATGTGTTAACAATTAAATCTTAAGTGTAGGTTACATCTCCTACGTCAGAAACCCTGTAAATCTCGGTGTTTCCTATAACAGGCTGAACTCACTATTTTAGGATGACTGTTGTTGGCTATGGACCATTAATGAATATACTAAATATCCTTTGTTTCCTGCACAGTGGTGCTATGTGACAGAGGAGTGGAGCTGAAGGGAACAAGTGATAATGATGCAATACACCCTGATACACAGTTGTTATTCACATGCACATTTCAAGAGTTTTATATGGATTAAAAATGTACATGACACCATTACATGATCAACCGTTTACTAGACAGTAAATTCATAATCATCTATGTACGAGTACAAACCGCTATATAGTCTAATAAAACATTAAAAAATAGAAGTGTTAATAGTTTATTTTTTTATCAATTAGTAAATGAAAAATGAATGAACAAAATTGAAAACTAAATCAAATCAATATTTGGTGTGACCGCCCTTTGCCTTCAAAACACCAAAACTTCTTCTCTGTACACTTGTACTTGCACACAGTTATTGAAGGAACTCGGCAAAGAGGTTGTTCTAAACATCTTGGAGAACTAACCACAGATCTTCTGTGGATGTAGCCACAGATGATGTTGAGATCAGGGTTCTCTGAGGCCATATAATCACTTCCAGGACTTCTAGGTCTTCATTACGCTAAAGGTAGTTCCTAATGACATAGGCTGGATGTTTGGGGTTGTTGTCCTGCTGCAGAATATATTTGGAGCCAATCAGACGCCTCCCTGATGATACTGTATGATGGATAAGTATCTGCCTGTATTTCTCAACATTTAGGAAACCAAGAAATGGGTAACCTTGCTGACTGTAGACACAGTGGCCGGCCAAGAAAAATTTAGTTCAGCAGATGAAAGACACATCATATTTACTTCCCTTCGAAATCAGAAGATGTCCAACAGTGCCATCCGCTCAGAACTGGTAGAAACCAATGGGACCCATCTACTGTTCAGAGAAGTCTGGCCTAAATTGGTGTTCATGGAAGAATTGCGACCAAAAACCAGGCCTTCTACATGGAAACAAGGCCAAGCGACTCAACTATGCATGAAAACATAAGAACCGGGGTGCAGAAAAACGGCAGCAGGTGCTCTGGACTGAGGAGTCACAATATGAAATATTTGGCTGTAACAGAAGGCAGTTTGTTCACTGAAGGCCTGGAGAGCAGTACAATAATGAGGCTGCAGTGACGCATGCATGTTTGGGGCTGCATTTCATCACATGGTGTTGATGATTAGGTCAAGTTTAAGGGTGTCCTCAACGCTGAGAAATACAGGCAGATACTTATCCATCATGCAAAACCATCAGGGAGGCGTCTGGTCCCAAATTTATTCTGCAATAGGACAACGGCCGCCAACATCCAGCCAATACCATTAAGAACTATTTTATCTTCAGTGTAAAGAAGAAGAAGGAGTCTTAGAAGTGATGATGTAGCCTCACAGAGCCCTGATCTCACATCATCAAGTCTGTCTGGGATTACATGAAGGGACAGAAGGAATTGTATAAGCGACATCCACAGAAGATCAGTGGTTAGTTCTCCAAGATGTTTGGAGCAACCTCCTGCTGAATTTGATCAAAAACTATGAGCAAGTACAAGTGTACCTAGAAGAATGGATGCTTTTATGCTGTTTTAAAGGCAAAAGACAGTCACACCAAATACTGATCTGATATAGATTTCTCTTTTTTTCTTTTACTTTGCAGTTTTTTAATTGATAAAAATGAACTATTAACACTTCTAGGTTTGAAAGCATTCTTACGTCACAGCATTGTTTTCACACCTGTGACCTGTCTAAAATGTTTGCAAAGTACTACACACACACCTCCATAAAGTATACTATGTACTACACGTAGCTGTATGTATGTGTACACTGTATGGAGCTGCGTGATTGTATATATACATGCTCATCCACACAGTTACATGAAGTGTATACATACAGTACACACAGCTACATACATTATTTTTTTGCTCATATTGGGTGAATTTTTTTTAATTATTTTTTTAAGACCACAAAGGACAACTAAAATACATTCCAAAATGTGTTCTCTTTTACGCAGCAATTATTTTTGCGTAACAAATGTTTATTTATTTATTTTTTAAAAAAAATATAATTTTTTTTGCAGAAGTTTGGCTGGAAACAGCAGTTTGGACTTGCAGGACTTTTTTTTAAATTTTATTTTGTTTCATTATTTAATTTTTTTTTTTGCTATTTTCTTTCCATTTTTTTATATTACTTTATTTCACACAATGTGTCCCCACCACCTCCTCCCACGAGGTCAAAAAAGGCCTTTGGAGGGCATATCAACTTTTATATAAACTTTCATTGTGGATTTCCCCTATAGTTGTTGCTGGCATATTAGCCCCAGTTACAAGGCAAATTCAGCCTGCACGGCAAAGCTGATCTGAGTCTACCATGACCTGCAGCTCCTGATTTTTCCCAGCACTTGGAGATCACATGATCACTGTTTATGCTTCCTGTACTGTATACATACACGGCACTTGTTCTGTGCTGTGTATACAACAATCAGGTAGGCAGAGATGGTAATAAACCAACTCTGCCCTTTCCTTGTGGAGTCAGGCTGTGTCTGACATTCAGATCCCTACTCCTGCAGAGGTACTAAAACATCATTGCAGAGTTAAATGAGGACATTTAAGGTCATTGCGTTGTCCAGAAATAGTTGGCCTAGTGTTTCTAAGCAGGATTTCTAGAGATTTTGGGGTTCTTTAGAATCAGGTCCGGAGCTCCCCAGATCACAGCAGTAGCAGAATCTTTCTCTGTTGCAACTGCATTGGGTGATACATTGATTTCCGTCTGCTTCTCGATATAAGCCAAAAATATTTTCTCTGCACTTACTGGACTCTAAGGTAAATTCACACAGAGAGTGTTTTTTTTTAACAGACAAATCCAACATTATTTTTCGGAGTCCATCTGGTTTTTGAGATTTTCCAATGTGATGTGCTTTTTGAAAAGTTTTTTCGGTTTATTTTCTCCCAAATGTTTTTTTTTGCAGCCCCTTGAATTTACAGCGTCAACTTTTGATTTTATGAGGAATCCACATAAAAAAGTCACTTTTTTTTTGCTCTGTTAGTTTATTTTTTTCAAATGCTGTTATCACAACAGCAATATGGATTTCTCATTGAAATCAGTAGGAAAAGTATTCAAAGAGTAGTAGAAGCATTTTTTATGTGCATTTCGAAGAGGATCTGTGTGAACATAGCCTAAGTGTCTTCTTTCAGGATTGACAAGCACTTCTAATCGTTTCCCAAGGGTTAATAGGTTGTGAACCACTGCCCTTACAGTACTGGTAAGGACATATTAACTGGTACCAGACCGGATAATGGCCTTAAGTATAAGTTGTGTTATATATTACCTCATAGAAGTGATACTTTGTCTTCAGGTTGAATATAGATGTGGATGAAGTGAACTAGGCCTGAGTCTGCCATGTATGCACTATTAGTGCCAGTACAACCCTTACCTCTACTTATCATACATGTATAGGAGGCTGTAATGTTATAACATCAGATAGTTATCGGTATGATCCTTCCTAAGTGTGCAGTTGGTACTGAAGCTGTGAACTGGCCATAAGCCAACCATGGAGGCGACAATTAATGTCAATGAGCCCACTCGTTTTACTGATATTAACTAGAGAGAGAGAGAGATCGATGGAGTTTGAGTTCAGGTTAAATTTCGGGTACAGTTTTGGTACCCCAACCGAACTTTGGACTAAAGTTCGAGTCAGGTATCCGAAACCGAACCTCCACGGGTCCGATCATCGCTTATCCTGATCCTGAAGAAATCCTGCAGAAATCTCAACTCCATGTTTGGCTGATGGATGGCTGAAACTCAACCTCCTTGGACAATGGAGGAGGAGTAATTATATTTTGTGCTACTACCACAGGGCTTAGCAGGAAGGCTGCTTCTGTTGAAGCCAGTTGCCTTACAGCCATGCACAGGACAGCGAGGAGGTAGAGGGGGACATGACCTGGAAAGGGGGAGATGACCTGGAGAAGGGGACTTGACATGGAGAGGGGGACGTTACCTGGAGAGGGGGGCATTGACTGGAAAAGGGGACATGACCTAGAGAAGGGGACATGACCTGGAGAGGGGGGTGTGACCTGCAGAGGGGGGAGTGACCTGGAGAGGGGGACATGACCTGGAGAAGTGGACATGACCTGGAGAAGGGGACATGACCTAGAGAAGTGGACATGACCTGGAGAAGGGGACATGACCTAGAGAAGGGAACATGACCTAGAGAAGGGGACATAACCTGGAGAAGGGGACATGACTTGGAGAGGGGAACATGACCTAGAGAAGGGAACATGACCTGGAAAAGGGGACATGACCTAGAAAAGGGGACATGACTTGGAGACGGTACATGACCTGGAGAAGGGGACATGACCTGGAGAGGGGGACCTGACCTTGTGAAGGGGACATGATCTGAAGAAGAGGACATGGCCTGAAGTGGGGACATGACCTGGAGAGGGAGACATGATGTAAATCCTGAGGGCTTGTGAACACAGTGTCTTTTAGATGGTATTTTTCCTGAAGCATCCTCTTTGGCATTTTGTCAGACAATTTTGTGGTGGCTTTTTTTAAAAAGAAAATTCTATATATAACACAGTGATGACTTCCAAGCGGAAGCCAAAAGAAGAATTGACCGGTTACTTCTTTTAGCGACTTCACGACTTTCTACGTTTTTTTTTTACATAGCTGTGCAAATGTTCATTCTTTTTAACATTTATTGAACACTTTTTTAAGCGAGGTCCAGGCAGCATCTGCTTGAAAAAGACAAACCCTGAGAATAATTCTCTATATATTCCTCAGTTTTAATTGTAATACGAGACACAATAGGATCACAAAGAAGAAGGTAAATAAAGGAGACATCTTTGGGATATTTTTTTTATGTGTATAGTGTTCCTTTAAAGCCCGGTCTGCTCTGTATAATACAATGTATCCATGCACATCATTAGGTTTGATACAATACAGCATCAAGGTCACCAGACCAATATTGCAGCCTTGAATCAGATCACTGCACCTCCACCTCATGGTGTCATATTCATGCCTGGGAATGGAATTCATAGGATCCAATTCATCATTTGTGGGGGTTTTTAGTAACTTTCCTTTTTTTATTTGTGGTTGTCGCTGACATTTTTTGCAACAAATTCATTAATATGACGCACAGAACTCAAGAATTTTGTGGAAAGCCTCCAATTTACTTTTTTTTCTGTCTTTAACTGATTTTGAAACTTCTTAGTGAGAAAAGTTGCACGTTTTGCAAAATGTTGCAAAAAATGTGCAAAAATTCTCAGAGGTGGTGGGGGGGAGTTTGCCACTTTTTAAAAAGTTGCATTTGATGAATCAAAAATAAACTTCTGGAAACGGCACAGTGACGTAAAAATCTGAAAACTGAGCCACAAGAGACAAATTGAAGAAAGGTGCAAATCATTTGATGATTTGTTTCGCAAATCAAAAAGTCGCCCGGTAGAGTAAAATATTCAGCATTTTTATAGTCCCCATGCTTTTTTCAGACTATATTGACCAGTAACGAGATATATTATGAACCAGGACCCTCCCCATGTTACAACCAATTTGGTGTTTTCCATTGATCAGAACCAATAATCTTATTAGTGTAGGTGCAAGGATTGCTTTAAAATTGTTTCAATGCGTAACAATAACTATTAAGTCTATGGCAGCATTGTAGGAACAAACTTTACTATCTAGCAGACAGGGACTAGTGTGGAGTCACCCTATGTGGGGCATATGCACCTGGCAGCCCCAGTCTTAGGCCACATTCACACATTCAGTATTTGTTCAGTATTTTACCTCAGTATTTGTAAGCCAAAACCAGGAGTGTAACAGAGGGAAAGTATAATAGAAACACGTCACCACTTCTGTATTTATCACCCACTCCTGGTTTTGGCTTACAAATACTGATGTAAAATACTGATCAAATACTGACCATGGCCTTACTGTGTGAATGTGTGTTGAGCACTATTTGCATGCAATGGGTCATGGGAGACTGAGGAAGGGAGCAGGGCTGCACCACTATTACTGATGAGGTTGGGCAGAAGATGGTACCACTAACCAGCTGAATAATTGTGCCAACCTGCATCTCCTACCCCCGGACTGATATAGGAGCAGCAACACACACTAAAATATTATATACTTCTGCACTGTACATCTTATACAGTTATGTGTGTGTATATATATATATATATATATATATATATATATATTTATTTATTTATTTATATACAGGGTTGTCCAAAAGTAGGTGGACAGAAAGTGTAATAAGGTTATGAAGGGGGAGATTTATCAAACATGATGTAAAGTGAAACTGGCTCAGTTGCCCTTAGCAACCAATCAGATTCTACTTTTCATTCCTCACAGACTCTTTGGAAAATGAAAGGTGGAATCTGATTGGTTGCTAAGGGCAACTGAGCCAGTTTTACAGATCTAGTTTTCACAGATAGATCTCCCCAAAATCTGTTTTCTTTTCAGATAACACATAATGGCAAATAATTTAAATACAGATCAAAGAAAATGGATTTTAACAGAGTATTGGAAATCTCAAAATGCTGAAACCGTTAGAGCAAATTGGGTTGAAACATTTGGTACTCAAGCCCCAAAGAGACAAACCATTTACCGCATTCGTGACAAATTCAATACCACTGGCTCAATCCTTAATGCTCCAAAAACTGCTCGACCCAAAACAGTCTGTACAGAAGATAATAGACAACTTGTTGCTGAAACATTTGTTCAGAGTCCAAAAAAGTCCACAGAAGAGCCTCTCTGGAATTGAGAATTTCACAAGCTTCTATCGTGCGAATCCTGAAATCTATTGGGTGGAAAGCTTATCGTCCACGTCTAATTCATGGTTTATTGGAGGATGATCCAGACAGGCGGCTGCAATTTAGTGAGATTATGCTTAACGAAACTGAAGAAAATCCAGTAATTTTAGATAACATTATGTGGAGTGATGAAGCTTCTTTCAAATTATCCGGCCGTGTTAACAGACATAATTGTATTTACTGGTATAATGAGAACATTCATTTAACATTAGAGCAACAACTAAATGAGCCTGGTGTCAATGTTTGGGGTGGTATTTCAAGTTTTGGTGTTTTAGGACCAATATTTTTTGATGGAACAGTCACAGGAGATAAGTATCTCGAAATTCTAATGAATCAAGTTGTTCCCCAGTTACAGCAACAGCCTAATTCAAATGACCTTTATTTCCAACAAGATGGGGCCCCTCCACATTATTCAAGAGTAGTGTGCGAGTATCTTGATGAAACATTTCCTAATAAATGGATTGGCCGAAGAGGCCCACTTGCTTGGCCGACACGTTCACCAGATTTGACCCCAATGGATTTTTTCTTTTGGGGAGTACTCAAGGACAAAGTTTATAGTCGAAAACCGAAAAGTGTCAGTGATTTGAAAAATTACATAAGAGATGCATTTCAAGAAATTAATACCCAAAGAGACTTGTGCAAAAAAGTTTGTCGAAGTGTAAGAGGCGACTTCAAAGCTGTGCAAATTGTAATGGAAACAGTTTGAGCACCTGCGGTGATAAAATTTAAGGGCTTCTGTATTATTGTTCAGAATAAAACTTAATTGTCAATGTTATGCTTGTGTTAGTAAATATAATTTTATATATAAATCAAAATAAATGTTATTATTTTCTGGCCACCTACTTTTGGACCACCCTGTATCTACTTTATGTAGATACAGATATCCAACATGTGACCCTGCACTGTACTAGTATATACTGCAGCACTGTATATCTCATACAGCTATATACACACATGTGCTGTATGTGTATATGAGATCCTGCACTGCACTATGATATACTGCAGCCCTATACATGGCACACAGTGGCCTCACCATATATACTATATGTAGATATAGGTATACATGTGTACCTGCATTGCGCCATTATAATACTCCAGTGCTGTCCACCTCTTATATAATGTATGAAGGTATATATAGGTGACCCTGCACTGTTCTATCATATACTAATATATATATATATATATATATAATATAATATATATATATATATATATATATATATATATATATATATAGTATATATCCTACATTATATATGTGTATTCACAGCTATAAGAGGTGTATAATGCTGGAGTATTATAATGGCACAATGCAGGTACACATGTATACTTATAGCTAGGGTATGTAGATCTATCTATCTATCTATATATATATGTGTGTGTGTGTATAGATAGATGGATGAGAATAGTAGACAGACAACTAATAGACAGATATAGAAATGTACATTGCATATTGACCCTCACTTTTTCGCTTTTTGGATATAATGTTCACGATAAATACAGATAATCATGTAGCAAAACAATCAATAAATGAAGGGTTTTGGGCAGTCTGGGCTCTGCTACATCGGTATCCTCTGAGATATAGACAATACACTGGTATTACCGGCAGATCCCGTCTACAACTCAGCTAGAAATAGAATCAGAAAGTGTAGAAACGTGGGAGCTGACTGCAGCGGTACCCGGGGTGCTGCGCCGATCCCCTGCGCTCAGCGCTGTGTGTAATCACCTGGAGTTTACAGCTGCGGTCTGTGCCGGCATCAGGAGCTGGAGACTGCATGGTGTGCGCTGCCGCCGCTGCTGCTGCTGCTGCGCTTTGTGTTTCTTTGTATCTTCTTTTTAGTTTTATTTCGATTTGATACAAGAAATAAAGAAATACCAGGAATTCCACAGCACAATCCTACAAATGAAAAACAATCTGTTATTTTTTTAATTGCATAATCCTGCAAATTAATTAATTTTACGGTATTTACTGCAGTTTTTAAAACAGCAGATAATTAATTGTCTCCAGCATTTAAGTAAATTATCTGAATATTATTATTATTGTTGTTGTTGTGTTATTTACAATTATCAAATTATCATTTAATTGTTTAATTCCTGCACATGGAAATTATTTATTGTTTCTTCTAATTCTTAATAATAATAATAATAATAATAATAATAATAACAACAATATTAGTTCAGTCTATAATTCCACTTCTTGTTTGTATTATTATTATTATTATTATTATTTCATTATATAATTCCACTTCTTTATTATTATTATTATTATTATTATTATTTATATTATTATCATTATTGCATCCTAGTAATCTGTATGGTTTTTTTTATAATCTGCCCTGTAATTTGTGTGTAATCTTGCACATATTCCATATAACCTGTTAGAAATAATCTCCCAGCCTGATTAATAGGATGGAGGAGGCTGCCACACAATTACTAGGGCAGAACAACTGGCGCTACCGTTAACCCATAAATGTCGCACAGTAACCGGTCAGTCTGCACGTACAATGGATAGTAAATTACAGGAGATATTGCAGGAAAGTTTGGGAGTATCATGCACAGAACATATCATGCACAGAACATAGCAGGCACAGAACATAGCATGCACAGAACATATCATGCACAGAACATATCATGCACAGAACATATCATGCACAGAACATATCATGCACAGAACATAGCAGGCACAGAACATAGCAGGCACAGAACATATCATGCACAGAACATAGCAGGCACAGAACATAGCAGGCACAGAACATAGCAGGCACAGAACATATCAGGCACAGAACATAGCAGGCACAGAACATATCAGGCACAGAACATAGCAGGCACAGAACATATCAGGCACAGAACATATCAGGCACAGAACATATCAGGCACAGAACATATCATGCACAGAACATATCAGGCACAGAACATATCAGGCACAGAACATAGCAGGCACAGAACATATCATGCACAGAACATAGCAGACACAGAACATATCATGCACAGAACATATCAGGCACAGAACATGGCAGGCACAGAACATATCAGGCACAGAACATGGCAGGCACAGAACATGTCATGCACAGAACATATCAGGCACAGAACATATCATGCACAGAACATATCATGCACAGAACATAGCAGGCACAGAACATAGCAGGCACAGAACATATCAGGCACAGAACATATCAGGCACAGAACATATCAGGCACAGAACATATCAGGCACAGAACATATCAGGCACAGAACATAGCAGGCACAGAACATATCATGCACAGAACATAGCAGACACAGAACATATCATGCACAGAACATATCAGGCACAGAACATGGCAGGCACAGAACATATCAGGCACAGAACATGGCAGGCACAGAACATATCATGCACAGAACATATCAGGCACAGAACATATCATGCACAGAACATATCATGCACAGAACATATCAGGCACAGAACATAGCAGGCACAGAACATATCATGCACAGAACATATCAGGCACAGAACATATCATGCACAGAACATATCAGGCACAGAACATAGCAGGCACAGAACATAGCAGGCACAGAACATAGCAGGCACAGAACATAGCAGGCACAGAACATATCATGCACAGAACATAGCAGGCACAGAACATATCATGCACAGAACATATCAGGCACAGAACATGTCAGGCACAGTACATGTCAGGCACAGAACATAGCAGGCACAGAACATATCAGGCACAGAACATATCATGCACAGAACATATCATGCACAGAACATAGCAGGCACAGAACATATCAGGCACAGAACATAGCAGGCACAGAACATATCATGCACAGAACATATCATGCACAGAACATATCATGCACAGAACATAGCAGGCACAGAACATATCATGCACAGAACATAGCAGGCACAGAACATATCATGCACAGAACATATCATGCACAGAACATAGCAGGCACAGAACATAGCATGCACAGAACATATCATGCACAGAACATATCATGCACAGAACATAGCAGGCACAGAACATATCAGGCACAGAACATATCAGGCACAGAACATATCATGCACAGAACATAGCAGGCACAGAACATAGCATGCACAGAACATATCATGCACAGAACATATCATGCACAGAACATAGCAGGCACAGAACATATCAGGCACAGAACATATCAGGCACAGAACATATCATGCACAGAACATATCATGCACAGAACATAGCAGGCACAGAACATATCAGGCACAGAACATAGCAGGCACAGAACATATCATGCACAGAACATATCGTGCACAGAACATGGCAGGCACAGAACATAGCAGGCACAGAACATATCATGCACAGAACATAGCAGGCACAGAACATATCATGCACAGAACATATCATGCACAGAACATAGCAGGCACAGAACATAGCATGCACAGAACATATCATGCACAGAACATATCATGCACAGAACATAGCAGGCACAGAACATAGCAGGCACAGAACATAGCAGGCACAGAACATATCATGCACAGAACATATGCACAGAACATAGCAGGCACAGAACATATCATGCACAGAACATATCATGCACAGAACATAGCAGGCACAGAACATATCATGCACAGAACATATCATGCACAGAACATATCATGCACAGAACATAGCAGGCACAGAACATAGCAGGCACAGAACATATCATGCACAGAACATATCATGCACAGAACATAGCAGGCACAGAACATAGCAGGCACAGAACATATCAGGCACAGAACATATCAGGCACAGAACATAGCAGGCACAGAACATATCAGGCACAGAACATAGCAGGCACAGAACATATCAGGCACAGAACATATCAGGCACAGAACATATCAGGCACAGAACATATCAGGCACAGAACATATCAGGCACAGAACATATCAGGCACAGAACATATCATGCACAGAACATATCAGGCACAGAACATGGCAGGCACAGAACATATCAGGCACAGAACATGGCAGGCACAGAACATATCATGCACAGAACATATCAGGCACAGAACATATCATGCACAGAACATATCATGCACAGAACATATCAGGCACAGAACATAGCAGGCACAGAACATATCATGCACAGAACATATCAGGCACAGAACATATCATGCACAGAACATATCAGGCACAGAACATAGCAGGCACAGAACATAGCAGGCACAGAACATAGCAGGCACAGAACATAGCAGGCACAGAACATATCATGCACAGAACATAGCAGGCACAGAACATATCATGCACAGAACATATCAGGCACAGAACATGTCAGGCACAGTACATGTCAGGCACAGAACATAGCAGGCACAGAACATATCAGGCACAGAACATATCATGCACAGAACATATCATGCACAGAACATAGCAGGCACAGAACATATCAGGCACAGAACATAGCAGGCACAGAACATATCATGCACAGAACATATCATGCACAGAACATATCAGGCACAGAACATATCATGCACAGAACATAGCAGGCACAGAACATATCATGCACAGAACATATCATGCACAGAACATAGCAGGCACAGAACATAGCATGCACAGAACATATCATGCACAGAACATATCATGCACAGAACATAGCAGGCACAGAACATATCAGGCACAGAACATATCAGGCACAGAACATATCATGCACAGAACATAGCAGGCACAGAACATAGCATGCACAGAACATATCATGCACAGAACATATCATGCACAGAACATAGCAGGCACAGAACATATCAGGCACAGAACATATCAGGCACAGAACATATCATGCACAGAACATATCATGCACAGAACATAGCAGGCACAGAACATATCAGGCACAGAACATAGCAGGCACAGAACATATCATGCACAGAACATATCGTGCACAGAACATGGCAGGCACAGAACATAGCAGGCACAGAACATATCATGCACAGAACATAGCAGGCACAGAACATATCATGCACAGAACATATCATGCACAGAACATAGCAGGCACAGAACATAGCATGCACAGAACATATCATGCACAGAACATATCATGCACAGAACATAGCAGGCACAGAACATAGCAGGCACAGAACATAGCAGGCACAGAACATATCATGCACAGAACATATGCACAGAACATAGCAGGCACAGAACATATCATGCACAGAACATATCATGCACAGAACATAGCAGGCACAGAACATATCATGCACAGAACATATCATGCACAGAACATATCATGCACAGAACATAGCAGGCACAGAACATAGCAGGCACAGAACATATCATGCACAGAACATATCATGCACAGAACATAGCAGGCACAGAACATAGCAGGCACAGAACATAGCAGGTACAGAACATATCAGGCACAGAACATATCAGGCACAGAACATATCAGGCACAGAACATAGCAGGCACAGAACATATCGTGCACAGAACATGGCAGGCACAGAACATATCAGGCACAGAGGAGCCTCTAGGATGTTATATGGATGTGAGGGTTATAGTAGAGGAGACATGGGGAGATAGGAGGAGAGAGCAGGCTGCTATATTGGGGGTTCAGGGGGTGGTATAGTGATAAACCAGGAGGCTGCATTGTGAATTGGGGGGCACAGATTACATTGGTAAAGGGAGTCCTGGGATTAGGGGAGGGACCACCACATTGTTTTGGGAGGGGAGCCTGCCTGGTAAGGGTTACATGCTGTGGCTGGGTGGGTGTGCCGAGGTCTGGGGGTCCACAGCCTGCTGTGTGCACTTTATCCAGCATTCTCCTGGGGCAGACAGTGGATACTTTATTTTATTTTTTTATCTTCATCCTATTTGTTTGCTTTAGATGTTCAGCTTTGTGAGGGAAGTTGTAAAAACTCCCTCTGGTGAAAACACAAGAGAAGTAGTCTGCAGCCTGTGGCTACAAGTAACGGCAAGTGTCCGGCAGGGGGCGCTCGGAGGTTGTGTCTCCTCAGCACAGGACTCCACAGGGGCTGCTGGAATTCTTGTGTCAATTCTCCACTGTACAAAGGAACTAAATGTACAAACATAATTCCTGCTAATGAGAAAATACCAAACACTGCACTAAAAAAAAGGTAAATATGGAGCTAAACATAGCACAGGAGGGGAAGTGACCACACTTGACCAGGCCTGCTGCTTTATTGTGCAGGTTTAACCCCTTCATTACCTGTTCTAGTAATTCCCATATTAGATATTATGACAAGGATTGTTCCTGGCCTATGTCACTGGTAGGTGGGCAGCATCCTCTATATACCATACAGCAGCAACCTCAGCCAAAGTCATGCCCCCCTGCTGTGCTGGACCTGCTGTGAGGAGGACATGATGTATGGGGGGGTGCTGTGCAGGTACAGCCAGACAATGACAGTGCATCCACCTCATTATCCACTTATAGATGCAATTTCCCCCTTTTCAAGGGCAAGCACAGGCTTAATTTGGAGTCATCTGAGTTCTTTCTTCATCTTGACCACAAGGTCTCCAGTAATTATCATGTAGCTGAATGTGCTATAAATATTATACTGTGTGTTTTTTGCTGATTCTTTTGTATTGAGAATAGAGGGGGTGATCGGTGGTCACCTCTCCCAGCAGTGTCCCTATGTGACTAACCCTTGGTAAATAGCACTTTTCCTAATATTATTATTACCAGGATATCACCCTGTGCTGGCAAAAAAATGAAGAGGAGGATCACTGGGGTCCCTATAATATCAGGGTTAGTGGAAATAGGTCTGTAGAGATGAAAAATTACTGAAGTTGTCACATTGGGGTGACTAAATGAGTCTAGATAATTCTAACAATTGTGATAAATGGCTACATCAGCTCTGTTTTCTGCACATCACTATCACTGGGGTGCACATTTTATGTGGACCTTTAACATTTCAACCTATTTTAATACATGTTGGAATTAAATCAGGAACTCTGTAGCTACTAGAACTTTCTGGTAGATTTGCAATGACTGTAAATCTACTAATCTGGTTCTAGATTTGATGATTTGCTTCATAGCATGACCAGTGATCATATAAGCATATATGGTGACCAAATGGAACAATCATTAAAAGTGTAAAACATTAATAGATTGTCAGGATACTTTTTAGAATTTTGACTTTCTCCATTTGCTCAGGATGTATGATGCAGAAAATAATGGGGCAAATTTTTTGGAAAAGATTGTTCTTCATCAGTGTTTAGATCCCTGGAAGTGCGGTGACATAATAAGACCATGGCAGTCATTCTTGTGGTGCTGTGCTACAATGTGCCAATGATTGACTTGCCATAATCAGGCAAGATGTGGTTACCATATATGTTACTCCTCTGTGAGGAAAAGCACTTTTGCAATACTATTACAAAATATAAATATTTTCTTTTCTTTTAAAAAATAAATAAATATTTTTTAATTATTATTGTTATTGTTTTTTTTTTTCTGGGCACAGTAAGATACATTCATGCAGGATTTAAATTTAACAAAAAAATAAATAAAAAAAATCATCCACTGCAAAATCCTTGTGAGTTACATGGAGATCTGTCATGGATGGTCCTGCAGATTTGCTGTGAATTTCACCTCATGTATTGCAAGGAGTAAAAATCCACAGCATGAATTGACATTTAAAATCAGCCTCCTCTGGTCAGTTTTTTCATGCAGATTTTTTTTATGTAGAATTTAAATAACATTTGGGAAAATCTTATTCAATGCAAAACAATGTAGATTCTATTCCCAGAAAATTGGAGCAGAAAATCTGCAGCATATCTGCCTCGTGTGAACCAAACTTAAAGATGTTACAGAAAATTAATCTGGATCCCAGTAAACCCAATTTAGGGCTGTCATAGAGCAGACAATGATGGCTATTACCTATTAGACTGGTCTGACTGCTGAGATGCCATGATCATTAGGTCCATGTGGCAGGGCAGCTAGGTAAGGGCAATGCCAATCTCTGATCATGTTGACTCCATAGGAATTCATGAATATTTCCCATTGCATGCAGAATTTCCCCAGTCATGTGCATTTGCATTATAGCACCTGGGTTTTTTCTGGTTACTTTACCATTACAGTGCCCTCACTAGGCACCAACAACTACAGACACTACAATTATGATTAATGCACAGGGGATAATTATACTATTAGGTCTATGGGCACCACTGCACCCTGAGCTTCCTTATTGCCCCACTATAGGGGTGAGGATTATTAGAGGAAGCCTGTTACTCTCCCCAGTCCTCTGCCAGCCCCTGACCCAGGCATTGGGTGGTACCATGCTATCTAGTGCTCTATACAGCCTTGTAATCCCATTTAGTGAATAGAAGCTAATAAGAAATTATCAGATCAGCCTGAGGACTCCTAATTAAACCTTGGAGCTGATTGCAGATAAAGGATGCTGAGATTAGCAGGAGAGAGGAGAAGCTGAGCTCATTCTGCACAATAATTTTTCACATAGTCTGTGTCATTTATTTCTTTATTTGGGGTGGGGGAGGTGATATGGGGGTGTAAATCCGCAGCACACTGTATTATCATACATGTAAATATTAGGCCTGGCTGGCTAATTGGGACCCCTGCCCCCTTATTAGGTGTGAGGCTGGGAGAGAGTGTGTGGAAGTGTCAGTCATCTTCTAGCTGCAGAACATTACTGGAGTGTGAAGGAATTGTCTCTAATTCACAAAGGCAATCGGGCAGAAAAAGCCTCTCCAAGAGCCAGCTAGTTATTAATCAGAGAGCCCCCTCATCCAGGGAAGGTGTGGGAGTTAACCCCTCCTCTCCCCCTATTAACGTACTATTAAAAGAAGACGATTTTTTCCATGGCAAAACTGTAGATTACCCAAATATATACCTGTTTATTTCTCTCTCTTCTCATCTGTTTTAATTTGGTCCGAAATTAATCATTTGTACAAATATAGACTATAAAGTGAATAACCTAATTATTGTGTGTTTTATGTATTGTTATATAGACTGCTGCAATGTGTATTCTGCTGTGGTTCATAGTGTTAGTAAGGAAAAGACTCATCTATTATCTATCTATATATTATCTATCTATCTATATATTATCTATCTATTATATATCTATATATTATCTATGTATTATCTATATATTATCTATCTACTATCTATCTATTATCTATGTATCATTTATATATTATCTATCTATCGATGTATTATCTATCTATTAATCATCCCTGTCTATTTTATATCTATCTATCATCTATTACTATGTATCATCTATACATCTATCTATCTATATATCTTTCTATTTATCTATCAATTATCTCTGTCTATTTTTTATCTATCTTTATTATCTATCTATTTATCTATCTCTCTATCTATTTATCTATCTCTCTATCTATCTATCTATCTCTCTATTTATCTATATATATCTATCTCTCTATCTATCTATCTTTCTATCTATCTATCTCTCTATTTATCTATATATATCTATCTCTCTATTTATCTATCTATCTCTCTATCTATCTATTCGCTATTTATCTCTCTATCTATTTATCTCGCTATCTCTCTATCCCTCTATCTATCTATTTATATATCGATCTCTCTATCTGTCTCTCTATTTATCCATATATCTATCTATTATCTATCTATCTATCTATCTATCTATCTATCTATCTATCTATCTATCTATCTATCTCTCTATCTATCTATCTATCTATCTCTATCTATCTATCTCTCTATCTATCTCTCTATCTATCTATCTATCTATCTCTCTCTCTCTATCTATCTATCTATCTATCTATCTCTCTATCTATCTCTATCTATCTATCTATCTCTCTATCTATCTATCTATCTATCTATCTATCTATCTATCTCTCTCTCTATCTATCTATCTATCACCATTTTCTGTACTCATTTGATCAGAAGTAATGATGTGTGCAGATGTGAGATCTGTATAATAAGAAGCCGCCTGTTGTGCTCCGGTTCTTGCTCCCGTCTCTGCTGTGATGCGGATTGCAGCCGGTGTAGGGGACGCGGTGCCGGATCAGTGGCAGCAGAGCTGGGGCTGCGGTTCGGTCACAGTTCACACTGTAGTTGTGAAGCTGAGGACGCCGCAGTAGGAGGTTGCAGCATGTAATTGCTGGTGGCATCTGGGGGCTTCAGGTTGTAAAACCTATAATAGGCAGGTAGTGGTCAGATTATAATCCCATCCGCAGGATTATAGGAAATGTTTATTTTATGGAACAGAAGGTAACAAAACTAAAAAGGAATAAATATCACATTTCACAGATAAATGATTATAAATATAAAACCTTAAAAGAAAGACAGGTATTAGATGGATACACAGTGTGATAGATGAGATATTACATTAGGATAGGAATGTTTCTTAGGTTATCTTCCATGAGAACACCCAGTAATGGCTGCAGATACTGGCTGATAATGGGCAGAGACCCCCGTGTGATCGCAGCCTCACTATTTGCCTCTGTGGCCTCGTCCTCCTTCTCAATGGCAGAAGCCGCTTTCTCAGCCCCTCACATTTGGGGGCGCGGGGCCCCGTCTTCATGGCCCAGTGGAGAAGTTTTGTTGAGTGTTTTCTGCAGTGATCAGTCAGTCTTAGCTAATGTAATTATCCCCATCAATAGCAGCTGCGGAGAGGAGCATTATGTGGGTGACGTTGATAAATGATCTTGGCTGAGCAGCTTTCTCTCGGGCACCCACTGACCCTCCCACACACAGACCAGGGTGACCATAGAAACCACCAGATAGGAGGCTGGGGGGCTGGGGCGACCCTCAGCCTGCACCACCATAGCACAGCCGACTGCCAGGGGAGCTATATATATATATATATATATATATACAGACCCAGGGAGGGTGACCATAGAGACCACCATACAGGATGGAAAGGAGGGCTAGCCTCAGCCTGCAGCATAGCACAGCCGACTGCCAGGGGAAAGGAAAAGTTATATTTAAACATAAATATATACATAAATGTATATATGTTTATGCATATATATGGATATATACATTTATATGTATACATCTATATGTATATATAGACGTATATGAACATACCTGTGTATTATAATATATATAATTTATATAATATGTGTGTGTATATATATATACACACACACACACACATATTCACATATATACACACAGGTATGTACACGTATGTCTATATATGCATATAAATATATGCGGATATATAGACAGATATGTGCACACCTATGTGTCTGTGTGTGTGTGTTTATATATATACAAACACATAAAAAATACAAACACACAAACATATATACATTTATATATATTTTTTTAACTACACACACATATAAATTCACACATATATATATACACACACACATTGGATCTGCAGCAGGCTGGGTGCTGGGTGAGTGCTTGCTGCTTGCCCTGTGCCTCCATTAGTTGCAGCCCTGGGAGCAGGGCTTATTCCTGGTATGTGATGCTACCTATATCTCCAGGAACAGGCTCAAGGTTACCACCACCACCCTGAATGGGGGATCATTTCCAGTAAGAGCCTCTCCTTATCTCAAGCCTTTTCCATCATCTGAATATTTTATTTAAGCAAAATAAGAAATATTGAGAGCAGTAATTGATTCCTAATGATTTAGAAATCGATGCGTGGAGGCCAAAGGGTGTTTGTTTATTTTGCTTTCCTTGTTCTGAAGCTGCAGCTGAAGTAAGTGTGGTGCTGGGATGGAGGCTGGGAAATGAGAAGCAAGCAGGCTCATCCATCATCCCTGTCAGGGGAGCAGGCTGGGGGGAGCAGGCTGGGGGGAGCAGGCTGGGGGGGAGCAGGCTGGGGGGGGGAGCAGGCTGGGGGGAGGAGGAGGCTGCACACTCCCTTCTATTCTACACCAAAACTATTAATATTAAAATCGCCTTTCAAAGCTCCAGATCCAACAGCAGCAGCAGAACTCTGCATCCACTTCTAATATAAATGTATATCTATAGGGTCAAGCAAAAGAAGTCACATTTCTGGGGCGATATAGCCAGAGGTGACTTTTGCATCCTTGCTTAAGTATAAAGCTTATTTAATCAAGTCAATTAATGGGAGAATAGGTCAAAATTAAGATGCGACATTTCTAAAAAAAAATAATAATAATAAAAAAAATCCCTGCAAATGTTCTACTTCGGAAATCATCCATCTCCCCTGTGTGCCTGTGTTACTAGCCATCTCCCCTGTGTACCTGTGTTACTAGCCATCTCCCCTGTGTGCCTGTGTTACTAGCCATCTCCCCTGTGTACCTGTGTTACTAGCCATCTCCCCTGTGTACCTGTGTTACTAGCCATCTCCCCTGTGTACCTGTGTTACTAGCCATCTCCCCTGTGTACCTGTGTTACTAGCCATCTCCTCTGTGTACCTGTGTTACTAGCCATCTCCCCTGTGTACCTGTGTTACTAGCCATCTCCCCTGTGTACCTGTGTTACTAGCCATCTCCCCTGTGTACCTGTGTTACTAGCCATCTCCCCTGTGTACCTGTGTTACTAGCCATCTCCTCTGTGTACCTGTGTTACTAGCCATCTCCCCTGTGTACCTGTGTTACTAGCCATCTCCCCTGTGTACCTGTGTTACTAGCCATCTCCCCTGTGTACCTGTGTTACTAGCCATCTCCCCTGTGTACCTGTGTTACTAGCCATCTCCCCTGTGTACCTGTGTTACTAGCCATCTCCTCTGTGTACCTGTGTTACTAGCCATCTCCTCTGTGTGCCTGTGTTACTAGCCATCTCCCCTGTGTACCTGTGTTACTAGCCATCTCCCCTGTGTGCCTGTGTTACTAGCCATCTCCCCTGTGTGCCTGTGTTACTAGCCATCTCCCCTGTGTACCTGTGTTACTAGCCATCTCCCCTGTGTGCCTGTGTTACTAGCCATCTCCCCTGTGTACCTGTGTTACTAGCCATCTCCCCTGTGTACCTGTGTTACTAGCCATCTCCCCTGTGTACCTGTGTTACTAGCCATCTCCCCTGTGTACCTGTGTTACTAGCCATCTCCCCTGTGTACCTGTGTTACTAGCCATCTCCCCTGTGTGCCTGTGTTACTAGCCATCTCCCCTGTGTGCCTGTGTTACTAGCCATCTCCCCTGTGTACCTGTGTTACTAGCCATCTCCCCTGTGTACCTGTGTTACTAGCCATCTCCCCTGTGTGCCTGTGTTACTAGCCATCTCCCCTGTGTACCTGTGTTACTAGCCATCTCCCCTGTGTGCCTGTGTTACTAGCCATCTCCCCTGTGTACCTGTGTTACTAGCCATCTCCCCTGTGTACCTGTGTTACTAGCCATCTCCCCTGTGTACCTGTGTTACTAGCCATCTCCCCTGTGTACCTGTGTTACTAGCCATCTCCCCTGTGTACCTGTGTTACTAGCCATCTCCCCTGTGTACCTGTGTTACTAGCCATCTCCCCTGTGTACCTGTGTTACTAGCCATCTCCCCTGTGTACCTGTGTTACTAGCCATCTCCCCTGTGTGCCTGTGTTACTAGCCATCTCCCCTGTGTACCTGTGTTACTAGCCATCTCCCCTGTGTACCTGTGTTACTAGCCATCTCCCCTGTGTTACTAGCCATCTCCCCTGTGTACCTGTGTTACTAGCCATCTCCCCTGTGTTACTAGCCATCTCTCCTGCTCTGGGACCGCCGGCTTCTCCCATCATTTGACTGCAGGACTTTGGCCGGTGCCGGTGATTTGCGCCACAATGATATTATTCGAGGTGAATTCTGTTGAGTGTGTGAAATTCTTTAGCAGAGAATGAATGTCCCATCACTAGCCCCCTCCTCACAGAACAGCTGCGCTAGCGACCCCCTCCTTCATTAACCACTTCCCTGCCGGGCAGCGGTGACATTAGCGCCGACAACCACACATCAAGGCTAGAAATGTCGCACCAGGATCATTTATCAGACCCCGATCATTATCAGCTTCGTTTCATTTGATCAGGATAAATCCAAATTTCTTGTTCTGCTAAAGTGATATAAAAGCCGCACAGAATATTCGTTAAGTGAATATGAACTGGAGTTTAATGCTAAAGACCTATGATGCGGCTCTGTGTGTGATAATAACTCAGCTGTGGATCCTGGAGGATGGATATACAATATACAAATACATATATTCATGTTATCAATACTAGAAGAAAAGCTATTAAATGACAAGAAGAATGATACAATGTATTATATAATGATATAATAGAAATGACTATACTGCTACACAGATGTTAAGAACAGAATTAAAAAAAAAAAATGCCTTTTTATAAATTAATAATTTATACATTGCAATTTAAGCAAAAAAAAAATCACAATGTAATTAAATAATTAGGAAATAAGTAATTTTGTTTAAAGAAATTAAAAAGAAAGTGATTTATTATGAGCAAAACTTCATTAAAACAACATAAAGTGTAGAATAAATATAGACTTGGTATGGATGATATATGGTGTGTTTTATGTGCATGAGTCTGGCGGTGTATAGCATGACTTTGTGGATTTGGTGAAATATATGTAGCATTTTTCTGATTATTCTGCAACATTTATAGAACATTTTATATAAATATATATATTAATATATTTAATTATATTATATAGATTATATATAATTATATATATATATATATTATATTTTTTCATTATATATATATTTATATCATTTTTATTATTTATTTTTATTATTATACTTTGCTTATATAGCACCATCATATTCCGCAGCACTTTACATACATGATCATCATATCTCTCTCTCTATATATATATTAATCTCTACACATCTATATATTAATATATATATATATATATATATACAAATATTTATATATATATTCATATATGTATTTCTGTTATATATAGGATTTTGTAATTTAGGTGTTATTTTGGAATGACATCATGTAGCACCAAACTAAGTCCACACAGAAACCCCACAAAAAATCCAAAATGAAATATTTATTACCGCATTTTTTGTAACACCTTTTTTCTTTAAACATAAACTCACAGTCCTCATACAAGTATTTTAATGTAAATTTGACAAAGCTTAAAGGTAACAGCATTTTTCTCTAATGAGGAACACGTGCTGAGAAAGAAATTATCCATGGACATACAATACCAATCCCACAGCAGGTTTTTACTAGGAGAACATTCTTTTTTTTTTTTTCAGTTGAGGTAACACATAGAATATCTAACATGAAACATTAATAGAACGAACTCTGAACAAATTTTGTTACAGTATTGTCTTCCTCGCTCTCACTCACTCTCGCACTCGCGCTCATCTTCGCACTCGCGCTCGCTCGCTGACGTACGCTCATTCACTCTTCAATCTTTGAGTTTACAATTAAGTTCAGTCTGTCATTTGGTGCAAAGACCAGATTGCAGTAAGTCCCCCCCTTTTCCATATGTCCACATCTAGGATGGTGCGTCCATTTGTCCATGTCATGTCTGTATCTCTGGCCCAATCATTATAGTCCTGTAGTGCTGAGGGACAGGAGCACAGACATGTGTCACCACCATGGTTCTAGTCCAGGTCTTGGCCTAGTTCTTCGCTGGTCACAGGTAAAAATAATCTGTAGCTTTCCATGGACAGGGGGGGTTTCTGGCTGAGCCAAGTCATTCATTTGGGAACAACACACATAGTGTGGAAAAACAAGGATATCTCTTTTTTTGTCTCTTCTAAAACTATTTAAATCAACAGAAATGTACAAGTTAACTTAGTTCCTATGATTTATCCTACAGTAGTTATATCTCTGAGTCTTTCTGCTTCCAGAGGGGACTTTTTTTTTTTTAATGGGCATTAAAGTGAACCCATGACTTCACATTTATGTCTTGTTTCATTGGTCCTTTGTTGTCGATGAAAAAAAAAAATAAAATTGACAAAATTTAAAAAAATCACAGCTGTCTGGAATTTGAAAACCGACCAAAGTTCAAAAGTCTTAAAATATTATATTTTTTTTCCCTTGAGGTTCCTTATAAGTGAATGGGATTCCTGGACAGGATGAGACTCCAAAAGTTGGGGTTGTTTAGAGTGATGGGGGTGGTTGTGCAGACATGGCCATCCCTGGGAAAGCAAATTCTCCATGTGTCACGATGGCTGATGGTAGATGTAGGGCACCGGTGGTCCATGTCTTGAGGAAGGGTGTGATGCCAACTGGGGAGAAGTGTGAGCTGGTTGTACCAAACTGATACTCGTAGGACCACCCTGAGAAAGACAGTCCCCTGGCATGTACTGCAGACCTAAAAAAAAGAAAAAGGAAAGCGTCAATTAAGGGGGTCTCCAACATAAATATATACCATGAAAAAAAAACTATTTTTTCAATAATTTTTGAGCTGAGTTCTACCAATAGACATTTATACAAATCATAATAAAGTTTAGAAATCTGTCCTGATGGACTAATTGTAGGATTTTCTTTGGTAAAAATCAGAACCTCACTGTATCGTGGGGTCATATTTATGTCTATGACCTGATTAGTATTACCTGTAGAAACATTTCCTAAAATCTGCTCGTACAAGATGTGTGCTCTTAGTAATGATTATTTCATCATTGGCTAGAGTTGTAGAATCCGTCAGAGAGACAGTCCCAGATTTATTGTTAAAGGGGGATATAAGATAGATACATGTAATTCTTATAGATACATGTGGGAATTCTTATACCACTGGTCTACACAGGGGTAGGACTATGTTAGCACCACATAGAGATGTGTCACCAGGTCAAAAGTGGACAGTTCTTGCCCTTATTTTATTCCCACTGCTCCTCTGAGTATTCGTTTTTTTCTCTTGCTTAAAATCCCCCATACGGTTCCAGAGATACGGGCCTTTTTATTTAGTACGATTTTTTACAGTCTTTACCAAGGGGGCGTGGCTCACAGGGTAATTATGCAGCATAGAGCAGCATAAAGACACGCCCACAAGGAACACTATAAACCATGCCCCTTGATAAAAGTCCATTAGATAAAGGCCTATATCTCTGCAACCGTATGGGGGATTCTAAAAAGAGAAAAAAACAATTACTCAGAAGAGCAGCGAGAATAGCACAAAACTCAGCACTTTTGACCTGGTGGGCATGTCCTCTTCACATGTTGTGTATAGACGTCTTCTTCCAGTAATCAGTGGTGGTCCAGGAGCATAGACTAATGTTACCTTCTCACATGTATCACATTATAATTCACACAGGAGGATTTCTTTCGGGTCCTGGAACACATCAGAAACTTGTAAGAATAAAGAGACATTTCACTGCAGCAAGACCTCTAATATGAGGCGTGCAGGTAAGTATAGATTCACATTTCTATCACCTGTATGCCCATATTAGAGGTCAGATAAGTGCCAGGGGTGACAGATTCCCTTTAATTAATCAGCCTTATGGTTCCACTGACCCCTAAACTGGATGCAGATATTGGGGCACATATTGGACTCCCTCTTTAAATTGTAAGCAAATTATGTTGTTGTCAAGGGCACTGGATGGCCTGAAGGGTCCGGATATTGAGCATGGGGAGATCACCGGTACTAGTTCAGGACAGTGTAAGTCCTGGGGTCCTTCATTTTACATATACAATGTATGCCATAATAGAATATATGATGGTAAGGCAGAGCGTACAGCAATTAAAGAAGCACTCCTCCTCCTCCCATCAAAGTTTTTATCCTCTTAATATATTGCAGCCATCATATTATATAGCACTGTGTACTTACAATTGCTCATTTTACCTTTCTACCCAGATAATTCTTCTCTTTTCCATTAGGTCTATGACATCACCTGATTAATAACTGACTTCTAAGCTCTGTGTAGAAACAAGAAGTCTTTTTTTCCCTGTGTGAGTCACAGCAAAAGTCCCTGGCAGGGGGAGGAGGGAGCAGCTGGGTCAGGAGGTGAAGAGGGGAATGATAAATGCAGGGACAAGAGACTTCCTGTTTCTACACAGAGCAAAGAAAAGAGAAGAATTATCTGGGTAGAAAGGTAAAATGAGCAATTGTAAGTACACAGTGCTATGTAATATGATGTCTGCAATATATTAAGAGAATAAAAACTTTGATGGGAGTGCTTCTTTAAATATATGTGCAAGTTTGTACAAATTCACGCATCGGTGTGAATTGATAAAGATTTAGGTATAAGTGGGTCAATTATATAATACCAGGGCAGGGTGGCATCTAGCAATGAGTTATCACAGTGGCTTATCAAGTATTGGTCATATACGAGGGTGGTGGCCCACCGGAGGATTCTCCTGTTCTCCTGTGGGCCAGTCCGAGCCTGGGCTTATGTATGTCTTCTGGCACAGCGCTCAGCTCCACTTAACCTCAGACACCTGCAATATCGGAGGCGTCCGGCAGATGTTTCCATACATTGTGAAGTGGTAAAATGAAGATGGCGAGACGGCAGACGTGCTGCCGTTTTATTAACAGAAGTGCTGGAGCCATCTAAACAGTATCCCAGGCTGCATCATTGGCCCCGTGTTTGTTCTAGCCCGGCAGCCTACTCAATGGATGATGATAATTAAGTACCAAATATACCATATTGTGTGGCTGCATAATCAAATCAAGAGAGGATAATATTCTTCTGTATTAAGCTATTAATGTAATTGGTCATGAAGCATAAAATATGTTATGTAATTAAATAGGCTAGAAATTATATGGCCTATATTAAGAATTATCCAAGCTGAGAAAATGTTTTCTCTATGGCCGTTATAGGGTACATTGCTTTCTGTTTCCTGACTGCATTTGTAAAAAGGAGGAAGAAATAGGAAAATTGGCTCCATCAGTGGATGTCACGGCGGCCCCTTGAGATGGGCTATGAAATGCTGGCCTCTATTTACATATACAGAATGATTTAATCAAGGTACGTCTTCCTATATTCGGCCTCATTAAACAAAGAAGTTTCAATGTTATATGCAATTCTGTCTGCTCTGCTGCCTTCAGCCAAGGGGATGAAACTGGCAGCCGCACACATTTTTTTTTAATACGTCAAAAACACTTGAAGCTTTAAAGTCTAATGGATTTCTTAATCCAAGTGCAGTCATTCAGCCCTCAGTGAAAAATCCATTGCTTCATATTCACTTGCTCCTAAATGTGTCTCTCTTTAAATTTATTGACTGCTTCCCTCCGTTCTTGTGTGGAGCAATTGATAGGAAGAAGCAACATGTAAAATAAAAAAAATAAAAGGATGATAAAAAATTACAGGTTCTCCCCAGCAAAGCGTCACGACAGTCATCGAGAGTCTACTCTTCATCTATGCGTATTGGATCATTTGGGCACCCATCCAAAGCTCACAGATTTATATCACTCCGAGGACCATCTCACTAGCCCCAACATCTCCCGCTTTTAATCTCAAACACGTTTAATTTCACAGAAGGAATTTAATGCCCTGGAAGACGTGTCACCTTCAGGATGCAGGTACAGAGAGGACACTGACAAAGGCAGGACAACCCTTCAGGTGCACGTTAATGAGACGCAGGCCCTGGCGCAGATACAGTACAGGCGGATTAATACAGAGAAACCACTTTGCTGTTTTATTATTCCAGAGGACATGAATTTTCTGACATTCCAGGTTCATGCCTGGAAGATCAAGGTCAGCTGTAGAGCTCAAGATAGTACATAGTGACTGCTGGATCCACCCATGTATAATACACCAACCAATGTGCTGTGACACATGGAAAATTGTTACAGGGAAAGGACATGTATATCTCGGTGCCCAAACCCCTGAAATTCCACAGTTAAGCTGAAGCTGAGCAATGGGATAGGGAAGAAAGCTTCTGGCAGTGGCTTATCTTTCCTGAAGGATTTGGTCATTCGGGTGTTTAAAATCAAACTGCCCTGTTACGCTTCTGTCTTGGCTCCAGGGCCTGGCTCTGCTCCCTTTCCCCTATGGCTGCCATTCTTTGTTATTCTACATGTCGGATTTCACAAATTGCCTGGTGAACTCCAGTGACATCATCACCCAAGTCCTTTTAAGGTCAGCTCTGACACTCATGAGTCTGAGTGATAGGCCATGGTCACATGGTCAGTATTTGTTCAGTATTTTACATGAGTATTTGTAAGGCAAAATCAGGAGTGGAACAATCAGAGGAAAAATATAATAGAAACTCGTCACCACTAATGCATTTTTCACCCTCTCCTGGTTTTGTCTTACAAATACTGATGTAAAATACTGACCAAATACTGAACGTGTGAACATAAGTAGCTTTGTGCTCAGTTACCTTGTGCCTCAAAGTTTATGTCACCACCAGTTCTCTCGGCTGGCAATCATCTCAGCAAACTCCTGTTTGTTAATTCAGTTTGCATTTACTTCTTGTCTCAAACCTGCAACTAAATCTTCTTCTGCTGTAAACATAACACTCATCTCTGGACTTGTCCACACTACAAACACTGTTGCATCAGAGTGTATCTTCTTTGCTAACAAGTTTGCTTGTTCATCACTGCTGCCAGTGGCTGTTCATTTGTTTGCTGATTAACCCTTTGTCAGCTGTAAGCAAACTTTTTTTCTGGAGTTGTTCACACTACAAACATTGTTGCAAGTCATGAATTTACTATAAAGATAAGCTTTTCTCTGGAATTGTCCACACTACTAACACTGTTGCAATTCCTTAATCGACTATACATCTTCCACTCCTGTTTGTGTGACTCCTGGCTCAGTGTTTTCTAGTGCTGCTTGTTTACCTGCTGTCTTGTATATCTTGCTGGTTCTCGCTTTTGCACATGCCATTTGGTAAACCCTACCCACAGTGCCATCACCTTCGGTCCGTGTTGTTGACCCTGACCTGTGACTCAGTGAATCTACTTCCATGGTGAGCCCTTAACATGCACGATCCTTCTTTCCCTTTATACTATGGAAAATTGAGAGGCACCATACAATTTAGATGCTCAGCTGGTCTAATCATTTGTATTGTGTGTATGGTGGGGGGGGGGGGAGTTAAAGGCATTGTCCAGTATGAAGGTCTCCAAAATGCTGCGTACTTACCTGCTGGACCGACTCTGAGACATTTGTCCCTCTGACAATCTTGTGACAAAATGTCACGTGAGAGCTGCAGCTTATCAGCAGTGACTGATTAGCTGAAGCGTTCACAAATGGCAGACTTGCTGACAAAATTTCTGTGAGTGTCTGCACATGGTTTTAAGAAATCCGTATAGAGTACATGCAGCAAAAAACAACCCCTTTTATATGTATGGAATACATTCTTTAGTTGCAGAAATGTTGTAATAGATCTGCCACCTGCGAATATACCTTTCTAGTAACACTTTCTCAAATTTTGAGCCCAATTCATTATTGTATTTGGACCTGTTTTGGGTGTTCTTTGCTTGCTCTTCATTTGCGTCCTATTCTTCTTTTAAACTGCTCCTTTTTTAAAGTCTTTTTATGTGTTCATCTGTTGTTTTTTTCATGTTTATCATTGTGAGCGGGGTTTGGGATTTTCACAGGATTCATCAATTGCGACTTTGTAAAAAGCCACCACATTTTTGCGCAAATTTTCTGTCTAATTCATTCCTTTAAATATCCTATCATTACGGTTTTGATTCTAGTCGCTTTCATTTTTTTTTGTATCATTTGTTGATGTTTTCTTCAAAATTCCGCTTGTGGTTCATGAACTTTGTGTAAAGAAACAAAATGGTCTTCATCCTTGTCTTTCATCTGCTTTGTGACTTTTTAGCCCAAAAAAACCCTAAAGTTTTGCAAAATGGCACAAAAAAATTGTGCCAAAATATCTGTCGTACATTAAATATCTCCAGGATAGGACTGGAGTACAGTTTCAACAAATTTGGCGACTTTTCAAAAAGTCTCAAGTGATGAATCGGGCAAAAAAATCTGGAAACCTTAAACTCTGCGCACAGTGGTGAACTAAAAAAACACAACAGGCTAATACGTATAAAATAGGCTAAAAGGTTCAAATTGAACAGTGGATATGGCACAAATCCCAAAAAAGTGTAAAACAGCTAAAAAAAAAAAAAATTGACAAAAAATAGGAGCAAATGCTATAAAGAATTGAGTCCCATGTGTCTATAAGACCCATCATCCTGAAGATACTTACTTCCCCTTGTTTGTGATTGCTCTGCAATTTAATGGTTACATATAGTGCCACTGCCCATCCATGCCCATATTCATTCCCATTCCGCTCATCGGTCCTGGATGGAGAAAAGAAACCAAAAAAGTCATTATACTTACAGTATAGAAATTATAGTAACATTTTGAAATGTATACACATATATATATATATATATATATATACACTGTGTATATATATATATATATATATATATATATATATATATTTACACATGCAATATATCAAGATCTACTGGCAATATTAATATAGTGCTATCATATATGATATACAGTAAATATAAAACATTACAGTTTACCCAAGAATTCCCTGAAATAAAAGTTGTAAAAAGAAAAATGTAACTTAATTTTCTGCCTTCAAGTCTATCTGTTAGAATGTAGTAAAAAGGTGCAAAGGGAATGTCAATGAGAAAGTTCACTAAAGCCTTTAGGGGGCGCTGTACAATCAAGGATATCCACATACATCACTCGATAACAGTTTCCTATACATAATATAAGGAATGATGGCTTCTACTGCTGAATATGAAGTGTGAAATATTCCTTTAGTTATTATTGCTTTTGCTGTAGCTGTTATGTTTTCACTTTGTCTGTAAACTTCCTTCTTGATCTCTATTTTTTTTCTTTAGAAAAATACAATTAGCCGGATAGTGTACAGACACAGAGAACTCTATATCTAGGCTTTGATTCACATTTTTCATAAATATATATCCTTATGTATATCTTTTTTTTTTTTACACCCTTGCTTTAATATTACATATTGGGCTCGGTTATTATTTATTTGTGGCATTAGAGTTAGTCTTCTTGCACCAGAACTGATGTCATAACGTTCATCTGGCTTTTCTTTTATAAATATATATACAGTACAGACCAAAAGTTTGGACACACCTTCTCATTTAAAGATTTTTCTGTATTTTCATGACTATGAAAATTGTACATTCACACTGAAGGCATCAAAACTATGAATTAACACATGTGGAATTATATACTTAACAAAAAAGTGTGAAACAACTGAAAATATGTCTTATATTCTAGGTTCTTCAAAGTAGCCACCTTTTGCTTTGATGACTGCTTTGCACACTCTTGGCATTCTCTTGATGAGCTTCAAGAGGTAGTCACCGGAAATGGTCTTCCAACAATCTTGAAGGAGTTCCCAGAGATGCTTAGCACTTGTTGGCCCTTTTGCCTTCACTCTGCGGTCCAGCTCACCCCAAACCATCTCGATTGGGTTCAGGTCTGGTGACTGTGGAGGCCAGGTCATCTGGCGTACCAACCCATCACTCTCCCTCTTGGTCAAATAGCCCTTACACAGCCTGGAGGTGTGTTTGAGGTCATTGTCCTGTTGAAAAATAAATGATGGTCCAACTAAACGCAAACCGGATGGAATAGCATGCCGCTGCAAGATGCTGTGGTAGCCATGCTGGTTCAGTATGCCTTCAATTATGAATAAATCCCCAACAGTGTCACCAGCAAAGCACCCCCACACCATCACACCTCCTCCTCCATGCTTCACGGTGGGAACCAGGCATGTAGAGTCCATCCGTTCACCTTTTCTGCGTCGCACAAAGACACGGTGGTTGGAACCAAAGATCTCAAATTTGGACTCATCAGACCAAAGCACAGATTTCCACTGGTCTAATGTCCATTCCTTGTGTTCTTTAGCCCAAACAAGTCTCTTCTGCTTGTTGCCTGTCCTAGCAGTGGTTTCCTAGCAGCTATTTTACCATGAAGGCCTGCTGCACAAAGTCTCCTCTTAACAGTTGTTGTAGAGATGTGTCTGCTGCTAGAACTCTGTGTGGCATTGACCTGGTCTCTAATCTGAACTGCTGTTAACCTGCGATTTCTGAGGCTGGTGACTCGGATAAACTTATCCTCAGAAGCAGAGGTGACTCTTGGTCTTCCTTTCCTGGGGCGGTCCTCATGTGAGCCAGTTTCTTTGCAGCACTTGATAGTTTTTGCAACTGCACTTGGGGACACTTTCAAAGTTTTCCCAATTTTTCGCACTGACTGACCTTCATTTCTTAAAGTAATGATGGCCACTTGTTTTTCTTTACTTAGCTGCTTTTTTCTTGCCATAATACAAATTCTAACAGTCTATTCAGTAGGACTATCAGCTGTGTATCCACCAGACTTCTGCACAACACAACTGATGGTCCCAACCCCATTTATAAGGCAAGAAATCCAACTTATTAAACCTGACAGGGCACACCTGTGAAGTCAAAACCATTTCCGGTGACTACCTCTTGAAGCTCATCAAGAGAATGCCAAGAGTGTGCAAAGCAGTCATCAAAGCAAAAGGTGGCTACTTTGAAGAGCCTAGAATATAAGACATATTTTCAGTTGTTTCACACTTTTTTGTTAAGTATATAATTCCACATGTTTTGATGCCTTCAGTGTGAATGTACAATTTTCATAGTCATGAAAATACAGAAAAATCTTTAAATGAGAAGGTGTGTCCAAACTTTTGGTCTGTACTGTGTATATATATAGATATATATATATCTATATATATATATCTATATAGATATATATATATATACACTAGTTTCTGCTGGAAGACAAATGTGCTGGACTGAAAAATGCAACATTTATCATTTAGGGTCCTTTAAGGGTCCGAGGCAACAACTTATGCACCCAGTGAATGGTAATCGAAAACTATGGGATCTGTTCCCATTTCGGTTTCATTCTGATATTTTTGTAGCACCCTGGACCGATTAATGGAAAAGCGACCTTAATCCTTATTTGGCAAAATCAAGGACCAATGGTAACCAAAATGGGTCCATGGGCTCTGATTCATCATTGACTCTGAGCCTATTTTTGTCTATTTTTTGTGTTTTACGCTTTTTTTTGTTTGTTTTTCATTATTCTATTTGCACCTTTTTTGAAGTCTATTTGATATGTGCTCTTTTTTTTTTCTTTTTGTTGTGGGGAGTTTAGCAATTCCAGATATTTTTTGCTGATTCATTAACTGAAATTAATTGCAAAGTCAATAGGTGAGAGGCTCTGGACTGGGGTCTAAGGGGTAACTTTTCTCCTTGTGGAGAGTGAGGAAACTTAAAAGCCATGCATGCTCCACTGGGAAATTAAATATGCAAATTGTCTCTTTAGAGAGGAAGAGGAATTGAACTCTATAGCGCCACCTATTAGTAGCTGCAATCCTACAAGTCAATATCGACCCTTCAACGAGCCTTGCAATATGATTTAGGATGAAAGCCAAATTGAGATTCTGGTTTGGCTTTTATCCCAAGTCATATTTCAAGGCTTGTTGACAGGTCGATATTGACTTTTAGGATCACTGCTTCCAATAGGTGGCGCTAGAGTTCAACTCCTCTTCCTCTCTAAAGAGACAATTTGCATATTTAAAAAGTTGCAAATTTTATCGCGACTCCACTCCAGTCTCAGCACGATTTTGGTGCAATTTTTTGCGATTTTAAGCGCCAAAAGTCGAAAAATCAGTTCAAGACAGGAAAAATGCCCATTTTTGACTTTACGCCAAATTCCTTCCTCGTATGCCCCATTTTGATGAATTTGATGGCAAAAAACGGCAACTAATACCATAAAACAAAAAAGGGAAAGCGGCTTAAAAACCCACAAATGATGAATCGGGGTCCATGTTTCCAGAGCAGGTCGAGTGATTGCAACCACTCAGATTTTAGTGCTCATTGTCAGAAAGGAGCCAGGGATCTGAGTACTTGCAATGTACTTTAACACAATTTATTGTCGTCATTGAGCAGCATTGACTTATTTTATATATATATCAACAGTATCCTAGTGAGTTTAGAACCAGTGGACTACATAGTTAAAGGGGTTTTCCACTGCTGTGATATTGATGTCCCCATCCTTAGGGTAGGTCATCAATATCAGATTGGTGGAGGTTGTACACGGAGGACCCCCACTGATCAGCTGTAATCGGCTCTGGTAGCAGCTGGATGTAAACAGTGTATGGAATAGAGCAGCACAGCGCCATGCACTATGTAGTGGCCACTGCCAGGTACTGCAGATCAGCTCCTATAAATATAAAAATAATTAAATCATCAATATTTTAGTAATGAAAATTCCCTTCAAGTCAATGGGGTATCATTACAAAGTTCTCAGTGTGAGACCGTAGGGATATCCAGAGAAATAGATGATATCTCACCTGCAGGTCGGATGCCCATATGTTGCTGCCCGTCCAATACAAAGCTTCCCATAGGCTGCCCCTCTGGACTATATGCTGCTCCTTGGCTCACTGAAGGATCAAGAAGAAAACCTGATTGTGGTCAAACGTGGACACAGAGAAGGAGAAAGAAGAGAAGACATACCAAAATATCAGCAAAGGTTCCAGTTTTAGGACTGAAACACAAACTTCAAAATCAACAGAAACAAGACGATCAGGACACGGCGACCTGGTGTGAACAGTGCACTGCAGCGCGGTGTGATACACATGCATGTACCTCACATCACTATCTGCAATATGGAAACCTCCGGCTCACTCTCTGTTCCCTGACCGTAGCCAGGGCATTTTTGTTGCTATTGTCCCCACTGAAACAAAACCGATTTATTTTTTATTTTGAATAATCTGATTTATTGGACAGTCTATGTTGTGAAACACCACGGCTGCACAGCCGTCAGGCTACTTCTATCCTTTTAGAAATGTAACTTTGGCTTGTTAGATTCGGCCTGGTGGCTGGTCTGATGACCAAACGGTGTTGTGCACTTTTCTCAGATAGAATATTCATTGGCAACAAGTCAATCTCAGATTTTTTATGTCTGCAACTTTAAGGGGTTCCTGGATGACATATCATTAAAGGGGTATTACCATCTCCAAGATCCTATCCTAATATGTACTAGGTGTAATAATAATAATAATAAGAATAAGAATATTAGCAAATACCTCCAATTAGAAATGTAGTATAGTTCTTCTGATTAGCTATGTTGCTTACCCCATGTGCAGGGCATTGTAGTAGCTTAGATATCCATGGTGGTTAAAACCATCAACAACTAACTGTCACTATATGACTGGTCGTAACCATGGATACCTAAGCTACTGCAATGCCCTGCACATGGGGTAAGCAACATAGCTAATCAGAAGAACTCTACTACATTTCTAATTAGAGGTATTTGCTAATATTATTACTATTACACCTACTACATATTAGGATAGGATCTTGGGGATGGGAATAACCCTTTAAGCCCCCCATACACATTAGATGGCTGTCGGTCAGCAGCTATATCTGCCGTCTCTCCCATAGACAGGAGTTAACACTCTGCTGACCGTTCCTGTGTTTTCTATGAGAAAGTCGCTGCCAGACATGTCCGGTGGCAGCTTATCTCAGAGATCACAAGGATCGGACATGCCAGATTCTTACCTCCCTCGACCAACATTTGATATGTCAACAATATGAGATCAGTGGGGGTCCAACACCTGGCACCCCGACTGATCCGATGTTATCAGCTCCATTTGGTGGCTGGATGTAAGCAGCGAGCACACAGCTTAGAGAATCGGAGCTGCTCCACCGTTTTCAACAGTTGCCATTACACAAGGAACTGTGCTGTACAGTCCAGCTCTGTTCACTGTTTACATCCAGCCTATTCACAGCTGATTGATGGGGGCTGCTCGGTGTCGGACCCCCACTGATCTGATATTGATGACCTATACCTACGATAGGTCATCAATAGTGGAAGCCTGGAAAACTTCATTGGGAGTGTGCAAACGTTGAGTGCTTGCAGCAGATTTTTCTCCAGCAAAGTGTTGGCAGGAAGAAAAAGCTGCATAACATATGCACATTTTTGCTGCATTTTTATGCATTTTTACTTCCCATGGCTGAAAAACGCTGCAAAAACACTGAAAGGATTAACATGCTGCAGATTTGAAAAAATGCATTGAAGGTTCAAATCTTCCAGGAAAATAAGCAGCGAGTACGTGAGATTTCAGAAATCTCATTCACTTTGCTGGTCCTGTAAAGCACTACATTTTTATTGCTGCAAAAAGGTGCAGAAAAAATGCTGTAAAAGTGCAATGTGAGAACAAGCCCTTTAAGGATGAATTGGCATCAACTGAGGGCAAAAAAGTGCAACATTTTTTGGCTTAAAGGGGTATTCCCATCCCAATATGTAGCGGTAGTAGGTGTAATAATAATAATATTAGCAAATACCTCCAATTAGAAATGTAGTATAGTTTTTCTGATTCGCTATGTCTTTTTCCTCGTGTGCAGGCATTGCAGGACCTTGGGTATCCATGGTTACGACCACTAGTAACTAGCTGTCACTATATCAATGGTCGTAACTATGGATACCTAAGGTCCTGCACATGAGGAAAGAGACATAGCGAATCAGAAAAACAATACTACATTTCTAATTGGAGGTATTTGCTAATATTATTATAATTATTACACCTACAACATATTGGGATAGGATCTTGGAGATGGGAGTAACCCTTTAAACATGCTGGTATTTGTCTTCCGCCAATGACTATGACTTTTTTCATCATGGCATGTAAAAGGCAGTAGGTCAATAATTATGGTGGTAATTTCAGGATTCCCAGCAGAAAAAAAACACCACAAAATTAAGGTGACTGCGGCCATGACGCTTTCATTGGCAGATCCAATTGTTGCCATCCAGAGCTGCCGACAATCTGATGTCTGCGGGCAGCAGCCTCTCCATTCCTAGCAGATAATAAGATTGTCTGTCTTACATTTTTTGGACAATTCCTCACCAAAATGAGCTGCACCAGTGGTGTCTGGCCACACCTGCCCCTCCCCCTTAAAATAACATAGCCATTCAGCATTGACAGAAGCCTCTAGCATATGAGAAAGGTCTATGAAGACAGACATGAGGTAAGTGCAATAATACAATAGGAATTTATATCGAATGGAAGGAAAGGAAAATCCTTCCAAAATGAGAGTTGTATGTGTAATCATTGCACATTTCATTGTACCCCCTGGTCATTAAGTTAGTTTGGTGCCATTAATAATGGGGGAACCGCTTCCAAAAGAACCTCTTACAATTGCCCCACACACATTTTATGTCTGCACCTAAAAAAAAGCCGGCGGTATAATGCAATTCCAGCCGGTTGTGTGTGAATAGACAGTGAATGAATGCACACAATGGGCTGCATATGGGAAAGACTTCCTTATACTGCCAAGAGCTGTTAGATGGCACTGGGCAGGAAGCAAGGGCTCCTTTAACCCTTTCAGGGTGAAAGCACCTGCTTTGGCATTCTAAGGGTTAAACAGTTTCTTAGTCGCCCAGTACTTTGCGCCAATTAACGGTCTGTGAGGAGGAGGGGATGAAATTGAATTGAGAGCATGCTGGAAATCTCCAATTAGCACCAATTAGCTGCTCCCTATGGTGGGATGCTGAGACTTAAAGCGGGTGAGATTGCCCCCTCTTCTTGTCCCTACTGTCTCACAGAATGTCTTGCTGTGGGATTTTATTTACTACCCATTGAACCCCCTCTCTGTTTCATAAACCTTTTGACTGCTGGAAGGTTCTGATAGAAGCTTAACCCGTTGAATGTCACCCAGGAGAACTTGGCACCTTACCTGCTCGATTAGACTGGTCAATCATCGGCTGGACTATTCGTCTTCTGGCGTTAATGAACCTGTAAGGCAGGAGAGGATGTCCTTGTTAATCTGCGCAAATTGTCACAATGTTCATCAATGGAAAATGCAAGATGTTCAAAGGCATGCCACTATATTTTGGGGCACTGACGGACACAGACAAGAGAGGGCCCCTGTGCAAGAATAATATATGGGCCCTTTGCAACCCCATAGCTCATCATAATGCACAAGTCCAGCACTTTGGAGGTGAAAGTGGCCCCCTTATCTCTTGGGTCCATGTACGGTTGCACCAATGATATGTGCACCCCTGTTTAGAGGTTCTCCATGGATCAGCAGCAATGAAAAACCTGTGGATCAATGTGGACCTGAGATTTGTTTGGCAGATAGGAGTGGTGATCTGCGCTGCCGAGGAGATATTCCCAATAAGGATCCAGAGGATGTGATGTAGGAATAACCAAGAGGTTTCTTCTCAACGTGTTTCAAAGTAGGACTAACTTCTTCATCAGGATTACTATGGTTCTCTTGATGAAGAAGTTAGTCCAACTTCAAAACACGTTGAGAATAAATCGCTTAGTTATCCTACATCACGTCCTCTGCATCCATATTGGGAATATCTCCTCGGCAGCGCAGATCACCACTCCTAGCTACCAAACAAACGCTAACACGGCAGGTTTTCCTGTCCTGAGGGTGCTGGAGCATCTCTTCCTCAGTTATGGGTTTTCCAACCCCAAAAGGTGAACAGTTACCTGTTCCTTCACCTGTACTTGCCGACCAGATAAGACCCTATTGCTCTTGTTGTCACACTCTTTTTTTATCCAGTGCACCTGGGATTTGGCATTTAAAGAGTATGAGTCACATTGAGCTTTTATTTGCGTGGATGTTTCTTAAAAACTAATGACTAATGACGAAAAACTCAATAAGAAATTGCCATTGCTTAAGTTTGCTCTACAACAATATACAATATAGGGTCCCAGCAAAGATGTTTCTGATTTTCCAATGTGCAGCCCAGTCCCATGCTTTCTGATCCTCGCAGAAGCCCACTCCCCACCCAGTCCACCCTAAACGAGGTCCAGGCTTTTTGTTTTCACGTGGCTTCAGCGGGGTCAGCAGAGACATCCATTAAACTGTCTCATGTTTTATTGCCAGCCTTACAGGAGTAAACCCCCCTCCCCTACTACCCAATACCCACCACCTCCTGCTGACCCAAACTTTTAAAGCTACGGGTCATACACAGGTCAGTGCCAACTTGGGTTGATTTCTAATGTTGATTGGTAGCCCTGAGCCACACAATGTTTTATAACCTTGGCACATTTTGCTGGCAATGAATATTAAAATATTGATGTATGGCCATGACAGCATTGCCAGTAAAAATTATTTGAGCAATTGCTGGCTCACGTTTAGTGTGGCATACTGTAGGCTGCCAGTGCTTTAAAGACCATGGCAGTGATTTACAAAGCAATTTTAACTTTCTAACAGTTTATGCTTTGGAAATTAACAAACTGCTCAAAGACGAGAGAAATTCAAGGATTGCAGTTGGACCTAAATGAAGTAATGTCCTGGAATAGAAGCTCTTCATGTTTAGCGTTCTAGTCTTCTGATTCTTTCTGGATGGGGATCATGGTGCCAACACACTCCATATTGCCTCCCCCTAAGAAGCACAAGAGGGGCCATTACATAGGGAGTCTAGTTTTGATCTCCAGGAGGAAGCCCACACGTATATGACACATACCATGCTAGCTCCATATGGTGTACTGGTTGGAATTGACTCTAAGGCAAAGCTAAAGTCTGTACAACCCTCCTTTCGACTGTTTGTGTATTCTATATTTATAGGAATGTGCGACTTATGTTTGTTAGAATTTCATGTTACAGATAACACTTGGATATAGTGTGAGAAGCAGAAGTGGTGGAAATTTCTACAAAGAGCAGTATCTATGTGCAAATATGGAAATATATGCACTGAATATTTCATTACTGGCTACATTTCTGCCTAGTAAAGAACTGCAAGTGAAGGAACGAGGGGAACCCTCTCAGGTGACACCAAGGTTCTGAGCTGTGCTCACAATTATAACTCCCATTGGTCCTTCCAGCTCGTTTCTAAAGCACCATCAGACATCCTCCTTTATATAACAGTATAGGACTGAAGGCAGATGAATCCACTAGAATAGAAGATGACACATGAGCAATAGGCCGAGATTCGCAAAGTCAGGGTCTACAAGAAGGCAGCCACCCTATCACATATGCTGGACAGGATGTATATACAGTATAAAATAGGGATTATCGTGTTCTTCAGGTAAGATAGTCTTGAGTATATTGGTAATATGTAGAAGCTAGTATTGGTAATTAGTTAACGCGTTTCAGGTTTGGATCGACCCCTTTGTTAGGACAATGTCAAAGGTGTTGAAATGCATCGACCAATTACCAATAAAAGCTTGTACGTACTATCAATATATTCAAGACTATCCTACCTGACCTACCTATCCTGACAAGCAGCGTGGCACGAGAATCCCTATTTTATACGTACATTCTATACAGAATTTATGAACGAGGAGGTATGCCAGCAGCAGCTCCGGTATACAAAATCCATCAACATTCAGGTGTTGTGTCCTGTACTCCATAGGGTAAGCAGTCTAATATTGGGGAATCCACAGGTAATATATGTCTAACCTCCACCCAAACAGTTTTGTTCTATGAAGCGCTTATTTTTTTCCAAAATTCTATAGGTTACCCGATTCAGGTAGACCTGCTTCATAAGCATCATCTCAGGTGAAGAAACCTAACGTGGGAACTGAGAAAGTCCAATCGAAGACTAAAATCTGAAATAGTGGTTTAAGGCTCCATTGCGAAACATAAAGATCTGAAAGGAATGTGTGGAAGAAGAGAACGACAGATTTATCAGCTGTTAGACAGTGAAGGGTTAAAGGCACCCATGACAGAGCATAAACCTGGACCCAGGGGGCTGGCATGCACCATTTCTGTTTACCAGGAACGGTGTGAGGGGAGCAGGGTGTGTATCCTTTATTCCGACATGTGTTTAGCATTAAATACGTGGGGGATTTTCCCTCCGCCCTTTCCCTAAAAGTAGGTAGTAATGGTCCCCCATTTGACAAGGACATGCAGAGCCATAAGTCACAGGGCCGTTAAGGCTGGATTTAATTTAGATGGTAATCCCAGAATGAGTGCCTGCAATTTTTCATGTTACCTTAACTGGTAATTGTTGCCATTAATCCTCTGTGTTTTGAGTTAAACAAATAAAAGTTACTAGTATAATGCAGACCCCCTTAGTCCGCGCTCCACACGTACCTCCTATGGATTACAAACATGGCCGCTCTTCCATACTGTTACTGTATCCAGGAGTCTTCATGACCCCAGTGAATAATAGTACTATAATGGGTAATGTTACTGCGGGACAGAATCACATCTACATCAGTGGGTAATCCGGACCTGAGACCGTCCGTACTCGAAGGTTGTCCATGTAGCCCATACCTCTCATGTCTAAATTGATATGTATTGCCAATAGAGGTGCCATAAACCGGGCACAGGAAGTTAATAGCGCCACTGAAAATGTAGATATGTAGCAAGAGCCCCTTTATCCACCAACAAAGACCCTCTGAGGCCTGGAAACCATTATGGATCCCCACCCCCAACACACCTCCAGCTCGGCACTCAAGCCTGTCTTCAAACAAGTCATTAAATGGAGGGTTGAAGGTTCAAACAAGGGTCATTTCTTTGGATACTACACAGAAATGTTTAGTAAACTGGGAGCTCTCCACTGATTGCCCTCCGCCATGTGTGCCTAAGTATGGGGCCAACACAGAAAACATCTCCTGTTACCGTAGTGGAGCCCGAGCTCTCCCTTTTTTGCCTGGATCTTGTTTACAAGGAAGCGTAAACCTAGTAGACCCCAGTGGATGATTACTTTGGGCCATGTGATGCTTGTTGCTTTTCCTTACGGCGTTTCCCATGTGTATCATAGATTATGTTGGGTTTTTTCTTGTCTTTAATGTTTGACTATACAAAATAGAACCTCGGGGGTTCGAAAGAGTAAAGTCAAGAAGGTAAGAAATATACAACAGTTCTGCAAATGGGTCCTATACATCAAAACTCAAGGTTCTTAAGTTGGCGTCCAAAAAAAAATCATCAGACAATTTGGCTGTAACGATTGGAAGGAAGGTGAAACACATGGGCTGACCTTTGTATTCACTCTAGTCCAATAACCAGATCACAAAATGACCAAATACTACTGACTCACGTAAGGATACGTACACACAACGTCTTTTTCAGGCGGATTACGATCAGAAAATAGCCTCAATAAACGCTAACTAAAAGCTCAAAAGAATGAACATAATGCACAGCAATGTAAAAACCACTTGCTATGCATATGTTCATTCTTTTGAGCTCTTTTTAACCACTTCCGGTTTTCAAAGATGGCAAACTGGTAAAATAAATGATCTGATCATTCTTTAGGGGTTTTCCACCATACAGACGTTACAATATGAGTCAACGAGAAAGCTCAAAAAACGTCTGGAAAATGTCAATAAAAATGATTCCTCAAAAACATTGGAAAGACCATTAACCCCTACCCCCACGTGGGTGGCCAAAAACCTTAAAAAATTGCTTAGGAAATAGCAAGGAAAAAGAAGCTATGAAGGCCGCTTCAGAAGAATAACGCCTGTGTTTCTTGAAGTGTCTTCCTCTTCTAAAAGTTAGTGGGATCATCTGCCTGATAATGACATCACTCAAATCCTCGATCCAGTTTCTCCAGTTTTCTGGAGCTACTTGCTCCTTTTTAGTGGCTTAAGTATTTTCACCTCATTCTTGCACCATTTATTTAACTTTTTGTTTTTTTATTTCTCCTTGACAGCTTTGATTATACAGATGTTTTGGACAGATTAATGAAATGAACCTTTTACCAAATGGCGCATCTCACTTCAGTGCCTGCCTGTAGATAGGGTTCTTTACCACAGCGTTTTTGCCTATGTTTGTTGGTCCCGTCTGGGCTTTGTCCGGACCCCCCCTCTTTCCTGTCTGAGCTTATGTCCGGACCCCCCCCCCCCTCCGCAAAATGGGATTCTGACGTGTGCTCTGATGTGCATCATCTTCGGAAAATGTGCGTACTGGAGGTTGAAACTCAGACGCAGTCTACGATGTCTTAGTGTACGACTCTAGTAGGCGCATACGTCCAAATCCCATTTTGCGCAGGGGAAGGAGGCCCGAACGTAAGCCCTGAGGGAACCAACGAACGTGGGCAAATACGCTGTGTGAATGGGCTCTAAGGTTTCTGGATAAGTTTTCAATGTGGCACATTTTTTTTTGACTTTTGGTGCTAAAAGTCACAAAAACTTTTTAAAGACGAAAATAAAGAGCACTTTTGATCCTATGCCAAATTCATGAACTGCGTGTGTCATTTTTAAGAATTTGGAACAAAACCGTTGGCATTAGACACACAAGACCAAAAAAAAAGAAAAGTGACTTCCATAAATGGCAAATGATGAATCGAGCCCTTTATGTTCCGTTTTCTGCTCAACAGTGTCTCTTTTTGGGGTATGTGCACACAATATACTACAATTTAGATTATGTTCTACTTCAGTTGTGCTTTATTCTGCGTTTTATAAGACCATAGAAGAGCTCTCATTGTAAGTCAGCCGGACCTTTCTCCCCAACTCAAACATCAAAGTAGTTTATTCTTACGCATCGCATCTTGCCAAACCCCAATTTTTCAAAACAATTACTCAAGAAAACTGGCGATATTGCAGGGACACAAAACCCTCAATCCATCTTGAATCTTATATCGTGGTGTCGAAAGGGAAATTCTGTCTTAGATTTTTACTATTTTCCTACTGGTCAACATATGTTAATAAAGTGTTATCTGAGGGCAAGTGGAGGAGTAATCTAAGCACCTGTATTATTACATTTCAATTTCTATCATTTCTCTTGGGTGCCACTTCCCAGGTGGCTCTGGGGAGGCAGATGGTTCTTGTTGCTGCATTTATTGAGGGTTTTGCATAAGATGTGTGCCCGTGGAGGAGAAGATAGCAAGTCCTGGCTCCATCATTCCTGATAGTTTGCATATCAATCTGATTTGCATACAACTGGTCCTCTGCAACACTGATTGATGGATGGGTCTAGAAACAACGACTGGCTGGAACTTAGTTTGGAGCCAGTGTTACTGTATTGACATATTGCCCTTGGTCACCAAGCAATGGGTGTAGTGCAGAATATTCATACTATGGGGGAACTACCAGCAAAAATTACTAGGGTTGATGATAAAAATAGTGATAGGGTACAACCTTAAAAATCCAACTGAATGTATATATAATTATTTATGTGCATTAGACTGAACGTACCATCTCCATACGATTAAATTGTATTTTATCTTTTACCTTGTAGCCCCCTTCAATATTCCGGAAACCATCCAAAAACCAGAAATCTGGGTAAGCTGACTGATAGCGCATTTCTTTTAATGGACAAAGCGGAAAAACAACAATAAAACTGCCCACGGAAACGGAGCAATTACAGAGTGCAAGCTTTGAAGAGATGAAGGTGAGTGTGCATGTCCTCAGACTCTTCTATATCCTGATTAGCTGTGAGGAAGATATTTTCGAGGTCTCTGGGAGAGATCTCTGGGCCAGATGTTACCTGTCCATCAAGCTGCAGAAGTGGACAAGTAGGCTGGAAGGGAGCATGTCGGTGCTTTGATCTGGGATAGAGGAACGACTGATTTATGGAGTGGAACTCTGTTCATCCGTTCTGTTTAACTTTCTGTCCTAAGGCAGAACCACATATTGCAGAGAGAAGGGAAGAGAGAGGTAGGGAAAATGCACCGTTCTTTACAACATCAACAAGCTCTGACAACTGAAACAGGGTTTTTCTTGGCCTTAACAAAGCTCGCAGGCATATCCTTTGATGCTCCTGTTTTTCCCCTTGTGCTTGCTCTCTCTTTCTCTGTTCAACATACTCCTTGCTGTTTAATTCAGCTCTAGTAAATGGAATGGATTGTGGCCAGTATGCCTGGGGCATAAACACACCTGTGTATTCAGGATGTCGCTGCATTTGGGAGAGTAGAAGCTACAGCCAGGTCACCACTAGCTTTACCTGGTCCGTCTGTCTTCAAACAGGTCCTAGCTCTGCAAGTGCTACACGAGATCCTCTCTTCTGTTCTTCTATTACCATACGTAATCGTCTAGACTTGCACTATTACATTCACCCTGAGCGTGTTTCTTCTCTAGACTATTCTTTCTATGTTATTCTAGAAAGAGTCACTTCTGTCTGTTATCTAGGACTGAATGTCCCTCTGTGCAACCTTTCTTTGGTGGAGGGCATGGTATCTAACATAGGTGGGACGAGCTCTCCTAAGCCGGCCATACACATTAGATGTCCATCGTCCGGCCAAAAGTTCATCTGACAGCCATCTCAACCAACTCTCCCACACACAGGAGCTCTCATTCTGCAGGTAGCCATCTCAGCCAACTTTCTCATACACAGGAGCTCTCATTCGGCAGATAGCCATCTCAGCCAACTTTCTCATACACAGGAGCTCTCATTCGGCAGATAGCCATCTCAGCCAACTTTCTCATACACAGGAGCTCTCATTCGGCAGATAGCCATCTCAGCCAACTTTCTCATACACAGGAGCTCTCATTCGGCAGATAGCCATCTCAGCCAACTTTCTCATACACAGGAGCTCTCATTCTGCAAGTAGCCATCTCAGCCAACATTCTCATACACAGGAGCGCTTATTCAACCAAACACTCCTGTGCTCTCTATGAGAAAACCGCCAACTGAAACGTCGGCCGACGACTTGACTCCTGGAGAACAATGCGATTGGCTGTTCAAAATTATATATGTGTGATCAACATCTCTCCTGACTCTCTGGTGCCTCTAAACTCATTAGGCCATTGGTCTAACTCATCAATATCGGCTGGTTCAGCCGACATTAGTCTAATGTGTATGTGAGGCCTTTAGTGTCCAAGACAAATAGCCTCTTCAGAGAGAAAAAAGACATGAATTCTAGTGCCTATTAGAAGAATCAATCCTAAAAGTCAATATCGATCCTTTAATGAGCCTTGCCATGACTTAGGAAAAGAAACCAAACCAGAAACTCCATTTGAAGACACTTGTTTCCAGGTGTTTGCCCTATCATCAGTGCAGCAAAACTGATTTGGATAGGTGAAAGGCTTCTGACAAGGGATCTAAGAGGTAAAGTTACTCCATGTTTTGAGAGTGCCAAGTTAGAGTAAGGAGACTTGTAGGAATTTCTGGGAAGGCAGGAATCTCAGCATACCATCCTTTGCCCTTGAATTTCAATATTATAGTGTTCCTGAAACAGCGCTATCTTTGTCTTTCTTATAAATTAGTTTTTTACCTGAAACATTCCCTAAAGAAAGAGCTCACTGGACCTTTACAATGTGGACACAACATCCAAAAAATTTGGCTACTTCCCTGAGTTATACAGTCATATGAAAAAGTTTGGGCACCCCTATTAATCTTAAGCTTAATGTTTTATAAAAATTGGTGTTTTTGCAACTGCTATTTCAGTTTGATATATGTAATAACTGTTGGATACAGTAATGTTTCTGCCTTGAAATGAGGTTTATTGTACTAACAGAAAATGTGCAATCTGCATTCAAACAAAATTTGACAGGTGCATAAGTATGGGCACCTCACCAGAAAAGTGACATTAATATTTAGTAGATCCTCCTTTTGCAAAAATAACAGCCTCTAGTCGCTTCCTGTAGCTTTTAATGAGTTCCTGGATCCTGGATGAAGGTATTTTTGACCATTCCTTTTTACAAAACAATTCCAGTTCAGTTAAGTTTGATGGTCGCCGAGCATGGACAGCCTCTTCAAATGATCCCACAGATGTTCAATGATATTCAGGTCTGGGGACTGGGATGGCCATTCCAGAACATTGTAATTGTTCCTCTGCATGAATGCCTGAGTAGATTTGGAGCGGTGTTTTGGATCATTGTCTTGCTGAAAGATCCATCCACTGCGTAACTTCAACTTTATCACTGATTCTTGAACACTATTGCCAAGAATCTGCTGATACTGAGTGGAATCCATGCGTCCCTCAACTTTAACAAGATTCCCAGTGCCGGCATTGACCACACAGCCCCAAAGCATGATGGAACCTCCACCAAATTTTACTGTGGGTAGCAAGTGTTTTTCTTGGAATGCTGTGTTTTTTTGCCACCATGCATAACGCCTTTTTGTATGACCAAACAACTCAATCTTGGTTTCATCAGTCCACAGGACCTTCTTCCAAAAAGAAATAGGCTTCTTCAAATGTGCTTTTGCATACCTCAGCCGACTCTGTTTGTGCGTACTTGCAGAAATGGCTTCTTTCGCATCACTCTCCCATACAGCTTCTCCTTGTGCAAAGTGCGTTGTATAGTTGACCGATGCACAGTGACACCATCTGCAGCAAGTTGATGCTGCAGCTCTCTGGAGGTGGTCTGAGGATTGTCCTTGACTGATCTCGCCATTCTTCTTCTCTGCCTTTCTGATGTTTTTCTTGTCCTGACACTTCTGGCCTTAACAAGAACTGTCCCTATGTTCTTCCATTTCCTTACTATGTTCCTCACAGTGGAAACTGACAGGTTAAATCTCTGAGACAGTTTTTTGTATCCTTCCCCTGAACAACTATGTTGAATAATCTTTGTTTTCAGATCATTTGACAGTTGTTTTGAGGAGCCCATGATGCCACTCTTCAGAGGAGATTCAAACAGGAGAACAACTTGCAAGTGGCCACTTTAAGTAGCTTTTCTCATGATTGCATACACCTGGCTATAAAGTTCAAAGCTCAATGAGGTTACAAAACCAAAAAAAGTGCTTTAGTAAGTCAGTAAAAAGTAGGCAGGAGTATTTAAAACAAGAAAATGATAAGGGTGCCCATACTTATGCACCGGTCAAATTTTGTTTGAATGCAGATTGCACATTTTCTGTTAGTACAATAAACCTCATTTCAAGGCAGAAACATTACTGTGTCCAACAGTTATTACATATATCAAACTGAAATAGCTGTTGCAAAAACACCAATTTTTATAAAACATTAAGCTTAAGATTAATAGGGGTGCCCAAACTTTTTCATATGACTGTATGTAGGCCTCTCTTAATTTTAATGGCTGAGGATTCATATAAAAAGTGAAAATTGCGATGATCAGGTGGAAACTTGCCTTTCGTTGACAAAGCAGATGGAAAATTTATTGTGTACAGTTAATAGCAAGCCCAAACGTCATCAAACCCAAGCAACCCAGCTATGTCAGTGATTCCCACTCTATCTGTGTCATGTTGACCATACACTCTTTAGATAGTCATCAGTGGACTTTCATTCTAGATGACAGCTATTCTCTCCGATCCCCTGTATACATGCACGCTCAGCTCGCTCGAGAGTGCTTGTGATCTGAATGGGGAGAGGGAAGGCTCTGCCAGGCAACTCACGCGGCGATCCTGTGACAGCAGTGGAATTCGATGATGTTAATCTAATGTACATGCCCCTTCATCAGACATGCTCTCTGCATGGGCTTTTATAGTTTATAGCTGGGAATAGTATCTGTTCAAATACCTCAACAATTTAACCCTTTTATAGCTAGATTGGCGCATCTGGGGGAAGAAAAGACTAACCCTGAGCACCAAATCATGCCAACTCATGTTACATATAATAGATTTGAGAAACACAGAGTTGTTTTATAGGCATAAAACATTCAAATTTTATTACAACATTTAAAATTACACATAAAGTACAATATCAAGTGACAGTATATAGATGGTGGCCAAGAAAAATATTCACTGGAGAAGACAACCAACAACAGAGGTCCCCATGGTCCCAAAAAATTCATACAGCAGAATAATATATATACTGAAACCAATAGTGGTATATATCGGAGCACAATTGTAGGTGTGTTTCCGAGTAAAATAATTATTGCTGAAGAAAAGGATTTTCAGAGGGACAGGTCCTATGCGTTAGGCAAAATGGGGACCTCTGTTGTTGGTTGTCTTCTCCAGTGAATATTTTTCTTGGCCACCATCTATATACTGTCACTTGATATTGTACTTTATGTGTAATTTTAAATGTTGTAATAAAATTTGAATGTTTTATGCCTATAAAACAACTCTGTGTTTCTCAAATCTATTACTGTTCAAATACCTGCAGGTCTAACAATCAAGATTTATGAAACCTGGAAGAATACTGTTAATTAATAGATTGATGACCTCAATCCAATCGTTAGGGGTCTGACATCTGGCACTCTCACCTTTGGCGGCAGCTGTGTATTGAAGATCAGCACCCATTCATTTGAATGATCTTCAGTACTCGGCAGCGGCCACTACACAGCGCAACAGAGCTGTGGAGCTCTGCTCTGTATACGGTTTATATCCGACTGTCGCCAGAAGTGAAACTAGCTGATCGGTGAGGATGTCAGGTGATGGACCCCCACCAATCTGATACTGATGATGGCTAGATCACCTATATCATTGTAATGGAAACCCCTTAATTGTCAGCAATTTGATAGCCTGCATGACAAAATTTATAGCGAGAATTTACTCCGTCTTTTTTTTTAACGGCATTTGGCTCAATTTTGAGCCATGGCGACTTGGTGGATGAACGATCTGTAGGAAGATCAGTCTTATGCAAGCCTAGATAGGTCCACCAGGGTCTTCTCCGCTGTTATCTTGATTGTATCAAGCCATCGGTTTGCTGGTCTTCCTCTTCGCCTTGTTCCTTCTATTCTTCCAACCATGATGTCCTTCTCCAGTGATTCCTATCTTCGTATGATGTGTCCAAAGTAGACAAGGCATAGCTTGGTGATCTTTTGCTTCGAGTAACGTGTGGCTTGATTTGTTCCAAAATTGATTTGTTTGTTCTTCTTGCCATCCATGGTATTGATAATATCTTTCCCCAGCACCACATATCAAAGGCATTGATTCTTCTTTTGTGTTGTTTCTTTATCGTCCAGGTTTTGCATTCGTATCTTACCACAGAAAAGACCAGACTATGTACGAGCCGTGTCTTAGTCACTGGTAAAATATTCCTCGATATGAAGACCTTGTCCAGTGACTTCATTGTTGATTTGCCCAGTATAACTTGTATTTTATTTATTGAAATCCCTGGTGTTTGTATGGATATTTAGAGGAGTCCAGTGGGTGGTCCTACTAGTGATTGACCGCTATCTCTGCACGCAGTCATACAGGGAAACTGTCAGTCACCGAGTAGGACCACCCACTGGACTCATACATACAATCACCAGGGATTTCAATGAGTAAAATACAAGTTTTACTGAATCTTTTCCCTCAGTCTGATCCGCTCCTCCTGCTCTATAAGATCAGATGCCATTTTCAACATGACAGGTTCCCTTTAATCTAATATAAGGTAGGTTATGGGCAGTGACTTTGCAGGATCATATAAGCATAAAGAGGGATTATTCTTTATTTTGTGCTCTGCTGTATGGACAGGAGATTGTAAAACTGTACTATTATCTCATCCTCAGGATGAATAGGAGACAATTAGAATAACCTGTAAATGCAATGTATTAAGAAGGGGTTAAAGGGCCCAATAGCGAGCGGTCAGCACTTCCTAACGTCCTGCACAAATGGTAAGGGGAAGATCCAGAAAGCACATTAAATAAAGGTGGAAGCGTTCAAGTGAATCGATTAGTCTGGCTTAGTACCAGCTGGACAATGGTGCCAGGTCCCAGGGGCTGTGGTTTCTCTGCAGGGTCTTAACCTTGAATTAAAGAATATGTGATAGCTGTAAAGAGGCCAGCGTTTTCAGCAGCGCGGGCAGCTCTTCTATCCTCGTGATCAACGCAACGTGTTCATGCCCACCTGTGTGATCTCTGCAGACAAGCATGGCTGGCACCTTTATGAGTGGGCAATAAATAGGACCAGGAGGACCCTATTAACATTCAGCCCGTATCTAATAGGAGAGATCCCACCACTTCATTGGGAGCAATGAAATATTAAAACAACTCCAATATTTTAGTAACTGAAAGGTCAGACGTGCCAGTAACGAACGCGCGTTGTTAACCCTTTGCCATCTCCGATGCGCTTAGGCCGATGGCGGTGAAAGGGTTGGATTGTTTTCACATATAACTAGGCTGAGTAATCCCGCGCTGTACTTTAATTTGGTTTTAATTTTATGGGCCTCGCTTTACTGCTTGCCTTACAGACCTTTATTCCTTACAGGAACAGTTACCTCATAAACACAAGATCCGCCGCTTCCTATGCACTTCGCCTTCCAACTTAAACTGCGTTTTCCCCTTTCTCTCTCTCTTTCGCTCCCTTTCTTGCTCTCTCTCTTTTTCTCTTCACTTTTATTACTATGGCCTTTTCCATTTTTTTTTTCTGCTCCGAGCCTGGGACACAAATCTCGCTGCTATTGCAGTGTGTGACATCTCCGCTCGTTTGCCGCTGCTCATTAACAAACAATACTGCTGTGAAATTGGTTTAATGACAAAGTAATAAAATTGCTATTCTGCTCACAGAGAGCCCGAGGCGTTCTGAGGCAGGCTCTGGGTGCCAAGATGCATTAAGCTGCTTATTCGTAAAACAGGGAATCATCTGGTTCTAACCTCCCCTCCCTGTATACATTCTGCCTTTCATCTCCTGATAAAAAAGATGGATTTTCATAGGTGTTTCTCCGCGCCTATTCCTGATATCGGTTCTCCGGGTGCCCATTGGCATCGCCCTTTCACATGGTGCACAAACATCCAATCCGGGGCAGTGGTGTCCGTCACACGGGAGTGTACAGGAATGCTCTGATGCCACCGTACCGGTACCCTCCAGCTGCGGAGACTTCAGACAAGTGGAGCTATACCCCCCAGAGGAACAACCTATGACTAGACGCTAGCTCCCCTGTCATGCCCATGGTCAATAAATGCTTAACTGGACAAATAAACAGTGGTACAAATCACCACCATACCATGATAGATGCTTGATGAACCAAAAGGAACTCGTAGGGCTTCCATTGATCATTTACATTTTTTTTTTAAGTCTCTTTTCTTTTTTGTCAAGTGGTATTCGTTGCCTGTTTTTTTGCACAAAAATTATTCAAAATGGCGGACGGGATTCATGAATTTTGCACAAAGTAAAAAAAACCCTCTTATCTTATCTTTGAAAACAAAAAGGAAACTAGAGGTAAGGAGAATCAGCTCACCGGTAAGTTAGTGTTCCTTAGAAGGTCATCGCACTGAACCGCCCTGGTACGGGTCGAGCACAAGCACAGCAGGAAAAGAAGAAGATTTATCCAGCGATGATATTGTTAATAAAAATTCATTTCTCTTTATTGAGTAAAATTTAAAAGATAATACAGTGGATACAGTCAAAAGCAACTACCATGCCCCCTCCATGGCGATCCAGATCGACGCGTTTCGACTCGTTAGGTCTTAGTCATGAACAGTCAAGAACCTGAAAAATCATAGTGATCAGCCATACATTGTCCTCCGTAAATATGAGATGTGATGCCGAAAACAATGCTGTTCTATGCGCACAGAACAATCATAATAACGATTGTCCTGTGCTCATAGAATTAAATGACCACAGATTGTTTTCCGTGAAGCTGACCAATGGCTGTTTAGTGGCCAAGGTGGGCACGTCTAAGCCCAGCATTAGTGACAGCCAATGTGTACTCTCCAAACTGCTCTGTAATGATGAATCTACTCTACACAAAACTGTATGAAACGCAAAGAACCAGCAGTAAGGAAGGAGGTGGGAGACGTTATCTGAGTTTGCACTCACCTGTAACCCTTTCACACTCTTTTCCGGCCTCTAATCACTCATTATCTGCGTGTGATGATTACCTGCCAATCTCCAGCACAGGGTTAGTTCCTGGGACTGTCACCTTTAACCAGACATTAAACCTCAGTTTGCTCCTTGTAATGAGACTGATATCTTATCACCATGACTTAGGGAGAGTTTCACATCTCCTGTTTACCTTGAAAGGTGAAGGAGTGAAAAAGACAAACAGACTTTGGCAATGTTTGCGAAATATGTCTGTGCATGTACATATCCTGATATTCCTATGCCTCTCTATGTACGGTATTATATATGTGTTTTACCACCATGTCAACTGCCGTGTTTTCTCTGCGTGTGTGCTAACTGTATGTCATAATGGCCACAAGCACGCCGGAAGGTAGGTGCTCGATAAAAATCCAGGCCATAAATATGTGACGTCAGAGGTTGAGTGGACTAAGAATACACACACAAATGCATATATATATATATATATATATATATATATATATATATATATATATATATATATATATATATATATATATATACACATATATATACACAGTACAGACCAAAAGTTTGGACACACCTTATTTAAAGATTTTTCTGTATTTTCATGACTATGAAAATTGTACATTCACACTGAAGGCATCAAAACTATGAATTAACACATGTGGAATTATATACTTAACAAAAAAGTGTGAAACAACTGAAAATATGTCTTATATTCTAGGTTCTTCAAAGTAGCCACCTTTTGCTTTGATGACTGCTTTGCACACTCTTGGCATTCTCTTGATGAGCTTCAAGAGGTAGTCACTGGAAATGGTCTTCCAACAATCTTGAAGGAGTTCCCAGAGATGCTTAGCACTAGTTGGCCCTTTTTCCTTCACTCTGCGGTCCAGCTCACCCCAAACCATCTCGATTGGGTTCAGGTCTGGTGACTGTGGAGGCCAGGTCATCTGGCGTAGCACCCCATCACTCTCCTTCTTGGTCAAATAGCCCTTACACAGCCTGGAGGTGTGTTTGGGGTTATCGGGGTCCTGTTGAAAAATAAATGATGGTCCAACTAAACGCAAACCTGATGGAATAGCATGCCGCTGCAAGATGCTGTGGTAGCCATGCTGGTTCAGTATGCCTTCAATTTTGAATAAATCCCCAACAGTGTCACCAGCAAAGCACCCCCACACCATCACACCTCCTCCTCCATGCTTCACGGTGGGAACCAGGCATGTAGAGTCCATCCGTTCACCTTTTCTGTGTCACACAAAGACATGGTGGTTGGAACCAAAGATCTCAAATTTGGACTCATCAGACCAAAGCACAGATTTCCACTGGTCTAATGTCCATTCCTTGTGTTCTTTAGCCCAAACAAGTCTCTTCTGCTTATTGCCTGTCCTTAGCAGTGGTTTCCTAGCAGCTATTTTACCATGAAGGCCTGCTGTACAAAGTCTCCTCCTAACAGTTGTTGTAGAGATGTGTCTGCTGCTAGAACTCTGTGTGGCATTGACCTGGTCTCTATTCTGAGCTGCTGTTAAACTGCGTTTTCTGAGGCTGGTGACTTGTCGCTGGTGGGATGGCTTGTATACTTTTTTTGATCAAAAATAGTTCACTAAGTACCCTATATTTAATATGCAACTTTGCTTTACATTTATATATAATGATGGTAGGGTATGAGATATATTTTTTGTCTTTTGTAGGTTTTGCTTCTTTTTGCTAGTGTGAACATGCTCCTATTTCTTGCATGTGTACCATCTTAGACCTCAGTTCACATTGCTTGGTTTTTTGCTAGAACTCTGTGTGGCATTGACCTGGTCTCTAATCTGAGCAGCTGTTAACCTGCGATTTCTGAGGCTGGTGACTCGGATAAACTTATCATCAGAAGCACAGGTGACTCTTGGTCTTCCTTTCCTGGGGCGGTCCTCATGTGAGCCAGTTTCTTTGTAGCGCTTGATGGTTTTTGCAACTGCACTTGGGGACACTTTCAAAGTTTTCCCAATTTTTCGCACTGACTGACCTTCATTTCTTAAAGTAATGATGGCCACTCGTTTTTCTTTACTTAGCTGCTTTTTTCTTGCCATAATACAAATTCTAACAGTCTATTCAGTAGGACTATCAGCTGTGTATCCACCAGACTTCTGCACAACACAACTGATGGTCCCAACTCCATTTATAAGGCAAGAAATCCCACTTATTAAACCTGACAGGGCACACCTGTGAAGTGAAAACCATTTCCGGTGACTACCTCTTGAAGCTCATCAAGAGAATGCCAAGAGTGTGCAAAGCAGTCATCAAAGCACAAGGTGGCTACTTTGAAGAACCTAGAATATAAGACATATTTTCAGTTGTTTCACACTTTTTTGTTAAGTATATAATTCCACATGTGTTAATTCATAGTTTTGATGCCTTCAGTGTGAATGTACAATTTTCATAGTCATGAAAATACAGAAAAATCTTTAAATGAGAAGGTGTGTCCAAACTTTTGTTCTGTACTATATATATATATACATACATACATACAGGGACGGACATACCAGTAGTGCAACCTGTGCTGCCACCCCTGGTTCCCAAGGGGTAAAGGGGCAACTACCAGCTCCAAAGCAGGTGGAAATTGTGCATTATGATGAGCAGAGGGCCCAGATATTGTTCTTGCACAGGGGCCCTTTTCTGTCTTTGTCCACTTCTGTGTATATATATATATATATATACGGTACATACTCAGGATATATAATATATTTATAGTGCTGTAACCCAGCCGCAGCCATGGACTACAAATGCTGACATTGCACCGGGGTCCAGCAAGTCTTTTTGCACAACTCATAGTATATATATATATGGAGCAATGGAATGAGGATTTTGGAAAAAAATACACCCCTTTTTTTCCTGGACAACTCCATGTGAGAACAGTGTACTAATGTGCATATATACTGTGGCTCAGTGGTTAGCACTGCAGCTTTGCAGCGCTGGGGTTCTGGGTTCAAATCCCACCCAGGACGACATCTGCAAGGAGGTTGTATGTTCTCCCCGTGTTTCCATGGGTTTCCTCCCACACTCCAAAGACATCCTGATAGGGAATCTAGATTGTGAGCCCCAATAGGGACAGTGCCGAAATTGTCTGTAAAGCGCTGGTGCTATGTAAGTGAGTAAAATAAATATATTTTAGTTTTTCCTTTTTTTCTCAACAGATTGGAATAGGTTTTCTTTCGCCTGGCTTCTTCATAAGGCCACTTTCACATGATTGTAATTTGGTCAGTATTTTTTATCAGTAATTTTTAAGACAAAACCAAGAGTCCAAAAATCATTAAAGATGCTGCAAATCTTTCCATTAGGCCATGTGCGCACGCTGAGTATTTGTACCAGAATTTTTGGCAGGAAAAACGCTGCTTAAATTACGTATGTTTTTGGCATGCATTTTTTTCCCCTTTTCATTTGAATCGGTGAAAAACGCTGCAAAAACACTAATAGAATTGACATGCTGCAGGTTTGAAAAAACGCTATGAAAAATTTAGCAGCGTGTGCATGAGATTTAAAAAATCTCATTCACTTTGCCGGTACTTTAAAACATTGCGTTACTTTCTTGGCAAGAAATTCAGCGTGTGAACAAACCCTTATAGTTTTTCTCTCTTTATAATTTCTGCAACACATTTTGCCAGACCAGAGATTGGTTTTGGGTTTAACCTTGGCAAACTGTCCATCAAAATCTCCCCAAAGCTCTAGAAGCTATCACATCACATTCATAAAGTTTCCCGGTAGTATCTTCACCAGGCGGTCACATCTCATTCATAAAGTTTCGCGCCAGTATCTTCACCCGGCGGTCACATCACATTTATAAAGCTTTGTGCCAGTATCTTCACCCGGCGATCACATCACGTTCATAAAGTGTTGCGCCGGTATCTTCACCCGGCGGTCACATCACTTTCATAAAGTTTCCCGCCAGTATCTTCACCCGACGATCACATCATGTTCATAAAGTTTCCCGCCAGTATCTTCACCCGGCGGTCACATCACGTTCATAAAGTGTTGCGCCGGTATCTTCACCCGGCGGTCACATCACGTTCATAAAGTTTCCCGCCAGTATCTTCACCCAGCGATCACATCATGTTCATAAAGTTTCCCGCCAGTATCTTCACCCGGTGGTCACATCACGTTCATAAAGTTTCTCGCCAGTATCTTCACTCGGCGATCACATCATGTTCATAAAGTTTCGTGCCAGTATCTTAACCCGGCGGTCACATCACGTTCATAAAGTTTCCCGCCAGTATCTTCACCCGGCGATCACATCATTCATAAAGTTTCCCGCCAGTATCTTCACCCGGCGACCCATCACGTTCATAAAGTTTCACGCCGGTGTCTTCACCCGGCGATCACATCACGTTCATAAAGTTTTGCGCCGGTATCTTCACCCGGCGGTCACATCACGTTCATAAAGTTTTGCGCCGGTATCTTCACCCGGCGGTCACATCAGGTTCATAAAGCTTTGCGCCGGTATCTTCACCCGGCGGTCACATCACATTCATAAAGTTTTGCGCCGGTATCTTCACCCGGCGGTCACATCAGGTTCATAAAGTTTTGCGCCGGTATCTTCACCCGGCGGTCACATCACGTTCATAAAGTTTTGCGCCGGTATCTTCACCCGGCGGTCACATCACATTCATAAAGTTTTGCGCCGGTATCTTCACCCGGCGGTCACATCACGTTCATAAAGTTTCGCGCCGGTATCTTCACCTGTCGGTCACATCACATTCATAAAGTTTCGCGCCGGTATCTTCACCCGGCGATCACATCACGTTCATAAAGTTTCGCGCCGGTATCTTCATCCGGCGGTAACATCACATTCATAAAGTTTCGCCCCAATATCTTCACCCGCCGATCACATCACGTTCATAAAGTTTTGCGCCAGTATCTTCACCCGATGCTTTCTCCTTCCACGAGGCTTTATGATAAATGTAATAAAGCCGTGATTATGAATTGTTGTGATATAGACAGACAGGATAAAATAAACTTCCAACGCTCCCATTCGGATTGACAAATGTTCTGATAAAAGCGTCCATATCACATTCCAATAATCTTGTTTATATCTCCATATATTGAAAATTGGATTTTTTTAGATTGTCAAATTTTTGCAGACAGGAAATAAAGAAGACAAGAAAACAAAAGCCTTGATGGAGCATTCCCAAGTCCTCCCCACCCCCCCCCCCAAAAAAAGAGATGGATCTGTTGGCAAAAAAAAATAAAAAATCCTCCTACTCCGTTATCAGTCTCTTCTCTAGGTTAGCAGTTTATTTCTACATTAATCACGTTGACAGAAGCAAGGCGACTCAATTTTCTGCCTCTCTAGCTAGGCACATCACTTTCTGTACAGCACTCAGCATGGAAACGGCAGCGTCTAAGCTGTGGTTACTGGTTTAATTGAAATGCTATCCACACTATAGGGTGCATTAAACTCCGATAACAGCAGTTCCTGTAGCCAACTTAAGTAGCTAAAAAAAATAAAAATCAAAAAAAAAAATTGCCCAACTGATAAGTCAGACAAACCGGCTAATTCTCCAAGCGTGTCTCTCATTGTGATCCGTAAAAAATGGGGGGTGTAAAAATGAATCAGAGAACCACGAAAATCAATTGACCCGCGGGTGGCTCATCAGGAGCTCAGCCTGATAAAGCTAACGGCTTTGTTGGTGTCTGCCTGCCTGCACACCGCAGATAGAGCACTTTGTAAATGAACCTGCTTTGATAAATATATTAAGGGAAGCTGTGAATAAAAGGCGAAGGTTTCTCATTTGTAAATACAGAGCCGGCTACATGGAATTAGAATGATAAAATAGAGTCCCGTGTAATTAAGTTTGTATTAGTACTGAAATCCGTGCAAATACTCTCCCCGAATTCTGAAAGAGAACTGTCGTTTCAATTAATCTGAACATCACCCCGGAATGTCGGGAACAAAATTAAGCCTGTGATAAAAAACCGGGGCCTGTATTTTGATAAGTAAATCCAATATCATTTCTTTGCGGCTCTGATCGTTGTCTGGAAATTCTGCAGCTTCTCTGCCTCCTACCCCCCCTCCCTCCCCTGTGTGTCTCTCTCATCCAGCCCTACAGTCAGGGCTAATCCACACAGAAAGGTAGCCTTCTAAAGCCGGCTGCTGCGACATATCAAAGCGGGTCATGTGTTGTCAAGATGGGCCCACGACACAAATCACAGCAACCTGCTCCGAATCTTCAGAGCCTCCCGCGTCCCACTTCAGACCTCTTATAAGTGAAATGCATAGACCTAAAATGCATAGACCTAGCAGCGAGTCAATCAGAGGGGATATAGGTAATGCAATTACTGACTCCATCTGCATTTAATGTTCTGCTAATTGACTGGTTCCAGGTGACTTCAAGACCCTATGAACAGATATATATATATATCTATATCTATATATATATAAAATATATAATAAATGACTATAAGTGGTTAGTAGGGTGTCTCAGTATTTAGTAGGCTAGAAGGGTGTCTCAGTGATTAGTACGGTGGCTCAGTGGTTAGCACAGTGGCTTCGCAGCGCTGGGGTCCTGGGTTCAAATCCCACCAAGGACAACATCTGCAAGGAGTTTGTATGTTCTCCCCGTGTTTGCGTGGGTTTTCTCCGGGTTCCCCGGTTTCCTCCTACACTCCAAAGACATACTGATAGGGAATGTAGATTGTGAGCCCCAGATGATGTCTGTAAAGCGCTGCAGAAAATGATGGCGCTATATAAGCAAACGTATAATAAACTATAAAACTGTGTATTCTACGGAAAGTACTGGATGATATGTGAATGGCGTCATTGATCCACGCATTGACTACTGGCAAATTAAATCGCCCTTTTTTCCAATTTAACTCCAAATATAGGGGCAAACATAGCATTGGTGCAAGCCAAGGAAGCCACTTCTACCTCCAAGGCCGGTGGTAGTGTGCATTATGACGACTGCAATGTGTCCGATATATTGTTCTTGGACAGGGACCCTTTTCTGTCTGTGTCCGCTCCTGTCCAAATATATGAAATCAATTTACACAATAGCAGGAAAAATTGTAGTTTAAAGGTCACTTTTCAGAATAATCTGTCCTGTGTGTAGATGAGCAGTGATGTTATTTCTGACCATTATATGACTTGTATACCACATTTATTTTTTAACAGTTTTTCCCTCTGCACTGGAAGCCTCAGCAGCTTCTCTTGCTGCACTAGAAGCCTCAGCAGCTTCTCTTGCTGCACTAGAAGCCTCAGCAGCTTCTCTTGCTGCACTAGAAGCCTCAGCAGCTTCTCTTTCTGTGCCTAGGCCTTTTTCTTCCCTCCATAGGCTTTTATAGCAACTAAGGACAGATTTGTAGACAGATTTTATCAGTTTTTGAGAGCTAATGATCAGTGCAGAAGATAAAAAAAAATGATTGATGATTGGAAAAAGAAGTGTATTTTTTGCAGATTTTAGCTATACTAAGAGTGGGGGAAAATATGCACCAAAAACGCACCTATTTTAAGCAGCGTTTTTCCTGCCAAGAGATGCAGAGATTTCTGCTTAACGTGTGCAGATATATTACATAATTTCTTATCTTCACCTGTACAATAAAAAAAGTGTAGTTGCCACTTAAGTATTTGGTGCGCAAATATTTTCCAAGGACTCAGTCTACGTTGTCGCCTTTAAAGGCTACTGGAGCCATTTTGGGTGCAGCATTGTATCCATAGCAGGTTATTTAATACATAAATTGCTGGTCAAGGCTAAGTAGGAGGATAAAGCGGCTCCAGATGATTACGAACACTAAGGTTCTCTGAAATCTAGAAGCTGAGAGCCCCTGCTGTAGGAAGCATAAATCAGCTTGTTAAAAGGCAACACCAAGTAGCTTTTAATCAAATGTCACAGACTGCAGCATTATGATTTTCCTCCCTCATTAAAAGCAGAGCCACTGAAAGCATTATTGGAGCACTAGAAGAATTGCATCTGCTGTCCTCCACTGCACACATCACCGGCCTCTCTCATCTGTGTACATGAGGCAAGAAACCCTGCACGTGAGGAACAAAGCACTGCAAGCTGAAGCTGATGGCAATGTCATCATTATCAGCAAAGATTGCATTACTCAGATCCTGCAGACTTGAATTGGTTTGAGTTGCAGTACCACAGATGGCCCACAGGCAAGAGTGGCGCTGTTTGTGTTAAGACAGTTGACCTTTTATTTTGGAAATCCCAAACAAATCTGTTTCTTACAGCAGCAATTAATCATGTACAGGACCATTTACAGTTCCCTATGCTACAGAACTGTAATGTATCCATAAAAATTGGATGAGACTCTGATGGTCCACAGGGCATCCGATTTTTTTTCTCGCACCCATCCGATTTCGAAGTGAAATCACAGCATGCTGTGCCAAATACATGTGAGAAAAAATACGCAGATTTGCACTGCCTCATTAAGTAATATTGGTGTGTGAGTGAACCCTAATAATAATAATTAATAATATCAACAGCAATAATAATAATTTAAAAAATAACTTTTATAAATACATAATTATAAATTAATAATAATGATGATAATTTCAATAAAAAATGACTTAATTAAAAAAAATCACTTATAAATATATAAATAAATAGAAAAGAATAATAATAATAACGATAATTTCAATAAAAAAGACTTACTTAAAAAAACAACACTTTTATAAATATATAAAAAAATAGAAATTAATAAATAAATAAAATCACTTATAAATATAAAAATAAATAGAAATTATTATTAATAATAATAATAATAATAATAATAATAATAACAATAATACAAATACAAACGTTACAAGGATGTGGAAATAAAAAATATCTTTGGGTGTATAGAATAAAGACATGGCGCAATGGTTCTCATTTTTCCTTACCAGTTATTTACTTGCAATATGGTCAGCCCCGTGTCTTGTGCTAACTGTTTCTTCTGTTCTTCTGAGGGGTATGGATGCTGTAAGGAAAGAAACACAACTTTAATTTGCATTGATTGGAAATACTTTGTTGCAAGTATAAAATAATCATTTCTGCAGCTGACGATCGCTAGATTGTAACAAGTCATTGTCAGGTCCATGGACCTATGATACGTGGCGCATTTATACCATGTGAATATTGGCGGTCATTAATAAATGCAGAGACATGGCGGCTACCTGTCCGCATTGGGCAAAAAATAATTTGTGTTCAACCTTTTCCCCAAATACCAGGTTTTAGGCTGATGAGTGAACACTGGTTGTATGGAGGATGGCTTTGTGGTATGAACAGTGACTGCATTTTGCTGTGTACTCCATGCCCAACATGGAAAGAAACACAAGCCTGACAAAGAGCAGCCATAAATCAGAGTTCAGAAAGCGGGGCAGCCGGTCTCCTCGCTGCTCCTACGACATGGTTCTGTGAAAGGGCACCAGCGTCCCATCCCTGGTGTTTGCACTGCGCTGTTTGCTCAGGCTGGAATGCTCCATTGCAGATACATTAGCCCAAGTCGAACAATAAATATCATCCATTCAGCGCCGAGCAAACTTTTTTTTTTTCCCCTTCTATGAAGGAATTAGTTAGTTTAAAGGACAGCGATACAATGGGTTACATGAGTTTCCCCCCTTTTCCGAGCGTAGCCCGGATAGGAACCAGTTTATTGTTTGTGTGCCAAATGCATAGATATTGGGGCATGGAGAAAAGAAAGAGGCACTCGAATGCAATTTGTGATGCCGAGCTGAGTGTAATAGTATATAATTGTGACTAATGACATAGAAGGGTTTCTGCCTGGTAGAAACTGGCAGTCGTTACGGTGTGTCGCCAGGCGGGCGAGAGGGTGGAGGCAGCACAGGGTTAATTCTGTTTGTATGTATACCACGGGCTTTTAATATTCTGCAAATGTTAACACAGAAAGATGATAATGCCAAGTTAATATGGGTTAAGGATAAAATGAAATACATTTTTTCTGATTGCTGGGTGCTGACAATTTTTTGGCTTCCTCAGCAGCCTCTCTATTGAATCCATGTAATTACACCCAGGCTTTCCCCCTTTGTGCCCCCCTCGCTGCTCCTCCTCTCCGCCTGCCCATGCTGCTAATGACCTCCTCACTGTTATCAAAACCACTAATAGTCCTGGGCCCAGGGAAAAGCACTGATCTGGGCATATTGGGAAGCTCGGGGGGTAATTTGCATGGGGCTTGCAGGGTCCGCTCACACTCATCTCGCCCCATCACTGCTCGACTGTCAAAGACTGTGAACAGCCTGTGTGATAAATGCTACCTCTAACCCATAGACCCGCTCCCAACAATGCCACCGCCACCTATTCTCCTGGCGGTAATGGAGATAATGAATGAGCTCTGACGAGAAACCCAGCTCATCACCATCCCAGGGTGGCTGGGAACGGAGTGCCTCCAACTGCACCGAGAAAAAAAAAGGAGCCTTAATTGGCTGAAAACATCATTTAAGCAAAAAAAGGGGGGACGCAGTATGTTAATTTCACCCACTGAGAATGTGCAAAGCTGTTAACTAGTTCTGTGCACCATGACGTGGACCTCTGCTCGATTCACTGTTTAATCCCTTTGATGCAGTGCGCTCCTTAGTGGCGCTTTGGGGACTCCTTTTGGCCCGTACTTTGTGCCCTATACAGAATGAACAGTGACACAGAAAAAGAATCGATGGTAAATTGATTACAGGCTCTGCCCCTCCTGGTGCTCGGTGACATCCTGAATACGGAGAGCACCAGGATTTACCCCGCAGTGCACACAAATAAAACACCACTTTACAGGTTAGTAAACAGAAAGGTTGTCCTTGAGCGGAGATACTTTTCACTTCAGTCATTCCTCAGCCATTTTATGCCATAATGAGCTCCTAGTGGCAGCACTAAGTGTACATCTTTCCACTGGCCCTTTAAGTCCCTAACTGTGCCAACTGGACCACTGAACCGCAACAGCATGTCCGATATATGTCTAAGTAGTAATACATATACCGATTATATTGTATTATAACCCTGTGTTTAAGGCCTCATTCAGACAGACTTTTTAATGTACGTGTTTTATCTATTTTTTCAAAGATGGAAAACGTACCCATTATAATCTATGCTGCTGTTCACATGTTAGTATTGTTTTGTGGATTGTTTGTCCGTAAAAAAATCACGTAGACATGTCCGTTTTGGATTGGAGTCATGGATCAAAACTACCTGTACAAGTCTATGGGTCCGTAAAAAATCACTAACAGCACATGGCGTCAGTGTGCACTCCTTGTGCTGTTTGTGATTATCATTGTGATGAATAGGAGAAGCTGTGTAATTTATTTATTTAGTTTTTCACATGAGAAAATCACTGATGATACACTGATGGTAAAAGCTGAACAAACACTGATGACTCTCAGATACAAAACACTGATGACACTCGGATCAAAAACTCTGATGAAAATCAGATCCAAGACACTGATAAAACTGTGGTCTAAAACACTTATGAAAATCAGATCCGAAACACAGATGAAACGCGGATGCAAAACACTGATGAAACTTGGATCCAAGGCACTGACGAAACTTGGATCCAAGACACTGATGAAACTCGGATCTAAAACACTGACGAAACTCGGATCCAAGTCACTGACGAAACTCGGATCCAAGACCCTGACGAAACTCGGATCCAAGACACTGACGAAACTCGGATCCAAGACACTGATGAAACTCGGATCCAAGACACTGACGAAACTCGGATGCAAAACACTGACGAAACTCGGATCCAAGACACTGACGAAACTCGGATCCAAGACACTGACGAAACTCGGATCCAAGACACTGACGAAACTCGGATCCAAGACACTGACGAAACTCGGATCCAAGACACTGACGAAACTCGGATCCAAGACACTGACGAAACTCGGATCCAAGACACTGATGAAACTCTGATCTGAAACACTGATAAAACTCGGATCCAAGACACTGATGAAACTAGGATGCAAAACACTGACGAAACTCGGATCCAAGACACTGATGAAACTCTGATCTGAAACACTGATAAAACTCGGATCCAAGACACTGATGAAACACTCATGGTAAAAACTGAACAAACACTGATGACACTCAGATACAAAACACTGTTGAAAATCAGACCTAAAACACTGATGAGACTCAGATACAAAACAATGATGAAAATCAGACCTAAAACACTGATGACCTAAAACACTGATGAGACTCAGATACAAAACACTGATGAAAATCAGACCTAAAACACTGATGAAAATCGGATCTGAAACACTGATGAAACTCTGATCCAAAACACTGACGAAACTCGGATCCAAGACACTGACAAAACTCGGATCCAAGACACTGACAAAACTCAGATCCAAGACACTGACGAAACTCGGATCCAAGACACTGACGAAACTCGGATCCAAGACACTGACGAAACTCGGATCCAAGACACTGACGAAACTCGGATCCAAGACACTGACAAAACTCGGATCCAAGACACTGATGAAACTAGGATGCAAAACACTGACGAAACTCGGATCCAAGACACTGATGAAACTCTGATCTGAAACACTGATAAAACTCGGATCCAAGACACTGATGAAACACTCATGGTAAAAACTGAACAAACACTGATGACACTCAGATACAAAACACTGTTGAAAATCAGACCTAAAACACTGATGAGACTCAGATACAAAACACTGATGAAAATCAGACCTAAAACACTGATGAGACTCAGATACAAAACACTGATGAAAATCAGACCTAAAACACTGATGAAAATCGGATCTGAAACACTGATGAAACTCTGATCCAAGACACTGACGAAACTCGGATCCAAGACACTGACAAAACTCGGATCCAAGACACTGACGAAACTCGGATCCAAGACAATGACAAAACTTGGATCCAAGACACTGATAAAAATCAGATACAAAACCACTGATGAAACTCGAATCCAAGACACTTATGACACTCAAATACAAAACACTGATGAAAATCAGATCCAAAACACTGATGAAAATTGGATTGTTTTTTTGCATACAATAAGATCACGGATGTCTGAATGAGGCCTAAAGCTACTATGATCCAGGGGTGGTCCAGGCTTGGGGCTGTCACTCTATGTGACTACAGACTTGTAAATCTTCACAGCGCACGCTATCAGGATTCACCAGTGTCGGGAGATGGCAGGCTCATGATCACAAGTATGCAATTTGCATACATCTGGTCACATTCCGACTAGATATAGCCAGCCTTGCTCAATACACTTGCATTGAGGAAGGCCGTGCACATCTAGTCTGTATGTGACTGCATGTATGCAAATACTGGCTGTCATGCAAATTGAATTAAAAAACTACATCTGAAAACCTGGACATGTGAACACACCCCTCCGGACCCTTGAATATTGATGCAATTTGAGATACATTGTATTCACATGTACTTTGTCATTTCCTTTTTTGTCATAGGAAAAGAAAGCTAGTGTCCGTCACACGACGGGCACCTATGCTGTCCGATGGATCCCATTGACTTATAATGTCGTCTGTAGTTTTCCATCCAGCTTCTAAAATTGCTGAAAATACATTGCTACGTGGCTTCGCTAATTTTTCCATCAAATGCAATGGAATTTATGACAGAGCCCCCAATGCACATGTGATCCCAGACAAGAAAATATGTTGGTTTGTTAAATGGTCTTGTATTTATCCAGAGAAGCAAATCGGTCTAGTCACAAGGCATCCATAGAGGTTTATGTCTGTGTAACATGGCAGATGTGCCATTCAGGGATCTGAGAAAGCTGGGTGACAAGCTTTGTGCCATATACAGTTTAATTGTCATACTTAGGCCTCATTCAGACATCTGTTTTTCTCACACACCAAGAAACTTTGAACAGAGTTTGGTCCAAGTGTCATCAGTTTTTCTCGTACATGAAGAGAAAAAAAGTTTCTGCACCTCCTCTATTCTACAGTCCATGAACATTGGACCGCGCTCAGATATCTTCCTCGTGCCGTCCGATTTTTTTCACTAACAAATACACTTGCATTGTTGATTTTGATCTGACACTCAGATCAAAATCAGACATGTCTCCGCAATTTTACGTGGGCTGGTCTTTCTGTAGAAACCCATGAACATGTGAACAGCACCATAGACTTATCACAGGTACGAGCGCATTTCGCAAAAGTACGGAGAGTATTCGTACCCAAAAAACGGACATCTAAGTGAGGTCTTATTGTCACCTGGCTTTCCCAGAAACAGATATAACTTCGGTAACCTACTGCATATATTTCCTACTCCTTATAATCTTACAAAGATCTGTGATCCAGACAATGCACAAATAATGCCTACGGCAATCTCGTATGACTGCAGTCCTCACTCATCTGATATAAATCTTGACCGATCTTGTTCTTCCAAATTAGACACTCATTATACTTTATTGCACTTTCCATGCTACAAATTGCTGCATTCATTACTTGGAGAAGTAGCAAAGGTAAGTATGAGTAGTGTTGTTGCAAGCTAGTAAATATTGACTAATACTGTCCTAATTTGTATCACAAGAACATAAGTGCAGCAACGATGTAGAACATGTGCAAAGAGCTTGTGACAAAGCGGGGTTAAATATCCTGCAGCAGAACGGAGTTCCTGGCACCTGTAGATCCTGGTAGCGCTTAAGGAGTTAAACTTATCCGAGGACGCATGCGTAAAAGAAGTGTGAGGAGGAAGGCAGAACGATTGCATAAAGAGAGCCGGTGTGGGAGGCCACATCTCATATTAGAGATTATAATGCAAAATATGGGAACACACGATCAGCGTGGGCGTAATTAAATTAATTAGCGATATAAAGCACTCTGAGGGAAGTGTCTCCACACACAGAGGTATATGGATAAAACAGGTTTTAAATATTTAGTAGGAAGCCATCTGCTACATGCTGGTTTGTTCCTGAGAAATATAAATAAATAGATTTTATGTCTAAACCCTTGTGCATGTCCCCTGCCTCCGACGAGGTTACATTTACCTCCCCGTGACATCGGGAGTACGGCGCGGCCACCTCGCTGGATTGTACGTTCCTTTGGCTTAGGTGAGGCATCTCTGGGTGGTAGGACTGTATGTGACTAATTAAAGCACTAATACTTGCTTCTCTCTGGATTTCGGCTCGCACACACTCCAGCTGGCCAGACATCTGACATGGCCGCATGACTCGTTCCTCATGTGATTTTCCTGATCATTGTCCAAACTATTTTGAAGGTATACGGGCTTGGGTAGTGGTGCAGCCCATAGCCACCAAAGAAATGCAAAAGAAAACAAAATTACATATGACGTTTGCTGTCAATCATCAATTGTGGGGTGTTTCCAGTACTGAGGGGCCAACTGGACTTTGGTTTCTTGCAGAAAAATATTCTGGGAGCCCACCCTCCATCTACACGGGACCGGATCTATCATTGATAAGGTTGAATGGATCAGCCCAAAAGACATAGACATCAAGGGCCGATGCAGATGACCATTCTCTCTCCACCCAAGAGAATTGATCTGATTACACTAATCATACTCTGATCAGAGTGGGATCCGATTTTCTCAGATGTGGAGAATTAAAAAAAAAAGTTTCTCCATTTAGTTTGTTCGTGAAAATGTCATCGGTCTGATATTTTCCATGGTCCCATAGACATCACTAGGGGGGTGCCATCCAATTATCGGAGGCAAATTGTGAATGTTGCGATTTTTTTCCTTGGACCACTCGGAACAAAAAATGAACATGTGCGCGGTCTCACTGAATAACATTGGTCCGAGTGCGATCTGATGTTTTGACAGAAAATACGGTCGTCTGCAAGAGTCCTAATAGTGAATGATCGTCAGCTCCATATGGGCTTGTCTGAGCTTATTGTGTCATAACCTGAGGGTATCGGAAGATTGTGTTGTACGTAGACCAGTTCCCTCTTGCCTACAAAGATGCCCCGAAGATCTTACTGCCTCATTCTACATAACTGAAGACCCTCCATGTGTTGATGTTGTGTGGTGCCTCCGTATGGCACCATATTACTGAGATGTTCTCCTAAGAAAATGCTGGAAAAAAACTATAATAAGTGAAAAAGCATTTCTTAAATTTCCACATGTAGCCTCAGGGTTGTTTTCATGGAAAACATGGATTGGTCGGTTCAGATTTTACTTGTTTATGACAGATGGAAGCATCACAAGGATGTCTGTTGTCCACTCATTTCACAACACCCTCATGGAATCTCTAGCATATACAGTACAATCACTTTAGTGGAGGTTGTCAGGTTACCTTGGATCATCAAACATTTATCTTTATTATATATATTGTATATACACAATACTGTACAAAACTTTTAGGCAGGTGTGGAATAAATATTCAAAAAATAAAAGTGTTAATAGTTTATTTGTATCAATTAACAAAATGCAAAGTGAATGAACAAAAGAGAAATCTAAGTAAGATCAATACTTGGTGTGACCGCTCTTTACCTTCATAGCATTACTTCTTCTAGGTACACTTGTACTTGCACACAGTTTTTGAAGGAACTCTGCAGGAGGTTGTCCCAAACATCTTAGAGAACTAACCACAGATCTTCTGTGGATGTCACTTGTACCAATCCTTCTTCCTTTTCATGTAATCTCAGACAGACTGGATGATGTTTAGATCAGGCCATATCATCAGTTTTGATCCAATTGATGGATTTGCACAGGTGACATCCACAGAAGATCAGTAGTTAGTTCTCCAAGTTGTTTGGAAAAACCTTCCTGCCGAGTTCTTTCAAAAAACTGTGTACAAGTGCAAGTACCTAGAAGAAGTGATGATGTTTTGAAGATAAGGGACGGTCACACCAAATATTGATGTGATTTAGATTTAATAAACTTTTGCTCCGTACTGTATATACAGAATAATTTTATATATCACTCCTAGATAGTTATATATAAATTATCTTTTCTAATCTCCATGTAATGTTTTGTGTCCGGTTTTCTGTTAATACCAGTAAGATACTTATTTTTTTCTTATAATGTTTTTCTAATTCTTTACCAGCCCGGAAATGGTAACCGCCATGCCTGAAAGATGCAACAAGAGCATGGAGGTTAAGCCATTATCCAATCCCAGGAGTTGCGTTATCACAAGGCAGTGCTGTAATGCCTCAGTACCTTTGCGGGAACATGCTCTTTTAAAAGCTCATTACTAGAAACCCGCTTTTTCTCAAGGGCATTATGTGTCCAGTAGGCCTCATTTTAAGCATCTCAAACCTTCACTGTCAGACTATCGGAGCAAGCACTTTTATTTTTACCTAGGTCCACTTCCACTCAACTATCTGCATGCGGCAGCATTAACCCTTTGGAAACGCCTCTCCATTGATTCGCACTGTCCTAGGAGAACGTAGTAGACATTAAATTAAATCACCACGGCACGTGCTAACCCGATGAGCAAGATTGAATTACAGTTCTATTATAATTTGATTTATCAAGCCGAAATTGCATTTCATACACTGTGTTTGGGTGTAAACACCTATATAGCTCCATGTGTTGGTATTACGAGTCGTCTAAAAATGGAAAAGGTCAATACACACATCGGTGCGTTGCCACTTCCCAACTTCAGAGAAGTGGCGTTGCACTTTAGTGGTCTAAAAAGTTTTTGATCTACCCTAATTGCATGAGTTTGGATACTCTAGTTTCCTAGATTGGGTATAAGCGCTTAGAGTAAAGTCAGCAGGACTGGTCGATCACATTGGATAGGTATGGGGATGGTCCTCAACATGATAGCGAGGAGAACAGATTGTTCTTCCTGGTGTTGAGTAGTGCCGGGAGCGGGTAACTTGCCTCTGCCTATACCGAACACATGAACGCTTGGCCCTGCATATGTATGGGGGAGGGGAGATATAGGTGATCAAGTGCTCCCATCAGTATGGCTCCGGCTAAGGCTGGGGTCACACCACCGTATTTTCTCTCATCCGAGAGAATCTGGCTGATTATGTTAATGACACTCTGGTCAGAGTTTGATCAGAATTTGATCACAGTGTGATTTGATCTTCTAGGATGTGGAAAAGATTGGGAAAAAAAATTGTCCCCATCTTCTCCATTGTGTCAGATCGTTAAAATCGCACCACACTCAGATGTCATCCGAGTGCAATCCGATGTTTTCCACGGACTCATTGACTTGGATGGCCGAGTGCGATCTGAATATCAGATGCAAATTGTGCATGCATTCTCTGTCCGAGGAAAAAAATCAGATGTGTGCATGGCCCCATAGACTAACATTGTCCGAGTGGGATCTGAAAATACGGTCGTCTGCACGAGCCCAAGCTGTGAGTTTACACAGCGCCTTGGAATATGTTGGTGCTATATAAATAACAGCTAGTAAGCAATTTGTGACGTTTATGTCATTGAAGCTTCTACATGTTACTTGGGGGTGGACATACTATTGATGCAATCTATGCAGTCACACAGGGGCCAAAGAAGTAAGGGGGTCACATCCACTTTAAAATCAGTAAACAGCTACGGTCACAGACACATTGTTGAACTGCAAAGGGCCCATGTACTGTCCTTGCACCAGGGTCCTCTTCTATGTCCCCCACTGATGTTCCTTATGGATGTGGAGGATGGACCCAGACAAAATACGGCCTTTTCCCTTCTCCAATGGGGTATTGTAACTGTAAAACACATTAATGGATGAGCATACTCAGTGTGTTACAGGAGCCCCCCTTTCTCTAAGGGGCGACAGTAAGAAAATCGCAACTAAACACAAATATTTCAGTTTTGTTTCTATTTGTGGAGGGAATGAGACTCTTGCATTAAATGCCACTTGATATCTGACATGGTCTCTGCCGGTAACCTGATTTGGGACTTTATTAGGCTGATAGTAATGGATGAGGGTAGTGCGGATCAGAAGTCCCAGAGGAGAAGAGCAGGAATAGTCGGCACGTTGTCCAGTGCAGCACAATACACCCCGGATTGTACATGTTCTGTGACAGGTCCATAAGTGAGCACACGAGAGGATTCACGCTGCAGCACCCCTCCGCCATCACCCGGACTCAGCACATCCACAGCACCCAGTCAGCTCGGGGCGCAGGGCAGAAGAAGCAGGCCAAGGGCTCTGCCAGGGATCAGCAATAATCCCAGCCTCAGGCTCTGCCATCCTCCAGATAAGCTGCAACTTCCCTTCAACTGATGAATGCTGAAAAAATCCAGCACCCAGAGGTGCTGAAAGAAGCTGGGATGTCTGTCAGCAGCGAAAAGCCTGGCAACTCTCAGACTAGCCTGACAAGCCGAGCAAAGTCTTTCCGCCATGCTCATACTATCATACTCTTTGTTCTGTGCCATTAAGCAGCATTGCTTGATTCTGCATGAGGATTTTCAGTGCACAAGTCTCTTATCATCATCTTCAGAGCACAGTTGCCTCCTTGCAGATCTAGTACTGATCTGGTATGAGGCGGCGTGCGCTGTGGGTGTGTAGATCACTTCTGTAAATGGGTTTATATTGTGCCTGAGCAGAGAGGCAGCAGCGTGAGAAGTGCTGAGGTTGTGCAATGTGCCGGCTCCAGGTATCCCTGGGCGGCTGCGGATAATATGAATTCTCTCCTTTAGTTGATCAACCTATTCTGGCCTCCACTCCTCTACATTGACTAGGAGCAAAACTCTGTGTGCTCAAGGTGCTGAGTATTATTTATCAGGGCTTCTGATAGTTGTAACCCTCCATTATTCTTATAATGGCTGATGACCGCTATAACTGGACAAGTGCTATCCGTTGTTTTGACAGATAGCACTTGTACGCGTGTTATTCTATGGGACTGTGCACATGTCCGATTTTGTCCTCGTACCGAGTCGTCCAAGCAAAAAAAAAACGCAGCATGCACAACGTGCCTCCAAGAGTCGGATGGCACTCACCAATTCATATCTATGGGTCCATGATGACATCCGAGGGTGGAAAAAGTGGAGAAACTTTTTTTTTTCTTCTTTCCACCTCTGAGAAAATCGGATCAAACTCTGAACAAACTCTGAACAAACTCTGAACAAACTCTGAACAAACTCTGAACAAACTCTGAACAAACTCTGAACAAACTCTGAACAAACTCCGATCAAACTCTGATTAGCATAACCGGGTCGATTTTCTCGGATGGAGAGAAACAAGTCATCTGCACTTGACCTAAGGGTCAAAACTTCACACTGTACTAATTACTAGAAAACAAAATAAGCCAATCAAAATTCTAAAATGCCATGTGATCACTTGAGACGTGGTGGTGGGAATGTCATGTTGTAACTGTATGGCTACATTCATCTAGGTAATGTGCAAGTGTGTAAAATGGACCTTTGTAATCCTTCTATAGTAGAGTAGGTTTCCCATCCAGCAAACATACGCCTGGATCATACTATTTAATAAAAACATAAAAGATGGACATAGCGGAACAAGTTTTAAAAAAAACAGATCATTTGGGCTCCACAACTCTGAGCTCTCTGACACTGCCCAACTGTCTGCTCATAGTCCCCGAATATGTTCTCTGATTACTCGTACACATTGCAGAAAAAAGTTCTTATCCAATGGGTGCGATTTACGGAGCAAGAAGCTTCCAAAACTGGCCCCCATGCTGATTTCACATTTTGGACCCCTTCATGTTTTGTTTTATCATTTTAAATGATTATAAATAATAACTCCAACAAAGTTTTCATAGATTTTGTTACAAGTGTTTCCGGTTACTTTTTTATTTTGTACTATTTTGGACATATAAGTTTTTCTTCTATAAACAAGCCTATATAAAAACGCCACAGAAAAGGTCGTACCCGGAACAAGCTGAAATTTCAGAAAAATGCTACCCACCCCAAAAGAATTCCTGTGGCATGGACCTTAGAGTTTTTGAAGCAAAAATTCTCCAATCAAAACTCATTTTATTTGAATTCGTAGTTTTTGAAGTTTTCTGCTCCAAAAAGTTTAGATAAAAACTCAGTGTGAACACACCGTTAGGTTATATTAATACAACATCTTTTCAGGTAGATTCTGCCTGGAACTCACCTAAAAATGTGCTAAAAAAACACCAAACAGAATGCACATAGGAATAGCAAATAAAAGCAACTTGCTCTGCATGTGTTCAGTCTTTTTACCGTTTCGGGTTTCCAAACCCATGAAGATGTAAGCTGACCAGAATCTGCTCACTGATATATACAATTTAAAAAAAAAACGGCGACGTCAAAGCCATTGCAAAAAACACCAGAAAAGATATTAAAAAGACGCTTGAGAAAAAAACACTGCTGGCATTTTCCTGGAGCGTATTTTACAGGAAAAACTCAGTGGGTACACTGGCACCTAAAAGACACCGTATGCACATAACCTAAGGCGGGGGGATATAGCAGCGTATCTTCATTCAAGAGAATCGCGCCGATTATGATAATCCCACTCTGATCATGGTTTGATCATAACGTGATACCATTTTCTCAGATAAGGAGAAGATGGAAAAAAAATGTCTTCTCTTCTCCATTGTGTAAGTCCGTGGAAATGATTTTTTTCCACGGACCCATTGACTTGCATGGCTGAGTGCCACCCGTATATCAGATCCATCTCGGGCATGGCATGTTTTTCCTCGGAGGAAGAAATCTGATATGTGCACGGACCCATAGAATAATATTGGTCAGTGTGAGATCCAGTGTTTTGTCAGACCGAAAATACAGTCGTGTGCGTGAGCCCTTAACGTGACATCTGATTACAGAGCTATTAAAAATGCCAACAAGAATGCCATGAAAAGTCTACTTTTTCCCCCGACAAGCAATGCGCTGGATTTATTAATATTGTGCCACTTTCTTTAGGCTCAAAGTATTTGTGCAAACTACACTAGGAAAGTGGTAGTGTAAGAAAAAAGTATTATTTCCACCGAGGAGTGCCACATTTACTATAGGGTGTGTGGCACTGTGATAAATTTAGCTTAGCCCATTGAGTATTATCCGGTCTTAACTTTAGGACAGTAGTAATCTCCTAGTGTCTACGGTCCGGACATATTAGCACCCTGATAAGCAAATCACAATTCTATTCACAATGCGGGTCATCAAATATAAAGGTAAATGATGACACCAGTGTGCACGAGCTATTTGCACTTTTTGCACTTTTTTAACCCCCTATGTTGTCAGTAGACAAGAAGGGTTCATAAACAAGGAACAATCTCAGTTCCTTGTTCCAGCAAGCACTGGAAAGGTTAGAAATGTAACCATTGCTCGGGGATATTATTGAAAGACAACACACCCAACATTTTGTATTTTTTTTAATTACATCAACAGAATGGCTGATTTCCAAGATTTCTTAGTCCCCAAATTTTTAGATCAGGTCCGGACATGGAGAAATGTCATTGACCTCTGATCTCAATGCACCTTTACTCCTATTGGGCACTTGCTAAATGTCAGCAGGAGGTCAGATGTCAGCCCGGAGGAACACAACTAACTAGCAACTAAAATAACTTCCTAGCCAACCCAAAATAAATAATGCTGCCAACCGGAAACATACTGGCAGATTTTACCAGCAAGCCATAATCATAAGCAGGATACAGCCGGCCTGGTTAGGCAGTTACGATGCCGGTAGACACAATATTTTTCTTTCTTCATATTGTGAAGCCCAATAAAATAATGAAGCAGAAGGACCCAGAAGGCCACGGTTTCCCAATTTATTAGATTGCTTAAACTAAAGATTTTTTTTGAAGACACAAAAAGGTTAATCTGATTATGGTTAGAGGCTAAACCTACTAAGCTGAATGAGGCCTGCAACATATGTTCCAGCGGAGTGGTAGATGAAAGAGGATCTTCTAGACTAGAGGCCTACAGGGTTCAAGGCTGGCAATTAGGGAGAACGTCCACTCTACAGATAGGACTTCCCAGCTGATTTGTATCTTTCTCAGTTTACCGTCTTGCAAAATCCCTGCATTGCACTGGTCATACACATTGGAGAGCTGCCGGCTGAGCGTTCAGCTGACGGCTCTCTCTCCCAGATCTCCCATACACATTACATGGTCGTCCAATCCCACCAAAACTGTCAGGTTTGGGTGATTTTTATGTAAGACAGTAGGTAATGCAACAACCTGTCTATGTCACTACTAACGTTAACTCAGACGGCTGACTTGAGGCCTCAAGCAAACAACTGTATTAAGGGTTCTTAGCTCCCACAGAGCTCTAGGGTGTATTACCAGAACTTCAAATGTCTCCGATATTAATAATACATCAGGCTGCATATTACTGTGTAAACCGCTCCTGATCAAATTCCTATATTGTCCATTGATAAAGTTTATCTCCTTTTATTAAAGTACCCTAAGGGCGCAGTCAGACGGCCGTATAACATGGACTGACCGATGGCTCTCCCAATCCAAGCGTACAGCTGCATAGAAATACATGAAGCTGCCACGCTCAGGTTGAGAGAGCAGACGGCTTGCAACCCTCATCCGAGTTATACGGCCGTCTGACTGCGCCCTTAGGGTCCTTTAATATAAGTTGATAGACTTTATCAATGAATGATATAGTATCAAATGATATTTGATCAGGAGGTGTTTACACAGTAATATATGGAACCGTATGCAGTCTGATGCTTTAATAAAATCGGAGGCACTTGAAGTTCTGGTAATACATCCTAGAACGCTATGGGAGCTAAGAACCCATGAATGCAGTTGTTTGCTTGAGGCCTGAAGTTACCCCTTTATTAGACTAAAGGCCCACATACACAAGAGATATCTGTCAGCAGAATGATGGTTCTCTATGAGAACAGGCTGGGTTTCTCTATGATAGAGCCGCAGCCAGACTCTGGCGTTAGCTTATCTCAGGGAAGACAAAAGGATGGCAGTCCGCAATCAAACAAGTTGAATTCTTCATTCCCCAACATCATCTGTAGGGGGAGAATCAGGAGGCCCCCAAACACATTAGACTGTCGGTGTATAGTGGCGGGTTCGGCTGATATTAATCTAATGTGTATAGGAGCCTTAAATCCATTACTAGGTTTTGCCACCTAATCTGAGAGCAGCATGATGTAGGTGCAAAGACCCTGATTCTAGCAATATGTTACTTACTGTCCTTCGATGTAGTCCAACCACACCCCCACCCATGATTGACAGCTTTCTGCCTATGCACAGTACACACAGAAAGTTGCCAATCAGTGGTGTGGATGGGGTTATACAGAGCTCAGCATTCAGAGCACTGCTAGATCTGCAGCAGAGAAAACTGTTTTTAATTAAAGCTGCAGAACCCAATAAAGAAAGTGGTACATCGCTGGAATCAGGGTCTCTGCCCGTAGATCTTGCTACTCTCAGATGGGTTCAAAAACCTTGTGACAGATTCTATTTAAAGTTGACAAACATGGACAATTCCAACCATAGGGAACATTTCGGCAGATGAAATTTAACAACCAACTGGTGACACACCAACTTTACCGGCCAATATACTTGAACGTGGATGACTCGGAACCAGACCATCAGTTGTTCAGAATGCAAATCAATGTCTATGTAATGTGTAAGGCCACCTAAACGGCCAACTTTGATGGAACCTACCAACTAATGCTTATGGAGGCATCCTGACTCTTCCTTGATGGAAGATGTCAAAGGGAATAAGGTTTGGGCAGTTGGATTTCAAGACTATTTTGTTTTCAAGGAGATAAGCCAACACCAGGGGAGTTTTGGCAGAGATCTAGTTTCCTCTTCCTACTGAAAACGCAGGAACTATCAGGAAGTCTGAGCATGCATATGTATGGGAGGTTGGCAGAGATAGCTGCCAGCTAAATGAGCCTTCATGTGACAGCTATGTAATGTGTATGACCGGCGGCAGTCTAATAGAGGGCTGCCCCGGGACACAATAGACCGCTACCAGGTTACCTCTGCTTTGATTTCTCCCGTTCGTTCCTAGACTGGTGTCACTTATTTTGGAGGCTGGCCTCTTTAGTACTTGTGAACTGTCAGGTCGACCATGAAAAGGCGACTGTATGTAAACAGATCCAGAGCATAATGGGGCACCATTCACATTGTAATACAGGACGGTCATTGTTTTATATCATGTGAAGTGAATAAAATGGCTGGCTCGGTGATGGTTTGATTCCATACTGATATTTGGCTGCAATCCATTGTTTTCTTATCGGCATTTTTTGTTCGGAGTGCTCCATTTCTGTCCGTATGATGATCTGAGCTTGAGTAAACATGTTCTTTGAGCTTCACTTAGTAATGTGAGGGGATCTGCTGGGCCATGGAGCAGGATAAGGGGACCTTTTTTCTTAAGCACTGAGCTTTGAAGAATTCCTGCCTATACAATGCAGAGTGACACGCTGGAAGAGATAAACCTGCCTGTTGTCTTTTGTGCTTGTCTGTTGGATTCTTCTGTTGACCCTCTGGCCATTAGCCAAGGTAATATGATATTACAAGGTTCCTTTCATGACCTATCCTGTCACCACCTCAAGCAACCATTAGTCGTCATCTATGGGCCCATCGGAAAGCCTCAAATACACCAAGAAGAAAAAAAAACAAAAAGCAGAGTGTCCTATTTTATCTCTAAATCTAATCCCACCTTATGTTCTACCTGGATCCTCCGACGCATTCCATTAAGTCTCACATACATAGTTTAAGAGAACCGTAGGATGGAGCTGGAGTCCTTCCCAAACCTTCCAACGAGACCTAAAATACCTTTTTTTTCAGATATTGGGTAAAATGGAAAATTAGAAAACTAACTAAATGAAAGAGCTTTAGCTATGGCAGACATGGCCAAATACAGAACATAGGGAGGGAATATACGCCAGTGACATTGATTGACAGTTCTTTTGTCTATACATACCCATATACATTTTACAGTACAGTACAGGGAAATAAAGATCTGTTCAGTCTTCGGCTAAGCCTCCACAGCAACATATGGACGCCCAATAAAATTATACCTGTTCTAGGTGTTTCCCTATGAAAACATTTATTGGTCATGTGTTGTCTGTTTTCATCACAATTTTGGCAGCACTGGATGAACTTCTATATATAAAACTCTCCCCCAATAACAGGTGCCAGGGAGAAATGGATCGGGCAGTTAGATGTCAGCATGCCCAATCCTTTGTTTCCTGAGTAAAGATAGGTTGATGCCTCAAGTGGTGGCATCTCCCCTTTCCCTTGAGAACACTTACACACTGAGCCAAGTATGCAGGTGCAAAGGAAAGCTATCAAATGTATATAACCAGCTTTAGTCTTAAAGAATAACTACATTTATTTTGTTTAACGATCCTCCAGGCATTACAAAGTTATTTTTTTTACTTAATTACCTTATTTTACTTCCTTCTGTCCCAAACACCATGCTGCAGTGCTGTCTGAATGTCCAGTTTTATGCTCCTTTAGAAGCTCCTTTCAACTGCTGCTCAGAAATGACTTCACTATATTCAAACAAACAGGTTGTGTACAAGAAGAATAGAAAAACGGCCTTGAAGAATCCGAGTATCTACCAGTTTGTAAGCATTTCTTCTGGTGTAGTGGTGAGCTGATGTCCCCTTTTTTTCTTAGTCTCTGTCTGAGCCTCTGTGATCTTCACCCCTGTACTCAAACATTGGTCAATTCCCCTACTCTCATTGAATACAGTGCAGGGATCTTGCTGAGCAGCAGTTGAAAGGAGCTAATAAAGGAGCATCAATCTGGGATTGAAATAGTACTGCAACACAGTGTTTGGGAGCGAAGGAAGCAAAATAAAGTAATGAAGTGTGATATAAAAATTCATAACTTTGCAACACATGGAGAATAATTAAGACCAGCTATAATCTGCGTGGGATTGGAGCAGTAATTGTTTTATCTCCTTATAGAACCGTCACAGGTGATATGACGTAGAACATACTGTTTATTGAATCAATCGGCTGTCTATGAAATGTATAGACATGAAGGATCCTCCTGAGTGAGCGACACCCATTGTAGCTACTCTCTGTCTAATAAAGGAGGGTCATAAAGATTGGAACTACCTCTATTAACTAATCCTTAATTGGATTTTCGAAAGTAGATTTTCTTAACTAGACATTCGCTTTAATGTTGACCAGCTCAGATGAAGAAATGTAATAGTCTACCCTGCTGCCCATTACATCATAGATTGGATATCATTATCCAGGTATATTAGAAATCCCTGAATGAAACGTAAAGATTTCTATGAAAAAGAGGATAAGAATAAATACGCGATCGTAGCAACATTCTATATAAGTGTCCAATAGCCAAGATCTGGATGCAGTACACACATTTCTATCATAACATTTGCAGGAGAAAGTGCTTCGCTGCTCATTGATCCAAACCCAATTGATGTCTATTATAGGCTGATTAAATGGGGCAACATTATTTTTTTGAATCAGTCACCCTCTGCCATTTTAGAAAGTGAACTTTTTGCTCTGCAAGGAAAATTGCTCGGATAAGCGCTATAAATCTGAAACCACTGATTTGATGTGATGTATTCATTTTTAAAAGTTCACCTAATCCCTCACGTGAATAATGCTTCTCACATATATCTACCCAAGGCTGATTCCAGAAGATAGCTCAACTCAATGATCTCTTCCCTTGGCATCTACACAATTAACATTCCTTCATTGCACATCAGCAGCATGTTAAATTTTACCTAACAACCTCAATGGGTGCCTATAATCTCATCACATTATATGAAGCATGTCCAATAAAAAGAGCATTGACAGTCACTTTAGCACAATATAGTCAAGAGGTTTCATCTGCAATGGCCCAGAGAAAGATGGAGCAACGTCATTAAAGCATACCTTGCCCCAGCCGCTGCTTGGCAGGCTGATGAATGCCAAGATTTCTCAAAAACTTCTAACAAGTAAGACTATAGAAGCCTTTTTATTTGTAAACTAATGAGGTGTTTCAGCTTCTATATCATAATTTAACATGGCTGTGATAAATATAGTATACTTATTTTCAGAGGGGGCAGATATTTTGGGGACTAATTTAAAATTTAGATATAGTATTAACCCATGAAGACCATTGACATTATGCCAAGTTGCCCAGTAGCAGGTTCCACAGCCAGTTAGTAACTACATGCTATCTAGAGTTATAATGAAAGCTGGCCATACAAATTACATATTAGATGGCTGTTCGGCCGACAACCATCTCAGTCGACTCTCCGAAACACAGGAGTGCTCGTTCAGCTGGCAGCAAGCTCAGCCAACTTTCCGAAACACAGGAGTGGTCGTTCAGCCAGCAGCCATCAGTTAGTAACTACATGTTATCTAGAATTATAACTAAAGCCGGCCATACAATTAGATGGCCATCGGCCGAATTAAACTTTGGCCAATTGTTCAGCCAATTGTTCGGCCAACAACCATCTCAGTCGATTCTCCGAAACACAGGAGTGCTTGCTCAGCTGCCAGCCACCTCAGCCGACTCGCCCAAACACAGGAGTGCTCGTTCAGCCAGCAACAATCTCAGACAACTCTCCCAAACACAGGAACCCTTGTTCAGCCAGCAGCAATCTCAGACAACTCTCCCAAACACAGGAGTCCTTGTTCAGCCAGCAGCAATCTCAGACAACTCTCCCAAACACAGGAGCCCTTGTTCAGCCAGCAGCAATCTCAGACAACTCTCCCAAACACAGGAGTCCTTGTTCAGCCAGCAGCAATCTCAGACGACTCTCCCAAACACAGAAGCGCTTGTTCAGCTGGCAGCCATCTCAGCCGACTCTCCCAAACACAGGAGCGCTCGTTCAGCTAGCAGCAATCTCAGACGACTCTCCCAAACACAGGAGTGCTCGCTCAGCTGGCAGCCATCAGAGATGACTCTCCCAAACACAGGAGTGCTCGTTCAGCTGGCAACCATCTCAGACAACTCTCCCAAACACAGGAGTGCTCGTTCAGCTGGCAGCCATCAGAGATGACTCTCCCAAACACAGGAGTGCTCGTTCAGCTGGCAACCATCTCAGACAACTCTCCCAAACACAGAAGCGCTCGTTCAGCTGGCAGCCATCAGAGATGACTCTCCCAAACACAGGAATGCTCGTTCAGCTGGCAGCCATCAGAGATGACTCTCCCAAACACAGGAGTGCTCGTTCAGCTGGCAACCATCTCAGACAACTCTCCCAAACACAGGAGTGCTCGTTCAGCTGGCAGCCATCTCAGACAACTCTCCCAAACACAGGAGCGCTCGTTCAGTCGAGCAATTCTGTGTTCTACATGAGAAAGCCACTAAATGACACGTTGACCATCTGCTTAACTCTGGGAGAACAATGTGATCAGCAGTCAGAAATCAGACATACCTAACTGACATCTCTCCCAACCATCAGTTGGCCAGCAGTCCCATACACATTAGACCATCGGCCGGCGGGTTTACTCAATATTACTCTGTGTATGGGTGGCTTTAGGCTATGTTCACATTTCCATTAGGGATACGTTTGTAACGGATCCAGTTGAAAATAGTAACGGAAATGACCGGAAAAGGTTTAATAAATGGAAACCAATGTTTGACCGATCAGTTTACTAATGGATACTTTGGTATCCGATTGTATCCGTTTTTGATCCGTTTGGAAAGGATGCGATTTTACTAGAGGTTTTTCTAAACACTTGTAATGATCTGGCCTTGCACAGAGCTTAAAAATGAATCCAGTAAATGGGAAGCATAATAGATGGTTATCTGATATGATCCGTTTCCATTGGACTTTAACAATAAAAACAAAAAAACAAAAACAGAATTGTCCGTTCTGCCTGTTATCTGTTTTTTTGTGGACAGTAATAAAAAGTTATGCAGACTGCACAAAACTGTATTGCAGACTGAATGGATTCAAACTGGAGATATTAAAAAAAAACACTAATGAATGGATCATATAAGTGAACATTTTATTTCCTTTTTTCTGTTCCTCAAGCAGATCAGGATATATCAAATCAAATGGAACCGTGAATGATCATAGTCTATCTAGAAAGTCTAGCTATTTCTCAAGTTTTGTTACGTTTAGTAAAGGGGCTTTATTGAGGAATAGAGGTTTTTGTTTGCACCAAATTAATCAAAATGACACAAGCGGTTCATGATTTTTGTGCAAAATAAAAAATGCTCTTCATTTCTTTTGACTTTTTAACACAAAAAGTCACATGTTCCATTTAAATGTAGTAAAATTTGCCACAAAATTTCAGACAGAAATAAAATCACCCCTGGTAGAAACTGGAGTACATTTGTGACAATTGTGCAACTTTTCAAAAGGTTGCAAACGATGAATCGAAAACATCTGGAAACCCTAAACTCTGCCCATTATGGTGAACTAAATTAAAAAAACAGGTGAACAACACATAAAGAAGTGGCTTTAGAAAAGACGCAAATGGAAAGATGAATATGGTGCAGGAGAAAAGCGCCAAATACTAGGAAAAAAACGGGCGCAAATGCAATAATTAATCGGGTCCTCAGCGTTGCACTTTGCCTACACATCATATATACAGGGAGTCACCTGGTTTGTCAGACAGCTGTGTTTGTTTCAGAACTAGAGAATAGTGAAGTTTATCTTACCGGCACGCTGTTGATCATTGGTAAAGAGGGCGATATAAAGCTCAGAGATGCTACAAACTCTGTTCATCCTGCTCCAATCCTCAGTTTTTCCCAGCAAGTGCAAAACCTTATCCATGTCAGATATCTATATGTGATCCAATTTTCGTAGACGGAAAGAATGGAGCAGGTGGAGAATCTTTTTTCTTCTCTCCATCTCCAAGAAAAACTCCAAGTGTAGTCCTATTTTCACGGACTGAAAGAATGGAGAAACTTATTTTCTTTATCTCCACTCCCGAGAAAAACTGATGCCTCTCTGATCAAACTGTGATCAGAATAATCGGACCGTTTTTCTCGGAAGGAGAGAAAACGGTCGTGTGCACCTACTCAGCTCATTTTAATAATCTGCCTGGAAGTTTGTGACTTCTAGCTCTCTTTTTCTTAGCTCCTCTCAGCTGATTGATGACAACAGATCACATTAAAATTGTGCAGGGAAACAAAGACGCTGTGTAAAAGCCAAACGATGCAACATTTTTAACGAAACCTAATTGCAAAAATGATTGCAAACAAAAAAAAATTGGCCCCAAGGATAGACAAGACATTTGGCATGAAATAAATGAATGCATCTACATCTCAGCATTGCATCTGATTGTGCAGTATTTAGTGGAGCCCCGGAGTCCCCACATCGATGCTCTAAAATTAGAAAGACGTAAAGCACCAAACCCAGCCGGCTGCCCCCTGTTTACACCTGCACCAATGAGCCTCTTACACACCACAACATAACAAGGTATTACACGGCTGAGTGCGCACAATGATTCTGCACCGCGTGCAATTCCATCATTCATTGCACAGTAGAGGGTGGTTGGTCTCCCAATCCTCTCTTCCCATTGCTTGCCGCTTAACCCTACAATCAGCCCCCGAACACATTCTGCCTGTCATTGAATTCAACGCTGCGTTACCCAAAAGGAAAACTAATCCTTCAGGTGTGGTGGTGAAATACTTGTTTTATGAGGTGAAGTGCAGCTTATTCTGTCTTTATCTGAATCCACAAGTGTGAACCGACAGCTTCCAAACCACAGTGAACAAACAGTGACGTTTAAGTGCCGTGCGAGGCATTTGTTTAAGGAATTGTGGTTAACGGTGAAGATTTCCCATCAATATAAACAGCCTCGGATGTGACCGAACTCGCGACACCATCATGGCACCCCGAACATTGTCAACAGAAGGCGTCACACTACATATTGAGGATTTGCTGAGGAACCGAACTGCAAATCCCCAGGAGTTTACAGTATTGTGCAAGTGAATGGGCTTTTCAAAATACCATTCCCATGTTGCGGGAAATATCTGCACGAAAATGAAAGCGTGCTGCCGATATTCAGATCTGCATGAAAATGAGAGCGTGCTGCCGATATTCAGATCTTCATGAAAATGAGAGCGTGCTGCCGATATCCAGATCTGTAGGAGAATGAAAGCGTGCTGTCGATATCCAGATCTGTAGGAGAATGAAAGCGTGCCGCCGATATTCAGATATGTAGGAGAATGAAAGCGTGCTGCCGATATTCAGATCTGTAGGAGAATGAAAGCGTGCTGCCGATATCCAGATCTGTAGGAGAATGAAAGCGTGCTGCCGATATTCAGATATGTAGGAGAATGAAAGCGTGCTGCCGATATTCAGATCTATACAAAAATGAAAGCGTGCTGCCGATATTCAGATCTGTAGGAAAATGAAAGTGTGCTGCCGATATTCAGATCTGCATGAAAATGAGAGCGTGCTGCCGATATTCAGATCTGTAGGAGAATGAAAGCGTGCTGCCGATATTCAGATCTGCATGAAAATGAAAGCGTGCTGCCGATATTCAGATCTGTACGAAAATGAAAGCGTGCTGCCGATATTCAGATCTGCATGAAAATGAGAGCGTGCTGCCGATATTCAGATCTGTAGGAGAATGAAAGCGTGCTGCCGATATTCAGATCTGTAGGAGAATGAAAGCGTGCTGCCGATATTCAGATATGTAGAAGAATGAAAGCGTGCTGCCGATATTCAGATCTATACAAAAATGAAAGCGTGCTGCCGATATTCAGATCTGTAGGAAAATGAAAGTGTGCCGCCGATATTCAGATCTGTAGGAGAATGAAAGCGTGCTGCCGATATTCAGATCTGTAGGAAAATGAAAGCGTGCCGCCGATATTCAGATCTGTAGGAGAATGAAAGCGTGCTGCCGATATTCAGATCTGTAGGAAAATGAAAGCGTGCCACCGATATTCAGATCTGTAGGAAAATGAAAGCGTGCTGCCGATATTCAGATCTGCAGGAAAATGAAAGCGTGCCGCCAATATTCAAATCTGTAGGAAAATGAAAGCGTGCTGCCGATATTCAGATCTGTAGGAAAATGAAAGCGTGCTGCCGATATTCAGATCTGTAGGAAAATGAAAACGTGCTGCCGATATTCAGATCTGTAGGAAAATGAAAACGTGCTGCCGATATTCAAATCTGTAGGAAAATGAAAGCGTGCTGCCAATATTCAGATCTGTAGGAAAATGAAAGCGTGCCATCGATATTCAGATCTGTAGGAAAATGAAAGCATGCTGCCGATATTCAGATCTGTAGGAAAATGAAAGCGTGCCGCCGATATTCAAATCTGTAGGAAAATGAAAGCGTGCTGCTGATATTCAGATCTGTAGGAAATTGAAAGCGTGCCATCGATATTCAGATCTGTAGGAAAATGAAAGCGTGCTGCCGATATTCAGATCTGTAGGAAAATGAAAGCGTGCCATCGATATTCAGATCTGTAGGAAAATGAAAGCGTGCTGCCGATATTCAGATCTGTAGGAAAATGAAAGCGTGCTGCCGATATTCAGATCTGTAGGAGAATGAAAGCGTGCCGCCGATATTCAGATCTGTAGGAAAATGAAAGCGTGCTGCCGATATTCAGATCTGTAGGAAAATGAAAGCGTGCTGCCGATATTCAGATCTGTAGGAAAATGAAAACGTGCCGCCGATATTCAGATCTGTAGGAAAATGAAAGCGTGCTGCCGATATTCAGATCTGTAGGAAAATGAAAGCGTGCTGCCGATATTCAGATCTGTAGGAAAATGAAAACGTGCCGCCGATATTCAGATCTGTAGGAAAATGAAAACGTGCTGCCGATATTCAGATCTGTAGGAAAATGAAAACGTGCTGCCGATATTCAGATCTGTAGGAAAATGAAAGCGTGCTGCCGATATTCAGATCTGTAGGAGAATGAAAGCGTGCCGCCGATATTCAGATCTGTAGGAAAAGGAAAGCGTGCTGCCGATATTCAGATCTTCATGAAAATGAGAGCGTGCTGCCGATATCCAGATCTGTAGGAGAATGAAAGCGTGCTGTCGATATCCAGATCTGTAGGAGAATGAAAGCGTGCCGCCGATATTCAGATATGTAGGAGAATGAAAGCGTGCTGCCGATATTCAGATCTGTAGGAGAATGAAAGCGTGCTGCCGATATCCAGATCTGTAGGAGAATGAAAGCGTGCTGCCGATATTCAGATATGTAGGAGAATGAAAGCGTGCTGCCGATATTCAGATCTATACAAAAATGAAAGCGTGCTGCCGATATTCAGATCTGTAGGAAAATGAAAGTGTGCTGCCGATATTCAGATCTGCATGAAAATGAGAGCGTGCTGCCGATATTCAGATCTGTAGGAGAATGAAAGCGTGCTGCCGATATTCAGATCTGCATGAAAATGAAAGCGTGCTGCCGATATTCAGATCTGTACGAAAATGAAAGCGTGCTGCCGATATTCAGATCTGCATGAAAATGAGAGCGTGCTGCCGATATTCAGATCTGTAGGAGAATGAAAGCGTGCTGCCGATATTCAGATCTGTAGGAGAATGAAAGCGTGCTGCCGATATTCAGATATGTAGAAGAATGAAAGCGTGCTGCCGATATTCAGATCTATACAAAAATGAAAGCGTGCTGCCGATATTCAGATCTGTAGGAAAATGAAAGTGTGCCGCCGATATTCAGATCTGTAGGAGAATGAAAGCGTGCTGCCGATATTCAGATCTGTAGGAAAATGAAAGCGTGCCGCCGATATTCAGATCTGTAGGAGAATGAAAGCGTGCTGCCGATATTCAGATCTGTAGGAAAATGAAAGCGTGCCACCGATATTCAGATCTGTAGGAAAATGAAAGCGTGCTGCCGATATTCAGATCTGCAGGAAAATGAAAGCGTGCCGCCAATATTCAAATCTGTAGGAAAATGAAAGCGTGCTGCCGATATTCAGATCTGTAGGAAAATGAAAGCGTGCTGCCGATATTCAGATCTGTAGGAAAATGAAAACGTGCTGTCGATATTCAGATCTGTAGGAAAATGAAAACGTGCTGCCGATATTCAAATCTGTAGGAAAATGAAAGCGTGCTGCCAATATTCAGATCTGTAGGAAAATGAAAGCGTGCCATCGATATTCAGATCTGTAGGAAAATGAAAGCATGCTGCCGATATTCAGATCTGTAGGAAAATGAAAGCGTGCCGCCGATATTCAAATCTGTAGCAAAATGAAAGCGTGCTGCTGATATTCAGATCTGTAGGAAATTGAAAGCGTGCCATCGATATTCAGATCTGTAGGAAAATGAAAGCGTGCTGCCGATATTCAGATCTGTAGGAAAATGAAAGCGTGCCATCGATATTCAGATCTGTAGGAAAATGAAAGCGTGCTGCCGATATTCAGATCTGTAGGAAAATGAAAGCGTGCTGCCGATATTCAGATCTGTAGGAGAATGAAAGCGTGCCGCCGATATTCAGATCTGTAGGAAAATGAAAGCGTGCTGCCGATATTCAGATCTGTAGGAAAATGAAAGCGTGCTGCCGATATTCAGATCTGTAGGAAAATGAAAACGTGCCGCCGATATTCAGATCTGTAGGAAAATGAAAGCGTGCTGCCGATATTCAGATCTGTAGGAAAATGAAAGCGTGCTGCCGATATTCAGATCTGTAGGAAAATGAAAACGTGCCGCCGATATTCAGATCTGTAGGAAAATGAAAACGTGCTGCCGATATTCAGATCTGTAGGAAAATGAAAACGTGCTGCCGATATTCAGATCTGTAGGAAAATGAAAGCGTGCTGCCGATATTCAGATCTGTAGGAGAATGAAAGCGTGCCGCCGATATTCAGATCTGTAGGAAAAGGAAAGCGTGCTGCCGATATTCAGATCTGTAGGAAAATGAAAGCGTGCTGCCAATATTCAGATCTGTAGGAAAATGAAAGCGTGCCGCCGATATTCAGATCTGTAGGAAAATGAAAGCGTGCCGCCGATATTCAGATCTGTAGGAAAATGAAAGCGTGCCGCCGATATGCAGATCTGTAGCAAAATGAAAGCGTGCTGCTGATATTCAAATCTGTAGGACAATGAAAGCGTGCTGCCGATATTCAGATCTGCAGGAAAACGCCCCCACCACTAATTGCCAGCTTTCTGCCTATGCGCAGTGTACACAGAAATCTGCCAATCAGTGGTGTGGGTAAGGTTATACAGAATTCAGCATTCAGGGAACTGCTAGATCAGCAGCAGATAAAACAGGAATTTTATCAAAACTGTAGCAAGCAGCCCAGGAAGTGACACATTGCTGGAATTAGGGTCTCTGCCCTTACATCATGATGCTCTCAGATTACATAGCAAAAACCTGTTTTTTTTTATTAATCCAAATCAATTAATATGCACAAATATATTTTGAGCGAAAAAACAAAAGTGAATTCTCGCTCTGCAGACTGTGACAGATAGGGTTTGGTTGGTTAGTTTTGCTTTAAAAGTTGTTTAACCTGTTTTTTTTGTTTTTTTTTAAACATTCCACAACTACATGGGCCACAGCCATGGTACAAGTATATGCCTTTTTGTCCTTGAGTTTTTGCTTTAAATCTGCATTGTTAGGGAAGAAGTACAACTTTTTCAGTTGTACTAAGGGGAATGTCTTGAGAAACAGTTGTCCAAGCCTTAACTCTTTCAGTACTGCCGTCACCATTTTTTAGCAGGACTTCTCACCCTAGCCCTTTCTTTCTTCTTTGATATGACTTAATCGTCTGATCATTTTATGTTTTTCTCGCTTATTACATCTTGAACTATTTATATAGAAAAAAATCCTCATATTCTATTTTGGTGGCGGTAGAGTTAAACTGGGCCGACCCAGCGGTATCTGGCAGTCCTACCTGTGACTGAGAGCACAGGCCTGTTAGTTGTCCTTTGAAGACTGCTGCCATCCAGACACACTGGGGAGGAAGGTTCAGGTTACAGCGGAGCTTGGACAGAGATGATTAATTACAGCAGCGTCTGCCACCAGCCAAAACACAAGCAAAGGCCTTCATTTTGTTTTGTGTTTCCCTGCACCATCCTTTGCCCTTGACAAAAAAGGTCACTTACCAACAGGGGAGTTTTTGGTTCTTAACCTGTCATTATATCGGGGACAAAGAGTTCGGATATTTGTCAGCCTGGTGCATAGACATTTTTTTTTACCTTAAGGATGATGCCGTGTCTTCTGGTGGTGCCAACATTGAAAAATGACAATAAGTTTTCGGAAGAGATCTTCAACTTTCTCAAAATTAAAATGTCACATAGTGAACATAGTGATCCAAGTTTTGTTATTATTGAGTATTATTTTTCAATTTTGGAATTTATGCACAATGGATGAGTTTGTGTCATGGTTATATCCAAGGACACATACTGTATATATTCATACTTGACAACATTTGCTGGCGGTGCGTCGATAGATATAGACTTGCGATGTTTCAGGCTCATAGTCATGCCTCTAAATAGAGACCATTCTCCCTCCTCACGAGATCCTTCCCTTCCTTGTCTCATTGTCCCTCAATTTAAGCTATAGCTCAGCCCATTTACAGAGCATCTCAACATCATGCACAAGAAACCTCTTAGATGCGTCGGTTTCCAGAGGGTTCTGGGGACATTTCAGTGATGTTCAAAGGTTTCGCCAGCTCCTTCAGGAGTCTACAAAGTCTCCCTTCTTACCAGAAGTATTTTAGGATAAATTTACACTAATTGTGTTTTTATATTTACTCTTTCATATGAAAAAAGCGTGTCTAAATTCTAAAAATGTAATACAGTATACATGTAGAATTGTTTGTATGTAAAGTACAGACCAAAAGCAAACATGAAAAAAAGTTTTTTCAATCCAGTAAAGCAAATTAAAAGTTAACATTTTTATTGTGACTTCATTAAAATAGTAGTATGGGCATTGAAAAATACTGACGCGTTTTGAGCCTATGATTAAGAGTCAGCCAGACTCGAAATACGTCAGTATTTTTCTATGTCCATTGTCACGATTCATCCACTCAGTGTGTCTTGGCTCAGTCGTAAAATCTAGTGCATGGGCATGCTGAGCTGTCGGTATTTTGGTAGACAGCTCAGCCATCCAATCTGAAACTGGAAGGTGCTCAGCTTCCCTCAGGTGTTCTAATTTAGCTGTTCTAAATTATTACCCAGCTACTTAGCCAAGCTGTCAGTCCCAGATCTCTGCCAATCGTAGCATTTGCTCAGTAGTGCTTTGCATTGTATCCCTGTGCTCGGTTTGTTGATCTATTGCTGCCTGACCTTGGACCTTGTTCTGACCATCCGTTTGTCTAGCCCCTTTGCTCTGATCTGCTATCTCCCTGGTATTCTGACCTGGACCATTACTCGTCTTCACCTTTGTCTTTTTCCTTTTGTTCACTACATACTGTCTTGGTATCTGACCCCAGAACGTTTGACTACCCTGCCTCACTACTTGTCCGTGAGTAGTGACTAGCGTCACACCCATGCTACTATTTTAATGAAGTCATATTAAAGAATTTTGTTTTTTAACTCGTATTGCTTGATTGAAAAAACTTTTTTTTTTATCACTGAAAGTTGCTTGATACCTCACAAACCTTATCATTGCACAATGGTGTCGATTGCCCAGGAACCAGATTGAACGACATACATATATTTGACGGGGTGAGCTGTATACACAAACTTTCTTACGTTACAAAAAGCAAACATACTTATATCTATAAATTATACATGTCATGCACATTGCTGGTGGCATAGCCATAGGTGGTGCAGAGGTAGAAGTCACCTGGAGGCCATGATGGCTGAAGGGGTCTGATGGCCCTTTTTCCCACATAAGAAGACAATGGTAATATCAATGATATATGGGGTTTTTGGGGTCTGTTACACCTCCAAATCCACAAAAACAGCAGATGAAAACATCTAAAGTCTACACTGCTGGTTGTATTCAGGGACTGGGGCCCTTTTTTCACTTCATTCCATCAGATTTATTAAAAGTATAGAAACTTTTTCATCTTTAGCCGTCTTTGGACCAAGCATTGACTCCTTTTCTAACACTCGGTATTATCTCTGAATAGTGAGCAGCTAAATACACAAATGTCGCTTTATCCTGGCACTAAAATGTTAGAATATAAGATGAATGAGAACCTGAGTTTCTTTCTTCTTAGACAGGCTGAAGAGACAGACACGATTTAAGCAAAGCAGCTGAGATTAGTGCTGGCAGATCTGGGAGTCTCAGGCAAAAAAAAGCAAAAACATGTAAATAAAATAAAAATATCTAATGGAAAGGAACGGATCGGGTTATGTCATTATATCATAAAATGATAATAAAGCTTTAAATGTGCCAGTGATTGCTTGGGAGTGACTGAGCAAGCCTGCCAATCACCGCGGGAATGTGCAGACTAATTCCTTCTAACCGTAGCGGAAGCTCGGCTTCTCACTTTTCGAAAACCTGCAAATATGACTGAGACATATTATCATAATCCCAGCAGCAATCTAGACTACAAGTCTCTGTAATCCTATACCCCGTGCTCCCCATTCAAAACAGTAGCATAATGGATGAAATGATAGAACTTGTAAGAAGTATTTTGTTTTTTTATTGATACCCAGGTGCTGGTAAAAAAGGGTAACAGGCCACCCAAAATGTGCAGAAGGATGGTGCCTATCACAAGCCCTCTATAAAAGGACCAACCTTCTGCAACTCTCCGGCCCAGAAGGCTACGCAAATGTCACCGATCAATGGCTTCACTTGGCGGAAGTTCACGGAGAGATTGTCTTGCTCCTGGCGTCCACCACAGTGTCCACCCGGAGACAAAGTCGAGGTTTAGTTCCCATAGAAGAGGAAAATTGGGTTGCTGAAGAGTGGGAAACCAACACAGTATAGCTAGACCTCCAGGAGAGGTCACACATAGGGCACAGCCAGACAGCCGTATAATTCAGGCCAAGATCAGAACACATTGGTTGGACTGGCTGGCGACTCTCCCGATCCGCAGCTGTCACGTTCGGGTCGAGAGAGCTGCCGGCCAGTCCGTGCACTGCTTTCCGATCTCGGCCCGATTTATACAACCACCTGACTGCGCCCACTGGGGGGTTCATTTGAACATACACATTTATCCATCACATGAGTGGAATTTTCTTGGGATAATGTTTCTCCTTGTGGAGGAAGCCAGCTGGAGCTGGGGGACGTACAGGCCAAGCAATGCCCTCTTGGAAAAAAGAAGAGATGTTTCTCTAATGACACCTAAAGGTAGCGACTCTCTAAAACATTTTCTGACCTGTGAGAGTCCTTAACCGTGACTAGAAACTTTAGTAAAACCAGAGTCTTCCAAAAGCATAAGACATCCATCTGAAGAAAGCTGTCCGGGAATCCGACTTCTTGTCCGTACAGAGGTATAGTGGTAAGCTGTCTTTAAGGGAATCGGTCACCAGGTTTTTACTAAGTAAACTGAGAGCACCATGATGTAGGTGCAGAGAACCTGATTCCAACAATGTATCACTTACTGAGCTGCTTGGTGCAGTTTTGATAAAATCTTTGTTTTATCTGCTGCAGATCTAGCAGTTCTCTGAATGCTGAGATCTGTATAGCCCCGCCCACACCACTGATTGGCTGCTTTCTGTGTATGACGCGCCCCCTGGGCCGCGGGGCACCCGGGACCAGACTTCAGGGCAATGCTGGGAGTAGTAGTGGCGACCCGGTCCCGTGGCTCAGGGTGGTCAGACCAATATTGTGGCAATCTCTGTATCAGTATAATGCAATGTCCGACTACGCCACCCGTGGATTGCGGTCAATAAGAACCGCCGCTGCTGAACCGACCACTGAGGCTGATGTTGTGAGGGCAGCAGAGTGTAGTATAACTCCCCACGGGAGGAGTCTAGCTTCAGGGCAATGTAGAGCGATGATGGTGGTTGTGGTGCAGGGCGTCCCAGTACTAGTAGTGCTGTATGCAGTGAGAAAGCACAGAGACAAGGTATTGCAGTTCAGGTTCTTTACTCACAGTTCTCATCCAGGTCACTTGTGCACAGGTAGGACCACCTGAGCTGTGCTGCGTCCACCAGGCAGGGGGCTCGATCAACCCCCAGGCAATTCCGGAGTGTGGCACAGGACTCCCTTCTATCCTTTCGTCAGCCGTGCCCCACCAGTGACACTACTTCTGTCCAGCTGCCTCGGGTCTTCTCCTGGGAGGACTGGGTGTCCACTTCCCTGACCTTATGTGGTGTGCCTTTCTAGTAGGTGTAGTGAGGGGTCGCACCGGTAAATGATCACGACCGGTTCTTGGTTAAGGATTAGTCGCCTCCACCAACTTGGGATCCGGTACCCTGTTCTGCCAACCCGTCACCCGTAATCTCCTGGGTCCTTAGGGTTCCTTCTGCCTTCGTGTCTCTGGGCCTCTCTTGGTGTTCTGTTCCTTCTTACTTTTCTTTCTGTTCTCCTCTCTTCTCTCGGGCCCCGGCCTCTACTCTAGGCCTGGCCCTGGAGCAGAGCTCCTACAGAGCCTCTCCTCTCAGACTGCACTTCTTCTCTGTACGACTGAACTCTCTATGTTCTAAGATGGTGCCCACCTTTTATACCTCCCTCTCTGTGTATGAGCCCAGGTGACTTGCAACCAATGGGCTCCTACCTATGCCCAGAAACAGTCCCCTCCTGCTCCTACATCACTGGGTTTTCCTCCCCCCTCCCCACTCCAGCCAGGGACATGATCTGTCGTGCCTGCATTACTGTATTAATGGGAGCACCGTTGAGCTGTCCCCCGGAAATGGGGGTGTGTGTGATGCATGCAGCTAACTGAGTCCCGGTCCACACACCATCCTTACCCGGGAGTGGGATATCACACCTCTGGGTGAGGTGCAATACCCCTGTAGCGACCGAACCCTCGGGGCGCTACATGTACACTGTGCAGAAAGCAGCCAGTCAGTGGTGGAGGCGGGATTATACAGAGCTCAGCATTTAGAGAATTGGGAGATCTGCAGCAGATAAAAAAGTCATTTTATCAAAACTGCAGCAAGCAGCTCAGTAAGTGACACATCTTTGGAATCAGGGACTCTGCTTCTATATTATGCTGCTGGCAAAAACCCGGTGATCGATTCCCTTTAAGATATGTTTATGGTTGTTGCATAGGAAGGAAAAATCTGAAACATCTTACTGTCATTCCTGTACTTTTTGTACAGTGCTACTGTGTGCATCTGCGACATACTTTTGGGAAGCTTTTTGATAAATTACAATAAGGATGGTGCCCATGATTCCAGGGAGCGGTGTATTTTCGGCCGTCCAGCTGGATCTTACTGAGCATATTGTGTTGCCGCCTGCATGGCTATGTTAAATATATTCACAACTAATTATTGGCTGCTGTTCAGTTAAAGCAGCAGACTTGTTTTCTTGGGCCGGTAGATGCCCATGTGCTACTAAGAGAAGATCAGCGCCACCTCACTGATATCAGCCGGGCTTTCTGCTCACCTATGCGGCATATTATACGGCCTTACGTGGATCCTCGGAGTTAAAGCTGAATAGGAGAATAAAATGCGCCAGGAAGTCATTGACCCATTTCTATTCTACAGCAGTGCACCATTCATTACCCGGGATTGTGTAGTCAGCTCTTCTGGAGTGAAAGGTTAAGCCTTTAATTTATGTGCTGAAAGAAGGAAGATATAGAGCCACTGGTTCTTTGTAAATAGGGACTGCTCCTTTAAATATAGAATCAGGGAAAAAAAAAAACCATGACAGATGGCAGAGAATGGGGGAATGGTGGAATGGTGAGGATCTCTCCCAGCAGAGGCAAGAGACGTGAAGGAAGGGAACAGAGAGAGATGGAGAGAGGGGAGAGCAGAGGGATGGATGCTATAATTAGCTGCAAGTGCCTAAAACATGTGAACAGGGGATAAGGAGGAGCACTGCGCTGCATGCCGGTCTTTGAAGTAGGAAGTCCCAGAGATAGCTAGAGGAGACCTGTCAGATCTCACAGGTTTGCGAATCACAGATTTCTGTGGAGTTTTACACTTCAAACCCACAGTGTTCCCTTCACAATGATCCTTTCATTGGTAAAAACCCAACAGAGTGAGATTTACCAATCTCAGATTATCGCTCCTGTAGTAAGGAACATTAGAGTGCGAGCTCTCCGGGGAAAGGTCGTTTTGTGCCTGTGTCGCTGAAAAAAAAAAAAAATCAATTGTGCTTGATATCTACTAAACCACCGAGTCATAAATATATAAAATAGTAGGAGGGAAGCAGACGTTACGGCTGAGAAGTCTAACGGTGCGATCGTAGACACACAAGACGGCACATAGTCACCGCGGAGGGTGCAGCGTCAGCCGTACAATGCAGCCGCCAACCGGGCGGCACTAAGAGAAGGGCAGCGCCAGCACAGGACAACCTATGTGCTGCTGCCTTGTCCTAAAAAATACACAAAACAGTGACATAAGAAGACATATTTGCACTGTTGCACAATCATCATCTAAACTAGATAAATAGTTAAAATTGCAAAGTGTTCGTAAAAACAAGCAACTTTGAAATTCACTTGTGATTAAAAATCGTCAAGAAGGAAGGGATTTTTTAATATTATTGCTTCTTGCCTAGGTTACCAGCCACCTCTGCAGTCCATCAGCGGTGGTCGTCTCCTCGCCAAGGAACGGAATAGTGACAAGTTCTTTCCAATAAGCTGGTAAGCGCTGCTCTGAAGGATGTCCCTGTGCTTCACTGCAGAAGCAGAAGCAAAGCTGCATCTACTTACAGTATTGGAGAGCACACAGTTCAGGTCAGTGGGGTGACATTTCCGCTAGCACAAACTGGCAAAGAATCATGAGTGCACCGCCACTCCGACATGCAGGAAGCCAAGAGGTAAGGGGAGCAGTGCGCTCTTGAAGACTGATGTTGCAACATCCCTTTTAATGAGCATCTTTCATATTTATGAATATGGGTGTTACCAGATAGGGGTGTGTCTGTACACAATCTGATAGCGTCCAATCAGTGCTGACTGTGCACTCTTTAGGCAAGTGGAACGGTAGCACCCACTTGTGAGTTTAATTCATAACTGTCTTGGAGGAAACAACAGAAAACATATTTCTAAGAAAAGATTATATAAATATTTACTAAAACCGACGAGTTCGGAGCGGTGACAGTTCTGTGCTGTAATACACTGACAAATTCAGGAGTCACGAAAAATTCCTTCACGGCTGCACGTTTCACCTTTCATGTAATGAGCAGTTAAGCGGGGCACACAGGAGATGCCAGGATCCCACCGAAAAGGGAATGAAGTTGATATAAACAGCTCACTTGAGAAAGCCACGTACAATGCTCCGCCTGATGAGGGAACATTTAGCTTAAATCCTAAGTAAGTGGTGTCTTTGTGACTGAAGATTTCCTGCTTCTGTCCACGATTAAATATGTTTTCTGTGCGGAAAATAGAAGAGCACTTGACAGAGAGAAAGTGGGGACGCTTGAGAGGCCAATTGAGTGAATGGAGGGCTCATTGGAATTAGAGGAGAGTGTCCGCCCCTCCCTTTCCATGGGCACCGCCAGTATTTGGAGTGCAGGTCAGCGCATTGTGTATCTGGAATACCTTGCCTTTTCTGCTCTAGAGCTTAATCCCGCTGCATGGGAACAGTTTAGCAGTGGGACTGTTGTGCCGGCTACAGGATTTATGGCATTTCTAAAATCTATGGAATCATAGAAAAAAGTGAGCACCTGAAGCCATGCCTCATGGACAATTCATCTAACTTTATTGTGAGTGATCAATTCTCAGATAAAGCATCCTGACCTATAATACTCTAAATAGGATGCAAAAAAAACAGTCTACAAATCCAAAAAATAGGCACAGAAGACAATTCAATACCTTTTATAGTATTTTGCCCATTTGGCATAGTAAACAAGGATATAGGCTTTGCAAGGCCAATTCAGTAAGCCATACTTATATTGCATAAAGTAGGACTAAAGTTACATCTCTCATATAGAGCTACAGAGAATGTGATGCTGGCCATACACATTAAATGGCTATCGGCTGAATGGTGCTCTGGCCGATTGTTTGGCCGTCAGCCATCTCAGCCATCTCAGCCAACACTCCCATACACAGGACCACTTTCTCTTCTCTATGAGAAAGCTGCCAACTGACACATCGACTGGCGGCTAATCTCTAACAGAACAATGCGATCGGAAATCCAAAATCAGACATGCACGATTGACATCTGCCCCGACCACCAGTCAGTAGGTGCCCTCATGCACATTAGACCTTTGACTGATCATGTCGATATCGGTAGGTTAAGCCAACATTAGTCTAATGTGTATGGGAGCCTTTAGTGTCCAAGGCAAATAACCTCTTCAGAAAGAACAAGACTTCTCCACTGTAGCGCCTATTAGAAGTACCAATCTGAAAAGTCATTATCGACCCTTTTATGACTTAGGAAAAGAAGCCAAATCAGAAATTCCATTTGCAAACACAGGTTTCTGGGTATTTACCCCTCATCAGTACAAAGCCCAAAAAAACGTATAATGTGTAAGGAGGGCTTATATGCAATAATGTTCCACATCTTAACTAATCTTGATCGCCATCCTACAACAATGGGTCTTTACTACACCCCTAGTCAATGGTATGACCAATTTTTAGCAAAATATATTGATTTAGAAAGTGTGTTGCACAAATCTCTGATACATGTTTTACAGTGAGAGGTGAATACTGCATCCCTAGTCAATAGTAATGCAAGGACAGTGGAACAGTAAGTAGTGCTACTATATATATATATATATATATATATATATATATATATATATATATATATATGTATAGGTTCAGTCTCTTCTTAGGCAATTTATTATGGCCATACATATACATCACTGCTGTATGTAATAATTAGTTTAGGAAATGAGTGTCCCCCCTTAATTAAGTGCACAAGAAGAACTATTAAGTGGCTTCCTCACTGGCATAAATCATTGATGTATCCATTCTTATAGCGTTGCCATATTCGATAACGATCCTCTTAATCCCTCCATCTGATTCTATTCCGCTGATTGATTGGAAATAGAACAGTTCCCTATGAAGAAAGGCCGTCACCTTAGTTTACCTTGCTTGCAGAGACCGCACACTATTTCCAGTTGACTTTTTGAGTTAGTAGTACAACTTCCAGCTTGCTTTTTCTTTTTTAATGTCGGATCGGACAACAACACATAGAGCAAAGAATTCTTATTCTACATACATTACAGAAAAATGCTGAAATGCGGCGGGTAGTCCTATAAATCTCAGCTATTTGTCTAGAAGCCTACCCGCACCTGTGTAAACCCAGCACTTTGAATAGTAATACAATGTGCAATTTCTCAAAACTACAATATACAACCGTAATCCTCCTTCCTTTTACTTCCAGTCACAAAAGTCATAAAAGGGGAGGGAAAAAAAAAAAAGAAAAAGTTTCATATCGATGATACGTATCGCTAAAACCTGAACTTTTAGCCACTTGTGGTGGCTTTTTTTTTTATTAAATGTCCCCCTCGACATATCATATTACTTAAGGGGCAAATAAGAGTGGTGACAGGGACATTCTCCTCTGCCATTCTTTGTGCGGGCGTTATGAAGGGCGGCAAAGCAAGGGTTAATGCATTGTATGGTTGGTAAGGCCCCCAGCTGAAGTGATGTAGCAAAGAACAGCTGTGAAGTAATTCTACTAATGATGAGGATAATAAGCACATGGCAGGGTTCAGGGCTGGCTGCTGAAGCTTCACTGCTCCTGAATAGATAGAAGTCATTAAATACCCTTGATTATCTCTGACCAATATGTAATGGGTTTACAGCCCTTTCAATTAGTTAGTATTTGCCTAGGACTCATTATTTTGCCTTTCCTTGAGTAAGAAGTCCAGCGGTTCAATGTTCAGTGGAATTTCCGCTTAGCTAAGTGGACAGAGGTCAGCGACCTTTCAAAAAGAAGCATTTCTTTGCCAAAAAACAGGTTCTTCTTGAACACCGATCACAAGAAGCCTGGTTATTGTCACCTTTTTTTCTCAGGGCAAGGACATGAAGATGTCACAAAAAAAGTCAGGTGATTTCCAACTAGATCAGTATGTATAGTATTCACCCAGGTTTCCTCATCTCAAGTCTTCAAAGAAGGATGGTAACAGTAACCAAACTCTATGAAGTGATGACCCAACCAAAGGGTAGCCGATAATGTATGATCCCTGGGGGTCTGACTGCTGAGACCTCCACCTGTTGATGGGCTATTCCCAAAATCACAATATGGACTTATAATAATGTATATGTACGTATGCTTTTTGCACAAATCACCCCCCCCTCCCCAAAGGATGCCCCTTCTGGCTCCATTTACCCTCCAGTTGCCATTGGAACTCTCCTGCTGTAAATCAATCCCATGGTGGATCATGCACAGTGTAGTCTATCTCAGCTGGCTTTCTACAAACATAGAACAGAGCTTCTACTGTGAGAGCAGTGGCACCTTCATCACAGTGCAGAACTCATACCAGGAAGCAGTGATGTGCAGGTAGCTAAGAGGGGTGATGTACTGGGGGCTGAGAGGAGAGATATACTGCAGGATGGGCCGTGTACAGAGGAGACAGAAAGGAGAAATATAGCGTAGGATGCGCTCTATACAGGGGGGCTGAGAGGAGAGATATACTGCAGGAGGGGCTGTATATAGAGGGGGTGAAAGGAGAAATATACTGCAGGATGGGCTTTATACAGGTGGCTGAGAGGAGAGATATACTGCAGGATGGAGTCTATACAGGGGGCTGAGAGGTGACATACTGCAGGATGGGCTGTATATTGAGGAGATGAAAGGAGAAATATACAGCAGAATCGGCTCTATACAAGGGGGTGAGAGAAGAGATATACTGCAGGAGGGGCTGTATATAGAGTGGATGAAATGAGAAATATACAGCAGGATGGGCTCTATACAGGTGGCTGAGAGGTGACATATACTGCAGGATGGGCTGTATACAGGGGCTGACATTAGTTGAGCTGTGATTATTGCTTGCTGCTGCTGACATAGAAACATAGTTTTATGAAACTGCAAATGCTGCTCTGTTGATCCATATGGGAGAGGAATATCTGTCAGATGCAGGCAATAAACAAAACTCTGCACTGCCGTTGTGGAGGAGAGTTGAGCTCTGCTAGAACCAGCTAATGATGTAAAATCACTGCAGCTATACTGATTTAGATGACAGATGATAAAATTGGTCAGGCAGAGTCCTGTACCAGAGGAGAGAGGACATAGAAACATAAGGTGAATTTTACATTTAGATTAAGTTGATGATAATTCAGAGAGGTGGGGCTTGTCAGGAGCACACAAGAGTGAGTGAGGGATCTGCAGCACTGAGGAGAAACAAGTGCTGCTGGGAAATGTCGTTTTAGCAGTTAAAAATAGTACAATCCACTCAGCTATGTGAAGTTGGATGCACCAAGGGGCAGATAGAAATGAAAAAAGACACAAAGAAGAAACTTTATGTTGCACTTAGTTGGTATACTAACAATAAGTAAGCATTCACTGTGCTGAGTGAAAAAAAATGCAATTGTGGGAATAACGCTTTAAGAAAACAAATGTCTCATGCCTCCATGTTAATGGAGTAGTAATGTGCATACATGACCTCCACTCCATTATCTTTTATGATCCTATGGGAATGGTAGTGTACATATATAACTAATGCTCCCACAAACTGTGAATGGATCAGTGGTCACGCATATGAACTACCACTCCATCCACATGGGACAAGACCTTCCTTTTCAGGATCGGTGATGGTTTCATCGGACAGATCCATAGCGATTATACATGTATGGGTAGGTGAGAAATGATAAGAGAGAACCATTTGATATGGATTTTCTTGTTTCATTCTTAAATTTTGGCTTAGGTATAATCCAAGGTGTATACTACATCCATTAAAGAACTTGCACAAATCTCCTTAACTTCCACACTTACGACTGACCATAAGTCTGCTGAAATTTATCACTATAGCTGAAAAATATTAAGATTTGAGAGTCCTCAGTGGTTGATACCTTTTAATGGCTAACTGAGAAGATGGTGACAAGTTGCAACCTTTCGAGACTACTCAGGTCTCTTCATCAGGCATAGTATAACACAAAATCTGAAGAGTCACATATTTATACACAACAGGGCACGAGAATAATGCAAAACAAATGTTGCTTTCCAATAGTGCACGTTTCTTCAGAAGTGGCTTTAGTTCCATAAAGATGTAGTACATTCTGGTATCCTGTGTCCTGTTATGCATAAAGGCTGTGACTATTCAGATTTTGTCTTATACTATGCCTAGTGAAGAGACCGGAGTAGTCTCGAAAGCTTGCAATTTGTTATCATCTTTTCAGTTAGCCATTAAAACATATCAATCACTGAGGACTCTCAAATTTTAATATTTCTCTATCTACTGGCTAAAGAAGGTACAAAGATATATCTTTTTCCTGTATCACTATTACTGTACATTTTTGATCTTCTCAAACAATCCGTTACGAACTAAATCTCCAATGATAATGCACAGACCTTCTTTACAATAAGATATATTTACAGACATATATTCATATGGTCATACCAAAACCACATTGTTTTAATCAGATCTTAACAATTATATATTTTCTATGTTTGGTAATTCAAAGAGACCTTCACTATGTAACAGATGAAGGCTTAGTGTAACTCTCCAACAAGCACCAACAGTATCTAACATCTAAACAACCATACACATGCCCTAGGTTCACAAATTTTCTTGCGCACCCTGGAAATGGACTCCTCATAAAAAATTAAATCCATCATTAGGGCAATCAACAGTCCATTTTCAATGCAGGCCCGCTGTATGGATTTTTTATCGGCTTGTTTTAACACTTGACATTCCAGATTAGAAATAAAACACTTCCAGACGTAGTGATCACTCACCGTGAGATGTTGGAAAAGCCACGCCCTCATAATATTCGTTGCTACTTTAGGGAATATGCCTCTTTTCTTTTGCCTCTTTTTTTCCTTGTCTGGGTCATCATCGTCCCCTGTGCCGGGAGATGCAACACTGTTATCTAAAACATCCCCTGGATGACAGAAAGAGAGATATATGGATAACATCAGACAAATATTCTTAAAAAAAAAGGCTAGGCCAAATCAAACGGATGGCATAAGACTATAGATAGCCCATTGTCAGGACTCTCAACCGTGAATGACTTGAAGCTTCCATCCAATGGTGAACATCTCTTTGTCATCTATAATCGTTGGGCTGTTGAGTCCTCTGCTGAAAAAGGTCCATCAGTCTTCTGTAACCTAGCAAGATGCTCTCCTACCTTGTCCTACAGTAATGTGACACTAGTGTACCTGGACGTGACAGAGGTTGTATCATTACAGGACTTCTTCCATCATCATAGGTTTCCTTCAGACCTTGACATTTGATTTGTGATAAGCTAAGTCTACATTGTGTAGCAAAACTTTTTCTATAGTCAAGGTATTGATGACCTATGTTAGGCTTGATGCTTGGCCAGTCGGCAAAGTTACACAACAGCTGTATAAGCTTTATGGAAGATGATGGGACATAAAGCAATAGCTGGATTCCTCAAAGGTATAAATCAGTCATGTGGACCTAGCATTTTCCAAAGTTCTTGAGCGTTGAGTGTCTACAAAAACAATACTTATTCAGGTTGCTCTCTTTGCACTTGATGGAGAATATCTAAACTTATGGCAACCAATAGTAAGCGAGTTGTGCCACAAATGCCCATGAAACAATGAACTAAAGTTGAGTTCTGCCTATAATGAAGCCTTAGGTACCATAGACGTCTTTGCTTTCCATTTCCCTCAAGCCCATACTTCAATAGAACAACCTACTACACTGCCGAGAGCTTCTGGAGCAATAAAGAAGGACATGTCGCCCCAGCACTGAAGCGGTTAAAATTAAAAGAAAAAAAAAAAGAGAGATACACTCGTCAACGCCAGTGTGCCAACTTAATCAGAAGTTTCCATCACCCAGTCTTGCTCTTTTGTGCTTTTCCATGGCATTAATTGTGCATTAGCAAAAATCATTCACTTTTAAGAGCCTTGCTTATTTTTTTCGCCCTGCGGCTCCGATGCCTTGAAAGCAATGCCTGCAGGGCGTGTGAATTATGTATCTGAAAAACCCTGCTGCCAGGGCAATACTGGCCCCCACCTTCTGAAAATTTATACCGCCATGTCTCCCCCTTTTTGGGAAGGCATCAATCAACGCAAGCCGGATATATCACTCGCATGCATTAATATTTGAACTAATAACTTTCGGGGGGAAAAAAACAGGGCAGCTAGGGTTAGACATGGAGGCGAGTTACTTGTGGGATAATGAAATGCAAAATAAATGAAGATTAGGAGGACACTGCTCTGGATGGCTGATTTTTTTTTTCTTATTTTTTTTTCATCTTACACATCATTAGTCCACAGTCACACGAAAGAGAAAAACTGGAGGGGGAGTTAATGCTCCCTGCTGGCCCCTGACAAGCTCTATGTCCAAGGGAGGGACATGTGTGCAGCCACTGGGATCCCTGCCTCCTGTAATAGCAGAACAGACATTAATTAGCTCCAAAAAGCCATAAATCTCAAACTACGGCAGAAGCATATCCCAGGAAAAGTTCTAAGACTCTCAAGGATACATCGACGACACATATACAATGGTCACACACATGTCCAGTGTCACGAGTTATCTGCAGACTAGACTTTCCTTCACCAAGGGCAAAAATTTACGTTGTTGGTCCAACCCCATATTTAGATGGCTTGACCAAGGCAGCGTTTTTGTTGGAACCCAGCCCATGTGGAATATCGATAAATGTCCTGTTATCACTTACTGATCTATGACCGATCGGTGATCATACTACTTGAAGATGGGGGATTTTGGTATGCAGTGCCCTGTCTATTCGGGCAGATTTGGTATTACTATCTCAGCTGTCTTATCGGTCATTACATTACAACACAGAAAAGTAGTTTCAGATGTTCCAGCTGTTATATAGGTGCCAGATGTACCTTTATTACTCTGGCATAACTTCTGTCACTACCGCACTTTCAAAAGAGTCCTTGTACAGAATATCCAGATCACCGAATCTTCAATCACAATGCTTTTATAGAGACAACCCCACGGGTCCGCCATAGATATGATATTGGCCGCCATCTGGGGACTTTTACATTTTTTTAATCCATATTTTACTGAAGAATTTTTATGTTCATTCATTTTAAAGCTCTGACATCACCGTGTACAATCACATTATACACCCTTCATAATGGGGTCCAGCCATAGCCAAACCAATGAACACCGGCAAATAAATCCATCTAAAGCTGACAACGGAGCAAATTGCTGACTGACTGGGTTGATCAATTTTTTGGGTTGTTTTTGACCCAGCTATCCAAAACAACTGGGCCAATTTATACACTAATTGACTCAGTTATTTTTGACAACTGGGTCAATTTTTTCACCTATTTATACATAAAATTTGCTCAGTAATTAAAATAGGACTTTATCTGCTTTTATATATTTGAATTATTTCATCTGACCGGCCCAGGATATCCAATCTGAAATTGGCTACTTACCCAGCATATACTTAATACATCCGATTTATCATTGCATTTTTGCCAGTTTTTGGGTGTGAATGCCTCTCAATTAGTTACTTTTTTATTTGCAGCAAATACATCAAACGATTTGCGCCTTTTTTCAAGTAGTTTTGTTAAGTTTTTACTCTAATCTGGCTTTTCCAGATGTTTTAGACTGATTCATGAAATGCGACTTTTTTAAACAGTCACAAAATGTGGCACAACTATACTCCAGTCCTGGAGTGATTTTATGTACGTTAGCCAAAAAGTCACCTTTTTTCACATTTTATAAAACATTCTTTTTGAGCTAAAAAGTAGAAAAAATTAGAGCAGGGCTGTGGAGTCAGAGTCGGTGTCCATTTTGGTGGAGTTGTAGTCGGAATCTGAGTCGGTGTAAAATGGACCGACTCCAACTCCTAAAATATATAATAAATTGGGTACAGTAGTTCAATGCAGTTTGTGGGGAATATTTTTTTCATAATAATTTGGGAAAGTTATGAAATGTCCTATAAATGTCTGCCCTATTCCTGATCTAAGGGTCTGGACTTTTAGCTGAGATGAATCTGTGCTACAGTAAATTGATCACATAAACCTGAGCCATGTATGAGGGAGTCGGAGTCGTGGAGTCGGAGTAGGTGTCATGGAAATTGAGGAGTCGGAGTAGGAGTCGGAGTCGGAGGTTTGGCTTACTGACTCCACAGCTCTGGATTAGAGGCAGAAACAAAAAAAAGACAATTTGGGGCTTTGCGCAAAACTCATGAATTGAGTGTGCCATTTTTATGAATTTGGCACAAAACGCGTCAGCGGAAAACTCAAGTCATAATAGAAAAGTGACTTCTAAAAAAACACAAATGATAAATCGGGCCCAATGTATTTAATATATATATTTTTTTACAAATAAATGAATGATAAAATGTACAGTTGGTGGAGGAAGCTTGAACTTGATGGACCTAGGTCTTTCTTCAACCTATGTAACTATGTAGTAATGGACATATTTACCAGGTACTATACATAGCTACATTTTTTATATATATAAAAAGATAGATATCTAGTTGTTTTACCATGAGCTCGCTGTCTAAGAATGTAACAGTAACAAGACATAAGAATACATTTGCCACCTTATTAGTAACCATACATGCGTCAAGTCACATATAATATTCATCCATGTTAGTTCTCAGCAACCACAACTGCATTTGTAACCACACTAGGTGTCTACTACTAGCCAGGCACTTATACAGAGCATCTATGTCTGTAGTGTAGCGCTCAGTGACTGTACATAGAGATTCATCACTGAGCGCTGCCATATTTATGTAAAATGTTGCATGGGAATGATGAATGACTAAGGCGATGTTAACTTGACCGTACTTCGGTCCGAGCGCTGTCTGTGAAAAATATCGACATCACAAAGACCAATGTTACTCACTCGGGCTGTTCAGATGTGCGTTTTTATTTTCACTGACCGAATGTCTGCGTGAAAAAATTTCAGCATGCACTAGTCCTCCCCGTATTTCAGATGAGACTCGTCTATTCTAAACTATGGGCGAATCTGTAACCAGGTCCTAGCATGTGACATTTAAAGGAAACCTGACTGTTCTCATCTGCTTCTATAGCGGTATGTATAACCATAGCTTCATCCTGCAATGAGATTTTATGAGCGATACTAATTTTGCTGTTTTTTTTATCACAATATCGGGGATTATATGGAGGCTGTCAATGGTAGGCGTGATTAGAGAATCTGAGGCAGGACTAGTCTGGGGGAAGAGACTCCCATCCGCACTAGTCCTGCCTTATTACCATAACTCGAGCAGCAGAACAAAAGTTAATTTTTTTTAAAAAACAGCAAAATTAATATTGCAGATAAAATACAATTTCCGAATAAAGGAATGATGATGCATGTCACTATAACAGCAATTGGGGCAGTCAGGAGACCTTCCCTTTAAAATACTGGTGTATTCCCAGATCTGATTTCCATCGTATTCACATTTGCATCATTTGACATATGGCAAGATTTTAATACTAGAGGTTTGGACCGTCCCGAATAGGGTCACCTTGACGTGGTGGGATGGATTTTACTTTTTTTTAATCAAAATTATGTTAGCTAAGTACCCTATGTTATGTTCATGTACTATTGCTTATTATTTATTTGCTGCAGGGTATTTGCTCATTTTGTTTTTATCTTAGGTTTTGTCTATTTAGTGGCCAATGTGAACATGCTCCTACACGTTGCATGCATACCAACTTATATTCCAGTTCGTCTCTTTAGGTTTTTGTTTCTATCTATGTAGCTGCCCAGTGTTTTTTCCTTCCAGTATGTCAGTACTATCAGCAGAACTGATCCTATGGATCCCAGATGCAGTCATCTGATGCATCAGTAGTTGCGGCAGATTGGTCCTATAGCTAGATCATGCGGCATTTTTTTTGTCTGGTGCCGGATTGGCGCATAAACTGCACCACTTCTCATCAGTTGTATCCGGCTCAGGCGTAAAAGAACTGATATATGGAAACCCAGCTGTAGAAAAGGGGACTTTTGGTTTAGTCACCATGGCCTATGTGTCACTACTACTTATGCATGCTATTTAGCAATGTACCGACCTTGGCTGTTAGGGAAATATAGTACCGGAACCTACAGATTCAGATACACTGTGGAGTCTCCATGAATAACGCATGGATTACTGTGCTGTCATCTGCTTTACATACTGGCTCAATACATAAGACCATATTGTAACCAGGAGCCTAACCTTGGCATAGTGGATGTAACGCACCACCATACTAGATTTGCTACTTCTGACAAAGCCTGATAAAGCTTCACCAATGTTTTACTTTTAGGGTTCGTTCATAAAAAATTTAATTGTACTCGAACCAATGTTATTCAATGAGGCAGTGCAGATCTGCAGATTTTTTCTCAGCTGTATTCGGCAGGCTGCAATATCACTCCAAAATCGGTAGAATGCAAAAAAAAAAAAAATTGCATCCCATACGGATCATCAGTATGACATCTGACTTTTACGGATACATTACAATTCTGAAACTGTAAAGGGTCCTGTAAACGATTAATAGCTGCTGAGTAGTAAAACGGATCGCACATGGACAGCACACGGATGAAGTGAGAAAAAAATCGTTCTACTCTCCTGGATGAGGATGGGATCAATTTTTTTTTATATGCAAGTGTGAGCGAACCTTTAGGTCAGGGTTGGACTGGCCCACCAGAGATCCGGAAAATCCTCCGATGGGCCCTGGCTTCTCCTTCAGGAGAGTTTATAGTGGAAACCTTGCAGCTGCTATGGGGCTCTTGAGTGGGGTAGAGCCTGCCTTCACCATCTTGATTTCAACAATATCATATGATAACCGATCGAATCAGCAAGCAGAGCCGAATCCTAACATTGTGTATCTTATGGCTATACCACTTGATACAGTGCCTGATACAAATTAGTCTACGTCCGAAAAAAAACATTTTAATGATAATGCATTGGTTTTGTGTACATGAAAGGTGTGCCCTCAGAATCAAGTCCTCTGGTGGGCCCAAAATTCTTCAGTCTGACCCTGCCTTAGGCCACAATGAGCTTTTGGTGAGTTTTTGATGTTGAAGATTTTCTGCACCCATTAAAGGTGTTTTCCCACAAACAAAAGTTCATTTTAATCAATAGATCTTGGAATAATAATAACTTCCACAATTGGATGTGTATCAATAAAATGCTCCTGTGCTGAGATAATCTTATAATTGTGCCCCTGCTGTGTACTGTGTAATGGCTGTGTCTGACAGTGCAGGAACATGGTCTGATCATACCACAGCTCCTGGGCAGGGGAGGAAGCAAAAGAGTATACAGACATTACAGCATGGGATCACAAATGATTCTTTCGTTGAAGTAAAACATTGTTTAAAAACAGGCAGTGAAATGTTTTACCTCCTCCTCTGCTGTCCTGTCTGTATACTCTTTTGCGTCCTTCCCTGCCCAGGAGCTGTGGTATGATTAGACCATGTTCCTGTACGGTCAGACACATCCATTACACAGTACACAGCAGGGGCACAATTATAAGATTATCTCAGCACAGGAGCATTTTATTTAAACACATCCAATTGTGGAACTTATTATTATTCCAAGATCTATTGATTAAAATTAACTTTTGTTCGTGGCAAAACCCTTTTAAGTAAAATAAGTCACTTGGATTTTTTTTTTTTTAAATTACACAGCGCGAAAAATGCACCAAAAACTCATTGTGGGAATGTGGCTTTAGGACATAAAGAAGGAAGGTTGAAATAAAAAACTGCAGGAAAAAAAAAATTATCACTGACTATTTCAGGGTGTCATACTGTACAGAACGAAACATTATAGAATATTACCAAGTCGGCTTGGAAATAAAAGGTTAACAGCGCACATTCCTCCTCTGCAGCAGAAGCAAGATTAATTCTTATGCTCACGCACAGGCCTGGAGTGTTGGGAATTGTGGGTGCGTCCTTTTCGGAGCCCTCTGATTTTTAGTTCCTATGTAAATGCGCGTATGCACACCCACATATACATTATATATTCGCCCGCTCTCTTAATGCGCACACTTCTCCACTGTGCCAAGGAACTGCCGGAGGGCAAATTCTCCCAAACAGTAATGGCTTCTGACTGCTCCCTGGCAACCCTGGGCTGTTGTAACCTGGGCGGATGTGATTGTGCGGGGCCCAGGAGCTGGCTGCTGCTTCATCAGCTGTTTGTGTGACACAGATGGAGAGAGGCTATTACAGAGCCAAGCTGGAAGACCTCTGGGATATGGGAAGTGTAGAGCTGCAGCACTTCTTAAAAGACAAAAGTGTGCCTAAGTGCAAGTGCATGTCTGTAAATCACTCTGAGGTATGTATCGAGATGATCCAAATAATGCCAGGATCCTTTGCAACCCTACTGAATAGCACAATAGAGCCGTGTTCACACGTTTGTCTTTTTTTTTTTTTGCATGTTTTCTGGAGGTGTCCACACCTAATACACAATAATATCATTCTATGACTGTTGCAATTTTGCTGCATTTTACCCATTATTTGCTGCATTTTTGGTGCAGATTTTAACACTTTTTGTTTTTAAAAAGCTTTGATTCTGCTCTTCAAAATGCGTCTACTTTTCTCTACGTGAGTTTTTTTTTCCATGCACTTTTTTTTTTTCAAGCTCAACACAGATGCCTATAAAATACAAAACGCACCAAAAACCGCACAGTTCAGTAGCGTCTCTAAACACAATATCCATAAGTTTTCATGAAATCGTATGGAAATTACTTTGGAAAAAGTTTGGAAAAGTTACGTGCACGCTAAAAAAAAAAATTGCAGCATTTACGCTACGAGGAAACGCGGCGAATTCCTACTGTAAATACGCAGATAAATTATAGTAGTGATAGATTGATATGGAGGATGTCAGTTATACCAGCTTAGCACAAAATATACCTGCCTGTATAATAGCTAGAAAACACAAGCATACTCTCATAAAATATAGATTATTGCAAATAAAAAAAAAGTGCAAAAATGCAAACAGTCCGGTATATCAGGGCTGACTTCTTCTGGTGGAGGGCATACAATGTACTCCAGGTGGAGTAAGTCATGACTTTGAGTGACGCAGGCCATACAAGGGCTTGGTGGACATGTCTTTGCCTGTACACACTGAAACATGGGAGGGGTACGGCAGACTTTTCTAATCCGGCCTGAACTCCTGAATGGAGGCTGGGGTGTAGCACCTTCTAAGAAAAGCTTTGTAAACAAAGAATTGTGAGATTTGGACCTAGTCACTAGTTTCTTTCGACTCGTTAAGCAAGATTTTCTTACATACTTTAACCATAATGTAGTTGGGATTATACAATATGTATTGTGGGACAGTTGTAGTTGTATTATAAATTTATATATATATTTTTCTTTTTAGCAAATATTTTTTTCATAATCATGGACTTAAAGTCCCTTCAACGTTACTTTTAATATTGCAAAGGCTAAATAATAATAGTAATACAAGAAGTATTAAAATAATAATTAAATATTAAAATTAATAATAAAATATGACTCGTGTTGATAATTAAATATGAATAATAAAATATTTAAAAATAATAAATATTGCCATTAATAGTAAAATATTACACATAATAATAAAAAATAGGTATTAAAATAAATAACATCACATCTAAAAATAATAAATAAAAAATTACAAATAATACTGATTAAATATTAAAATGAGTAATAATACAACACATTATTAATAATAATACTAATGAAATATTAAAATTTAATATTAAAATAATTGATAAATAATGCACATGATAAACTAATAATAACAAAATATGACTACTATTAATAATTAAATAACATGAATAATAAAATAATAATAAAAAATATTACTAATAAAATATTAAAATTAATGATAAAAATACACATAATAATAAACTAATAATAAAAAATACTAAAAATTAAATATTAAAATCAATAATAAAATAATACACATAAAAATAAACTGATAAAAATCTTACTAATAACACAGATTAAATATTAAAATTAAAATACACATAATAAAAAACTAATAATAAAAAAATCTTCCTAATAATACAAATTAAATATTAAAATTAATAATAAAATAATACACTTAATAAACTAATAATAAAAATATTACTACTGTTAATACAAATTAAATATTACAATTAATAATAAAATAATACACAGAATATTAAACTAATAAAAAAAATATTACTACTACTACTACTACTAATAATAATGATAATAACAAAAATATAATCAATAATAATGTATCGGCTGTGAATTCTTAAGATAAAGTTCTTTCATCTGTGTTTTCTTTGTCTTGTTCATTTTTGGAGTCTCTGGTTCTAAGGCCATCAGCTATCAAGTCTAGTTTTGGCATGGTGGTTTGGATTTGATGATCATCTACCAAGTATATGGTTAGGGAAATCAATAAAAACAGTTGAGCGGAAGTAGAAGCTGCTATTTACCCACTCTCTGTGCAGATCCTGCTGTGCTAAACAGCCAGGACATGTAAGAGTGAAATGTGCCTGTGATTTGCCGCTGACCAGGAGAGCAGAGAACAGATGACCCAGAGAAGTTTACATGCAACATTTACTAACTGTGTGGGTTTTGTGACACTGGAAGGGAGGGGGTGACCACTGTACCTTATTCACACTCAAAAGTGCACTGGATGGAAAAAAAACAGCTTTTCCAAGGCTTACACCGGTTTCAAACACCCAACCCCCCAGGGGGACAATCCGAAAAAAAGGATTGGGGGAGAGAACAGAGAAGAAAAGGGTTTTATTCGGCTTTTTGTCCCAGACTTTTCAGGCGGCATAAGAAGCATTTAGCACATTCATTCCCCAAATGGGTCGGGAGCTGGAAACTGCAGGAGGCTGTTCCTTTGTTAGCTCACAACTATTTACACAGACTATCTGGTGAAGGGACCCCATGTTTTGGACTGAAAAGGATTTCCATTCAAGCTGCCTAAGAGGGAGCAGCATTAGAGGTAGCAAGGCCCCACACCAACCCAAAATCATCATTGGCACACACTGACCTAACAATATCAGGGCCTCACACAGACCTCATATTCCTATGGTGTCAAACAAAAAAAATCGTCACACCCTCTCACCTCCCCAAAATCCAAAGGGTCTTGAATAAATTAGCCTCTTAAGGGACCCGCCAGATACAAAACGATAAATGTACGTCTTTACGTTACCAAATATCTACAATCAGGTTCTTCACTCTCCCAAGTGTGGATATTGGAGCACCAAATTAATTTAAAGTTCCCAACTTCAATATCAAAAACTTTTTTTTATTCTTTTGGGGGTTAAAGATTATGACAAATCATTAAAGAGCAAGACCAACACAATCTAATCTCAAATGTAGAGTACAAGAAAAGGAGAACGAGTAGGACACGTTAAGAGTCAAGAAGAAGTGCTCTTCTCGAGCAGTGATCTAATTGAGCTAATTGTACAAATGAAGACATAGTCGTAGCCTCTTGACCAGTTGTATTCCCTGGACAATCTGAGCTTTTAACACTAAAAAAAAACCCTGTAAATGTTTGTTTTTTAAGGAGTCAGAATGTAGGTACATCCGGATTAACAGGATTAGTGGAAATAGCCAATTAAGTAACAGATTGACTGCACTTGGCATTCAAAATAAAGCAAAGGGTGGATGTTATAGACCAAAACATCTCATCTTACACGGTATTGCCATGTTTGTGGTCAGGGAAATGAAATGTCTTTGTCATAGAGTCTACTTAATGCCACATGGGCTTAACACCTGAAGAGTCCATGGCATCTCAATTAGCATTGGTCACTACGGCAAAATAAGACTCTACAAAATCTCATGGAGGTAAGGAATCTCATGGAGATAAAAATGTGGACCTTCCTAGTGCTGCTTTAGACCACCACACTCTGGACCACCTATGCTGTGAATAGACCCATTTTCATAAAGTTGGACTTTCTTCCCTAATATCGCACCTTGTGCAAGTTTCCGGGTCCCTGGCCTCTACGTTTTGTATTCTTCTTGCAATGGTTCATTTCATGGACGTTCTAGAAGTTCTGACGTCATGTGTAAATTGCTCGCACAGTCCTACTTACCGCCTATATCTAGACTCAAGAGACAAATGTTTTCCCTGGAGGTTGTCGATCATTTCAAACATGGCTGCTCTTTTCTCTTACAAGTACAGACTTTTCCATTTCCGTGCAATTAACTATTTAACACATCTTTAGCAAGGCGTGCTTTTTTTGGCAATGCGTATTGTAATGAGATGTAAATAATGGGATTGATGCATGTCAGTTTCTGACGACGATGTGGGTGTAGCCAACTCACATGAAAAATGCAAATTAGCCGCAAAAAAAAAATGTAATAAACTGTTAATCAGAAAGGGTTACTGTGTGGATTATAAATATCGTGCGTTTGGAAGACAGATGGGGAAGAATGTAGGAGCTGCGCATGTTTTTTCTCTTTGGCTGGCAAAGTTGATGCACAAGAGGACCAGATATGTGAATTTAACATGACACCATCTTGCGCAGTGCTAATTTGAAAGCCGCACATTGCAGACCTGTCCACACCATCAAAATCCATAAAACCAAGAGAAGAAAAAAAACTGATTGCAGTCTGCCAGCTTTGTTCACCCGCACAGAACACTGTACGTTCAGAATACCAGCACAATGTAAGAGGGTGCAGTCGAAACGTAAATCATTGGCTTTGGACGGAGAGTTAACAGATCTTTCTTTAGTTTTGAAAATTAAGAATCCATTTTACAGAAAAAAATCAGAAAGGTCAAAAGTATAGACCGTAGAGCTTAACACTCCATTCTACTTCATCATGGATTCCAACCCTGGTCTTCACACTTGAAATGACAAATGGCATGAGTAAAAAACTGAAGGGAATGCTCAGGGCTTAACATTTCACACTGGCATCATTGGTCATCTACACATGAATATAATAGACCTGAGATAGGTGATAAGAGCCTACTTGTTCTGGTAGAGCTCTACAGTAGGTGTACAAAATAAGATGGTGATGACCAGAGCGTGGAATCTAAAAATGTCACCAGATCCAAAGTGGCTTGTTTTTGGTTTTGTTTTATTCCTTCTTCTCTTCTGAGTATTCCTCTTTTTACTTTTTTAAATCCGCCATATAGATCCAGAGATATCTGCCTTTATATTTTGTGTTAATATTTATGACCTTTTACAAAGGGCGGTGCTCACACAGCAGACTAATGACACGCCCCTGAGGATCTGTGAGCCACATCCCCTAAAAAATCGCCACTAAATAAACAGGCCCATATCACTAAAACTGTATGGTGCATTTGAAAAAAAAAGAAGAAAAAAGTGGAATAATCAGGGGAGCAGTGGGAATAAACTTATAGCAAAAACTGGCCATTTTCACCTGGTGACACGTCCTCTTTAAAAGGGTTTCACACTTTCAACAAATTGATTTCCAAATCCTTGCAGTTATGTAAAATAATAAAATTAGATGGTACTCATCCACCACGGGTCCGGCTCCTGCTGTAAAATGCTGCTGTGGTCTTTGTGTTTTGGCTGCAGTGGTGATGTCATGACTACAATGCGTATCACCGCTGCAGTCAATCACTGAGCTCAGAAGCTCTGCTGATGTAGATGGCACAAGCCATTGAGCTCAGTGATTGACTGCAGTGGTAATGCGCTGCAGCCAAGACACATAGACTAGAACAGAAGAAGAACGCTGGCACGGTACCATCTGACTTTATTTTACAAAGCTGTAAGTGTTTTCGACTCAGTTGAATTTAGAACACTCCTTTGAGGAAATATGTGATAGAGATGTGATTGGTAAGAGTCTAACCATTGTGACCTCCACTGTTTACAAGAACGAGGGTCCCAAAGTCACCTGTGTGTATGGACTGGTAGTGAGCATGTGTGACCACTCCATCTATAAGAGTGGTGGTCGCACATGGTCACTACTACTACTCCCTTCACAAAGGTGACATTTTCGTGAACAGTGGCGGTCACAGTGGTTTTGACCCTTACCAATCATACATTTATCACACACTCCTTCAAAGGGTGGTGGTCACACAAGGCCACTACTACTCCCTTCACACAAGAGACTTTGGTCCTCCCATTCTCAGGATTGGTGTGAGCCTCAGCAGCTAGACCCCAAGTCATTTCTGGAGAGGCAATTGGTGATGACAACCCTTTAAACCTCCGTTTTGATCATCTCCAGATTCTTAGCCTTAGAATGTTGAAAGTAAGGAAAATCCATAACGGTAAACTTGGAAATAAGGGTTGAGAATCTATAATAAAAGGGGTGCCGATGCTTTCTCCTTCCTATAGGCTGTTCCCTATAATATCAGCAACAACTTATCTTTGAGACATCTCTGCAGCTCTCGGCAATAAAACGCTTTAATGGGACGCTAATTTTTCATTTTTAGTGACCTCTCAGTGCAGCATTATGCACAGTTATCACTCAGATTCTATTAAGAAGAGACTAATGTCCATCTAGGTCCCAGCTCTCAGATTCAACTCTGCTTGCTCTGCACAACGAACAATCCCAAGCTCCTGGTAATGTTCTGCACTAGTCCCTTGTGAGGCATTGCTGCTAACGCCAGCTCACGACCATTCAACCTCGTATATACACACAAGCTTAAAGAGGCAGCGGCGTCTCCACTCTGCTACAAACAGGAACGTCAGCACTTATTCCTTCCATCAAACTGTAGCATATAATACAGCTTTTATATTTACTAAGAACAATACCAGAGCTTATTATATACGGGCAAAGTACTTTAGATAAAAAAAAAGTTAGATTTGGAAAAAATAAATGCAAAAATATTCTATACATTGAATGTGTTATGAATGAAGATTTTCCCTTTATTACCATTAGAGACGGAAATAATTCAACTCGTAAAAACATGGTCTATGGATTAAGTAGCGGCCAGTGATGGAGACATTTATTGTGCAAGGGTGAATGAATTGTGTAATTATAGATAACAGGAAAGTATTGAAAAAAAATCTAATTAAGGCATGAAGTAGAAATACAGTGAAAGCAATAAGGTAATTCAGATATCCGTAGAGTCTAGCGCCTGTCTGTGTCCCCGTGATTATTCGTTCAGGTGCCTAAATGGCCTCCTCCATCATGATCACCCTCACACCCTGAGCAACGGAGTAGGAACCAGTTCTTATATAATGACACAAGCTTTTCATAGGATAATTATTTACAATGGATATCATTTAGATAATAGGCCACGTCAGATGTCACGGGAGCGCACAATGAATGGCTGAAAACATTAAACCCTACGAATTAGGCGAGAATCATATATGCATTGAAACCTCCATTCAGAGACTTCATCAAAGATTTCATAACAATTAATGGACAATATAACCAGAACTATATTGTTTAGTAAACTAACAGTCACCAATAAACCCCAATATAGTCAGTGAGGTCTAATGTCCTTCATGTAACAGCTCCTTTCTGACCTTTTTTCAGTCCCTTTAACAGAACAGAAAAATGTAATTTCCTTTCTTAATGTGCACAAAGCCTTAATCTGCTTCTATTGAAAACCAGTGTGACTTCAAGCAAATCTTTTTCATAATTTTTTAAGGACATGTGACCAGGTCAAAAGTGGCCATTTTTTGCTCTCATTTTGCTCCCCTGAGTATTCCGTATGTTGTTTTTTTTTAAAATCCGTCAAACGGTTCCAGAGATATAGACATTTTTATTTAGAGCTAATTTTATGGTCTTTAAAGGGGGTGTGGCTCACATAGTAACACCCTAAAGACACGCCCCCGAGGATCCTGAGAGCCACTCAATTAATAAAGACCATTAAATTTTGCACTGAATAAGTAATAAAAAAACAAAAAAAAAACAAAAAAATATTCAGGGGTGCAGCAGGAGTAAAACAAGAGTGAAAGTGATCACCTTTTAAATTCCACCAGCATTTTCTTATCCTTCTCTAGTTGAAACTCATCTCCCCTCAACCAGCGCCTGAAAGCCTCATACTCAAACTTTACCTTCTAAAAAAATAAGTTTTCGGGTGACTTTTATGCTGAATATTTCCTTAAAGACGACGTGCCTGTTTGGGACACAGCCCCCGGCAAAAATGTCAAAGCCTCCTGAATAGAGTATTTTGTTATCAGCATTATCAAAGAATGTGGCTAGAACAACTGGCAGTGCAATCAGCGCAGCATCGCTGGCTACAGTTACCTCATTACATCGCTATTTAAAGGGATTTTTGACAAATGAATGGTTTCTGGTGTTTTTTTTGGAGGGTTGGCTTTTTTTTTTGCAGAAGTCAGAATGCTTGCTTAACCCCTTCCCACCTGTAATACATTCAGTCATCCACTCTCTTGTGGTGGCCTGCAGCACAATAACGTTGTAGCAGAAACCGGTTGATGTTTTCATCTTTGTAAACATGGATGATATTTTCTAGCATCAGATGCTTGCATGAGTTTTCAACTACAGAAATAGGATATTGTGTGATCTCTACACAAAGTACAAGTTCCTACATAAACTTGCACATGAATCAATGATAAAACCCAAGAAAAAAACAAAATGAGCATATACCCTGTAGTAAGTAATAGTAATAGTACATGTAAATAACATAGCATATTTTATTAACACTATTTTGATAAAAAAAAAAGGTATAAGCCATTCCACCTCGACAAGGTGCACCCATCGGGATGGTCCTTTCCTGTCTCTAGTAGTACAACCTCACCTTGTGTAAGCCAACCTCAATGTGAATAAGGGCAGAGCAGGACAGGGGCCCTACTTTTCACACACCTGCCCATGGGAAGCTATGTAGATGAAATGCCCAGCTCCAAAAAGGGGGCCATGCCCCTGTTTGTACAAAGTACTAAAAAAGACAGCAAAACCAAAGAAATGAGCCAGACCAAGAGCTGGTATATGTGCAATGTGTAAGAGCGCATTCACACTGTGAAAAACCAAGAAAACAACAACAAGAAAAAAATAAGCAATAAAAAAGACAGGATAGGACCATGCTGATTGGGTGCACCTTGTCGTTGTGGGATGGCTTTTACACTTTTTGATCAAAATAGTGATAACTAAGTACCCAATGTTATTTACATGTACTATTACTATATACTTTTTTACTTATTACAGGGTATATGCTCATTCTGTTTTTTCTTGGGTTTTGTCTGTGAAATGGCCACAGTGTGAACGTGCTCTTACACTTTGCACGTATAACAACTTATGCTCCAGCTCATTTCTTTGGTTTTACATGAATCAATAATGTTGATAAAAATGGCAATAAATTAATTAGGAAACGCACCAGTCACTCCTTTCTGCTCTGTATTATCCCTAGACTCCCTAGGTGCTCATGTAGGCATCTTTACATATCATTATTATTTCCTGCCTCCTGAAATAAATATGGATAAGGGGCGATAATTCTCAATCTGCGTCCCTCAACGTGTATTTCCCCCTGCCGTTTCTACGGGACAACTTCTGAGGCCATCTAGTCTGTCACTTTAAATGCTGAATTTCGACTTCCCCCTTTTTCTGGGAGACCGGGTCCCTATCTTGCTTGACAAGCCCATTCCTCAAAGGATTTGCCTTAGTCCTCCTGAGCAGCTTGGCGCTCCACATTACATAACATGCATGTTAGTCTTAGGTCTGGTATCTGTTCTGCATCATAAATCAATTTCTTCTGCAAACATGAAACCGACTCTGGCCCTCATGGCTGCTTCTTGTATCAGAAGTCCCAAAGCCCAAAGATTTTGCTTCCTCCTGGTAACTATCCTCAGCAGATTTATACCAAATACTGACCCAGCTCTTTTAATGTCTGTGCAGAAAAGTACAGAAAGTTTTTTTTTTTTCTTGGGAAAGGCTACTCAGGAAACCCTTCCATTGTTCACATTGTAGAACAGTCTTGGATAACTTTGATTATGCACCATATAGGGAAGTTTTGGCTGCCATGATATAAACAGTATAATTTTACACCTCTTTTACAGCAAACAGACATTTCCTGGGAAGTTTCTGTCACTTATTATATAGTACGAGCAATGTGCACAATGCAAATCGAGACCAAAATACACTTTTAGTGTAACCTTTCCGTAAAACAGTAGACAAGTGATGACGCCTAAATTTAAGATTTTCTACAGGTTACCCAAATTAAATTAAGTTCTAGTCTGAATAAAAAAAGCCACCGTAGGGGGAACAAAAATGTCTATGGTGGTCAGACACTGTCATGCATTGCAACACAAAGACTAGGGTCACTAATAGACCACAGATTGTTCAGGCAAACATTGTAGAGATGCTGGAAGTGAAAAGAGTCCTCAGCATCACAGCAAGGGGGAATGCGGTATTCTTTATTAAGTCGGATTTGCAATCTACTGATGGATAAGGCATTAGGGGTTTTAGGAGGCATCCCTAATTGTTCAGTTTGAGGAGGTTCGTTGTGTTATTTCCTATGGATGGTTTACAATGTATAATAACAGGCTCGGACTGGCCCATCGAGGAATAGGTGAATCCCCTGGAGGGCCATCAGCCCAACACTTCCCTCTAGAAGAGCTGTACACTTTATACAGGTAGGCCACTTGCCGTGGTATGAACATTTATCATCAAAACTGTGCTAAATTCCACCTCAGGTGGATGGTGGACCACCAAATCCACATGGCTATATCCTCCATATGCTTCAATGAAGATGTGACTACATGCACAACGTAGCCAATTTTCCATTCTATGGAAAATGTTGTGGTTGGAAAAGTATACAAAAGGATTGGGTAATATTTGTACATTAGGGGTTTTAGGAGACATCCCTAATTGTTTAGTTTGAGGAGATTTGCCATCTCTTTTCCAATGGATGGTTTACAATGTACAATGTACAATAACAGGCTCGGACTGGCCCATCGGAGAATAGGTGAATCCCACAGGGGGCTACCAGCCCAACACTGCCCTCTACACGAGCAGTGCACAATACATAGACAGGCCACCTGCCTTGGTATGAAGATGTATCATCAAAACTGTGCAAAATTCCACCTGAGGTGAATGATGGACCACTAAATTCACCTTTCTACATCCTCCCATATACTTCAATGGAGATGTGACTGCATGCACAACGTAGCCAACTTTCCCTTCTATGTAAAATGTGTTGTCTGGAAAATTACAGGCAAAGGTTGGGTAATATTTGCATTTAGCTGCAAAAGTAGGATTCCAGAATAAATGTCACTGGTGGCCTCTTGGCACCCCATCCTGACACTTTCCAAAAGTATCATGCACTGTTAGCAAGGCAGTCTCCGATTTTTGGCTTTATAACAACTATAAATAGATGCACTGAACCCCTCTCGTAAATCGTATTTTGCATACATCCATGCAATTCTTATGCTTGAATGAGGCTTATCTGAGAACTAGATATTGACACAGTGCGCACTGCCGAGGCCTGGAGACACAAGTCAGATTTGCATCAGTACCACCAAGTGATTTTCACTACAATGCTCTTACTAATTGATACCTTTTAAGCTTACAATTCCCCCTTTATTCATCATGACAAAAATGGACTTGAAGGGGGGGGGGATGTGGATGGAAGGCAGAAGAACAAGGAGAGAGGTGGAGAGCGGCGGTAAATGCCTCTATGTGATACTCATGGATGCCTCCTCTTTATGTGATAAGGTTCAGCGGCTCTCAGAAGGCTTCACAGTTTGCGACTCTTTATCAGATACTCCCAGTTCATTACTGTGGAATAAATGAACAATCCCAGAATCCGTACCAGAAAAATAACACTAATTGGTCCCAAAGGTGAATTTGGTTCCGTCAATGAAATCAAATATAGGAGAGTGTCCCGCTGCTTGCCTTCTACATCATACCGCGCACAAGGGAGACCTCTAAATTACATACCATAATTGACATCTGATATCAAACCACATCAGTGAATATCTTTATTAGCATCGAAATCTCTCGCAAACAGGCCTCCTTCTATGTTATTAAACAGAACTTGTTCTAGGTGTTGCCTCACTAATTAGGATGAGCCTGAGGAAGGAATCTGGGTCGTGTTAAATTAATTGGAATGAGCATGAAAATTAGCAGAGCAAACTGCATCAATTTTCAATAGACGGCCTCCCTTTCACGCGGAGAGTAAAAATGGATATGACCGTGAATTAACGAAAACCTTTTCAAGTGCTTGCCAACCTGGAGTCACAGCAGCCCACAAATATCACTCTCGGATTTTTTTTTGTTGGATGTTAATGAGAGCATTTTATCTGAGACTGTAAGTGTACAGTGGCAAAGAGGGCGTACCTTGTGGGGCAAGGTGCCAACGCATGCAGATTTTCATTTATTTCTAAGTATTCTCCGATATTCCTGGAATAGAAAAGTGGAACTCATTAGTGATATATTATTGCCCAAGTTCACCAGCTGGTTAGACGCCCATCGTTAAGTATGTGATATGCCTTTTTGATTCCTCGTAATCCTAAGTAATCAGAGTTTCTGGGATAAGAAGAGTGCCAGCAATGCTGGTCGTATACAGAGAGGAATACGGTCTACAAGATTAATAGAACATAAGAGGAACAGGGGAACCTTGATGCTTTACATGAAAGTCCGGTATACAATATCTCAGAACAACCTTTCCACTTGTACAGCCTGGAGCACAATGTCGCACCTTGTACACACCGGCTCCCTGAATACAATGTCATTTTTGTGGCTGTCAAGGTTGATAATATTTATTCTGTGTCACAGTGTGTGTCAGTGCGTGTTTCTGTTTTTTTGGTCACATCTGACTTATTCTTATGCTACAGTGTGGACAGGGGAGTAGTCATAGACGGGTGCAAAGGTTTCTGCATTGGAGATACAGAGGTTGCTATTGTATTGGGGGTTCTTGTATTGGGGATGCAGAGGTTGCTATTGTATTGGGAGTTCTTGTATTGGGGGTTCTTGTATTGGGGGTACAGAGGTTGCTGCTGCACCAGGGTTCTTATATTGGAGGTACAGGGGTTACTGTTGTATTGGGAGTTCTTGTATTGGGGATGCAGAGGTTGCTGTTGTATTGGGGGTTCTTGTATTGGGGATGCAGAGGTTGCTGTTGTATTGGGGGTTCTTGTATTGGGGATGCAGAGGTTGCTGTTGTATTGGGGGTTCTTGCATTGGGGATACAGAGGTTGCTGTTGTATTGGGAGTTCTTGTATTGGGGATGCAGAGGTTGCTGTTGCACCAGGGTTCTTGTATTGGGGTACTGAAGTTGCTGCTGCAACAGGGTTCTCGTATAGGGGTTACTGTAACACCAGGGTTCTTGTACTGGAGGTACAGAGGTTGCTATTGTATTGGGGGTTCTTGTATTGGGGATGCAGAGGTTGCTGTTGCACCAGGGTTCTTGTATTGGGGTACTGAAGTTGCTGCTGCACCAGGGTTCTCATATAGGGGTTACTGTAACACCAAGGTTCTTGTACTGCAGGTACAGAGGTTGCTATTGTATTGGGGGTTCTTGTATTGGGGATGCAGAGGTTGCTATTGTATTGGGAGTTCTTGTATTGGGGATGCAGAGGTTGCTGTTGTATTGAGAGTTCTTGTATTGGGGATGCAGAGGTTGCTGTTGCACCAGGGTTCTTGTATTGGGGTACTGAAGTTGCTGCTGCACCAGGGTTCTCGTATAGGGGTTACTGTAACACCAGGGTTCTTGTACTGGAGGTACAGAGGTTGCTATTGTATTGGGGGTTCTTGTATTGGGGATGCAGAGGTTGATGTTGCACTGGGGTTCTTGTATTGGGGGTACAGAGGTTGCTGCTGCACCAGGGTTCTTGTATTGGAGGTACAGGGGTTACTGTTGTATTGGGGGTTCTTGTATTGGGGATACAGAGGTTGCTATTGTATTGGGAGTTCTTGTATTGGAGGTACAGGGGTTACTGTTGTATTGGGGGTTCTTGTATTGGGGATACAGAGGTTGCTATTGTATTGGGAGTTCTTGTATTGGAGGTACAGGGGTTACTGTTGTATTGGGGGTTCTTGTATCGGGGATACAGAGGTTGCTATTGTATTGGGCGTTCTTGTATTGGGGATGCAGAGGTTACTGTAACACCAGGGTTCTTGTACTGGAGGTACATAGGTTGCTGCTGCACCAGGGTTCTTGTATTGGAGGTACAGGGGTTACTGTTGTATTGGGGGTTCTTGTATTGGGGGTACAGAGGTTGCTGCTGCACCAAGGTTCTAGTATTGGAGGTACAGGGGTTACTGTTGTATTGGGGGTTCTTGTATTGGTGGTACAGAGGTTGCTGATGCACTGGGGGTCTTATACTGGGGATACAGAGTTTGCTATTGCACTGGGGGTCTTGTATTAGGGTGCAGAGGTTGCTTTTGTATGGGGGTTCTTGTATAGGGGGTACAGAGGTTGCTGCTGCACCAGGATTCTTATATAGGGGGTACAGAGGTTGCTTTTGTATGGGGGTTCTTGTATTTGGGGTACAGAGGTTGCTGCTGCACCTGGGTTCTTATATAGGGGGTACAAAGGTTGCTGTTGTACCAGGGGTTCTTGTATTAGGGATGTAGAGGTTGCCATAGGTTGCTTTTGTACAGGGGTTCTTGTATTGTGGGTACAGAGGTTGCTGCTGCCCCAGGGTTCTTATATAGGGGGTACAGAGGTTGCTGTTGCACTGGGGTTCTTGTATTGAGGGAACAGAAGTTACTTTTACATTGGGGTTCTTCTATTGGGGGTACAAAGCTTGCAGTTGCACCGGAGTTCTTGTACTGGGGTACTAAGGTTCCTGTTGTGCAACTGGGGCTACAGATGTTGCTGTTGTATCGGGGTTCTTGTCTGCCACATAGGAAGGCATTACCATTATAAATGATGAAGAGTAACTGGGGGTCCAGCAGTAGAGATGAGTGAACCCAAACTGTAAAGTTCAGACACCTGAATTCCGAACACGGGCTTCTCCCAGAAGTTCATTTTAGAGTTTGGTGTTGGGGAGAGTGAGAGACAAGTTGGGGATACTCTGCTTCCTTTGGCACTGCCCCCTGGACCTTACTACGACCATTTTACAGCACCCAAGTTCGGGTCCCCATTGACTTTAATGGGGTTCGGGTTAAAGTCCGAACTTTGGACTAAAGTTTAGTCAGACCGGACGAACCCAAACATTCATCGGTCCACTCATCCCTATCCCGGAGCTTCACGTTACACCTTTGCATATGTAGTGCCCTATATATTACATGTAAGTTTTGGTTATGGCATCAAAGACCATTACATGGGGGGAATAATCGTCTAAACAATTGATCTTACAAATTATAGTTCCCAATCTTTGTCTAGTGTAAACACGCCCAGCGATCAATCGATGAGTGATTATCCGCTCATTTGTCATTGATTGCTTATTTTAAGCTGACAAATAAACCACATTTTCTTGAGCAAACCGGTTGCTTGTAATAAAGACTCTATATGCAAGAGCGAACTATCCCATAATCGATCGTACAATGGAAAACCTTCACAAGTAATGAAATATACAGCTGAAACAGTAGTTGGGGCCTTGGGTTCAAAACCCACCAAGGACAACATATGCACAGAGTTTGTTTGTGTGGGTTTTCTCCAGGTTCTCCGGTTTCCTCCCATACTCCAAAGACATACTGATAGGGAATGTAGATTGTCCAACAGGGGCAGTGATTCGCTGTCAAATATGTTGCCGAATAATCGAATGTTGCTCCTTATGGACAATTTATCTCCATATAAAAGGTCCCTTAGCTAAGGTCGGACATCTATATATATATATACTGTAGACATAATTTGGGGTTGTAACAGGCTTATGACCGGCAATGGTGACCTCGACACCCAGTGGTGCTAAGGGCCCACCAATACCAACTCTTTTCAGCTACATGCAAATGTGACATTATCCTCAATCACAAATGTATATAGCAATGAACTGGGTAGATTGTTAAATAAATGAGATGCTGTCTTTCTCTGTACATATTGATTCAAGTATATAGTGCCAAGTACTGTATATATAAGAGGGTGGTGGGGCCCACCGGAGGATTCTCCTATTCTCCTGTGGGCCAGTCAGAACCTGTCGACACCCCACATCCTCTCCATAACCTGGGTAGATTGTTAAATTAGTAAGATGCCGCCTTTGTCTGTACATAGTGATTCAAGTATATAGTGCCAAGTACTGCTCATATAAGAGGGTGGTGGGGCCCACCGGAGGATTCTCCTGTTCTCCTGTGGCCAGTCAGAACCTGTCGACACCCCACATCCTCTCCATAACCTGGGTAGATTGTTAAATTAGTAAGATGCCGCCTTTGTCTGTACATAGTGATTCAAGTATATAGTGCCAAGTACTGCTCATATAAGAGGGTGGTGGGGCCCACCGGAGGATTCTCCTGTTCTCCTGTGGCCAGTCAGAACCTGTCGACACCCCACATCCTTCCCATAACCTGGGTAGATTGTTAAATTAGTAAGATGCTGCATTTGTCTGTATATAGTGATTCAAGTATATAGTGCCAAGTACTGCTCATATAAGAGGGTGGTGGGGCCCACCGGAGGATTCTCCTGTTCTCCTGTGAGTCAGTCACAACCTGTCGACAACCCACATCCTCCCCATAACCTAGGTAGATTGTTAAATTAGTAAGATGCTGCATTTGTCTGTATATAGTGATTCAAGTATATAGTGCCAAGTACTGTATATATAAGAGGGTGGTGGGGCCCACCGGAGGATTCTCCTATTCTCCTGTGGGCCAGTCAGAACCTGTCGACACCCCACATCCTCTCCATAACCTGGGTAGATTGTTAAATTAGTAAGATGCCGCCTTTGTCTGTACATAGTGATTCAAGTATATAGTGCCAAGTACTGCTCATATAAGAGGGTGGTGGGGCCCACCGGAGGATTCTCCTGTTCTCCTGTGGCCAGTCAGAACCTGTCGACACCCCACATCCTTCCCATAACCTGGGTAGATTGTTAAATTAGTAAGATGCTGCATTTGTCTGTATATAGTGATTCAAGTATATAGTGCCAAGTACTGTATATATAAGAGGGTGGTGGGGCCCACCGGAGGATTCTCCTATTCTCCTGTGGGCCAGTCAGAACCTGTCGACACCCCACATCCTCTCCATAACCTGGGTAGATTGTTAAATTAGTAAGATGCCGCCTTTGTCTGTACATAGTGATTCAAGTATATAGTGCCAAGTACTGCTCATATAAGAGGGTGGTGGGGCCCACCGGAGGATTCTCCTGTTCTCCTGTGGCCAGTCAGAACCTGTCGACACCCCACATCCTCTCCATAACCTGGGTAGATTGTTAAATTAGTAAGATGCCGCCTTTGTCTGTACATAGTGATTCAAGTATATAGTGCCAAGTACTGCTCATATAAGAGGGTGGTGGGGCCCACCGGAGGATTCTCCTGTTCTCCTGTGGCCAGTCAGAACCTGTCGACACCCCACATCCTTCCCATAACCTGGGTAGATTGTTAAATTAGTAAGATGCTGCATTTGTCTGTATATAGTGATTCAAGTATATAGTGCCAAGTACTGCTCATATAAGAGGGTGGTGGGGCCCACCGGAGGATTCTCCTGTTCTCCTGTGAGTCAGTCACAACCTGTCGACAACCCACATCCTCCCCATAACCTAGGTAGATTGTTAAATTAGTAAGATGCTGCATTTGTCTGTATATAGTGATTCAAGTATATAGTGCCAAGTACTGCTCATATAAGAGGGTGGTGGGGCCCATCGGAGGATTCTCCTGTTCTCCTGTGGCCAGTCAGAACCTGTCGACACCCCACGTCCTCCCCATAACCATTACTAGTTTAACGATCCTCACTTTCCATCCCACATGCTGAAATGAGTTGTACTTGTGACAAAACTGGGAGAGAATCAACTCAATGCATAATCCCAGGAGCAGAGGAAGGGAAATTCTCAGAGCTCCTCATTATAAGAGTCAGAATGAACCTCACGGCGGCTTCTGGAACTGGAAGATTAGACAAGCGATGGATCCCTTCGTTTAAAATGCAGCTGTTTTATTCTGCTTTAGTAATTAATTCTTTTTCCAATAGTGTATTGATTTAGCGTAGACCCTGATATAGTTCAAACTGAAAATGATCTCTGGTGGCTGCACTGGTGCTGGAGGAGTCAATGAAAACTTCCTAGAACTGCAGCCCAGCTCTGTCCAGGGAAGAGCAGTTTTTCGCTCATAAATTAGTCAGGCCATGTGCTGCTGTGCTGCTGTGTTAGCCGATCCTTGCTTTTTGTCCTGACGCTTGCTGACTCGCTTTTCAGCTTGCTCTCTTTTGTACTGTCACATACAAAGTCAGTAATGCAGCTGGTGCCGCTCTGAACTCGCACTAAAGGTACACAGCCATTCCTACAAACTACATTCCTTTCTTATTCTTTCTTTTTTTTCCGCATGTACAGCTGCAACTTCCAGAGAAGCAGAAATCTGTGGGATGCCCCCGGGGATTCAACTAACAGAGAAATCAGTGCTAGGGTGTACAGGCAATTTTATGCTAAGACTACAAAAAAAAAAAAAGAAAAAAAAAAAGAAAAGAAGAAATAAAAAAGAGCATTCCTAAAAGGCTTCTTCATGGAAATGTCCTTACGGGACATAATATTGCCCTACATTTGCAGTATTGAGCCCATAAAAAGAATCTTTTTCTATGAAGAAAGTAGCAAAAAAAAAAAAAGAAAAAAAATCAGATATAGCTCTAATTTATCAAAGATTATAGTCCCAGAAACTAGGACTATCATCCCTTATGAATAATGGGAATTTATGACCATATGTCCCACCAGCAGTGTGGCACTATTAGGCTACGTTCCCCATGATGAGTTTTTGGTGAGTTTTTTACGCTGCTTATTTTTGGAAAAAATGCAAGTAACTTATTTTACTTAATGGGTGCAGAAAGTTTGCAACATCAAAAGTTCATCATGGGAATGTAGCCTTACTGTTACTTACCTCTTCCGTGTCTGGAAGCGAAGACATCCACAAACGTCATGCACATGAGGCAGACATTGAATGAAAACCTCAAGATTCCCAGGGGATTTTCTCAAGTTTCCTGTCTCCTATACATGTCTGCCATGTTTCTGGATCCCCTGCAGACTTGACCTATGACCTCACCTTTGTTTTTTAAAGTTTCTATACCATTTATGAAGAGTGACTGCGATATTCAGAACCATGCAGATCCAATGTGTTATGTCAGGAATGACCGAACTGATTGCTAGGGACAGTAAAAAAAAAGATCAAATAGACAGTGCTGATCCTGAAACTATTAGGGTCTGTGCACACTTTGCAGTTTTTTGGGGGGGTTATTTTGCATTTTGTTCTTTCCAGTTTTATCACAAAACCTGAAGGATTTCCTAGTGATCCTGAAGTCTCATGCACACGTTGCTTATTTTTTACTTGCAGATTTAAATCTGAAGCATGTCAATTATTTCAGCTTTTTTTTGGCAAATTGTACCCATACTACTGAATGGGGAATAATCTGCAACAAAAAACACGGCAAAAACGTGACAACAAATTGTGCGTATTTTACATTGTATTTATCCTGCCAAGAGATGCAGAAATTTATGTCTCATATACTTGTTCACATACCCTTAGGATATGTTCCCACCAGTATTTGGGGAGTTTTTGATGTTGCAGAATTTCTGCACCCATTAAATAAAATAAGTCACTTGCATTTTTTCGAAACTAAGCAGTGTAAAAAAACTCACCAAAAAGTCTGTGGGAACGTAGCCTTAAGGTATGTGCACACATTGAGTATTTGCTGCAGATTTTGGCAGGAAAAATGCTGCGTAAAATACCCATGTTTTGTTTGCCTTTATTCCCATTCATTTGAATAGGTGAAAATGCTGCAAAAGCGCTAAAAGAATTGACCCTTTCATGGTTAAAATCTGAAAGGAAAAACTTTCATAAATATTATTCACTTTGCTGGTACTGTAAAAAAGCTGCTTTTTTCCCTTGGCTAGGAAGAAAAGGTAAAAAAATGCAGCATGTGAACAAGCCCTTACTTTCTCCAGCAAAATGAGGACATGGAAGTTCGAGTGATTAGGCTTTGTATAAATGTGTGTTGACCTCCCCCTTATCCGAGGCGGATTGTGCACATTCTACCGGCTCGTTGCTGGGTTTTTTTTACTCCCGGCTTCGGTGGAATAAGGGTCTGAAGTACAGATGATGAATATCACTTTTGCATGGATCACTTCTAGCATATTCGCTTATTAATATCGACCCTTCTCGAGAAGCTGCATTGACCCTGACTTCTGCCGGCAATTCATCTCCAAGAAGCAGGGAGCTGTACGATGGACACTGAATTGGTCCCAAAAGACTCTGAGAATTAGATGAGCAGGTAATATTGGAAGGTGAAAACTGTCACTAATGAAACATTTTCTGTCATGCAATGTGGCTTTAGCGATGCAAACACAATCTGGTGACTGCAATTCGCAACAACCGATTCTACAAAAAAAAGCCTTAAAAAAATTGCAAATCAGTTCAGAGATAACAGACTCTAATTAGGGCTTTGCAAAGGAAGTGAGGAAATTGAAGAGAGGTTTTCCATGAGTAATACCAGTGACACCAATGCTTTCTATTACCCCTTATACATAGATGAAAATATCTGCCTGTAGGATTTCAACTTTGCCTTCGATAGTAAACTCCCATGGGAGGACTGGTCACCAAAATACTAGACGATACCAGGCTATTGCACAAAAATGGACCCCAAAAGTCCAGCAAAAGACAAGCTGATCTGGAACTGACCCTAAATGACTAATCTTATGGGTTGATTCAGAAATATTTTTTTAGAATGCATTAAAGGGAATCTGACACCTGATACATGCTGCCCGAACTGTGGGTAACATGAATAAGACACTGGTCAGTAATCTGAAACGCTGCAACGTTTTCCATAAAACATACTTTCAAAAGCCAACCGGGGCCTGGTCATCTTGGATAACTAGTCCAAGGCAGGTCCCCGGTGGCTTCTCCCCTCCCCGCACATCCATGACTGACAAGTTTCTCCCTGAATGTGTGTATAGGTAGAGATCTGTCAATCATGGGAAGCATGATGGAGAGAACCTGCCTCGGACTACTCATGCAAGACACGTGGTCCCTGGACGGCTTTTTAAAGTATGTTCTCACTAATGTGTTTCAGAGTAAAACATACACGGCTACCATAATGTAGCCAAAATCTGATTCATGCTGCCCAAGGTTCCTACAGCATGGATCTGATGTCAGGTTCCCTTTAATGACAATACCTTGATATACAATGAAAATAATCAAATTTAGGATCTTAAAGAGCTCTAGAGAGGAGCAAAAGTGCATACCATAGGGTAGCACCGTTTAAAAAGAAGACCACTGAGGGGGTGGTGGCGCTCACCTGGTGGTGTTGTGTGATGGCACCTGTTTAAGCATGAATATCCTCTTCTGCTGCCCCATGGTTGGAGGAGATATCTTCCAGATGTATATTTATCAGAATGGAGATAATCATGTTAGGCAGGCTGTGCTGCGGGAAATGAGGAGTCTCGGAGCTTCAGATAAAGATTTTATTAGTACCAACGCATTTTGGTGCCGGACGGCTGCCTTTCTCAATGTCATTTGGTTTTCTGACCTTGAGAAAGGTGGCAGTTTGGATCGGAAACACGTTGGTGCGGCTCCGAAACGTGTTGGTGCTACTAAAAACCTTATCTGAAGCTCCAAGGCACTTCATTTCCCGCAGCGCAGCCCGCCTAACGTGATTCTCTCCATTCTGGTAAATTTAGGATCTTAACAGATGGACGAAAGACGCAACAATCAGATCTGTATATAATTGCGATATGGCAACCATCAAAACTTGCAGCTAACTAAACTTTCTGTGACATTTTCAGTGATGACTGTGGTAGGAAAAGTGACATAAGTCATCTTGAGTTGCACGGGACAAGTCACCATTTACTTTCTATCTTCCAGCCTAAAAGTTTGATTTAATGAAAGAGTGGAAAGAGTCGTAACATTCTAACCCACTTGCTTCATAAACCCACAAGTAATGCATTTTCCAAAGTGCAAATTAAACTTTTTTTTCTAAGAACCATACATCTTTCCGCTCTCCCTGTCCCATGAGAGAAGTAAGGATTAAATTCTGTGTTACTGTTCTGATGAAGACTATGGAGGATGGTGGTGTCTGGTTCAGATTAGAGACCAGATAACGGAAGAGCTTAGCTTTTTTTATTTTATTGTAACTAGTTTTCCATTTTTGTGTGGGACAGACAAAGCTGATGAATTCCACACAGAGTAACTGATAGAAAGGAAAAAGCAAGAAACCTGCCAGTCTGAGCAGAGTCTGAACACAACACCTTCTCTTTCAGAGTCTCACTTTGTTATAAGTTTGATTACTTCGAGCAGACAAAAGTTTAAATGCAAACTGTTCATTTTCCATTCCTTTTGCTAAATCTGACTTGCAGAATAAACTATTCAGCAGACTTCAAAATGCTCAGCAGATATAAATGCTGCTTGTTATGTTAAAAAAAAACGGAGCACATTAACTCCTACTTACAATCAGCAGCTTTCTCTCTCTTTGAGATCAGGAACACAATGTTATATGTATATTTCAAGGACCGACTCTATTCTCGTCTGACAGTTACATCACAATTGCCATTGCAAGTCAACAGCTAAAATAAACATATAGGTTGGAAATCTACAGCCCCCGTCTCTGGACTTAATTCCTCTCCTAATCAAACTTGACTTGGATCACGTCCAAACAGGATGAGTCACGTAGGACGCGGAGCATGGGTCGTTCTGCCCTCTACCTACTGTGAATATGAGGATAGTGACTGCATTTGGAAGTTGATGGCCATCAAGGGGTAACATTTCTCCTTGAGGAGAGAGACATGTCATGCCTTTCAGACGCCTCTCACCCAGCCAAACCAGATCTCACACTTTGTACTGATGAGGGGCAGTACCCCAGAACACAGTGTCTGCAAATTGAGATTCTGGTTTGGCTTTTATCCTATGTCATGTGACAAGGCTCGTTAAAGGGTCGATATTGACTTTTAGGATTCCTATTTCCAATAGGTGGCACTAGAGTTCTAGTCCTCTTCCTCTCTGAAGAGACAATTTGCATACGAAGTTGATGGGTGAAATTTTGACTACTTTGACTTTTCATGATGTCAGAGTAAAAACCAAAAGGACTTCCAACAACAAAATGTGAAACATGAAGCTGGAATGAGAGTGGTGTAACTGATTTAGGGTTGCAGACCCCTCTGGCTGTGGACCCTCAGTCACTGTCCCAATATACCAATCAAACCCTGGTTTTATTACATTTAACAGGAACCTGTCACGTTGCACATGCAGTCCGATCTGTGGACAGGATGATGTGGAGAAGGAGAAACTGAGCAGAATGTTCTTGGGAAAAGTTTCAGTATAACTTGTATTTTATTTATTTATATCCCTTGTGTTTGTATTTACAGGAGTCCACGGGGCAGTCCTATTACTGATTGACAGCTCTCTCCACATACACAGTCATAAAGAGAAGACTGTCAGTCACTGAATAGGACCGCCCACTGGACTCAAACAGACATACAAACAGCCATACATTTCAATCAATAAAATACAAGTTTTACAGAAACTTTTTCCATAATAATATCTATCAATCTGATCAGCTCCTCCTGCTCTATAGCATCCCGCCTGTAGATCGGATACCTTAATCAACGTGACAGGTTCCCTTTAAGGCTATGTGCCCACGATGCGGAAATGCTCCAGATTTTTTTCCTGAGCGTTTCTGCATCTCCCTGGCAGAAAAAACGCATGTGGATGGTACATGCGGATTGTACATGTGGATTGTACATGCGTTTTTCCTGCCAGGGACAAGCAGATGTGAAGCGTTCTTCACTTGCATTTCCACATGCGGGTTGACAAGCGCTTTCCAAGCAATTTTAGCATCACTTGGAAAGTGCTTGACAACTTGGTCACACTATATAAATCCATGCAAACAGCATATATTTATATAGTGTGACCCGAGAGAATGTTAAAAAAATAAATATCATACTTACCTTCTGATGGCCCCCGGTGTCTTTATTCGATGCTTCTCGGCTTGCCGGCAGCTCGCGGTACACTAAAGGACCTGCCGACGTCAGCGGTCACGTGACCCGTCACATGACTAAATGACGTCATGGCAGGTCCTTGAGTCCACCGCGATCTGCCGGCAAGCCAAGGCAAAGACACCGGGGGCCATCAGAAGGTAAGTATAATATTTATTTTTTATTTTATTCTTTTTTTACAGTTTTCTATGGTACCCAGGTCCGGAGGAGAGTCTCCTCTCCTCCAGACCTGGGTACCATCCGCACATTGAAACGCTTGGATTCCGCATGTACAGATGCAGTTATGCGGAATCCATGCGGTCCAATGTAAGTCAATGGCGGCGAAAACGCAGCGCTTCTGCAAAATAATTGGTTGTGCTGCGTTTTTTTCCGCAATGATAATCCGCAGCGGAAATTTCCGCAGCATGTGCAGAGCACATGCGGATTATCATTGGGGAACATGGCAGAACTTCTACCAAGCGTTTTTTAAGCGTTTCTGCAGCAGAATTGCCACTGCATAAACGCTTAAAAAACGCATCGTGGGCACACAGCCTAAGAGCTAATAATAATGTATTTTTTCTGCATAGTTAAAAGTCTAAAGAGACCCAGTCACAATGGACATGCAGTCCGATCTGCTATCTGTTATAGAACAAGATGAGCTGATACGATTACATCACTTGTACTTTTTTAATCTTGCTTTCTGTTCATTCTACACTTTTACATCTAGTGGGCAATCCTATCAGTAACTGACAACTATTTCTTTGTGCACATCTAGACAAGGAAACTGTCAATCACTGATAGGACCGCCCACCGGAATCCTTAGCCCAGAATAGGTTGGAATTAAAATTAGAAAAAGTTATATTGAATCTTTTCTCATAAAACTATATGTATATGTGTTCAACTTTTCCTGCTCTATAATATTCCTCCTGGATATTGGGCTACATTAAAGGCAGGTTGCTCTTCAAAGAGAATCTGCAATTTTTAAAAAAAAATATTTCATAAATCAACAATACACATGAAAATAAGCACCATTGCAATATATCTTATCAGAAAAATCAGCTTCTTTATCCTCCTGGATTGATATTTCATTCCCAATTCATGGGTAAAATGTATAAAATCTGTGATCAGTGAGGACAGACTTTCACATTGCTGAGATAGGAGATGATAGTTGCTGCTCATAAGATTCTATGGAGAGAAGAGGGAGGAGCTAGAGGCAGAAAAAGACATCCTGCTGCAAGTTCTGCTGAAATGACAGTAGCAGAGCTGCAGCAATTTAGAGTAGATCTCATAGCTGACAGCTCCTTTGCTGTTTGAGCATATTTAGCTTATTATGGACTATGAAATCTGTGATCAGTGAAGACAGACTTTCACAATGATGAGATTGGAGATGGCAGTTGCTCATAAAATTCTATGGAGAGAGGAGGAGCTAGAAGCAGACAAAGATATCCTGCTGCAAGTTCTCTTGAAATGACAGTAGTGGAGCTGCAGACATTTAGAGAAGATCTCATAGCTATTGGCTCCCCTTCTGTTTGAACACATTCTGCTTGTCCTGGACTTCTATGAAATTCTTGCTTCACAATTTGAACTCCATATGTATTCATCATGAGATATTGACAAAACCAAGCATTTAGTTGCACAACCAAATTCTAAGTGACGCCCTCATAACAGACCCCATATTGGATACAGCTTATCCCATAACAATGTTATTACCATTAAGACTTCAGAAGGCAAAATACAGTTCATTCTTTAATCCCATCAGTGGTACGTTACTATTTCCATCTAAAGGAGTCATAAGAAGATCTAAAAACAGAACTTTGTATGATTTGTTAAAATGATGTCTGCGCCACAAAATGATTTAAAAAGTACAGTCGATTTTTAGGGATCCACAATGACAGTTTCCTTTATTTTTAAGGTTCCCGGGACGGACAGACGGGCAGTCGAGGGGAGAGCACACTTGAGATCTCGGGTAATTGATTGTAACACAATCTACATGCATTAGACAGAGCTCAGTTGGGCAGTGATTTAGTGGTTAGGGGAGATGCTTTGAACATTAGCTGAGGCTGTAGGACCATGTCATTTCTAAAGTGACTGCAAAGCATGTCTCTATAGTGTTGTAAATTTCATTGGATTTTTGAAAGGCGCAGGATACATGGCATCACAGGGCAGGTGGTAAAGAGACCTTATTAATTAATATTTCATTAGGGCTCAGCTCGTACGGCCAGGGTCAATGTAGACTGTGTGCACCGCTTGACGTTGCAATAGCAAAAACAGTGGCTGGGAAGCAATTGCTTACTCTATGGTGACAAGAAACAAAAAAAAATTCAAATTTATTAATACTTATAAATAATAATATAAATGTCACCACATTTTATAATATAACGCTGCTTTTTGAAAAAACTATTAGTAAAACAATGACTATCATTGGATGAAAGAGATTAGAAGGTTTTTTTTTTCTTTTTCCGTGAACAGTGCCGATCTTGCCCTAGGGGTTTATTTTGGTATTGCAGCTCTAGTCCATCCAAAAATGTTACTCCAATACTTTTCTATAGAAAGGTCATCAATATCAGATATGTGAGGTAAGACACACAGCACCCCCATGGTCAGCTGTTCTTGGTGCCAGCGACTGCCAGATGTTAGCAGCTGGGGAGCAGAAGAGTGGTCTAGCTCCCTCAACCGTATAATGGTCGTGGCTGGGTACTGCACATTCACCCCTATTCAAATTAATAAGAGTGGATGTGCAGTACCTGGTTGTGGCCAATGTACAGTTGACGCAGCTGTATTGTTCTGCTCTGCAACTGCTAACATCCGGCACCGAGAATAGCGGATCGGTGGGGGTGCTGGATGTCGGAGCCGTTTTGACATTGATGACCAATCCTAAGGGAAGGTCGTCAAAAGAAAAGTAATAGAGTCAGGGGCAGACATACTATTGGTGCAACCTGTGCAGTCGCACAGGGGCCCAAGAATTAAGAGGGCTCATTTCTACTTCCAAAGCTGAACTTGTGCATTATGATGAGCTATTAGACAGCAAAGGGCCCATATATTGTTGTTCACAGAGGCCTCTTCTGTCTGGTCCCATCAGTGAATAGAGTAACCCTTTAAATGAACCAGAGCTGCACTACCAAAATAAACTCCTTGGACAAGAGCGGTGCTATTAATGAAAATAAAACAAAGATCTGATATTGATGACCTATACCATGGATGGCAAGAAGAAGAAACAAATCAATTTTGGAACAAATCAAGCCAGACATGTCACTCGAAGCAAAGATCACCAAGCTACGACTTGCCTACTTTGGTCACATCATACGAAGATAGGAATCACTGGAGAAGGACATCATGGTCAGAAGAATAGAAGGAACGAGGCGAAGAGGAATACCAGCAACCCGATGGCTTGATACTATCAAGATAACAGCAGAGAAGACTCTGGTGGACCTATCTAGGCTTGCACAAAATCGATCTTCCTACAGATCGTTCATCCATCAAGTCGCCATGGCTCGAGATCGAGCCGAAAGCCATTAAAGAAAAATAATACATTTGTAGAAGTAGTGGAACAACCCTTTAAGCAAATGAAGTTGCAATACTAAACAGCCCACAGCCAAAGGTGAAGCTGTTTCTGGAAAAAAATAACTTTTATATATTTTTATTTATTCCTTTTAAATCCTGTAGTGCTTCTTTGCTTTTAGAAGTTCTATATTACAAAAATTGAGAAGACTTTGCTTTCTGTATGACTTCTTTGCTCGGATTTGTTGACTAAATAGCCCCCAGTGTCAAGTAGACGAGAGACTGGTCAGAGATTCTTGTATAATAATGTCTGGCAAAAAGGAAGGTGTGGGCAGAGGTGGGGTGAAAGGTTAAGTCAGCAGGGACCTTAAAAAACAAGGCAGACAAGTTGGTGTTGCATTTGGAAGGAGACAGGAAGCTAAAGAAATCTTCAGAGACAAAGTTTTGGAGAACTCAAAAGATATTTCAGGGGGGACACAAGTGCTGCAATACTTTATAGGAATGGTCGAAGACCACCTTTCAAATCATTTAACTTGGAATTAAAGTAGACTTTTTTTGGGGGTATGAAAGATAAGACTGACCCTAAACTTTCACCTTCTATTCAAATCCAACATTTGTCTGCATTTTATGGTATAATGCTCTTATTTTACTTGTACAACATTGATATAATTTCTGACCAGATGGTTCATTTCATACATAAACTCAAAATTAGATTTCCCCAGTCATAAAAAACATTCATAGATACTGACAATATCTTTACAATCATTTTATTCTGGAATTAACATGACCTGACAGGTTCCAGATTACTGGATGGATTTTTGGGTAGTGTTTGAAAAAAAAAGTATAATAAAATTGAAATAAAAATAAAATAATATCTAAATATGCCAAAATGTAATCAATCGTTCAGCTCTTTCTGCCCAGTCGTTTCCTTACGGGCTGTCAGAATATCTAGGCTTTAAATGATTTTTAGAATTACTATGCCATATTTAAGTTATATATAAGATCTATAAATGTTGGGACGCTAAGTATTTAGAGTGGGCAGTTATAACATTAAGGGCTCATTCAGACCAGGGTGTTTTACGCATGTGCTGTCCACATGCAAGCCGGCCAATGTAAGTCAATGGGATAGTTCACCATTTTTGCATACGGACCGATAGTCTGGAAATAAAAGATCTCTACTCAGATCTCTTTTTTTTGGATCAGCTTCGCCCGTTAAACTCAATGGATGCCCTATAGACCTCATCCCCACGGCATCAGATTTTAGCTGATCCATTGCAATAATAACATAGGAATCTGTATTTGATCTAATAATATTTTTTTAATTGTTGATGTCTGAAAATTAACCCAGGGATGAAAAAAAACGGTTGAAAAATCGTCCTTTTTGTTCTGGATGAAAAATGTCCAATTTTTTTCATATGCGTGTCTGAACTTGGCCTTAAGGAAATTGGATAGCGACGTGACAGCTTACTAACGTTTCGAGAAGCAGCAGTTAATACTGTATAGCAAATTATTTAAGATGCTCATTATTACTCGCTAACAAATTGTTCTGGATGTTATTCCGGGATACAAGTGGCAGAGGACAGACAAGGGAACCCAGTCTATGAATTAGCCACGTCAGGCTCTATATCAAGTAACAGGAAGGGAACTGGTTGCCACATGAATGGTGCCTGGAAGAAGAGGGGTGATGACAGTCAAGCACAATGGAGCTGTTCCTGAAATCCCAAAATAGATTAACCCTTTCCTGCCCAGATGGTAGATAACATTACACGAGCGGTGAGTCCAGTTCTGCTTTCATAAATGGTCTATATATATTACAACCTTGTGCCATTAAAACAAATGACTAATCATATAGGTAAAAGTCGGATAGAAGTTTTTATATTTCAGGTTAAGGGTAATTATGAATAAGGACTACATCTGATGAGGAAGAAGAAGGTATGGAGAGATTCTGCAGGGGATAAGGCAGCGTAATATCACAGGCTAAAGCCTCCCGCTGGGATCAAGCAATAAGTGCTGAGGACACCACACAAATCAATAGCCGACCAGTCCGGCGAGAGAGCCAATACATGAACTGTAATAAACTCTACTCCCAGGGGCAGAGAGGCTTTTCTATGGGACCCACTGACCTGACACTACAGCAGATTCACGCAGGGTTCCAGCTGTGTAATGGGATCAGGAGGTTGTGCGGGGTCACGGGCAGATCACCGCTAATGTGCATGCTACGTGCTATTAATACATATAAATAATATACAGTATTCCTCTGCCCTTATGTCTATACAGAAGACTGGAAATTGCCAGCCTCTATTACACCAAGGACAGACACGTACAAGGTCAGGGTAAAATCTAACCGCTTTTCTGTCACCCATTAATGGGAAAGTTCTACCTATACCTATATTACCAAGCTCGAGGATCATGCGGCAATGCTGTATACTGGTGACATGTTCACCACCACTATGGATAACTATATATATCAATAAAGGGAATATGCCGCCTTGTGCAAGCAGTCTGATCTGTGGACAGTGCAGTGTAGAGAAGGAGAAGCTGAGCTGAATGATGTATAGGTTTGTGGGAAAAGATTCAGGATTACGGCAGGTGCAGATGAGCGTACTTGCTGTCCGAGTGCCATCCAGCAAAACGTCGTACGCACTCGGACCAATGTTATTCTATGGGGTCGGGCATGCGTCAGATTTTATCCTTGGACAGAGTCAGTCTAAGGAAAAAATTGCTGCATGTCTGAGTTTGATCTGATATTCGGATCGCACTTGGCCATACAAGTCAATGAGTATGTGGGAAATATTGGACTGCACTCGGATGAGATCTGAGTGCAGTCCAATTTCCACAATGGAAAAGATGGAGACATTTTTTCCTCCATCTTCTCCTTATCCATGAGAATCGAATCACACTCTGATCAAACTCAGATCAGAGTGTGAATAGCATAATTAGCCACCAGATTCTCAGAGAATCTACAGCCATCTGCACCTGCCCTAACTTCCATTTTATCCATTGAAATCCCTGGCGTTTGTCTGCATATGAGTCCAGTGGGCGGTCCTATTAGTGATCGACAGCTATCTCTGCACGCACCGTCATACAGGGAAGACTGTCAATCACTAAACAGAACCGCCCACTGGACTGGTATGCAGACAAACAACATTTTCAGGTCCCCTATTCTATAACATCCTGCTTGAAGATCAGAGACCATATTCAACATGTCAGGATCCCTTTACACCCAGCCAGTTGTCACTTGACTTAGAATAATGACTTTAGTGGTGATCATAGGACCAGATTAAAATCCATCACAGAAGATGTGACGGAACGTGTAACCCATCGGGACACTGCTTATTCACGTCATGAACGCTAGATGTGATTTTTATCCTGAACCATGATTCTTTATAAGCACAATGTCTGGGCCAATCCCTCTTCCTATTTACTGCTCATTTCCCACTTTTCCATTTACCGAGTGCCATCTGACTTCAAGAATGTTCAATGACTAACGTCTGCCACCCATATCCTTCCTATCCTGCCACCCATATCCCATTCTGTACTGGTGGCTGCACGACTGTCCATTATCTGCATTATTTCATAGGATGTTAGTATCTGCAGTCACATATAGAGCAAGACCACCATTCCTAGGTGGCCACAGTACGAGCAGAAGAAAAAGACCATTACTATCTCACCACTAGTATTACTGACTCAATCCATGGAGAGTATGTTCTTAGGTTTGGGAAACAAAATGGGTTAAAAAGCGACTTTGCCTGGACTTGCGTTTGTGAGAGAATCCATTACAAATATCACTTTAGTGTTCATGACCTCCTGCCATCTAATTACTCGTCTCACAATAACTTGCTTTTAAGAATGCCTCTACCTCTTCATCTAATGCTTGGAGCCCCAAGGCAACCATTTAATTACTAGGCGTTGCTATATACATTACTGAAGGGGCTGGGGACGATTCTATGAAGGGGCGTATATATCAATTGAAAAACTGTCCTTCATATCCTCAGAAACATATCGTCATACAGAATAAGAACTTTCTCTTTTATAGGACAGGACAAGTAACCCTACATCATCTACTGGTCTTGGGAGTCACCAGTGCAACCTTGAGACCAGGTAGACCCATACATGACCCAAGGAACCCTCCGTCATCTATTGGTCTTGGGAGCCACCGATGTAACCTATAGGCCAGGTAGACCGATATATGACCCAAGGGATTCTACATCATATACTGGTCTTGGGAGTCACCAGTGCAACCTTGAGGCCAGGTAGACCCATACATGACTCAAGGAACCCCACGTCATCTACTGGTCTTGGGAGCCACCAGTGCAACCTATATTCCAGGTAGACCCACACATGACCGAAGGAACCCTATGTCAATCACTGGTCTTCTGAGTCACCAGTGCAACCTTGAGACCAGGTAGACCCACACATGACCCAAGGAACCCTACGTCAACTACTGGTCTTGGGAGACACCAGTGCAACCTATAGGCCAGGTAGACCCATATATGACCCAAGGGATTCTACATCATCTACTGGTCTTGGGAGTCACCAGTGCAACCTTGAGGCCAGGTAGACCCATACATGACTCAAGGAACCCCACGTCATCTACTGGTCTTGGGAGCCACCGGTGCAACCTATAGGCTTGGTAGACCCACACATGACCGAAGGAACCCTACGTCAATCACTGGTCTTGTGAGTCACCAGTGCAACCTTGAGGTCAGGTAGACCCACACATGACCCAAGGAACCCTACGTCAACTACTGGTCTTGGGAGACACCAATGCAACCTATAGGCCAGGTAGACCCATACATGACCCAGGAAACGAGAACAGAAAATACCTATAACTATAAAAATACAAAGCTATGAAAATACCTATAGCTATAAAATCTAAATGTGAAATTTCCAACAAAATCATATGTTACTGACGCAATGCTAGCAATACCGTCATGTTCCCCTATATAGGGGAGCTCGTAACGAAATCTCACGGTCGCTTTCAGAGCTAGGTACTAGATATACACACATGCACATCAACTGATTTATCTGCTGATGATTGTTTTATCACCTGCTGGATCCAAGCCAGACATGTCTGTAGGGAGGTTTGATAGCTGAGGGACAGAGACCAGTGTGAAGCAGCCATAGGAGCAATCCCGTAAATCTAGGAGCCCAAGCAGAGAGTGATACATCTGAAAACACTGTGCATTAACCATACTCCCAGCCCAACCCATGAACTCTCACTCTGCATGAATAATTTACCCTCTCTTATGCTAATGGGATCATGAAAGTCTCCCTCTGTCTTTAATGCATCTATTCTCAGCTTTTAGTAACAGACCCCACCCGGGGAAAGGATCACAGAGTCCGCTCTGGTAGAACGAGCAGCACCAAGGGAGTATCAGTGATTATGTACATGGAACCGCATGAAAACAAGCTGCGTGGTAGTGGGTGCCTGAAGCTACCTCTCAGCTGAGGAGAGAGGAGCAGATATTAGGAGCACATGCAGACCCCCACAGTACAGTCATGTCTTATCTGGGCACTGGCTGCTCTGGGAATTGGAATATCTGACATGGAAGTGATGCAAGAAAATTCCTAAGAAACTGCCTCTTCCTTCTCCCGAGAAGCAGGGTGATATGTATTATGTAGAGAATATAGGAAGAACATTAAAGGGGAACATGTAGTTCCATAATGACAATGAAAAGAATTTAGGGAATCTGTCAGTAGGATCTACCCTCCTAAGCCATCTATATGGGCATGTAGGTCATAGGAAGCTGAATAAAATGATACCTTGATATCTCCGATCAGATGTTTTATTTCAGAGATATCCACGTTTTTCATAGTATGTAAATGAGCTGTTAAGATCTATGGGCCGGACATAGATCTCCCTGAGAATCTGCCTCTAGAGCTTATTATAAATGTTATCAGTGAGAGACATGTAATGACTGACAGACTGCTCTCCTGATCTACATGTCTCACACTGGTAAAATGTAGAGACATGTAGATTCTCAGGGAGATCTATGTTCCACCCATAGATCTTAACAGCTCATTTACATACTAAGAAAACTTGGATTTCTCTGGAATAAGACATCAGATCGCAGATGTTAAGGTGTCATTTTATTCCGCTTCTTTTGACCTACATGCTCATATAGACAAATTAGGAGGGTAGATCCTACTGATAGATTCCCACTAAGATTATTAAACTTTCTCCCAGATTTCTCAGGTTGGTTCCAAATATTACAAAAATGTCAAATTATTATATATTTAGCATTATGTTACTTTTTTGGATCTTTACAGGCAATATAGGGTGAATTTTACATTGTCCATAAATATTTTGATGTAAGGACAAATATTATCAGAAGGATAAAATTCAACTTCATTTATGTTTTACCCAATATCAGATCTGGGCGAACAATGAACTTCAGAGTCTCATGGATGTAAGATAGATGGCAAATCCTGTCCAAATTGGTGGGTTCTTCTAGCTACAATTTACAGGTGTATATAGGGCTGAAGTTCTCATTAAACTCTCTGGGGCCATATAAAAAAAAAATATTATATAAATAATATAATGAAAAATCGGTCTTTGTTGTGTTAATTGGCAAACGCCGTTCTATTTTAAAAAAAATGTTTTCTAAGGATCGATGTGCCCTTAGAAGCATTTCTGGGCTCTGAGACTCATATGAGGATTTCTATCTATTTAATTTGCAGTCGTTATAATAAAATATTCACAATTCATTCCCAATGAACAGTTAAATGGAATAAAACAACAAGACGAAGAAAAACAACACAAGTATGAAAAAATAAAATCAATAGAATTGTGGACAGTAAGACAATGTTCGTATATGAAAAGTCCGTTTTTCTTCATCCAGTCCCGTGAATATAGAAATATCAGCTCTACAATAGGATTTCACTCGGCCCGCCTATTCTCCTGTTATCTGCCGGCCATTTTCAGGGTCAATGGGCGCTTTATTTTTAATTCCATTAGTCGACTCCCCTCCACCCGACTCACAACTTTTACAAACAAAACAAAAAGGAAAATGAGCCATTAAGAGGGAAATATCATGTTGAAATCTCATGTCGGCTGATGACTATTCCTCGCCAGGCCGCATCCTTTGCATTCAGAGGAATTTAATAATCTGAAGTGATGAAAACGGCTTGTGGAAGTGTTGTGAGCAGGAACGCGGCTCTCCTGACCTGTGTCCATGGAGCTCCGAACTTAGTGCAAAAATCACTAGGCCAAAAACAGCTGGCTGACAAAGCCGTGAAGCAGCAGGGAATGCGGCTGCTTTATTGTTTATCTTTTGTTTATGAGGCTACATTCAAGTTTAATTATACCTTTAAATTAAGGTCTAACAGGCGTCAAGAGAATTCTTCTTCCACAAAGAAAAAAAAAAGGGCTGAGAGAAAAAGGATCTGTGTTTTCACAACACTGTGGTTTCCAAGTAACTTAACATATAGAATTAGAGAATGTTTCGCTCGCGGGATCTGCACTTATCTGTCCAAAGTAAATGAAACGAAATAATTCACCCATCAATATATTGTTTTTTATGATGCCCAAATATATAACGGACAGGTTATTTCCATGGGAAGACATTTTAATAAAGGTAGAGGTATATGGTGCCGCCATTTGTAAATCCTCTGTGACTCGGAGAGACACTTTGTGAGAGCAGTCCTACTTTGGATACACTTTCTGAGAGTGGTCCTACTTTGGATACACTTTGTGAGAGCGGTCCTACTTTGGTTACACTTTGTGAGAGTGGTCCTACTTTGGATACACTTTGTCAGAATGGTCCTACTTTGGATACACTTTGTGAGAGCGGTCCTACTTTGGTTACACTTTGTGAGAGTGGTCCTACTTTGGTAGACTCGAGCCATGTTTGTATAAGGGCTCATACAGATGAGCAGATAAATCGGACCTGTGCTATCGGATGTTTAATTGGACGAATGTTATTCAGAAGTGCTGCTCAGATGAACGATTTTTTTTTCCCCTTCGTGAGAAAGAAATCACAACGTGCATTACTTTCATCCGAGTCTGGGATGAGACTCGCTCATTGAAGTTTATGGGTGTGAGAAAAAAACTGATCCCACACAGAACACCCAAGTGGCATCTAATTCTTACTGTTAGATTTCTATTATAAACCTAGGACACTGTATGTGATCATGTACATGTCTTAAAGTAAATGTATGAAAACGGATCGCACACTGATAGCACATGGATGTAAAAAAAGGAACGCACACGGATAGCACATGGACTTAAGATTGGATCGCGCACGGACATAAAAATGGATCGCATACAGATAGCACATGGACGTAAAAATGGATCTCACATGGATAGAACATGGATGTGAACAACGGATTGCACACGTATAGCACATGGACGTAAACAATGGATCACACACGGATAGCACATGGATGTAAACAACAGATCGCACACGGATAGCACATGGACGTAAACAACGGATCGCACATGGATAGTGTGGCGCCCCTGAGTGTTCGACCGCCACAGGGATGTTGCACTTCTCTAATGGAGTGTAGTGTTCCTCCTCTGAGGTAAGAACAGTGTGATGGTCAGGACCCAACCTCCACATCCAACACCACATTTCTCCACCAGAGGGGGCTAGAATGCACTAGGTGCTGCCCTCCTGGTTACAGGGAGACTGGGGAACCAAGAGTTAGGGGAACCATTTAGTGGGTGAGGGTGGAGGACTCACATTTTAGTGACACTGTAAAATTCATATTTAATAAAAAGCCATCTTGGTTCTTGGTCCTTGTTAGTCAAGTTTATTGGCTGTCATCAACTGTGATCTCCCACCCTGAGCGTGGATCCTGTGTGGACCTGCAGCGGATGGAGGCACAGCCCTCGTACCCCGGCCTTGGGACGAGAGGCAGGTTGCTGACAAGGAATGTCTCAACCCGGTCAAGGACCACGACCAAGAAGGCCCGGAGCTTAAGAGTGTAGCTCCACCGCAAATGGATCCCAGGGAGGATGCAGATGGAGCGGTATACGCCACCTGTCCTCGCTACCTGATATATTCAGAGGAAGTCCGGCTGCGAGAGGGGTACCGGCCCCCGACACCCGACCTTGCTACTCCATGTCCTGGTCGGGAAAGCCCGGTAGGCCCTGAGGATCCCACCGGGTATCGGAAGGAGCGGAGCTGCCACCCGTGCCCTTTTTCTGAGAGGAGTTCAGAGGGAGACCCAGCCTATCTACACACACGAACAGGAAATGATACGGCCTGTAGTTCAGGAAAACTCTGGTGCGGGGTCCTGATCGAATACTGGACTTACTCGGAGGTTGTCGGACCCCCGTTCCTGGTGACCGCAGAACTCCGCGGGGAGCAGGGAGTCGCCTTCCTTCTGCCATCTCTTATGTGAGTAAAGCCTTGGAAGTTCACCCCTATGGCCTCCGGACTCTTTACTCTGCGTCACACTGCACTGTGCAGACTTTCTGGACTACTACCCCCGTCTTCCTGTCTCTCTGCCCTGAGGCCTTACTCCGCCTGTGGGGAGTAGTAACAACGATGGCCGCCATACCACCATGCCTCAGCGGATTGCAGTGGCGCTGGTGGCCTTCACCAGGTACCACAGGTGGCGTAGTCGTAATCAGCCACTCAACCCGGATAAGCCCGTACCATCCTTTTAATTGTGACGGCCCTGGGCACGGAGCTTGTCCGGGCCACGGCTGCACCCCCATCTCTCCAACGTAGGACCCGACTCCGAGTCCCCATCTCCCAGGGTAAAAAGGGGTTTTAGAGTAAGAGGCGTCACAATAGCACATGGACGTAAACAACGGATCACACACGGATAGCACATGGATGTAAAAAACAGAACGCACACGGATAGCACATGGACTTAAGATGGGATCGCCCACCGACATAAAAATGGATCGCATACAGATAGCACATGGACGTAAAAATGGATCTCACATGGATAGAACATGGATATGAATAACAGATTTCACACGGATAGCACATGGATGTAAACAATGGATCGCACACGGATAGCACATGGACGTAAACAACAGATTGCACACGGATAGCAGATGGACATAAACAGCGGATCGCACATGGATAGCACATGGATGTAAACAACAGATCGCACACGTATAGCACATGGACGTAAACAATGGATCGCACACGGATAGTACATGGATGTAAAAAACGGAAAGCACACAGATAGCACATGGATGTAAACAACGGATCGCACATGGATAGCATATGGACGTAACCAATGGATCGCACACGTATAGCAAATGGACGTAAACAATGGATCGCACACGGATAGCACATGGATGTAAAAAACGGAACGCACACAGATAGCACATGGATGTAAACAACGGATTGCACATGGATAGCACATGGACGTAAACAACGGATCACACACGGATAGCACATGGATGTAAAAAACGGAACGCACACGGATAGCTCATGGACTTAAGATGGGATCACCCACGGACATAAAAATGGGTCGCATACAGATAGCACATGGACGTAAAAATGGATCTCACATGGATAGAACATGGATATGAATAACAGATTGCACACGGATAGGACATGGATGTAAACAACGGATCGCACATGGATAGCACATGGATGTAAACAACGGATCGCACATGGATAGCACATGAATGTAAACAACGGATCGCACATGGACGTAAACAATGTATCGCACACGGATAGCACATGGATGTAAACAACGGATCACACACGGATAGCACATGGATGTAAAAAAACGGAACGCACACGGATAGCACATGGACTTAAGATTGGATCGCCCACGAACATAAAAATGGATTGCATACAGATAGCACATGGACATAAAAATGGATCTCACATGGATAGAACATGGATGTGAACAACGGATTGCACACATATAGCACATGGATGTAAACAACGGACCGCACATGGATAGCACATGGACATAAACAAAGGATCGCACATGGATATAACATGGACATAAACAATGGATCGCACATGGATAGCACATGGACATAAACAACGGATCGCACATGGATATAACATGGACATAAACAATGGATCGCACATGGATACAACATGGACATAAACAATGGATCGCACAGGGATACCACATGGATGTAAACAACGGATTGAACACAAATAGCACATGAATGTAAACAACGGATCACACACGGGTAGCACATGGACGGAAAAAAGGGGCACACCGGCTGTACATGGATGAAAATCTGATGAAAATTTAGAAATAAAATTGTCTGCATTTTCTGGATGAGATTTGGACATATATTCGTTTACTGGCGCCCTAATCCTACCCAGCTGGATGTTTTGCTACTTGCTTGTCGTAGTACCATCGAGATGGCCATGTGACCCATTCACTTGTATTGTGCTGCGATGTAGCAATGACACCTATCAATCCTTAGCAGCTCGACTTGTGTCGCGGTCAAAGTTGTAGTGTAGCCCAACCTTACTTGGATGGCCATTCTTATGAATGGATGCCATCTAATACTCCATTTGCCTGGCTGACTGTGACTACTTATTGCAAAAACAGCTCTTTGAAAGGAGTGTATCTGATGGGACAATGATACAACCCCTTCAAAACAAAATTCCACCTAAAATAAAATGAAAATCTCAGCACTAGTCATTACACCTTCAATATGGCCTCATGCACACAGGTGACCACCAATATGGCCGACGTTACTGTTCTCAGGTTATCACCTCCTCCTGAATGACAAATAAGCCACAGTTGGGGGAGTGATGAGAAATATCACTGTGCAACCAGGTAGGTTTACTATTGGAGCTCACTACTGGAAAAACGAGAGCGAAGTAACAGCTGTAAAGATAGAAGCTATCAACTCTGGGGGATTTGTATGGAGGCCGCTCTGGTTTATGTCCAGGATACATGCAGGTGAACCCTCCGCAAACTGCGCAGATCCTATCTATACACTTCTAAGTATTGTCCTTTTTCAGCATAATTTTACACTACTTGTTTGTACAATTACTTGTGCTACGTGGTTTACACTTTTATAAATGGAAATCAATATGCAATTGTATGGCAAGTTGTGTATGTCTGGGCTCTATGGGGGTTTTACACATTTGTAGCACCGAAAAATACACAATATACAAAGTGAAGGGATGAAACGGAAGAGCTTACAGTGTAAGTGGAATAGGTTTTCAGATAACTAAAGGGCTGCAACGCTGCAATCCGCTGAAATGGTGCTAATTAATCATCTGCCCAGTCTGAGCCTGTCCAAGGCTGCGGTCAATAGGTCGCCAGCACTCCAGCCATCACATCGCTCTATTCTTACCTATGATAATTACACAACTCTTATCCCAAGATACAATTCTGCAAATATTATGGGCACATAAACCAAAACATCACTTTTTTTATTGTGAAAACAGCTTTTCCATTGCACTTTTATGATGTTTTCATGCCAAATGCAATAATTTCTAACTAGCAAACAACAGCTTTATGTCTCCAGAAGCTTACACTTACACGTCCCCTCCGCAGGTGAGATTACTGCTTAGGGTTTGATTTAATGCAGTGTACAGAAATACCTAGAAATGCTCAGCTGTGGTTAGGGAAGAGGGCATAGGGCAGAGGGCAGAGGGCAGGCCTCTATGGGATATCTATAAAGGATGGAAACACCCTGAGATATAGGGCTGGTGGCACTGATAATTATCTATCTGTCTATCTATCTGTCTGTCTATCTATCTGTCTGTCTGTCTATCTGTCTGTCTATCTATCTATCTATCATGTATCCATTATCTATCTATCTATCGATCTATCCCTCTATTATCTATCTATCTATCTATGATCTATCTTTCTATCTCGCTATCTATCTATCTCATATCTATCTATCATCTATCTATCATCTATCTATCATCTATCTATCTATCTCATATCTATCTATCTATCATCTATCTATCATCTATCTATCTATCTATCTATCGTCTATCTATCTATCGTCTATCTATCTATTATCTATCTATCTCTCTATCTATTATCTATCTATTATCTATCTATTATCTATCTACATATTATCTATCATCTATTATCTATCTATCTCTCTATCTATCTATCATGTATCCATTATCTATCTAACTATTCATATATCTATTTTCTATCTATTTATATATTTATTATCTATCTATCTATTATCTATATATGTATCTATCCATATATCTATTATCTATCTATCCATATATCTATTATCTATCTATCTATTCATATATCTATTATCTATCTATCTATCTATCTATTATCTATCTATCTATCTATCATCTATCTATCTATCTATCTATCTATTATCTATCTATCTATCTATCTATCATTTATCTATCTATCCATCATCTATCTATTCTGAATATAGTAATGATCTAAATACATAAACCTTTAAATGAAGGTTCTTACATGTCAGGCAGTGAGGGTCTGGCGCTCTAGCATCCAAAACTGTATATTTATGCAGCAAGAAGATTTAGTGCAATCATCAAAACATCACCAAAGAGTGTAATATTGCAAGTAACAATGAAAACTGAAGCGTAATTTATTTTCTGCAGAGAAACCCAGATTTTGTTCACAGTGTGAGATGGAACATACACAAAGAGACAGCTGTTTACAGTTAAGTATCAGTGGAGGGTCCAGCAGTGAAGGGGTGTCTGCGATTCCAGGACTTTGCAGTTGCTGTCCCAGCCTGTCTTGGAATTCAGTCTATGCCAAAATGGGGGATTTTCCTACTGCTGTGACATGGTTAACCCATTATATTCCTTTATGGACTCGTTTCTTGCATAACTGTACCCAGGTGAAAGTTTTGGAAAAAATGTATACGGGCAAAATTGGTTTCATCAATGTGCATGCATGACTAGTAGAACGCAATCCGTAAGGTCTGCAAAGGAAGTGATAGCTAGAAGTAAGGGTCAATCAAGTCTTGGAGTCTGCTGCCTGATCTGAGTCTGGTTATATAAAGGTGCCAATATGCCCTAAGTCCCTATCAACTGAATGATCTTTCATCTACAAGCTATTGTTTTCCACCTCTCCATTGAAATGCATGCACAGTTTGATAGAGCATGCATGGGTTCTAAATGTTGAAAGAGAAGAACAAAAGGATTGGGCATCAGAAATTCAACATGCTTCATCCTTTTTGTCTAACTGCCAAATGACCTGAGTTAAACATTAAGTACATATTAGAAGGTTTGGTCAGTCCTGCCATGAATTTGGCTGACCTTAAGGTGTCCATATACAGTCAATAACTTTTCGCCACAGCTATTCCTTCCGACTTCCCCAGGCTTATGAGTGCACAGGTGCTGTGAACGAGGAATGGAGGTGGCAGAGGAGGCTTATCTCCTTGTAATTCAATGTGCCAAAATGTAATCCTCAACATAGGTTGAATGGTTGGCCAACATTAGTCTAATGCAGGCCGGCACAATATACGACCCGTGGACCTGTCCGGGAGACGTTGCTCCCTTCTTTATATATTGAAATGTATTCGCATCTCAAAGACACAAATACATTTAAACACTTGGACGCTAGGACAGGGGCAGACGAGCCCCAGACCTGACGTGCAGCAGTGTAGGGTCATCAATCTGCTGATGACATCACACTGCTGCCAACACCGCAGAGACATCGGAGACATTGGGTTCTTGTGCCGCATTCCTGTATTGATTTTGGTTCTGTGCACTCATGTACTGACAGTGGTTTTGGTGCTGCATTCCTGTACTGACAGTGGTTCTGGAGCTTCATTCCTGTACTGACAGTGGTTCTGGTGTTGCATTCCTGTACTGACGTTGATTCTGATCTTCAACACATGTAGCAATCCATAATATGCTTCTTGGCTATGTTAAAATTTAATCTCAAATCTCTAACTTTTGAGTATTTTTATGAGGAGGATTTGGTGAGTTTCTGCTCCAAAAACTCAGTTTAAGTTATTGTGTGTTCACACTGATTTTTTAGGAGCAGAAACTCTCCAAATCCTCCTTAAATACTTAAAACTTGGTTCTGGTGATGTATTAATGTACTGATGTTTGTTCTGATGATGTATCTATGTAAGTTCGACTTTACATTTCTTTGCAGCCCTTGGGATTGGTTCAATATGGCAATATGGCCCTTGGACCTATAAATGTTGAAAACCCTTGGTCTAATGTGTACAGTCACGTAAAGATGCGTTGCTCTGTAGTCTGTATTATCCATAGTACTTTTGGTGTCTGCAAGAGGAGCCATTGAGTTAGGACACCTGGTTTAGGCTGGCTCCCTATTGCTTGAGTAAGTTTTTTTGGCAAGCGATACTTCACAGTTCCCATAGTATATAATAAAGGGGGAACATGCCGTACCCATAGATCATCCTACTCTAGTCTCCTACCAGAAATAAAAAAAAAATGAAGTTAGCCAGTATTGGGATAATAGAGTAAGGTGATATGACCCAGCACTAGAATAAATGGCCTCCCTAAATTCACATTACATATGACATTATCATCTCTCATTAAAGAAAAATATAGCTGGGTGAAATCGAAGACTTTATAATAAAACAGAGTCAGTAGGAGCGAGTATAGTCCCAGCCTGACAGAGGCAGCTGAGGTTCTGTTGATGGATGAAGGTTTGGGGCCTCTCGCAGACAATTGACAGTAAGTGGAGCTTGTACATGGTTACAACAAATATTTAACCGAATATTAACACAAATAAAGAACTTGCAGCACTGGTGTGTGAATAATGTGCTGGAATCTCTTGTGTGATCTGTGTGTGAACCCTCTGGACAGTTCAGCAAAACCTGTTCCTGAGGGTAAAGAATTCCACTGCCTCCCTCCCCGACATCCCTGCGTCCATCACAAGGAATTCTTGCACAGAACTGTTAGTATTTTTAAAGAAGGGAATTTTTCCATAATTTATAACTCCGTACTAAACACCAATTCCAATATATGAAAAAGTATAATATGAATAGCTAAAGACCCCCATTCATCAGTGCTGTTTCTCCACTTTCTGGAGTCATTTGCTCTTATTCTCTATACGTTTTGCGACACTTTTTAAATTCTATTTCTTTTATAAGTCTTTTTTCATGTTTTTTTAGACAGCTTTGCTCATCCAAATCTTTTTAGACAGATTCATGAAATGCGACTTTTAACAAATGTCACTTTTTTTTTTTTTGCCGCATCTCACTCCAGTCCCTGCTTGGAGTAAGGTTTCTGGTGGAGTTCTCAGTTCGGCGCATTTCTGTGACTTTTTAAAGGATTTGCAACTTTTGGTGGTAAAAAACTGGTTAAAAACAATAATAAGCATTTTGTATTTTAAGCCAAATTCTTGAACCGCAGGCACCACTTTGAAGAATTTGGCTCAAAGAACGTCATAAAATACCATAGCACAAAAATAAAGGAGATGTGACTTCAGTAAATAGCAAATGATGAATTGGGCCCAAAGGGTTAGTGATTATGTAGTGTGGAGGAACAGTCACTTGGAAGGTGTAAAATATTAAAATGTGAGAGTCCTCAGTAGTTGATACTTTTCTATCTACTGGCTAACACAGTACAAAGAGATGTTTTTCCTATTTGGACGGTGTAAAAACTTCCAGAAACTAAAGTAAACTTAAACATTTTCTTATGAAAAATTGGCAATTGATGAACATTAAAAATGGCCTTGAAAGGTGGTGGTCCATTTCTCCACCATATGTGTCAAGAGTTTAAAGAGAGGTTTAGGAGCAGGAATAATACCCTTCTTTATTTCAGAGGAAGATCTGTTATAAGAAGACCTATACCCATGAAATAGAACAATGCCGTCAAAAAACTCCCACCGTATAAAGAGCAGAATTGGGGAGCATAAGAGCTGTTTCTGGAGGTGACCTTCTTTTCCCCTCATGCATTAAAACCTCACAGTTTGCTACTAAAATCCGATGTATATGAAGTGAAAGACAGAAGGTAGACTTTACTGTCTGTCAGCCGTGCTCTTCTTACAACCTTGAGGCCTGGGAGGTGGCACGCAACACACTGATGGCAAGTTCCACACACAACCAGAATGTTCCAACCGAGAATTCCAAGCTTTCGAAATGAGGTCCAAAGTTCAGAGTCTCAAAATACTGCACAGAAGACCAAGATGCGCAGAAAGGCTACACAAAAGAAAGACATTCTGCCCAATCTACAAACATGTGTGCCATGGAGAGATCAGATGTCCAGAAGACAGGTAGTCCTCGCTCTGAAAAATTCCATTTACCACAACCTAAATTCTCATATGCTTTATGGATGAATTCTTAATCATTTCAAGATCTCTGCTTGTTGTCAGTGTATAGGAGCCTTCATTGTTTATTTTCAGAAGATGAAAATTTATCTTGGACAGGTGATGATCACACATGTGCGTGGCTTATCACGGTGCGGAGCTCTCCCTTGGATCGAGTCATGCACCTTTGTCCATAACCGTTATAGATTTTATTCATTTCTATTCATTGAAAACAAGCAGAAATATATAAAAACCCAACAAGGAAACACACAAAATATATTCTAAAGTTGTGAAACTCATTTATTAAGGAGTGAATAGGATAAAAAGTAGATACATGATGATTCTTTGTGTTTACTAAACATGGAAACCTCAATGGGCCGGTGAAGAAAGCAAGAGATCAGAATGATCTCTCCAACTCATCTCCAACAATGATTGTAGGCCGGGCAACGAAGTTACGTAATTGGTGAATTTTGGTAATTCCAGGTAATAACGGACCTTTCCAGGTAATAATGGACCTGACACTGAGAATAACAGTATGGCAATTCCATAAAATATCTGCCGGCAAATTATACACACTCGTTTTCCTCCAACTATCTCATTCATATAGAGCGGAGACTTACAAATCTGGGTATGAAGACAAATCAAAGGTCACATTTAAAGGAGTCCATTGAAGTGATATAAAAGAATGAATAGAAAACCAAAAATGAATGAGAATGAACTGTACATGTCTCACTATATACACACATACCATAAAGGGGTCCTACCTTGTTCACTGCTGTTGTCCCCACTCTGTGACGCATGTCCACCACTGGAAGGTCCCGGCGTGCCTGCTGAATGCGTAGATACTGCGTCATCGTGATCTCTCCATGAGGCAGGATTCTGATCGGCAAGATATCCATGAAGATAGGAAGAGAAGAGAAAATCATTGTAGTACATCAGATATTGTACTGAATTTACAGCCAACCCACAGGACAATGTTTTCCAGTCCAATATTAGTTCTCTCCTTGATCTGACTGGTGGCTTCGGTCTCAATATCCTAAACTGTTCAGCACATTAAATATGAATTTAATTTTTTTTCTGTGTGTATTCTAATGACCATATAAAATAATTCCGCTCATCTGTTTTTTTGCAGATGTAGTAATTATTTTTGGTGGCAATCAAAGCATTTGAAATCTTTTCCATCAATACAAAGATTGATCGAGTCTGCTTATATAGTTTTTTTTTACCTGGTCTAAATACCAACGTTCTCCTGAATCTGGTGATGCTTTCTTTTTCTTCTTGCCACTCTCTGTTCCTGATATATGGCCCTCTTTCTTTTTTTAATATAAATAGAGTATTATTAGTCAAGAGGGCTTGACCCTCAACTTTTTTTTTTGGGGGGGGGGGGGCAAATCACACACTCTTGGCTAACAATACTAGAAGATACCATATCTCAGGACCGGAAAGGTACAAGAACAAAAAATAACTGAATATACGGGAGAACAATGATATTTAGATCAGGCTAACAAAAATGACATATTTTATATAAATAAGTCCAATAGAAATAGAAAATATGGGCACGCCACGTAAACATGTTACTCAGTCCACTAGGATGGTGCTCAGCAACAATATTGTAGACCGTTCAATAGTATTGTAGAAGAAATGAAATTGTGGCACTCACCCATGCATAAAAAAATTCAGAAGGCTTTATTCCAAGTAGATAAAAATTACACCATGGTAGTGAATGGCATACTTCTATGCCGTTTTGCACCGAGCAGATGCTTCTTCCTGGTCCCAAGTCAAGTTTTTATCTACTTGGAATAAAGTCTTCTGAATTTTTTTATGCATGGGTGAGTGCCGCAATTTCATTTCTTTTATAACAATATTTTATATAAATGACATATTTTTGGTAAGTGACAGATTCACTGTCAATATGGATCATCCCTACTGGAAAGTGAGGAAAGGTGTCGCTTTCTGAACGCAGTAAGGTGTAGATCAACATGTTAATAAGAAGAGAAGGCTTTCACCTGGCTAGGTTATGCAACTGGGGCACAACTCTATGTGTGTGTATTTTGAAAATGAGGGACGGTGCAGTCAACCTAGTGTGCTATTGGGATATCCTCCAAAAGAGATCCCAGCAGAGTGTAATACAAGAAATCCAGGTCCCAAATAACTAAGATCCGAATGTTCATCAGGAATGAACAAGAATGATTATATTTAATAAAAGGACAGTGCGTTTCGACTGGAACCGGTCTTCTTCACGAGATACCTGAAGAAGGCTGACTCTGACACCTTGTGATTTTAATAAATTTTAATTGTTCTTGTTCATTCCTGTTGAACATTTGTATCTTCGTTATTTGGGACCTGGATTTCATTCCTTAGATTCGCTGTCAATGTTATTCTGGTTTACTGACGTACACCACCCTGTCCCCATGATTACTACTTAATCCCACATATCTCTAGTTCGGAGACCCTCCAAAAACAATTACCTGATACTAGCAGATTTTTATATAGGATTTCCTAGGGATTTAGGTTGCGAGATCCTTTAAGTTCATCTTAGTTATGTTTCTTTAGACACCAATAAAGGGGAGTTAAAGGTTACATAAAAGCCAGATCGCTACCCGAAGGCACCTTACAATGCTTTGCACAGGCCATTTGTTGGATGGGCTTGACAGATGGCCACCAAACTCCTCCTTTTCAACATATGACGTCACACAGATATAGAAAGTAAAACAGATGCTATGTACATAGCGACAGAAGGAATTCCACCTAACACGCGGACTATTATATATCACACAAGACGCGCCGTGCCTTTCTATCCTGCATATAATAGTCAGGGCATAGGTGTGAAATAACCAAGATCAGGCTGCAAATGCAACCCTAAACTCAGATTATATAAAGGGGAATCCACTAAACAGACATGAAAGTGTTATTATAGTAAATTGCTGGATCCTACTGTGTTAAGGGCCAATGTCCCCTGCTGGTTGTATACACAGTCACATGGAAGGCTATTGAAGTAAGTGAAATGTGACAGAGCGAGCAGAAGTGAAAGAGAGTGTGACAGGAAAGGAAGAGACAGGAAAGAGGAAAGGAAGCTCAATCCCACATAGTGATATTGGACCAGAGCGCCACAGGTTCATATGATGAATGGGCAAGAGAGAACTCTACAGGCAAAGTGGACATACAGGAACATGCCCCCCGCCTGACCAGCGCCCGGGTTCAGGACACTTGTCCGACCTTGTACACAAGTCTGGCTGTAAGAAATACATATATATATATATATATATATATATATAGTGCAAAAAGAAAATCTATATTTGTATTTAACAAAAATTCTGCAATATTTTGAATGATAATCATGTCACATGCTACATTTTCTAAGCATTTTTTTTTCCTGTAAGCCTCTGTGCACATGATGAGTTTTTGGTGCGTTTTTCACGCTGCATTAGAAACGCCGCATCTTACAGTCCCAGCAAAGTGGATGGGATTTATAGACATCTCACGCCCAAAACTCATGTAATCCGCATATGACTGTATCAATAAAGTTTTGTCAAAGCCAAATACCAGGAAGTATCAAAAACAAAGTAGCTTTATTTAAAATATACTAACAAGAGACAAAAAAACGCAGCATGAAAAAAATGATAAAAACACGTGTAAAAAACGCAGCATGAAAAAAATGATAAAAACACGTGTAAAAAACGCAAGTGATCTGCAACATCAAAAACTCATCGTGGGAACGTAGCCTCAAATATAAATCTACAAGTGACCCCTTATGCAATATAAATGGACACCAGACATCTAGTACCACGACATAAAACAATCTGCTAATATCGCTCACACTTAGGGCGCAATCAGACGGCCATATAAATCTGACTGGCCGGTGGATCTCCCCACCCAAGTGTGACAGATTCATGTATTTCTATGCAGCTGTCATACTCCGGTCGGAAGAGCTGCCGGCCAGTCCGTGCACTACAGTCCAATCTTGGTTTGATTTATACGCCGTCTGAATGCCACCTTACATGTGTAAACAGTGTCAGACTGAAGAACATTGGGCCCACCAGAGGATTTGATTGTGAGGGCCCACCTTTCTCCCCCACTTAAGAGCCTCATTGCAGCTGCAAGGTTTGCACTATGAACTCTCCTGAAGGAGAAGCCAGGGCCCACCGGAGAATTCTCCGGTTCTCTGGTGGGCCAGTCCAACCCTGTACGTCAATGGAATGTATATGGAAGTTATAAGCACGAAGCTTTAAGATAAAGTGATTATGGGTGGGAAGTAATTTTTTGGAATGTCCCGACATTAAGGGCTCATTCAGACGAGCGTATAATACCCGCACCCTGTACAATGTAATTCAATAGGGCTGTACAGGTGACAGTTTTTCCACGCAGACCGAGCGTCTGAGTGAATAAAATCCTAGCACGTCCTAGTTGTTTCCATATTTCGGATGAAACTCGCCCAGTTAAATGTAAAAAAAATTGGATCCCATATGGATCGTTCGTACTGCATCCGATTTTTACGGCTACATGGCCATTATTAACCCAGGAAGCTGTATTGGATCTTTTATAGTTTAAAATGTTGATGTATAAAAATGGGTGTCATACTAATGTAAAAAATGGGCAAACGGATAACAATATGGATGAAATTTTTCTGAACCAGGACTAAAGCTTATAGAGAATATTACAGTCAGCCTCTACCCATAATAAAAAAGCCTTTTAGGCCCTGTGCACACGTTGAGTATTTGAGGAATTTTTTACTTCAGTATTTGTTAAAGAAAACCAGGAGTGGGTGATAAATACAGAAGTGGTGACGTGTTTCTATTATACTTTTCCTCTGATTGTTCCACTCCTGGTTTTGGCTTACAAATACTGAGGTAAAACATTCACCAAATCCTCAACGTCTGCACGTGGCCTCAATGATTTTTGGGCAAATGTTTAATTAGGCCACATTTACACGTTCAGTATTTGGTCAGTTTTTTTCCTCAGTATCTGTTCCACTCCTGGTTTTGGCTTACAATCAGACGAGAAGTATAGTAGGAACACGTCACCACTTCTGTATTTTTCACCCACTTCTGATTTTGGCTTACAAATACTGAGTTAAAAAACGCACCAAATACTGAACGTGTGAACATGGCCATAATGGATAAAGATATACCAGTGTAAATATAAAAAGTACCTATGCCAGCCTGTCCTTGCTGCAGCCGTATAGTCGTGTCTACCATGACAAGGTGGAAGCATTCCTCAAACACGTGGAGCAGCTGCCTTACTTGTCACCTGCTAATAACCCCCTCTAATTAATACCCTGTAACACCCAGCGTCCCACCCAGTGTGAATGCAATCCTACACTTTCCTAATAATGCCGCCAAACAGGCCACAAAGCTCCATGACAAGAATGGCATCTGCTCATGGAAAATGAAGGTAAATTATTACCCCGATGACAATATTGGATCATTTTCTAGTAGACCATAAAAGTAACGCACCAGTTGTAAAGAGGTAACCAGAGAGGAGATATTCTGGGAATAAAGTACTAATTATCCTAGTAAGTAAATCCTTGTCTGGTTTATAGGAAAGCTTTGTGACAACCAATGTGGCCACCACTTTGGTTCCTGGACGTATGTAGACTTGCCATCCAGGCTTCTATGAAGGCTAGGTGGCAACCTTGCTACAACTTGTCACCCGGGTTTTCTCAGCTAAGTGCTGAACGCTATTTTTTACTACTTAACACAAGGAATTATCTCCAGAATCGGATCTTTAAAGGAAATATTCTATAAAATTCACAAGTTAAAGGTTGCATATCTACCGGAGATCTGAGGTTATGTGCTGAGGGCCAGGAATGTAGTGCAGCAAGTGAGGCCGCTATGGAGCGTTGTGTGGCACCGATTCCGCACTATGGCATCCAGGAGCAAAACTAAACAACAGTAAATGAAAATGTGCAAGAGATTTACTAGATAAACATTACAAGGAAAAGAGCCGTGAGAGGAGAGTTATAGTCTCAAGGTTCTCTTTTTACACGTCCTCTTATTGCTGTTATTACTGGATCTGACCAACGGTGGGAACAACCATCAGTATCTAGATATCTGATCCATCGGGGATATCTTTTTATTAGACTGATCGTTTCCATACCCGGGCGGACAGAGACAGAAGGGGCCCCTGTGCCAGGACAGTATGCGGCCCTTTACAAACCAATTGTTCATCATCATTCAGCTTTGGAGGTAGTGGTGGCCCTACTACCTCTTGGGCAAGGGCGGACATAGCATTGGTGCAAGAGGTTAGGGGGTCCACTAGCACCTCCAAAACAGGTGGAACTGTGCATTATTGGACTGTTCTTGCAGAAGGACCCTCTTCTGTCTGTGTCCACTATTACTCTTGGGCACCAAAGTTCAACCAAAATGTATGTCCCCCTCCTCCCTGCTTCTATACTATCCTTAGTTGACAGTGATTACTACAAGCTTAGCACTGGTCAGAAATATGTAATTTACATCCATGGCACAGTTTCATGGGCAGACATATCATTGGTGCAGCCTATATGGTTGCACAGTGGCTCAATAGGTGAAGGGGCTACTTCCAGCTCCAAAGCAGATGGAATTGTGTATTATTAGGGGCTATCGGGCTGCCAAGGGCCCATATGTTGTTCTTGCACAGGGGTCCCCTCCTGACTATGTCCTTCAGTGCACGGTTTATACATATATCTGACAATTCATCTCATTGTGGCTACATCTTTGTATCTATAGTATAAAATTGTGCACTTATTAAACTATTGGGGCAAAAATGTAACATATGTAAAAAGTAAGAGCTGCGAAATGCGTGGTTACATGCAAAAACAGGAAATGCAGAGTGACCCATTAACAGACAGGAAGAACAAAGAAGGTCAGCTCTTCAGAACACAAAATAATGGGGGAGGAGTGGTCATAATGTAACCTATAAAATAGAAGCCACATGTGGAAAGATTTAGATAGACTGATAGATAGATAAATTATTGATAGATAATAGATATTATAAAGATAAATGGTTGATAGATAGAAAATAGATAGCTGGATATATAATAAATAGATAGAAAATATATAGATGATAGATAGAAAATAGATGATAGAAAACAGATAGATGATAGTTAGAAAATAGATATATGATAGAAAATAGATATATGATAGAAAATAGATAGATGATAGATAGAAAACAGATAGATGATAGTTAGAAAATAGATATATGATAGAAAATAGATAGATGATTGATAGAAAACAGATGATAGTTAGAAAATAGATGATAGAAAATAGTTGATAGATGATAGATAGATAGATGATAGATAGATAGATAGATAGATAGATGGTAGATAATAGATCTTTCCCTTCTGTATGAAGACATATGAATATGTAATGCTCACAGGAGGTGATAATCAGCTTACTGATATGTTAACATGTATCCAGGCTGCACATGGTTTAATAATTTAGGATACAAATGTGCATTTCCTTCTCCAATCTAATGGTATTAAAGGGAAGAGTTTCCAGGTGAAAAGCTGAGAATATTGAGCAGCCCAATACAAAGCGGATGAAAAAGACATCCAAGCAGCGAGCTCCCCTGGGAAGGCATTTTCTATTTGCCGGGCCGCAGCCCCGCAGCTGATAATGCAAGTTGTAATTAATATAAAAGCAGGAGACAATATGGGAAGAGCTTGTACTTGCTCTGCCACAAGAGATCTCTCTGCCTAGAATGTGTTTCTCATTTACACACCATCCTGCCCCGCAAAACACTACTTTATCAGAACACTCTCCCTGGGAAGGTTAAAAATTGATTTAGTAACATCATTGGATATTGCTAAACCTACAGCAGGGCATGAAAGCCGCACAATGATTTTTTTTTTTTTGCTGTTTTGTTTTTATTAAACTCAAAAAAGAATCAAACAGCAGAAAATATATAAGATTTTTTTTGTAAAACCGATAAAAAAGAAAAAATATATACTATAACAAATTGTAAATATTTTCATTGAATAAATGTAAAATATACTTAAGTCTTTAAAAGAGTACGCTGGCCCTAGACTTAATAAATTGGACTTTTTTTCTGTAGACTTGTGAGAAATAACCCTTGAATTAATCTTTATGCCAAGATTGGACATGAACATACCCAGCCCTACTACTGTATATAAAGAAATGATTTCTTTATACTGATGTAGGAGCCGCCTTATTGGGTTCTTAGCATTGGATGTTTGCCCCATAACGTCTACGTAAAATATATACTATGGGTACAGGAGTACTGGGACCAAGATGCCGGTGTGAACACAGCCCAGGACATGTTTTAAAGTCTATGATCCTAGTATGACTGGCTGGAGCCATTGCTGTGCCGGAGACTATGGCTCTGCCAATGTCCTATGCTACATGCCCCTAATAATGTATGTACGTGTGGATGATATCAGCAGCTCCTGTACTCAACGGCTGATAACAGAGAGTTGATATACTCAGTTACACGTTATATAGATCAGTATTCTTCATACGCCTCTGTTAGTTTTGAGTACACACAAGTAAACTGCAGTGGTACAAATTCAGAACAATGGTGCCAGATACAGACAATTGCGGCTTTTTTTTCATGACGTTCCAGTGCGATACATTGTGAGCGAACAAACCGTCCAATGTTCCTATTCCTCATATTTACTGAGTAATTGACATCAGATGCACAGAGCACAATTACCATCTCTGCTGCACAGTTCTCATCTCCTGCACCCAGTATGATTCCTATTAATCATGTGAGAGTAATGGTTATCGTGTATGGGGAGAGGATCCTTCCAGCTGATACTCATGGGATTCAGCATCTGTCAGCTGGAGTATGCGGATCTGGTGCGCTATTCATCTATCTATCATCTATCTATCTATCCATCTATCTATTTCTCTATCATCTATCTATTATCTATCTATCTATCAAGCTAGCTATTTCTCTATCATCTATCTATCTATCTTATATCTATTATATATCTATATACTCCAAAGACATACTGATAGGAAATTTAGATTGTGAGCCCCAATGGGGACAGCGATGATAATGTATGTAAAGTGCTGCGGAATATGTTGGCGCTATATAAAAATAAAGATTATTATTATCTATCTATTCATCCATCCATCATTATCAGTCTGATCTCTTTAATTTCTTTTCTTACATACTATCTTTCTAGCTGTCTTTTCTTAAACATTTTCCGTCTATCTATCTATCTATCGCTCTATCTATCTATTATCTATCTATCTATCTATCTATCTATCTATCATCTATCTGTCTATATATCTGTCTATCCATCCATCCATCATTATCAGTCTGATCTGATAAGTTTCTTTTCTTACATGACAATATTTCTAGCTTTCTTTTCCTAATAATTTTCCTGCATACATACTGTATTCTAATAATCTGGCACCTAGAAATCCAGTGCAGATGTTATGTCATTAATGTCTGACAGATGTGGGCCCCACACCTATTGGAAGATCCCATACCCGCCTGGCGAGGCGATGCTGGTCACCGCACCTAGGTGAAGAATGGATGGAGAGGTGGCTGCGCACATGTTGGACTCTCTTTCTCACCTCTTTTTTATTTTTCGAAACAACGTATGGTTCCTTAGTACAGTACAGAGTAAACATATACAGTAAGTAATGTGTTATTAGGGCAGGTGCAGACGTCCGTAGATTCAGCGTTTCATCCGAGTGTGATCACAGTGTGACCCGATTCTCTCGGATGAGAAGATGGAGAAAAAAATGTCTCCGTCTTCTCCATTGTGTCAGTACATGGAAATCGCACTTCACTCCGATGTCATCCAAGTGCAGTCCAATGTTTTCGACGCACTCAGTGACTTGCATTGCCAAGTGCAACTCAAATATTGGATCATATTTCGGCATGCAGCGATTCTTTCCTTGGAAAGACTCTGTCTGAGGAAAATATCAGACATGTGCCCAGTCCTTATAGCATCTTATGTTTTGTCGGGTCGCACTCAGACTGATAATACTGTCCTCTGCTCGTGCCCTTACAAATATGGAGGACATTTTGAGGGCGGAAAAAGTACAAAGTACATGGGGTACATTCAGTGTCGGACTGGAGTGCCAAGGAACCAACACTGACTTTGGAGATCCACTGTTCAGCTACATGCAAGTGTTACATTACCCTCATTCACAAAGTGACCTCCTCTTCTATATAATAACGCGCCGGGTAGATTATAACATGAATGATGAGATGCTGCCTTTGAATCAGGTGTACTGTGCCAACTACTGCTCATATAGGAGGGTGGGGCCCAATGGGGGATTCACCTGTTCCCCTGTAGGCCAGTCCAAGCCTGGGTACATGAATGAAACAATTTATTGGTCAGTTAAAGGGAATCTGTCCCCAGGTTTTTGCAATGTAATCTAAGAGCAGCATGATGTAGGGGCAGAGACCCTGATTTCAGCGATTTATCACTTACTGAGCTTCTTGCTGTAGTTTTGATAAAATCCCAGTTTTATCTGCTGCAGATCTATCAGTTCTCTGAATGCTGAGCTGTATAACCCCGCCCACACCACTGACTGACAGCTTTCTGATTATGCACAGTAAGCAGCTAATCAGTGGTGGGGACAGGGGTGGACTACACATCAGCAGGGTTACTAGTCCTCTAGTGATAATATCCTGCCAATAAAACAGTGATTTTATCAAAACTACAGCAAGCAGCCCAGTAAGTGACACATCGCTGGAATCAGGGTCTCTGTCTCTACATTATGCTGCTTTTAGATTAGGTGGCAAAAACCTGGTGACCGTTTCCCTTTAATGAGATAGTAGAGGATTGATGCTTACATACTAACCACAATCTTCGTTTCTTAAAAATCTGGGGAGCTCTAGATCTAGGTGAACGCGATGTGCCACACTCTCCACATAGGTGCAAGTCCCATAAACCTGTCAGACATTTATGGCATATTCTGTAGACATCCTATAACCATCTATGTGGGAATACCCCATTACCGGATACCGGATTTCATATATGTCTTATTTCTTGCTGATGGTTTATATGGGCGATTATCTATAGGATCGCTCGGAATCCTCAGAATTGTAATGATTGTTCCGACAGGTAGTCACTGGTCAACGGCACTCTGAGTTTATGCTTCTAAAATCAGGTAATATGGCAACACATACTTAATGATATAATTGCTGGAAATCTCGTCCACACCACAGTCACTTAATAAGGTTCTCAGGACACATAGATGAAAGACCTCCGAAGTCACAGCCCCTGGATAACACCACCAGCATGTGGACACGTTACCACCGTCAGCCTGAAGCGAACACCCAGGAATTCCTGGCAAGTCCAATTCTGCGCTCATGCAACGACCTACTAAGGGCTGACTGTATACAGGCCGGCGCGCAAGTGCGGAGCGTATGAACACAACCTGGAATTATTTACATTCCTCCCGAAAACAAATCTCCAACAGGTCCTGGATTGTGCTAATAAATTACTGCCCAAACCACAGCCTCTGGAAGCATGGCCGATGTGACTGCTCATGGAAAAGCAGTAGTACTGAACCGCTATCCTACATGTCACCAGTCCTATTGGAAAACTACAACCCCCAACATGCTAAGTGTTCATATGCTGAGAACTTACAGATCAGTCTTACATATCACAGTATGTTTCCATTTTTTTCCATATCCAAATATTTCTGTGACTGAATGGAGACGATCTGCAGGATGTGCATGGATTTCTGAAAGCTTCATTCAGATGAATGAGACAGTCACAAAAATGTCCCCGACAAATCTGCATGAACATATGCGGAACATACACACTTTGTGCAGAACATACACACTTTGTGCTGCAGAGCCCGGATGTGGTAGTGGTGCAGATCCAGGCCCCTATGGCCACCGATGAACCAAGCTGGGATTTCTCAACGCCTGGAGCTCTAGAAGTTGTGGACAACTACCAAATAAGGCTCATTCAGACGTCAATTTTTTATCGTACGAGTGCTATCTGTGGTTTTCACAGATAGAGCCTTTACCTGTGATAATCTATGGGGCTGTGCACGTCTTATTTTTTCCTCCGCCTGAGTGGCCCTTGCAAAATCGTGGACACATGTCCGATATTGATCGGATCAAAATCAGTAATGCAAGTCTATGGGTCTGTGAAGAAATCAGACAGCAAATGGATGCGATCCGAGTGCAGTCCGATTTTCCCAGACTATCACATAGGAGAACATGGAGAAACTTTTTTTTCACATATGAGAAAAACTGATGACAAACTGATGAAACGTGGCTGAAAATCACTGATGAAACCAGGTCTGTTTTTCTCATAAGTTAAAATAACTGACATGTGAATGAGGCCTAGGTTGTGGATATCTACCAGTTAGGGCTCATTCAGACATCAATTTTTTACGGATAGAAATTGGAACTTTTATAATGTATGTGGCTGTTGACATATACGTATAGTTTTGTCCACACAAATCATGCAGATGTCCGATTTTGATCCAAGTAACGGATCAAGCTGGCTAATGCAAATCTATAGGTCAGTGAATAAATCGGATACCGTCCGAGCACGGTCCGATGTTCACAGACTGTTAGATAGGAAAAAGTGGAGAAACTTTTTATTTTTTTCACGTACAAGAAAGACTGATGACTCGCGGACAAAACTCTGATGACACTCGGACAAAACTCTGATGACACTCGGATTAAACTATCACTGATAAAACTTTGTCCATTTTTCTTGTATGTGAAACTTTTTTTTCACATATGAGAAAAGTTGATGACAAACTCTGATGAAACTCGGCTGAAAATCACTGTTGAAACTCGGTCCATTTTTATCATAAGTGAAAAAAACTGATGTGTGAATGAAGCCTAAGTTGTAGATAACTAATAGTTAGGGCTCTTTCAGACATCAATTTGTCATGGATAGAAATGTCTATCAGTCCCCACAAAATGATGGCAACATGTCTGACTTTTATCCAAATCATGGATCAAACTCGCCAATACAAGTGTATAGGTCAGTGAAAAAAATTGGACAGCACTCTGATGCCATCCTTGTGCTGTCCATTTTTCACTGACTTCCTGATAGGAAAAGCTGGGGAAACTTCCATCGTTTTTTTGCTGTTGTTTTTTTTCATATGAGAAAAACTGCTGAAACTCTGCTGATAAAATCTAACACTGACCAAACTGTGCTGAAACTCTGCTGATAAAAACTGACACTGACCAAACTGTGCTGAAACTCTGATGATAAAAACTGACACTGACCAAACTCTGATGATAAAAACTGACACTGACCAAACTGTGCTGAAACTCTGATGATAAAAACTGACACTGACCAAACTGTGCTGAAACTCGGATGATAAAAATTAGCACTGACCAAACTGTGCTGAAACTCTGATGATAAAAACTGACACTGACCAAACTGTGCTGAAACTCTGATGATAAAAACTGACACTGACCAAACTCTGATGATAAAAACTGACACTGACCAAACTCTGCTGAAACTCTGATAATAAAAACTGACACTGACCAAACTCTGATGATAAAAACTGACACTGACCAAACTCTGCTGAAACTCTGATGATAAAAACTGACACTGACCAAACTCTGCTGAAACTCTGATAATAAAAACTGACACTGACCAAACTCTGATGATAAAAACTGACACTGACCAAACTCTGCTGAAACTCTGATGATAAAAACTGACACTGACCAAACTCTGATGATAAAAACTGACACTGACCAAACTGTGCTGAAACTCTGATGATAAAAACTAGCACTGACCAAACTCTGCTGATAAAAACTAGCACTGACCAAACTCTGCTGAAACTCTGATAATAAAAACTGTCATTGACCAAACTCTGCTGAAAATCCGATTCAAAACGTTGATAAAACTTAGAGCGTTTTGTGCGTACAAGAAAAATCACTGACGTCTGAATGAGGCCTTAACTTGAGCTATATTTATCAATAAGTGTAGGAATCAATTACCAAATAATGACATAATATCTAAATTATTTCTTAGCATGAGACCTTTGCACTTGAGACATTCCTGCAGATGAGACATCAGGGAGGGGAACCACAGAGGGAGCGCTGCTGGGGAGGTACAATGAGATAAGGGATGACTGCAAAGAAGAAACAGGAAAGGGAGGGAGACCTCAATCTCTTTTTTTATGTTTTCAATAACCAAACTGGCCTTTAGAAGAAAAATAGAAAGTGAATGTGTACTAGGACGTCGTAGAATATTATCACTGCTGAATTAATGGAGGTAACATGAAAGATATTATTTTATTAAATAAAGACCTACAAGGCATAAGTCCCAAAAAATATTAATCATTTATTTTTAATTTAATGTGAAATTAAACGATGGACTTATAGGTTAGTATGGGCAGGACGGACACTCGATATTATGCATGTGATCGTCTGTGGATCATACTAACTTATATCTACTTTAAAGGGGTCTTCCGGAACTTTAGTATTGATGACCTTTCCAAAGATCTGACTCGATTCCACCTCTGATCTGATATTGAAGACTTATCATTAGGAGAGGTCATCAATATTAGGCTATGTTCAGGAAAAAAAGTTTTTGAAGAATTTTTTTTGGAGAAGATCTGTTCCATAAACAACTTGAAAATCAATTCAAGAATGCTAGAAAAGACTCCTCCTACTCATCTCAATGTTAATCCACTTGACTGTTTAGGTTTTTTTTAGTGTTTCTTTATCTCTTTGGGTTTTGAAAAACGCCTGGTGAGAAAAAAAGTGTCTATCACTTTTTTTTTTTAAGGCAGATGGAATGGACTCTGCTCCACATTTGACAAATCTAGTCAAAAGGCCGCAGAAACATTTCAGGGATAAAAAAAAAAGTTTTAAAAAAACTCTTCAAAAGTGCTTAAAAAAAGTTTGGGGAAACAAAAACTTTTGTAAAACTTACTTTAAAAAAAAAGAGTTTCCTAAAGTGGTTTAATTAAAAAAAAAAACACCTCTGTCTGAACATAGCCTTAAAGTCCCCAAATCAAGGCAGAACTGATTGACAGATGGTGTAGGATACATATAACACCAGGTCACAGCCTCTTTTGTTTTCTGCCATGTTCATTCAATGACCAAGCAGTTTACTGTGTGTCTTAGGCCTCACTCAGACGTCCAATTTTTTCTGCATACGAGAAAATCGGACCAATTATTTTGATTAGACTCTGATCAGAGTGTGATCCGATTTCCTAGTACGTGGAGAAATTTTTTTAAACAAATTTCTCCACCTCCATTCTGACAGTCCATGAGAATCGGACTGCACTCTGATGTCATCTGAGTGCAGTCTGTTTTTTTCACTCACACATTAACTTGCACTGCTGATTTTGATCCGACCCTCGGTTAAAAATAGGACGGCTCCACTCGGTCCGAGAAAAAAATCGGACATAGACTATCACAGGTACGAGTGCTATCTGTGAAGAGCAGGGATAGCACTCATATGTGAAAATCGGATGTCCAATGTCATTTTTTTATTGTTTTTATATGTTTTTTCGATAGTGAGTATGATGCTTATTCTAGTAGTTAATAGAAAGTTGGCAAAATTACTTTTTATCTGTTTGCATCTGTACTTGGTTCAACAAAACTTATGGAGTACAAACATGTTATTCACTAGTTCTCCTCCTCCAGGAGTTTGTGTTAAGTTGTACTAAAATTGCACGATGCGCTACCTGCTAAAATCGCAGTGGAATGTAGTACTTTCTCTAGAACTCTTTTACAATAAATATAGCCCAAAAACAGATAAATTTACGATATATAAAAAAACAGAAAAAATATATATATAAATATATATATACATATAAATAGTAATATTTATCTATCATAAAAATAATATATAATAATATTAATAATAATATAATTAGGCCAACTAATATGTGTGTATATATATATATATATATATATATATATATATATATATATATATATATATATATATATATATATATATATATATATATATGGGATGAGTTAAAGTCGTCATAAAAAATAATAACAAAAAACTGTTCCCATCATAAACATTCCATGACTCGGTCTGGCGGAAGCCCTGCACATTATGAATCGTCTTGCACGTGTACAGCATACTTAGATGTAATGTATGTCGCAATATTGCAAATACAAACTTTAAAAGAAAAGTCACAAAAAAAATAGGATCCCAATGCATTCATTAATTTAGAGCCTATACATTATATTTTACGGCATAATTGCGCCATTTTTCTAGCATGCCATGATCGTTACATTTATCGCTTCTGATATATAAAGCAGAACAATGTGGATAAAATCTAATTCACAACTCCGTATAGTGCAATACAAATAAATGAATTGGTATCTAAACCACAATCAACAATAAACTGCGAGAAAACTCACATAGTGCGAGTAAATAAACTGTGGCCGTCTGGAGGAAAACTTTCTAAAGTTCTGTAAAATAATGATACCTACAACTTCTATGTGTACAGTGTCTGTAACATGGAGAAGGGAAGCCCTTATACTTGGATCACTCTTGCAAGTCCTTCCGGCCCTAATATATCACTGTTATGAGTGGTTAATATATTTTATATCTACTGTAATGAAGTATTACCTTAATAGGGTTTAATAAATGGCCTCTTGTTATAAATTTATTATGATCGGTCTTACTTGAAAAGCAAGCACAATGTAACGCTCAATATAAAGATTACACCATACACCTCCAAAAAGGTCACCGCAAGGTAATAATTATCAATGAGCCTCACCATATATACACAGACGGGCTGGGGCCATATTATGCCTCAATCATAGCGCGGGGGATGATATGTGGAGGAGGGCTGGGGCGGGCGCTTGTGCCAAGTCTGATACCAATTTTATGTTGATATGATCATTTCAACCAAGATACTTTGATATATGGGAACAGGTGGAATCATGTACGACATATTCTATATATATGTGTATATATTCATATATATATATTTATATATATAATGCCTATACCGCCAGGGTTGCCAACTTCACTTTTTATTTTATCCAAAACTCACAGACAGACAATATTTTGTATGGACACATTGGAAAACCATAGTAAATCACTATGAATATAAGTGATCCATGTCTGCAGCCCATAATTCTGATATGAAGACATCAGCTGCATTCACTGTAAAATGATAATAATTATGCTCAAAATAAGTTTTCTCGGCTTCAAAAAAATCATGGACACCTTAAAAAAAATGTAAAAATAGGGCAAAAAAAATGGCCAATTTTTATGGACTGTCCTGGAATTTCTGGACGATTTGCAAACCAGTATACCACACTGCACTGAGACAAATCTATGCTCTCTTCCTGGACAAAAAAAAATTAATTTGATGCCCAGAAGACATTTTTACAACCCCCACCACCCCCCATCCAATATTTTTACAGGTGCCAATATAACACCAGAATCCCAACTTATATTACAGTCTATTGATGCCAAAGGTGGGGGAAAAAAAGTCCTATTTATATTATTAGAGAAGTTTCAGGAGGTTATACTTGAGAGAAAAAAGAACACGGCGTAATATTAGATTAATGGGGCTTAATAATGTGTTCTTGTTCTTTTTAAACCATAATGTAAACTTTGAGGGTTTTTTGGACTGTAAACTATGAGCATTTTTATGGCCACCATTCTGCACCTGGATAAACTTGTCTGACAGTAAAAAACACACAGAGACAATGTCCATACAGGGAGGAGGTAAGAGGGGCATGGAGCCCAAAGGAACTACAGTCTCAGCCTAATGGGGGCCCCAAGTGTGCGGAGATGTGCAGGTGCCATTACAACATGGGAACTGGGAGGGGAGGTGCTGGGTTCTACACTGAGTCACGGACCCATAGACTCGCATTGGTGCGTTTCATCCATGACTCAGATCAAAATTGGACATGTCTCCTCGTTCTGGTGCTGAGCAAAAATACACGGAGGTGTGAACAGCTCCATAGACTATAGCAGGTATCAGTGAAAAAAACGAACAGGAATCGTATGTGAAAAACTGATTACCTTTTAGTGGTTGGGAAAAGGGCAGAAATGAACTTTATATACAAAAATGGTCAAATATTTAAATTTAAAAAAACCTGAAATATTTACTATTAAAGATGTTAAAAGTTATTTTGAAGGTTGTTTTTTTATCATAGGATATATAACACTTACGCAATGGGTTTTTATACACATGTAGCTGACAGACATAGAAATAATTTTAATCACCCATGTATAATATATACATATAATAAATACATATATATAAATATATATATATATATAGATAGATAGATAGATAGATAGATACACCTATATATATATATATAGATATATATCTATAGACATACATATATATATACATATATTAATTTATATTACTTTTGGATTGTAGAAGCAAAATTTAGGCAACACCAGAATGCAGTTTATATATGAAAGGATCACTAACTGATAGTAAATGCAATATCATTACTGAAGACGCTGAGCCCAATAATAATTCAGTATCATATTAACACTACTACATTGTCCATGGCGGCCAAACCAACCGGCCTGAGATCCTGTAGACGTGGGCCTAAGTGTGCAGGCTGTGAGCCTTGTTTTCCTACCTAATGCTATTTTCCTAATGATTTGGAGAAATGGGCGCCCCCCTATTACCTATACCAATGATCAGGTCTTAATGACCTCAGTTTACCTTTAAGAAGGAAGGAACACATATCCTCATCATCCTCAGAGCAAAGCTATTTTACAGTGATCAGTAATAGGGGCCACAATTGTCCCTCAAAGACATACATCCTACACATTTAGGAAAACGCCAAAAAATGTGCATCAAACTTAAACCATTGGAAATTCAATGTCAGAAAACAGCAGTTCACGAAGAGTAGTGGATGCATGGCACAAACTTCCAGCAGATGTGGTTGAAAAATCAGTTTTAGGATAAACATATATCTAACCTAAGAATAAATAAAAAGAAATATTATAATGTCTGACTGGTTGGTCTTTTTTTTTTTATGCTGTCAGTCAACTATGTTTTTCCGCCACCCAAAATGCAATTCAAAAAGTTTCAAAATGTCAATCAATTATTGAATTGTTCTCCAGAGCAAATGCACCTTTACTGACCGCCGCACCTAGGGCAAACCTGACACAAACTGTATAAACACCTATCAGGAGGATGATGAATGCCATGTATGACAGACCACATCATAAAATACTTTTTTCTTTACAACCTGTAGCTCGCTGTCTGTTGTGGAACTACAAGTCTCAGCAGCCTATGCCAGAGTAAAGCCTAGTAGGACTTGTAGTAAACCGAAGCCATGTTTACCCACGACTGTGTCATCTGTGAGAAACAAGGCGTTTGCATGAAAGCGTATGAAGCATAACACTGCAAGGTATGCGGATTAGATAAATACTCTGCATCTCAACTCATTGTGACTCCAACCAGAAAGAAGAAAGTGCCTGGTGTGTAGAATTCAAAGGGAGAAGCTTCAAAATGAAAGAAAATGGGAATATGAGAAAAAAAAACCTCAAAAGAAGCATTAAACTCATGCAACACTTACAAAAATATATAAAAAAAAAAACTCAAATGAAGCATTGAACTCATGCAACACTTACAAAAATATATATAAAAAACTCAAATGAAGCATTAAACTCATGCAACACTTACAAAAATATATATATAAAAAAAAACTCAAATGTAGCATTGAACTCATGCAACACTTACAAAAATATATATATAAAAAAAACCTCAAATGTAGCATTGAACTCATGCAACACTTACAAAAATATATAAAAAAACCTCAAATGAAGCATTGAACTCATGCAACACTTACAAAAATATATATATAAAAAAAAACTCAAATGTAGCATTGAACTCATGCAACACTTACAAAAATATATAAAAAAACCTCAAATGAAGCATTGAACTCATGCAACACTTACAAAAATATATATATAAAAAAAAAACTCAAATGAAGCATTGAACTCATGCAACACTTACAAAAATATATAAAAAAAACCCTCAAATGTAGCATTGAACTCATGCAACACTTACAAAAATATATAAAAAAACCTCAAATGAAGCATTGAACTCATGCAACACTTACAAAAATATATAAAAAACCTCAAATGAAGCATTGAACTCATGCAACACTTACAAAAATATATATAAAAAAACTCAAATGAAGCATTGAACTCATGCAACACTTACAAAAATATATATAAAAAAACTCAAATGAAGCATTGAACTCATGCAACACTTACAAAAATATAAAAAAAAACTCAAATGTAGCATTGAACTCATGCAACACTTACAAAAATATAAAAAAAACTCAAATGTAGCATTGAACTCATGCAACACTTACAAAAATATTAAAAAAAACTCAAATGAAGCATTGAACTCATGCAACACTTACAAAAATATAAAAAAAAACTCAAATGAAGCAATGAACTCATGCAACACTTACAAAAATATTAAAAAAAACTCAAATGAAGCAATGAACTCATGCAACACTTACAAAAATATATAAAAAATGAAAAATTTATTCTACGCAAGAACGAGAAGCTTTACGCATCGTAGGCATCGGTTATTACAGCAATCAATTTTGCATGGTAATCCCTTTCCTAAATATTTGATAGTTAGTGAAGAGGTGTAAGTTACCCCCCTTACGTTGTTTTAAATGACAATTAAAGCTTCAATGAAAACTCAAGACAGTGGATAAAATAGGCCTGAAGAGCCTAAGAGTTGAGTATATGACTGGCATTAGTGAGGAGTGTTCACCAATGATTGAGAGTACCTGTGTGAACGAGCGTCTACAATTGGTATTTGGGTCCAATAACAACTACTTAGGTGTTAGCATGAGTGACAATTATACTTGGAGGCATCACTGCAATTGTGGGGTATTGTTAAAAAGGCAAGCAGAGGAACATGCAGCAATTTTTCAAATGTTTTCTAGTTTTTTTTAAGTCACATTAACGTTTATACATTTATATATGTTTTTTTAAAAGAACCTGTACGTCTTAGTCGCCTGTGTCAACCACACGTCTCAAGTGTCGGGTCTTATGTGGTGTGAAGATTTTTTTTTTTTTTTTTTACCAAACTCAGTATGGTCTGTTTCTGGTTACATCAGAAAAGACAAGCTTTACTAATCACATAAATATATTAGGTGGAAGCTGCAGTATGGCGATTAATCAAGACATAGACACTGGGGAAGTCAACGCTCACACGAATAAAACCGATGGGCTCATATTTAACCATGAAATGGACAGGTCCGACTTGATGGTAATAATATTTAATAACAATTCTTTTATTTATCTTTCTATCTATTTATTTATTTTGCTCACATCATTTATTCTATAGGGCTTTAGACATTATCATTTTCCTTTTTTTTTTAGAATATATGATACAAAATCTAACCCCCACAAGTCTTTTTGGGTTGTCTATTCAATCAATAACTTTATGTGATCCCAAAACGTAGCTTCGCTTTTCAGACAACTTTTTTTTAACGTGGCTTAAATTTCTTTAAAAGAACAATAGATTATTTTTTATAAAAATAATAAAATATAACATTAACATATATTCTTTGTATGTAAAGTATTATCTTTAAGACTAATATTTCCCTTAATCCAGAACGGAATGATTTTCTAAAACTTACAAGAAAAACTAAAAAAGAATCACAAAGTGTTTTTCTTTTTTTTTAAATATCAGCATTTTCAAGTATCTAGCTCTAGATTATACTAGGATGCTTAAAATGTAATTTAGCCTTTTATAATTTGGGATTGGAAGCAAAACGATATTGTTCGTGCATTTGGGAATGATGTTAAAAAAGCGAAACGTTGAGAGATTTAAAAAAAAAGAAGTGTAAACAGTTATTATTTCCTGGGTTCTAAAACATTTATTAAACGTTGATACATTTGTTTTACTGTATGTCTGGTCCATCCATTGTTTATACTGAAAATTTAAAGGAAAAGTTACATTTGGGAATGACCTGGTCACCTAAATCCTGCAGCTAATATGGACTATAAAAGGTCCCTTATTACCAGGGAGCAGAGTAAATTGGCTTTAGCTGTTGCCATCTGTTAGACCCTAAACAGGCCGGGTGTGTAATCCACTAAGATGGACACCAGCTCTTAGGCTGCACTGGGAAAGGAAGCTGGACTTTACACAGGAGTGGGGGATGTATACATGTACAGCAGAATATATATACAGATCCTGTCTATTGTTCATCCCTTCCTAAATCCTCAAAGGTTTGGCAACTAGACATGGAAGACTTGCACAGAATGAACATGCCCTGGAACTCCAGAGTTCACATTGTATACTTGCCATAAAAAAAAAAACACAAGCCCGCCATAGCGTGCACCATACAAGGGGTCCCATATAGCTGCTCAGAATTTGCAGGTCACCATGGCCGTCCATGCAAAAGTTAATATAAGGCCTAGACTTTGGTTTAGTGTGTTTAAAATAGCTGCGCATTTATTTCTAGGCTATAAATCAGTGAACTCTCTAAATATAGTCAGCACAAATGAGTAGGATTAAACAGTGGGTGATCACATGACAAGACTGCAAGCGTAATAACACCCCAGACAACAATAATAAACTGCAACAGCCATGGCAACACGATAACCTCACATGTCCATTAGCACACCAGCCTACTTGTATCAGGCCTTCAATAAAATATAAAAAAAAAGCCTCATTCTAATGTGGCGAATTATTAAAAGTGTTAGAAATCAATGCCCCAACCTGTAATACTGCTGTTAATAACTCTCTCCAGCTCTCCTTAATAGAAAGTCAATTATTGGTTCATTAAAGGTTACGAGCCTATACAAGATGGGGCTCCAGGCGTCTAGTTGGCTTGTAACTTGTGCCCAATAAAAAAGAAAACCTCACATAAAAAAAATATAGAAATAAAATATACATCTTCAGCATCACATGATACAAGCCTACACAATACTACTCAAGTCTATCCAATAATCATGGCCATGGGTAACCAACAGGCTCATGTATGTGACATCCAGAGGTCAACTAGTCATAGAGAACATGTTCTACATACATTGCCATAAAAAGGAACTTTTAATACACATTCAATGCAATGACAACTGCAAAGCCCTATAGCAAGGGGCTCATTTAATGCCAAGATATATGAATAAAAAATGCACATTTCCAATAATAACGTATATAATAATAATAGAGAGTGGACTCACATGGTCTGCGAGGTTTGTGGAGGATCCAGATAGTTCTTCATGATCAGACTTGGAGCTTCCATCCCTCTCATCAATCACTAAATCTATGGGCATTTTTCCTTTCAAACAGCTGATGTATCGATGGCAGAAATTATCACACAATTCATGGACCTGGGGAGGGGGAGAGGCCATGTGTGTTATGGTGGAGTAAAGAGTAACAAGCCGGTGTCCTCCAAGACTATCATTAAGACTGTAATAGTTGCAGGCAAGGAAACAATAAAGAAATTGCAGCAGCAGATATTATTCTCTGGAGACCCCAGCAGCAACAAGTAGAGAGGGGGAGAGGATAGAAGGAAAAGGCTGAGGGAGAAGAAAAGAAGAAGGGACTTGAGAAGGGAAGGAGATGAATTGAAATAAGATGGTTAGAAGAGACTTCTGGAAATAAGAAGGGTAGAAGAAGTCGAGAAGAAGAAGAAGGGATCTGAGAAGGGAAGGAGAGGAACGGAAATAAGGAGGTTAGGAGAATCTTCTGGAGATAAGGGTAGAAGAAGTGGAGAAAAAGAAGGGATCTGAGAAGGAAAGGAGAGGAATGGAAATAAGGAGAGGAATGGAAATAAGGAGAGGAATGGAAATAAGAAGGTTAGGAGAGTCTTCTGGAGATAAGGGTAGAAGAAGTGGAGAAGAAGAAGGGATCTGAGAAGGGAAGGAGAGGAATGGCAATAAGGAGGTTAGTAGAGACTTTTGGAAATAACGGTAGAAGTGGAGAAGAAGAAAAAGAAGGGACATGGGAAGGGAAGGAGAGGAATGGAAATAAGGGGGGGTAGAAAAGACTTCTGGAAATATGAATGGTAGAAGAAGAAGAAGGGAAGGAGATAAATGGAAAAAAGGAGGTTAGAAGAAGAGATCAGGAGAGAGGAACAAAATGATGGAATAAATGAATGTGGGGAAATCAGTAGTGTGCGCAGGTGGAGTGCAGTAGTGGACTATGGTGGCACTTGGTGGAATGGAGGCAACTCATGGAGAAGACATCCCACCCATCCTATTGACCATGGGCCCAAGGCAAATTCAGGCTTTCATCATTATAAAGTCCAGTGCGAAATAAATTCCATAATCCGGACATTTTATCTCAGGAAACATGTCGGACATCCAAAAAAACGAGTCGATCTTCATCTCCTCGGGCTTGTGCGCTCCTCAGCCGGCTGATGGCAGCGCTTCTCCGGCTACTCAGAGGCGACATTTTCCGCTCACAGATACCGCATCACAAATGAGCTTCAGCGCTGAGAATTAGCTCCGCTCAATTACATTTCCACATGAAACTCGCATAATTGAAGCCGACGGCGGAGATGGGCAGAGGAAGAAAAGTACAAAGACAAGGAAAGAAGCACAAACCCTAAAAAAGCTAGAGAGTGCATTACATACAATATATACAGCATTCACAATATATATCATATATGTATACAATATAATTACAATACACTATATATACAATGCAATATCTATAAATATATAGATACTGTTTATACATATATATGTATAGTCTAAATGTAAAGGTGCATGACTATATTAATGTGGTGCATTCTACATTATAATCACATATTATCACTATTCTCCTATTAATTACTAGAGCAGATATTCTCAGTTTATAGATTAATCCATTTACCTTTTCTAATTCCAAGAGATGAAACCTCAGGACCTGGATCGCCTGGATCATCTGTAATACAGGCGGATGCAATCATTAGAATGATCAGGCACTGTGTTACTTTGGCAGTTATGTGTATATTTAATACAGGAAATTGCACCGATATCGTTCATATATCGGCGCAGGCCCGATCCTCCTCCCTCCAGTTGTCAGTGGGAATCTTAATTATCCCGCATTTTGTGTGTTCCTCGGTCACGGTTGAGTCACTCTGATCAGGTGTAATCCTGCCCTGATTCCCTGAGATTTCTCATCACTGTCCTTCTATGCAATGACATTAAAACAATCCCCAAAAACCAAGCGGCTCCACAGGTGCCACAGAGTGACACTGTCACGCGTGTGCTGCAGACACCACTGCCTGCACTCACTGACAGCAGCTGCTTCTCGCGCCCGCCCGCGCCGCTTATAACTTCACACCAAGCTGCAAATTCTGGGGATCAGAAACCCAAACTCACCAGATTGTCCAGCTCAGGGTTGGAGGAGAAAAGTGGCTTCTCTGCACGAACCTGTGGGCGACACGACATTGGTCACTGCTTGGGGTACGGGGCAGTGGAAATAGGGGGTCCTTTAAAGTAATGCAAATATTTGGGGATATATTTGTAGACATAAATATGTTCATATATATATATATATATATATATATATATATATATATATATATATCTTTAAATATAAACACACATTCACACATGCATATATATATAACCTGAATTCTCTACATTCGGAAGTATTCTTCTTTTTATATATATATACATGCATATAAAGATATATATATATATATATATATATATATATATATATATATATACAGACACATACATTTATATGACTTGAATTCTCTATAAAAAATATTAATCTTTACACACATACATATGCATAATATTATAAATACACTTTTATATTATAATATGTATATACATATATGTATACAGATTTAAATCTAAATAAATCTATGAATTATATATTAATTGGTACAACATATGAAATGATTATCACTTTCAAATACATACGGATACATGGATAAATACACAATTACTCACTTTTACACACATAGATGCACACACAATTATCTATGGTTTGCATACAGTATATATATCACACACACACGTATATATATATCGATCACAAACACACACACATATATATATCACACTATCATATATATATATTATACAGATATATATTTATATATATTACACACATTTTTACATTACACACAATCACACACATACTATATATATGTTACACACATACATTTTATAGATATATGTATATATGTATATATATATATATATATATATATATATATATATATATATATATATATATATATATATATATATATATTGCACAGTAGTGTACATGTCCCTGGTGTTATTAGTATTGCACATGTCAGTGATTGTAGTGTAGATGTCTGTTGTGTCCAGTGCAGGGTATATAGCAGTCAGGGCCTGGGAGTTGCAGGGTGCAGCTCGCAGTTATTGGGGTGCAGGACATAATACTTAATGACCTGTTTTGCAAATACAGCGATGTCTTCATTAAACGAATCCGAGGAACAGACGTCTCCTCCAGCGACTCCGGGCTCCCGGGGGGTACACGTCGCTAGCTCACACTTCTCAAAGACCAGAGCTAGAAGAGGGAACAGGGGGTGTCTGTGGGCACCCCCCAATACAAGCGAAGAAAACAACATCAGTTCAGGGATAACCAATGCTAAATATACAAACTGTTAAATAAATACAACATGAATAATAATGTAACAACAGGACGATTGTTTGTATGGATCGTCAGTACAAAGTGCAGGAAATGATTCTTGTATTTACAAATATTGGTGAAAGGCATAAAATGTGACAGTGCAGAAGATACAAACCTTCACTCACTGGCAAAACAAAGGTGTAAAGTGTAAATTCTTGTGGAAATGGATGAGATGCAAATGTAGGAATAACCCACAATTACTCAGGGAGATGTATTTTGCCGTTTATAGCAACAAGCTTGATTTTTAATCCGTTCTTTATTTGCTGCTTTAATCCTTAATTGCTTGGTGTTAGGACTCGTGTGTTAATGAAGTTACACTTAGGGCTCTGGGTATCTGCAGACTCAGCAGTCAGGCCAAGGAATCCCTGCACTTCCCACACTGCAAACCTTAAAATCCTGCTGTTCCTCCTATGTGTGTTATCACCCCCGTGATTTCTTTTACGAGATGTTTATCTCCTATGTAATTCATTGTTGGTGTAAAATCCTGGAGCAGCCTGCATGCTTTGTATAGGGGTGCAGAGGGTAATGATAATCTAACAACTGTTATTCCTGCGATTTCCAGATATCCATCCACTCTGTAAACATAAACATGCCAGTCTGATCAAGTACCTACCCATAAATGGCATCTTTGTCCCTTTTGAGAGCATCGTTCACAGCAGATCCCATGCTGGTGGGCATAACATTTGGATGAGGGGCATGAGTTCCATAGTGCTGGCTGGCATGTAAAGGTGGTCCATGGTTTAAATGGTGTACCGGTGGGATAGGTCGAGGGGCATGTGGGTCACCATACATAGAAGTTGGCACCCCCACTCCATCCATAGCATAGTGCGGTAACTCATCGTACTGGGAGAAAGAAGAGAAAAGAGGAAATTAAAGGACAGAAATGTATCAAGAAAAACAAGAGTGAGACAACAGATGCAGAAAGAATAAGTGGAGGAGACACATTAGAATATAAAATATAGTAAAGGCCTGAAAGATCGATGAAATAAAAAAAAATAAAAGAAAATGTATAAACCTGCTAAATATAATAATAGTAATAATAATAATAGACGATCAGGTAATACACATAAAATAAATGTTTAAAAAAACGCACCGAATAAATAAATATAGCTAAAAATATATATTCTATAGATAAACTAAAAAAAAAAAGAGATAAAAGCTAAGAATGAAAGTAAATTGAATAAAAAAATAAATGTTAAATAATTTACAGGAAAAATTCTGAAAGAGTCCATAGGAAAAATAAATTGGTAGAGTTGCACAGAGGAGTTACCAGGAACATTGAGGCGTGTGCGGAGTCTTTACTGCTCATCCAAAAATATCAAATCCCCCCAAAAAAATAAAAATAAGAAAGTGCAATGTCTAAGGAGAGAAAATAGTAGAAAGGGGGCTGAAAAAAAAATCTAAGAATAATTATTGATAAGGAAACAAAAGGGTAAATATGTGAGAGAAGGAGGAAGCAGGGCAGTAGGAGATGAGGAGACTGACTACTGAAAGAGAGAAAGAAAGAGAGAGAGGGAGAGAGAGAGGGAGAGAGGTGTGTGTCAGTGAGAGAGGGAGAGAGAGTGCAAGAGAGTGTCAGAGAGTGAGGCGTGCAGAGGAGACACAACACACAAAGCCCTGATCACTCACATCCATTCTTTAATATTAACACCCATATACACACACTGAATCCTAAACTGCTTCCCCCACCCTGGTCACTCCATGCCATGCACCAGCACTGCTCTCAGGACATTGCCACCTACCCTTTGCGCCATCAATAAACTCCTCAGTGCGCCCTATAGTGAGTGTTTCCTTAGCCCTCCTGCCAGAATCTCAGGCTGTCCTTGTCCTTGGGCTGATGGAAATTGGAAAAAAAGGGGCAAAGGTGAAATAACCCCCAAAAAATGTAGGTGCTATCCAGGAAAGCTTCTTCCACTAGGATGCCAATCATACACTCATGCTGAATACAGAGATGCCAGGCTTGAAGAGGAAAATTGCTCCTTAATGTTTGTTTCTTGTTTTATGTTCTTCCTGTAATTTATTGTTAAATCTTCCAACTGAGCTCTAGTGTCGGCCCTGAGCAGAGCCACATGTACCCAGGCTGGGGATTCTCATGGCGCACAGCCACTTGAGATGTCAATCAGAGGCAGAGCATGTCAAGGTGCTGAATGAGGGATGGTGGCAGGAGAGGAGGAGGAAGATGATGATGATGATGAGAGTGATGAAGATTCAACTTGAGCAGCAGATCTTCCAGCCCCTTCTCCCTCTCTCTCTCTCTCTCTCTCTCTCTGCGTAACTCCTCCTGACAGCTCCCTATAGATCTCTGTCTCTTTTATTTATTTTTTTTCCCAATGACAAAAGTAAAAGATCCAGATGATGGAAAAAAAAATCCCAAAAAATGCAAATAACTATAAAATTTGGTAAGAAGAAAAAAAAAAGCAATAATAAAAAAAAGAGCAAAGTGCTTCCTTGTGCAGGGAGTGAGGAGCTGAGCTGGGTGGATGAGGTGGGATTTTGCAGCCTGGCACTGGCAGATGAGTGACTGCTGGCAGGTTGGCTGCTGCTGGCTTATACAAGAGACTCAGTTTTGTTGAGCTGATCGGCGGGAGAATGAAAAAATGACGGGACCCGGAAGCAGAGGGAGCCAGAGCCAGTCCTACACGACACAGACACATGGAGGGAGGCAGAGACTAGGAGGTAATGCAATGCCTGGCGTGCAATCAGGAGTGCTGGGAGGCAGGGAAGGGGAGAGGCTATATGCTTCAGATCCTTCCTCACTCCACAGATCCTTTCACCATCCTACCAGTCACAGGCTCATTCCACAACAATCCTGTGCCCTATAGATTGGCAGCCTGCATACACATCAGATCTGATGCCCAGACACCAGCAGCACTGATGTGACGATGACCTTTCCTCCAAACTGAAGCCATTGCAGTACAGCACTATATGTATTGTACAATCAGATCTGCCATTGTCAAGGCTGCAAGCACAGAACATGTGCATGCACCACAATCCACCCTCCTCAGTCTACACACTGGGTAGTTGCATCACTTCTGTTGAGTTATTTCTTTGCAGGGGGTTCTCCAGAATAATGATCATATCCTGCCATAATCCTTAAAAAAAGGGATACATACTATGTATTTGGGACAGACACAATACAAAGTGCTGACAATATCATTTGTAATTGTTTCAATACCTGGAAATATGTCATGGTAATTATAGGGCAGATATTTTTCTTCTACTGAAATGGCTGATAACTGGGAGCAATAGTTTAGAATTAGTGCATAAAACAGAATATATGGGGTGACCCAAAATGTTGTGTTGTCTGGATTCAAATATTAGTAAGTGGGAATGGGTGACATAAAAGTAACTTTTTTTGGAGTCCTGGACGGTTCTAGCCCTGGTGTCCCTGCTCTTTGCAGTGTGACTGTGGGCTGTATGCTCAGGTATTAGCGCAGTAATACTTCCTAATGGCAGTGCTAATTACACCAGGGCTATTTACTAAATGAAGGAAAATGCTGCACCCCCGAGCACCAAACGATCTTTTCCAAGAGAAGCAAAAAAAAAAAAAACAACCTACACCAAAAGCTTCTCATGGAGGGGAGGGGGGAGAGAAATGCCTCTCTCGTTTTTGTCTTGTTGTCCAATCCCTTTGCTGCAAGTGAAACCTGCTTTAGACCTCAGAACAGTCAATTACCACAAGTCCTGGAGCCCATCAATCATGGCCGAAGCCTGAAGTTTTTTTTTTTTAAAGGGGGGCAGGGGGCTGTCTTTAGATTGTTTAGTGATGGCTCCTCTTCTGCCCCATCTCATGATCGCAGCAGCTTCAGAAAGTAGAAAAGAATTAGGAATCTTTAGTTAATGACCCAATTTAATATGTTGGATGCTGGTAGATGCCACCTTGCCCCAGCAATGAAGAGGTTCATTTTTTGTCCAGCAGGGTTAAGGTGCTTTCCAGGGTCTGTGATCCTAGTAGGGTGGAGAAGAGGATGGAGTTTGTATACTGCTCACTCATTAATAGTTGTATTGCCTGCAGATATAGATGTAGCCGACTGGACTCCGGCAGGAGAAAGGTTAAGAAGGGTGCACTGAGAGAAGCCCCCATAACATAGATGTCTGCGGAAATCCTGACAGACGGACACAGGGAGATGGTGGAAGGAGGGCAAATAATAGCCAGTGGGCAGCCACAGTCCACATAGGGAGGGAGCCCCGGACTGTGGCCGTGCAGGAGGCAGCCAAATGATGGGGTCTTCAGCAGGGAAGAAGGGGGTGCAAGCAGTAATTACACCCAACGGAAGAGAAGTCTCCAGCTCCGGGGATCTGCACTTATTCTGCAGCACAATCTCAAGTTGTGACTCTAAGTTGAAGAAAGGTGAGTGCAAACATTGTCCCATATAGCCTATTCACAACATGCATGTTACATACACAAACATATACAAATATACAAATATACACACACACAGGCATGTTAGATACACAAAGAAATCATACATATAGCATACACATATATATATACACATAAATATTACACACATGCTTGTCACATACACAAAGAAATCATACATGTACAGGACACTCATACATATAGTATTATAGCATACACACAAACATATACACCCATACATATATATATATACATATATACACACACATGCATATTACATGCACACAGAAATCATACATGTACAAGATACTCATACATCTATTATAGTATACACACAAACATAAACACACACATACACACACATTATATGTATATATACACACATATATAATATTTATATTATATATATATACACACATTTACATATATATATTATATATATATATACACACACACATGCATGGTACATACAGAAAGAAATCATATACGTACAGGATACACAGACATTTATTATAGCATACGGAAACAAACATAAACACTCGTACACATATATATTAATATACACAGATATATACATACACACATTCATGTTATTATTAAGTATAAACTATGCAAATACAATTTACCTACAACTTTCTAAAGATTAATCTGTCTATTATCTAGTTATAAATCTATTAATATCTAATAAATCGTTGTGATTACATATATTTTATTACTATTTATACTAATGTAAACTTTATATCTAGCATGAATTATCCATTCATTATGTATCTTCTGTATTTATCATAAATGATCTATCTATAATCTATCTATCTATTATCTATCTATCTCTCTATCTATCCATTATCTATCTATCTATCTATCTATCTATTATCTATCTATCTATCCATTATCTATCTATCTATCTATCATGTATCCATTATCTATCTATCTATCATCTATATATCTCTCATCTATCCATCTAATCTATCTATCTATCTTCTAATATCTATCTATCTATTATCTATCTATCTATTATCTATCTATCTATCTATCTATCTATCTATCTATCTCTCTATCTATCTATCTATCTATCTATCTATCTCTCTCTCTCTCTATGTATCTATCTATCTATCTATCTATCCCATATCTATCTATCTATTATCTATCTATCTATCTATCTATCTATCTATCTCTCTCTCTATCTATCTATCTATCTATCTATCTATCTATCCCATATCTATCTATCTATCTATTATCTATCTATCTATCTATCTATCTATCTATCTATCTATCTATCTATTATCTATCTATTATCTATCTATCTATCTATCTATCTATCTATCCCATATCTATCTATCTATTATCTATCTATCTATCTATTATCTATCTATTATCTATCTATCTATCTATCGTTGTATAAATTGTTATTCTCTGGTTTTAACATCTATTCACTATCATCTATTACATTCCAGCCATCTATATATTTCATTTCTGTTTCCCATCACCCGTTCTTAAGAAAAAATAATAATACCGGACACCTGTGTGCTGTATTAGCTATATATTTATTATGATCAGGCACAAACCACATAAATACTAATGTATGCATTACGGAATATTTTTCCTTTGCCAATTAAAAATAACAGTAATATTTAGCGCAAATTCTTGGCACCATCATTTAAAAGAAGCGGATTACAGCTGGAAAATGAAGGGGACAAAATAGTAAAGTGCGGAACGGTTTAGAATAATCCAAATGTAGTGAAAATAATGTGAGCACCGAGTCCTTCAACCGTATATATTCTACAGCAGGAGAAGTCCGCAGAAAGGAGTCTTGTTATCCTGAAAAATCTGGGATGGCAAATGAGCAAAGTTCAGCAGCAGAAGGAGGGCTATCCCAAAGGACCCCAAGAGGATGTACAACTCCTGATCAATGCAGGGGGAAATATTGCTACTATTAGTAATTACTATCTAGTAATAATATTTATTATTTTGTATATACTTATTGCAATATCTATTATCTATCTATCTATCTATCTATCTATCTATCTATCTATCTATCTATCTATCTATCTATCTATCTATCTATCTATCTATCATGTATCCATTATCTATCTATCTATTATCTATCTATCTATCCATCCATCCATCCTGCCAGCATTGCTTTCCTTGCCTGCATATGGCTTGAGCAGACGGTAAGCCCTGGTTGTGGGAGCAGGGCTGAGGTCACTTTGGGGTGAGAGCTCTCATTGCCTGGAGTGAGGGGTCCAGCTGTGTGGAGATTCATTAGGAGGACACTAAAACAATACAAACAGCTCAGATCTTCTTCACAAGAGCTCAGGACAATCGCACAGGACATTACTGGCACCTCCAGACTATGGCAGCTGAACATTAGCTCCTATCACCCAAGACCCACTACAACTTCACAAGGAGAAGACATAAGGAATGAGCTGAAGAACTGATTCTGCTTCCTAGATCCAAGCTCTTAGGTGTCTGCCAGCACCTTCCTCCTTCTCATCATCATCATCATCCTTAGTACATTGGCTCCTCTGTAATAATCATTGTGTTTGTCACTTTGCAGGAGTTTTCTTTGTGTAGGAAACAATTGGAGTTTTGCCTTTTCGCTGCTCCATGCATCATCTGTCCCTGGACTGATACATTTATTTATTTATTTATCATGTCAAGTGTTTTCTTTGTTAAAATAAATGATTTGCATTTTTTTGGGATGGGTGTAATGTAGAGTAATGAGGTATTTTCTCAGCTGTTGTTTATTTTTAGAAGACACGAGAAGACATGAAGCTTGTATAAACTAGGTGTTACAGTATATACATGTATCTGCATAGTGTGTACCCCCTGCCCCTTCTCTCTGTGCCTCTCCAAACACTGTCAAATTGGGTTTGTTTTCTTTGTGAGTATTTTATTTCCCTCCAAAGCTCCTGTGACCTCTCGGTGACCTTGGTAGATTTGGGGTGTGCGGGTCTCCATCAGACCCATGTATGTGCCCTGCTGCAGGCAGCTTCTACTCCTGGGAGCAGGGATCGCAGTGTATGCACGGCGCTCTATCGCCCCCTGGTGACGTTTCTTAGATCCATTGACGTGAAAAAGATCGCTGAAGAAAATGCATTCGTGCTCTGAGTCTCATTATTTGGCGCAACTAATTCTGGTTACAGTATTCAAGATCTGAAGAAAAATGGAGACTACATGTTTAATTAAGGCTCCAGGATTCAGTGGCAGCGATGAACCATTGCTCCTCGGGATAACTGGAAGAGATCTAGCTTTTAATTGAAAGATATTATCACTTTTTACAATTTGGTCTTATAGTTGTAAAAAAAGCAGCTGCATCACAGAGGACAAGCAACAGAGCAAGCAATAAATGCAGAGCACACACAACTCTGCCGGCCACACACAACTCTGCCGGCCACACACAACTCTGCCGGCCACACACAACTCTGCCTGCCACACACAACTCTGCCGGCCACACACAACTCTGCCGGCAACACACAACTCTGCCTGCCACACACAACTCTGCCGGCCACACACAACTCTGCCGGCCACACACAACTCTGCCGGCCACACACAACTCTGCCGGCCACACACAACTCTGCCGGCCATACACTCACAGTACTCTGCCAACGACACACACACAACTCTGCCGGCCACACACAACTCTGCCGGCCACACACAACTCTGCCGGCCACACACAACTCTGCCGGCCACACACAACTCTGCCGGCCATACACTCACAGTACTCTGCCAACGACACACACACAACTCTGCCGGCCACACACAACTCTGCCGGCCACACACAACTCTGCCGGCCATACACAACTCTGCCGGCCATACACTCACAGTACTCTGCCAACGACACACACACAACTCTGCCGGCCACACACAACTCTGCCGGCCACACACAACTCTGCCGGCCACACACAACTCTGCCGGCCACACACAACTCTGCCTGCCACACAAAACTCTGCCGGCCACACACAACTCTGCCGGCCACACACAACTCTGCCTGCCACACACAACTCTGCCGGCCATACACTCACAGTACTCTGCCAACGACACACACACAACTCTGCCGGCCACACACAACTCTGCCGGCCACACACAACTCTGCCGGCCATACACAACTCTGCCCGCCATACACTCACAGTACTCTGCCAACGACACACACACAACTCTGCCGGCCACACACAACTCTGCCGGCCACACACAACTCTGCCGGCCACACACAACTCTGCCGGCCACACACAACTCTGCCGGCCACACACAACTCTGCCTGCCACACACAACTCTGCCGGCCACACACAACTCTGCCTGCCACACACAACTCTGCCGGCCACACACAACTCTGCCGACCACACACAACTCTGCCGGCCACACACAACTCTGCCGGCCACACACAACTCTGCCTGCCACACACAACTCTGCCGGCCACACAAAACTCTGCCGGCCACACACAACTCTGCCGGCCACACACAACTCTGCCGGCCACACAAAACTCTGCCGGCCACACACAACTCTGCCGGCCACACACAACTCTGCCGGCCACACACAACTCTGCCGGCCACACACAACTCTGCCTGCCACACACAACTCTGCCGGCCACACAAAACTCTGCCGGCCACACACAACTCTGCCTGCCACACACAACTCTGCCGGCCACACACAACTCTGCCGGCCATACACTCACAGTACTCTGCCAACGACACACACACAACTCTGCTGGCCACACACAACTCTGCCTGCCACACACAACTCTGCCGGCCACACAAAACTCTGCCGGCCACACACAACTCTGCCGGCCACACACAACTCTGCCGGCCACACAAAACTCTGCCGGCCACACACAACTCTGCCGGCCACACACAACTCTGCCGGCCACACACAACTCTGCCGGCCACACACAACTCTGCCTGCCACACACAACTCTGCCGGCCACACAAAACTCTGCCGGCCACACACAACTCTGCCTGCCACACACAACTCTGCTGGCCACACACAACTCTGCCGGCCACACACAACTCTGCCGGCCATACACTCACAGTACTCTGCCAACGACACACACACAACTCTGCCGGCCACACACAACTCTGCCGGCCACACACAACTCTGCCGGCCATACACAGTACTCTGCCAACGACACACATACAACTCTGCCGGCCACACACAACTCTGCCGGCCACACACAACTCTGCCGGCCACACACTCACATTACTCTGCCGGCCATGCACACACAGAGCTCTGCCGGCCATACACAACTCTGCCGGCCATACACACAAGACTGCACGGCCATGCACACACAGGACTCTGCCGGCCATGCACACGCAGGACTCTGCCGGCCACACACGCAGGACTCTGCCGGCCATGCACACACGCAGGACTCTGCCGGCCATGCACACACGCAGGACTCTGCCGGCCACACACGCAGGACTCTGCCGGCCATGCACACACGCAGGACTCTGCCGGCCATGCACACACGCAGGACTCTGCCGGCCATGCACACACGCAGGACTCTGCCGGCCATGCACACGCAGGACTCTGCCGGCCACACACGCAGGTCTCTGCCGGCCATGCTCACACAGGAAGGACTCTGGGTAATAAAAAAAAATGTACATTTAACTTTCTTTTTACATTTTTTACATAAACAGGATAAAGATAAGAATATTAGGAAGCTCTATAGATAGATATGTGCTAGGGGAATATCTACCTAATATCTAGGATAGCACCGGCTAGCACATAACTATATACTGTATATATGACTGATACATAAATAAACAAAAATGTCATAAACAATGTATAATTCATAGACAGCAGTTATATGCAATAGAATAATTATTAGATGGACAGATATATTGTATTGTCGGTAAATGTGGGCTATCTATCATCTATCATCTATCTATCATCTATCTATCATCTATCATCTATCTATCATCTATCTATCATCTATTTATCATCTATCTTATAAAACTCATGCCATTCCTAAAAAACTATTGGGATACATATAAAATGTAGTCATGCAGTTCTTTCCTGTAAGTTTCTTTCTACAGATGCCCAGTTATTTTTGGAAATATACAATATATACACACACATATACACTGTGTTCCAAATTATTATGCAAATAATATTTTCTCAGATTTTCCCAAATTTCCTATATGAATTGCAGTCATTGTAATTTTCAGGTCAAATAACTATTAGAGTACAATTGAAAGGTTTTTGTACAAACTGCCTATGTTAACAGTATATTTTTAAAAAAATAAAAAACTCAAACTGCACTCAAAATGCATGTTCCAAATTATTATGCACAGCAGTTTTCAACCTTTTCATTTTAATAAAGAACAAAAAAATGGTCATTTTTGAAATTATAAGCATTAGCAGGTTATTACAAACTGAAATCTAACAGTTTTCAACTCAAAACTTTATTCTAGGTGATGTTACATTTGCACATAGGACCCCTTGTTCGAAAGGAGCTTCTGAACTCTCTCCTCCATTGAATTTGTCAGGTTTTGGATGGTTTCTGCTTTAATTATTTTGCATGAGGACAGAATACCCTCCCAGAGCTGTTGCTTAGATGTGAACTGCCTCCCGCCATCATAGACACTCCTTTTGATGATGCTCCAGAGGTTCTCAATGGGGTTGAGGTCAGAGGAGCATGGGTGCCACACCATAAGTTTGTCCCCTTTTATGCCCACAGCAGCCAGAGATGCAGATGTGTTATGTGCAGCATGAGACAGGGCATTATCATGCATGAAATGATCTCGATGGTCCAGATGGATGGAGTGGAGGATGGCTGGTTGATGGACACCCCATGCAAACACGGCTACGGCGCTAACAAGGAGGAGGTAGAGTAATGTTTTGGGCTGGAATCATGGGGAGAGGGATTGTCGGCCCTTTTAGGATCCCTGAAGGGGCAAAGATGAACTCCATAATGTATGTTGAGTTTCTCAAACAGCACTTCCTTCCATTGTTCAAGAAGAAGAACCGTGCATTCCGCAGCAAGATCATTTTCATGCATGATAATGCCCCGTCTCATGCTGCACATAACACATCTGCATCTCTGGCTGATATGGGCATAAAAGGGGACAAACTTATGGTGTGACCCCCATGCTCCCCTGACCTCAACCCCATTGAGAACCTCTGGAGCATCATCAAAAGGAGTGTCTATGATGGCGGGAGGCAGTTCACATCTAAGCAACAGCTCTGGGAGGGTATTCTGTCCTCATGCAAAACAATTAAAGCAGAAACCATCCAAAACCTGACAAATTCAATGGACGAGAGAGTTCAGAAGCTCCTTTCGAACAAAGGGTCCTATGTGCAAATGTAACATCACCTAGAATAAAGTTTTGAGTTGAAAACTGTTTGATTTCAGTTGGTAATAACCTGCTAATGCTTATAATTTTAAAAATGACCATTTTTTTGTTCTTTATTAAAATGAAAAGGTTGAAAACTGCTGTGCATAATAATTTGGAACTTGCATTTTGAGTGCAGTTTGAGTTTTTTATTTTTTTAAAATATACTGTTATCATAGGCAGTTTGTACAAAAACCTTTCAATTGTACTCTAATAGTTATTTGACTGGAAAATTACAATGACTGCAATTCATATAGGTAATTTGGGAAAATCTGAGAAAATATTATTTGCATAATAATTTGGAACACAATGTATATGCAGAGCTAGATATTTGTTTGTATTATATACTGGACAGCCAATGCAATAGGTCAATGGTCACTTTACAGGTTTGTAGTAGCTTCGTTTTCCTGGGGATCCTGGCAGGTATGGCTGCCATGTGTGGATGTTCTAGGTGTATAGATGGCACTGGCCGGTGTGGATGCAGTGCATTCATGTAGTCCTGTTTGTCTATGATGTGACACAGTGCTCACATATGTCCTGCTCTCAGTGTGTGCACATTACTCAGGACACGCTGCGCGCTGTTTGTTCTGTGGGTAAAAGTAAATACACGAGTGTCTACCTGAGATCCCAGCCACTCATAATGTGTGTATCTCCCACACATGACACCCAAGAAAGTGCACTCTACATACATCAGCCAGGCAGTCACTATATATACATATATAAAAATAAATACACACACACATATATTATATTTAACTATACACACATATATATATATATATATATATATATATATATATACATACATAATAGTGAAATCAATTTATCTACAAATATAGATTATATTATTTATATAACGAATTAAACCATTCATGTAATCACACTATAATTAATCACTCACTGTGTGACATGCTGCTGAATAAATATCTTGTCTGGCTCATGAAGTGTTAATCAGATATTACTAGTTTACATGAAGTAGTACTCTGATGAATAATGGCAGGGATGTCCATGTGCTGTATGTCCACAGAGCTCAGGCTTAGTGGTAATCTGTTATCAGGAATCTATGTGATCCATGGAGCAGGACTGAGCTCTTATACCTAGCCATATCTATCTATCTATCTATCTATCTATCTATCTATCTATCTATCTATCTATCTATCTCTCTATCTATCTATCTATCATCTATCTATCTATCTATCTATCTATCTATCTATCTATCTATCTATCTATCTATTTATCTATCTATCTATCTATCTATCTATCTATCTATTTATCTATCTATCTATCTATCTATTTATCTATCTATCTATCTATCTATCTATCTCTCTATCTATGTATCATGTATCCATTATCTATCTATCTATCTCTATCTATCTATCTATCTATCTATCTATCATCTATCTATCTATCTATCTCTATCTATCTATCTATCTCTATCTATCTCATATCTATCTATCTATTAGCTATCTATCTATCTATTTCTCTATCTCTCTATCATGTATCCATTATCTATCTATCTATCTATCTATCTATCTATCTATCTATCTATCTATCTATCATCTATCTATCTATCAATTATCTATCTATCTCTCTATCATGTATCCATTATCTATCTATCTATCTATCTATCTATCTATCTATCTATCTATCTATCTATCTATCTATCATCTATCTATCTATCATGTATCCATTATCTATCTATCTATCTATCTATCTATCTATCTATCTATCATCTATCTATCTATCTATCTATCTCTATCTATCTCATATCTATCTATCTATTAGCTATCTATCTATCTATCTCTCTATCTCTCTATCATGTATCCATTATCTATCTATCTATCTATCTATCATCTATCTATCTATCTATCTATCTATCTATCTATCTATCTATCTATCTATCTATCTATCTATCTATCATCTATCTATCTATCAATTATCTATCTATCTCTCTATCATGTATCCATTATCTATCTATCTATCTATCTATCTATCTATCTATCTATCTATCTATCTATCTCTCTATCATGTATCCATTATCTATCTATCTATCTATCTATCTATCTATCTATCTATCTATCTATCTATCTATCTATCTATCTATCTATCTATCTATCTATCTAATCACCCCATCACTCACTTGTATTTAATGCTGGAGACAATAAATTATCTATATTACAGTTGATCTGCACAAGATAATTCCAAAGAACCAAAATAATCATTGCAATGGGAGCAATTATCTTCACTCCGGATGGTCCACAATTAATAAACTTGCACAGAGAACAGAGATCCGGTATCAGGTTAGACAATAAATCATCCATCAACTCTGAAAACAAAGGTTTAAACTTTCATATGAATTTAATGTCCCTTTGCTACTGGATGTGTCCTGATAGGGTAAAGTGTTGTTATGGGGAAGGTGGTGTTTTTTATATATAACACTGATCATGGATAAGTGTGAAAAATATGCTTAGATTATCTTTAGACAGAAACACTGCAGATTTCAGTTTAGACACCTTTGCTTAAAATCTGAACCAAATATCTGACGTGTGATCTTAGTCCACGGTCCCACTATCAGTATTTGGTCAGTATTTTCTCTCAGGAGTGGGAGCCAAAACCAGGAGTGGGTGATAAATGCAGAATTGGTGACTTGTTTCTATTATACCTTTTCTCTGATTGGTCCTCATCTGGTTTTGTCTCCCACTCCTGAGAAAAAATACTGACCGAATACTGATCAAATACTGATAGTGGGGCCATGGCCTAAAAGTCAGATGCAGTAAAGGAGATACCATTTGTTGATTAGGTTATTGGGGCCGCACCTAGGTATACTGACTCTGCTGACTTTAGAATTAAGTGCAGTTATCTGAGCAATCCGCTTAAATGTATGACTTTTTATGACTTGCCCGTCTAAAACAAGTGGGAGGAATTAATTAGAGAGGCAGTGGCTACATAGATCAGACAGATTTTTTTTTGTATTATCAAAGATAGAAAATGGCGCAGCCTAATGTGTAGGTACCCTCTTTTGTCTTTGGGAAAGTCACAGATGTGCCCTTTCAATAATTCATTACAATTTACACGAAAAAAACATAGATTAAATGGTTGTTCCACTACTTTTATATTGATAAACTTTGCACAATCCCTCCTTAAAGCGGGTGTACATGCTGAGCACTCCAAGTTCTTCTCAGCAGCCATGGAGCTGAACAGCACAACTCAGTCAACTGTGTAGTGCCCGCTGCTGGGTACTGCAGATCCACCCCTGCTTCAGTGAATAGGAGTGGATTTATTTATTTTATTCACTTATATAGCACCATTCTTTTCACTTGCGCTTTACAGACATCATCATCACTGTCCCCATTGGGGCTCACAATCTACATTCCCTATCAGTATGTCTTTGGAGTGTGGGAGGAAACCGGAGAACACCCAACCAAACATGGGGAGATCATACAATTCCTTGCCGATATTGGTGGTATTTGAACCCAGGACCCCAGTGCTGCAAGTCTACAGTGCTACTCCTGGAGAAACAATCCTGTCCATGGATCTGGATTACCCGGCAGCGGCCACTACACAATTGACCAAGCTGTACTGTTCAGCTCCACGACTGCGAACATTTGGTCACTGAGAGCAGCTGATTACTAAGGGTACTATGTGTCTTGATAAATAACCTAAAGTATAGTTCCTTTCATTGGAGATTGTTTGTGACATCTTTGCAATTGTTCCAGAACATACTGGAGGATATTTGGAGAAATGCTCAGATGGATGCACAGAATGTAACCTCACAAGCTGCAGAACTGAAGATTTCTGCTCCTAAGGAGAAGTATCACTAAGTGCAGTTAATCAGATGAGCTGGTTTCTCAGAAGTGGAAATATTTAGGATGAAGTATTATTCCTCATGGTGCTGGATTTATCTATAATTCATATACCCATATGGACACCATCTATAGGAAAGATAGAATTTTGGGTGGAGTGTCTCTTTAAAGTATGAAACAATAAAGCTGACATGAAATGAATGATCTTGTTCCAAGGATTAGAGACTAGATATTTCTGGAAGACTCTCCTGTTCAGCATATCAAATGAGCCTGACCTCATGGTTTTTCTCGTGTAAGTCTTGTCATTTACCTAATGACTTTATGTTGGTAGGATAAAAGATCACAAAGCCCCTTAACCTTTTGGTTGCTGTCGTAAGCTTTCCTCCATTTAATCAATGGTAATCAATTCATAGCCAAGGTCTGACAAATTCCCTAAAAATTCATACACTGCTGTTTTGAAACATGCTACAATAAAACGACCGGGCTTAGTTTTTCCAATCCTGGCAGTAATTCTACAGGCGGCGTGATCTATAGCTGACCTTGTAGATGCTGTTAAATGTGCACAGCTCATGTCATCCATCTTATCCTGGACACAGTCATGAAAGTGTTTAACTCCCATGGGGAATCCACAGGATGAACGTCCAACTGGAATTGACTTTGGATGAACAGGTTTGTAGAGATGGCGGGAAAGGAAGAATATGGATTAGGGGGCATAAACATGCGCTGTGGTAATGCCAACATCACCTTGAACCTAATGATTAGGGTTGTACCGGCTACTATTTTTTCGGAAAAATAGTGGATATTTGTATTTCATGTATGGAATCTGTCCCTTGCCACCTTTAACTTGCTTTTTATCAGATAATAATCCAACTTTTGTTTGCAATCTTCATTCTATATACGACTGTCTGAAGCAAGAATCCTTGATAAATGCATATCCATGAGATCAAAGGGAAGCTGTGGCCAGATAATGCAAATCTAAAGTTCTGCAAATCATACACCTCGGCATGTCAGGCTTGACATCTCACTCTCCGCAAGGAGATCCATTACCCCTTGGATCCCGATCAGACGCTTCTCACTCAGCCAAACCAGATCTCACACTTTGCACTGACGAGGGGCCGTACCCCAAAACACAGTGTCTGCAAATTGAGATTTTGGGTTTGGCTTTAATCCTAAGTCATGTGACAAGGCTTGTTAGAGAGTCTATATTGATTTTTAGGATTGCTACTTCCTATAGTTGGCACTAGAGTTCTAGTCCTCTTCCTCGCTGAAGAGACAATTTGCAAAACTGGAAGAAGAAAGTTTAAGAGCTTGCGATTGGCATGGGAGAGGCTGGAGCCTGAGCCTGTGAAAGCGGCATGCATGTCACAGGCATTGTCCGAATTCCAGCCCATCATAGACAATGGCCGAGATAACTGGCTGGCAAAAGTCATCTACAAAAAAAAAACAAGAGGTAGTCTGGAGGAAATTCAGCCCATGTACAAATGAAGCACAATACTCCTATAGCAGGTGCACAAGTAGGATCCTATCTTATATGACGTTGAAGAGAAAACTTGGCACTCAGGTATACTGTAAGCAATCCGAAACTATACAGACTTTTCGGTCATATGAGCGCCTACCTCCATTGTAGCATTTTCTGCCTGTGCAATCCGTGTTACTGATGAAAGTCTGTTTTATGACCGAAACGTCTATATAGTTTTGGATAGCTGGCGCCAATAATTATCAATTCACGGAATACCTGAGTGCCAAGTTTTTTCTTCAACGTCATGTGAAGGAAATTCAGTAACATTGTAGAAGAGCCAAGAAGAGTCACAGTGGTCACCCAATGTATTTTTGATCTCTTGGCGTGCAATAGTCGAGCTATGTCGAGCCTGATATTTCTTTACTCACAACCTTGCAAAACACCTTGTCAAGACCAAGAATCAAGATAACAGGTGAGAATTTAATATGGAAAATAGAAAATATGTTTTTTTTTGGAATTTCACAATAAGTATAAAATCTAAACATTCCTATTTGTTTGATAACCTACTGTATTTTTCAGACTATAAGACGCACTGGACGATAAGACGCATCTAGGTTTTAGAGGAGGAAAATAGTAATTTTGAAGCAAAAAAGTGGTAAAATATTTAATAAAATGTCTTTTGGCACTGTTATGGGGAGATCTGCTTCTAGAGGGCCACAGGTTGTGCAACACTCCTGTTTGGGGACAGCAGTGTTGGACAACCTGTGTGACCCTACAGCTGTTGGCAAACTACAGCTCCCATCATCCTAGCCTGCCCAAGCATAATGAGAGTTTTAATTTTGAAACAGTTGCAGGGCCACATTGACAGGTGACCCTGCAGTGGAATCTAAAAAAGGAGGCTCATACAAATCGTGGTCACAGAACCTGTCATTGCTATTTGTAAGAGCCTCCTTTTTTTAAATTTCCTGTTAGCATCGCCCTTGCCGTAGGTGACGCGTGCGCACAATCATGTCCTGGCATTCTCTAGCAAAATGTCTCCAAGGGTGGCGCATGCTCACATGCTTTGGCGGTGTCTCCAGCGAAATGTATCTTATAGTCCGAAAAATACGGTACATCCATATGGGCAACAAAAATATCTAATTACAATTATAAATATGATGGCATTGGAACAAATCCTTGTACATTGCAACAACGTGTCTACTCTACTGTTCGGATTCCTTTGATGGATAGAAAGGGATATTGTTAACTTAACACAAACTTATTATTATGGTCCTATGTTCCGTTGTAAAAATCTATAGTGAGAATACAGTCATGGCCGAAAGTGTTGGCACCCTTGAAATTGTTCCAGAAAATGAAGTATTTCTCCCAGAAAATTATTGCAGTTACACATGTTTTGTTATACAGATGTTTATTTCCTTTGTGTGTATTGGAACGAAACATAAAAACAGAGAATAAAAGGCAAATTGGACAGAATTTCACACAAAGCCCCAAAAATAGGCTGGACAAAATTGTTGGCACCCTTCCAAAATTGTGGGTAAACAACATTGTTTCAAGCATGTGATGCTCTTTCAAACTCACCTCTGGCAAGTAACAAGTGTGGGCAATATGAAAATCACCCCTGAAACCAGATAAAAAGGAGAGAAGTTGACTGAATATTTGCATTGTGTGTCTGTGGTAACCCCAATCAGGTTCCAAAGAAATTCAAGCTGTCCTGCAGGCTTAGGGTGCATCAGTGTCAGTGCGAACTATCCGTCAACATTTCAATGAAATTAAATGCTATGGCAGGAGACTTTTACAATTAATATTGTAAAGAATACTGTCAGGGAGAACACAGGAGGGATCACGCAGATCCCACTACTATCACCAGTTTGTCAGGGTACGCAACTCCGCTGGCTCTAGTCGTCAGGACAATTATGCAATTATGCAATTTACTGACTAGTGGTCAAAAAAGGCCGCATCTATTTCTACAACTAAGCCAGTTATTGGGGAACTTACAGTGAGCGTATGAATATACACCTTCAATTCCAACTTATTGAATATACAGTATATATACCCTGGTACGGTCACTGCCAAGTCCACAATAACAAACAGAACTACTAGCTGCCACCACCAACAGGCTGATTGGACACACGTTACAGCTAGCGTATGGCTTCAGGGGTACTGTTTACAGAACAAGTAGAACAGAGCTATTGAATTTTATATATTTAATCCAGAAACGTAGGCAGTGTTTATAAAAATATATACAAAGATTATACAAAATGGGAACAAAACAATACGGTATATACAGTTCCATAAATTAAAAGGGATAACAAAAGAAAATTACTAAACCTGTGTCACAGAAATGGTTCAGAGCTTAGTGGAGGGAGTTACTCTTTAGGAAAATGGACAGAACTACAGTAAGCTGTACCTTCCAGGACTGACAAATGACCAAAACCCAAACTCTGATTTTTATTAGATCAAGGTTACTCCCATTTACCTCCCCATGGGGAGGGAGCTCATATGGGGGCTGGTCATGCGATGTCCTAGGTCTATTAGAATTTTATGAGATCCCCAACCTTCAGGATACCTTTGCCCCTGGAGATCCCAGGCGGTAGATATTGTCATTATATTTCCTATTGTGATTTTACCTTTCTGTAGAGATGAAACATGGCATGGATACCATCATTCATCTGACCAATATTAAGTTGGAAGGGTTATAAGAGCCCTACAGTGATGTGAGTGAATGTGTTATGTTTGTCCTTTTGCTAAAACGCTGAAAATATATCCTATAAATATCGGATTGATACAAAACCCAATATTCATCACTGATCTCTGGCTCGAAAAAGTCTGAGAACTAGTGCTTTGAACAGACAAAGCTCTGGTCTCAGAAGTGTACTTACCTCGCCTTTGAATAAACAAATCCCAGTCCTGGTGGCTGGTTCTCATAGCCGATCTCCTTTTGTAATTGCCTGGTCACTGCAGGACGGATGTCCCTACTTCAACTGAGGTTGCAGTGTCAACTCTCTTTCATTTTTATATACATATACACACACATCCCAATATTGAAATTGCAACAGCTAGAAGGAAGTCGTTGAGTTATGGAAATTACAGGATGGATAGAAAGGTTACTGATATGAAAATAATGAAACACTGGAAACAAATTTTTCAAAACATCTCAATTCATTCAGTATAGAGTATGACGCCATATGCCGAAATCCCCGCACTTACAGCCTTGATCACTAGCAATGAAGTTATTATTCGTTGTCTGAGGAATGTTCTGCCGAGCTGAATGTACTTGGGCAAATCATCAAGATCCGCTGCTGGCAGCTCCATTGCATTTGCCGACCAATGACGTCCCAGATGTGTTTCATGGGTAACAAGTCTGTAAACTAGGCAGGCCATAGTAGCACATTCGGCTATGCAGGCTGTTCACAGTAGCACGAGCAGCATGCTGTTTAGCACACTTTATTATGTGCTAAACGTTTCTTGTACATGTACATAAAGCTTGATTATAAACAGGTAAAATTTCTGTGTATAGTAGTAGGTGTGCTCTTTGAAATCAATTCCACATGTGGACCATGGTACCCCAATCTGACATTAACGACAAGCCGAACTCCAAAGACCAAGAATCTTCTGTCCGTCAGGTCATTTTGTGAAAAGCAGTGATGACCGAGTGATCAGGTGAGGGGATATAAAATCCGGGTAACTCTCGGGAACTTTACACAGGCCGCTAATTGGTCTCCTAGAGGAAGAAAGGACCTTTTACTGATCAAGGTACCACAGACTCCTATAAATGATGTTGAGATCCATGGAAAACCAATGGCTTTTTGACCACCTGCTCAGTCTGAGTGAGGCTTAAAAAGGAATGCTGATAACCTTTTTTAAGCTAGCAAAATTACTGCTGTTGGCATAGGGGCTGATACAAACTGGCCATGTAGGAGATGAGTCTGGAAGTGGTCTCTGTGGGCCATGCATGCCATCAGTTTAGAGTGGGAAGTTTGGTGGGGAGCTGTGGGAAAGGTCAGCCAGTAGTGGTGTTGGGTGGGCAGTATTTTGCTTGAACCTGGAGAGACAGTAGTGTAGTCCTGTTGGGGGCAGACTGTATTGGTAAAAGACTGTAAGACTGTAGACTGTAAGCCCGTAATGGCAGTGCCCTCTCTCTTCTGTACCAGTCTGTCATTGTTAGTTTGTTCACTGTAATTTATATTTGTATTTTGTATCTAATCCCTTCTAATGTACAGCACCATGGAATCAATGGTGGTTTAAAAATAAATAATAATAATAATAATAAAAGAGTGGTGGACATTATTAATATAATAGGGTCAGAATGGGTGACATTATTATTATATTGGGCCAGAACTGGGGACATGATTACTGTACTGAAGCCAGAATGGGCAACATTATTAGTGTATGAAGCCAAATGGGGACATCATTACTGTATTGGTGCCAGAATAGGAGACATTATTACTGTTAGGAGCCACAAGGGGAAACTTTATTGATGTATGGGCCACAATGGGGAACACTGATAATACATTAACAATATCCCCGTACATTAACAATGTTCCCTCTTGTGGCCTCAAGCATTACTAATTAATTTATGGGGCCACAATTTGGAACTTTCTAACTTAATCTAGGCCTAGAAGGTGGATGCCATTGCTCCTGGGGCAGAAAGTTATGTTTATATTGTATAGGGAGGGGGTATTGCTGCAATACGGGGACGCAAAGATAAATTTTACTCTTATAGATGGGCCACAAAAACTGACATATGCATTAATGTTGTATGAGAGACATAGAGTAGGACATTTCTAATGTGAGGGGGCCAGAAAGGTCATTTTTGTAAGATATAGAATTTTTGAGGATACTGTTACTGTATGGGGAGCAAAAATGTTACTGTACAGGGCATTATTATAGCACGTTACTTCTTCATCTGGCACAGCGTACAAGAGGAAAAAGGAGGCTGCTCTAGAAGCAATCCCCCATATATATCTGTGTGTTATTTTCTGCAGAGACAAGTCGAGACTGGAAGAAATGAGTTGTTGAAAAAGAAAACAGAGGAAGGTGCCCCTCTAAGGTAATATTGTATGGGAAATATTGCTGATCAAGTGGTTGGAAGATGTCACAGTAGACTGGCCGAATGTAAGAGAAAAGCTAGAATGAATTACTTCAATTGGAGACGTCACTGGTAAGTCGCTAGATTTACCTATACACTTACACTATACAATACATACTATGTACAGAACTTCTGTGCATAACAGCACCAGTGATCACTGTATTACCTGTAATCTTAAACTACATGCTATATACTATCTACAGAGCTCCTGTGTATAATGTCACCAGAGATCGCTGTTACTTGTACACTATACACTATATACAGAGCTCCTGTGTATAATGTCATCAGTGATCACTGTGTTACCTGTACACTATACATTATATACAGAGTTCCTGTGTGTAATGTCACAGGTGATCCCTGTATTACCTGTACACTTCACTATACACTTTATAAAGAGCTACTGTGTATAATGTCACCGGTGTTCCCTATACTACATATACACTTACACTATATACTGTATAAATAGCTCCTGTGTATAATGTCACTGGTGATCACTATATTACCTGTACACTGACACTATATACAGAGTTCCTGTGTATAATTGTAACGGGTCTGGGAGGCAGAACCTCTGGGCTACTATACAAGGGAGCAGTCCTTGTAAGGGAGCGGGTGGCGACCAGGCAGGCAGTCACAGCAGGTGCCGGGACAGTCTCTGGGTGTACGGGCAGGAGGTCACGGCAAGTGATCAGGGCAGTCTCTGGAAGAACGGGCTGGAGGTCACGGCAAGTGACCGGGGCAGTCTCTAGGTAAAGGGTAGGTACGACCTGTGATGGCTGAACCTCCAGGTAGGCTAGCAAGGCAGATGGAGGATGTGTGCTCCCAGGTGAGCAAGCGAGAGTCTCTGGAATAGCAGGTGGTCACAGCACGTGACGGCGGAGCCTCCAGGTAGGCAAGCAGGCAGGTAGCGGAGAAGCGCTCCCAGGTGAGCGGGCAAGAGTCTCTGGAATAGCTGGTGGTCCCAGCACGTGACAGCGGAGCCCCCGGGCAGGCAAGCAGGCAGGTAGCGGAGAAGCGCTCCCAGGTGAGCGGGCAAGAGTCTGGAATAGCTGGTGGTCACAGCACGTGACAGCGGAGCCTCCGGGCAGGCAAGCAGGCAGGTAGCGGAGAAGCGCTCCCAGGTGAGCGGGCAAGAGTCTGGAATAGCTGGTGGTCACAGCACGTGACAGCGGAGCCTCCGGGCAGGCAAGCAGGCAGGTAGCGGAGAAGCGCTCCCAGGTGAGCGGGCAAGCTGGTCCATAGACAGACTGGTCGGAGTTGTAAGGCAGACCGTTGGACCTCAGGCAAGCAGGCAGGTAGCTGATGTGCGCTCCCAGGTGAGCGGGCAAGTTGGTCCTTAGACAGACTGACCGGAGTTGTAAGGCAGACCGTCGGACCTCAGGCAGGCAGGCAGGTAACAGGAAATCAGGCAGGATTAGGACAGCAAGCTGGCAGGAATCTGGCAGGTAACTGGCAGGTAACTGGCAACGGGACCTGAGGGCTGAAGCAGAGTAGAACGGTGCAACAACATTGCTCGGGCACCTCCATTTTGGAGGAGGTGCCTTATATATGGTAAAGTCCTCCGGCCATTGGCCGGGGACTCCTTAGGACGGCGCGCGCGGCCCCTTTAAGAGGGAGGGAGGGCGCGCGCGCGCGCCCTAAGCACAGTGGCCGGGAAGGAGCGCGCGCTGCCAGCAGAGCGGGAGAGGGACGCCGGGCACGGAGCAGAGCGGTGAGTGGAACAGCGTCCCTGCCTAGCAGAGGGCAGGGACGCCGGCACTACAGTACCCCCCCCTTTAGGCCCCCCCTTTTTTTAGGCCAGATAGAAATTTAGCTAGGATGAGAGGGGCATGGATGTTCTCCCGGGGCTCCCACGTTCTCTCCTCAGGACCAAACCCCTTCCAATCTACCAGAAAAAAGGTCTTTCCTCTTACCCTTTTGGTGGCAAGAATGTTCTCTACCTCAAACTCGTCCTCAGCAGAAACCGGAGCAGGAGGCGTACCTGTAGACTTGGAAAAAGAGTTAAGCACCACGGGTTTGAGGAGAGATACATGGAAGGAGTTAGGGATCCGTAAGTTGGCCGGGAGTTTCAATTTATAGGCCACTGGGTTGATCTGACTGATGACCTCCAGAGGACCGATGAACCGAGGCCCTAACTTGTAAGAAGGTATCTTGAGTCGAACATATTTAGATGAGAGCCAGACTTTATCTCCTGGACGAAATTGTGGAGGATCCAGGCGTTTTTTGTCAGCGTGTCTTTTCATACGCTCGGATGACAGAAGGAGTGCGAACCGGGTACTCTCCCATATGGAGGAAAATTTGCTAACGAGAGATTCCGCAGCCGGGTTGTCCACAGAGGTGGAGACAGGAAAAGGAATCCGAGGATGCTGACCAAAGACTACAAAAAACGGGGATTTGGAGGAGGATTCGCTCTCGTGATTATTATAAGAGAACTCGGCCCATGGTAGGAGATCCACCCAGTCAGAATGGTGGGCATTAACGAAGTGCCGGAGGTAACTGGTCAGGTTCTGATTGATCCGCTCCACTTGACCATTGGACTGTGGGTGGTAAGCAGAAGAGAAGTCCAGGGTGACGTCTAGTAGTTTACAAGTGGCTCTCCAGAAACGTGAGGTGAACTGTACCCCACGATCCGACACGATGTGGAGGGGCAGGCCATGAAGACGGAAGATGTGGCGGATAAAGTCTTTAGCCAGCTCGGGTGCAGACGGAAGGCCTGGCAGGGGAATAAAGTGAGCCATCTTGGAAAAGCGGTCAGCGACCACCCAAATGACCGTACAACCGGCAGAGACGGGGAGATCAGTTATAAAGTCCATTGCTATATGCTGCCAGGGGGCAGCAGGTACAGGAAGCGGAAGGAGGCGTCCGGCTGGCAGATGTCTCGGGACTTTGTTGCGGGCGCAGGACACACAGGCAGAAACAAAGTCTATTATGTCCTTGTGCAGGGTAGGCCACCAATAGTGCCGGGCAATAAGCTGGAGGGTCTTTTTCTGACCGGCGTGGCCAGCTAGTTTAGACGAATGGCCCCAGTGTAGGATCTTCTCCCGATCAGGTACTGAAACAAACGTCTTACCGGGAGGGAGACGATTTAGACTCACGGGAGCCACCTGCATTACTCTGGCGGGATCGATGATATGTTTAGGTTCTTCCTCGAGATCGGACACCAGAAAGGATCGGGACAAGGCGTCTGCTTTGACGTTTTTGTCAGCCGGGCGAAAATGAAGAACAAAATCAAAGCGAGCAAAAAACAAAGACCACCGGGCTTGGCGCGGGTTAAGTCTCTGGGCATGCTGGAGGTAAGCCAAGTTCTTGTGGTCAGTGTAAATTATTACCGGATGAAGAGCCCCCTCGAGTAGGTAACGCCACTCCTCCAACGCCAGCTTGATGGCCAATAACTCTCGGTCTCCTATGGAATAGTTGCGCTCAGAAGAGGAGAAGAGTTTGGAGAAGAAGCCACAAGTTACCATTCTCCCGGAAGATGATTTTTGAGTAAGTACCGCTCCGGCTCCAGAGGAGGAGGCGTCAACTTCCAGGAAGAACTGCTTGTTGCCGTCCGGGCGATGCAGCACCGGGGCGGAAGAGAAGGCCTGTTTTAGGGAAAGAAAGGCCTCCTCTGCTTCGGGCGGCCACTCTTTGGGATTAGTACCCTTGCGGGTGAGCGCGGAAATTGGGGCAGTCCGGGAAGAGAAGTGCGGGATGAAGAGGCGGTAATAGTTGGCGAAGCCCAGGAACCGTTGAATAGCCTTCAACCCCTCTGGTCGGGGCCATTTCTCGATGGCAGACAGTTTCTCAGGATCCATTTGTAGGCCGGTCTGAGAAATAATGTAGCCCAGAAACGGAAGCGAGGTCTGCTCAAAGAGGCACTTCTCATATTTAGCGTAGAGATGGTTCTGCCTGAGCCTGAGCAGGACCTGACGAACATCCCTCCGGTGAGTCTGGAGATCCGGAGAGAAGACCAAGATGTCGTCCAGGTACACCACTACGCAGGAGTAGAGAAGGTCCTGGAAGATGTCATTGACCAACTCATGAAAGACGGCAGGAGCGTTACAGAGGCCAAAGGGCATTACCAGATATTCATAGTGGCCGTCCCGGGTGTTGAATGCCGTCTTCCATTCATCCCCCTGACGGATACGAACCAGGTTGTACGCCCCACGGAGGTCCAGTTTGGTGAAGATTCTAGCCCCCCTCAGACGATCAAATAACTCCGGAATGAGCGGAAGGGGGTACTTATTCTTCACCGTGATCTGGTTAAGGCCTCTATAGTCTATACAGGGACGGAGAGAGCCGTCCTTCTTTTTGACGAAAAAGAAGCCTGCTCCCGCCGGGGAGGTAGATTTCCGGATGAATCCCCTGGCCAGATTCTCCTCAATATATTCGGACATCGACCGGGTCTCAGCAGCGGATAATGGATAAATACGCCCACGGGGAGGAGAAGTACCAGGTAACAGGTCGATAGGGCAGTCGTATGGTCTATGAGGGGGTAGTGTCTCTGCCTCCTTTTTATTAAAGACATCAGCATAAGACCAATAAGGAATCGGAAGTCCAGGTAGATTAGCTGGGGTAGGAGAAGGACGGACGGGATGAACGGGAACCAGACAGGTCTTATGGCAGCCCTGTCCCCAGCGAAGGACTTCTCCGGTCTGCCAGTCAAGAACAGGTGCATGTTTCTGGAGCCAAGGTAGGCCTAGCAAGAGGGCGTGAGAGAGTCCAGGCAGAACATGGAAGGAGATACTTTCAGAATGCAGCATTCCCACCTGCAGAGTAATGGATTCGGTGATGAGTTGGATGGGGCGTGGTAAGAGCCCCCCATCCACGGCAGCAACAGACAAGGGTACAGCCAGAGGTTTGGTGGGGATGCGGTATTTCTCTACCAGGGACTGTGAAATAAGATTCCCGGCTGCTCCAGAGTCCAGTTGGGCTAGTTCGAAATAACGGTTCTCCCCGTAGACGATTGAAACTGACAACAGCAGGGATGGAGAGGATTTATTCTTGTCTAGGTGGACCTCTCTGAGCGAACCTAGACACAAGCGTTTCCCGACCTCTCCGGGCAGGCACGGATCCGGTGCTCCTTACTGCCACAGTAGAAGCAGGTCCCCTCGGCACGGCGTAAGTCCTGACGGGTCTTGACCATCTTGGTCTGGTCGACCTGCATAGGCTCAGGAGGGTGTACCTGGTTAGAGACAGAAGGAGTGACGGGTTTCTGAAAAGTAGGAGCTAGACGTGGTAACCTCCTCTCACGGGTGACCTCTCTGGCACGCTCCTGGAACCGTAGGTCAATCCGGGTGGCAAGAGTTATTAAGTCATCGAGAGTGGTAGGAATGTCCCGACCGGCAAGTTCATCTTTAATACGGCCGGACAGACCCTCCCAGAAGACGGAAACCAGAGCGTCGTTATCCCAGGCCAGCTCCGAGCAAGGGTACGGAACCGTATGGCATATTGGCCCACGGTGAGACTTTCCTGACGGAGGCGTAGCAACGATGATGCGGATGAGGTCTTCCGTCCGGGTTCGTCGAAGACTTTCCGGAAAGCCGTGAGAAAAGCAGGCAAGTTGGACACCAGGGGGTCTCCTCTCTCCCATAGAGGATTTAGCCAGGCCAGGGCCTCCCCGGTGAGATGGGACATGATGAATGCAATTTTGGCTCGGTCGGAGTTAAACTGGTGGGACAATAGTTCAAAGTGCAGGGTGCACTGATTTATGAAGCCCCGAGCCTGGGCTGAGTCGCCTCCGAAGCGAGGAGGTGCAGAAAGCCGAGGTCCGGGGTAGGATATCATGGTGTTAGTGGACAGCGGAGCTGCCGGATTGCGAGACATGGCACTGGCGGAGGTTGTTGGTGGAGCAGTCAGAGTGTCCAGGCGAGTATTGACATTCCGCAGGTGACCCAGGATGGACTCCTGTTGGGACCTTTGACGGGACAGTTCATGACACAGGTCCGAGAGCGAGGGAGCTTGGGTGCCACCGGGTTCCATGGCCCGAGCAAACTGTAACGGGTCTGGGAGGCGGAACCTCTGGGCTACTATACAAGGGAGCGGTCCTTGTAAGGGAGCGGGTGGCGACCAGGCAGGCAGTCACAGCAGGTGACCGGGACAGTCTCTGGGTGTACGGGCAGGAGGTCACGGCAAGTGATCAGGGCAGTCTCTGGAAGAACGGGCTGGAGGTCACGGCAAGTGATCGGGGCAGTCTCTGGAAGATCGGGCTGGAGGTCACGGCAGGTGACCGGGGCAGTCTCTAGGTAAAGGGTAGGTACGACCTGTGATGGCTGAACCTCCAGGTAGGCTAGCAAGGCAGATGGAGGATGTGTGCTCCCAGGTGAGCAAGCGAGAGTCTCTGGAATAGCAGGTGGTCACAGCACGTGACGGCGGAGCCTCCAGGTAGGCAAGCAGGCAGGTAGCGGAGAAGCGCTCCCAGGTGAGCGGGCAAGAGTCTCTGGAATAGCTGGTGGTCCCAGCACGTGACAGCGGAGCCCCCGGGCAGGCAAGCAGGCAGGTAGCGGAGAAGCGCTCCCAGGTGAGCGGGCAAGAGTCTGGAATAGCTGGTGGTCACAGCACGTGACAGCGGAGCCTCCGGGCAGGCAAGCAGGCAGGTAGCGGAGAAGCGCTCCCAGGTGAGCGGGCAAGAGTCTGGAATAGCTGGTGGTCACAGCACGTGACAGCGGAGCCTCCGGGCAGGCAAGCAGGCAGGTAGCGGAGAAGCGCTCCCAGGTGAGCGGGCAAGCTGGTCCATAGACAGACTGACCGGAGTTGTAAGGCAGACCGTCGGACCTCAGGCAAGCAGGCAGGTAGCTGATGTGCGCTCCCAGGTGAGCGGGCAAGTTGGTCCTTAGACAGACTGACCGGAGTTGTAAGGCAGACCGTCGGACCTCAGGCAGGCAGGAAGGTAACAGGAAATCAGGCAGGATTAGGACAGCAAGCTGGCAGGAATCTGGCAGGTAACTGGCAGGTAACTGGCAACGGGACCTGAGGGCTGAAGCAGAGTAGAACGGTGCAACAACATTGCTCGGGCACCTCCATTTTGGAGGAGGTGCCTTATATATGGTAAAGTCCTCCGGCCATTGGCCGGGGACTCCTTAGGACGGCGCGCGGCCCCTTTAAGAGGGAGGGAGGGCGCGCACGCGCCCTAAGCACAGTGGCCGGGAAGGAGCGCGCGCTGCCAGCAGAGCGGGAGAGGGACGCCGGGCACGGAGCAGAGCGGTGAGGGGAACAGCGTCCCTGCCTAGCAGAGGGCAGGGACGCCGGCACTACAATAATGTCACTGGTGATCACTGTATTACCTGTACACTGACACTATATACAGAGTTCCTGTGTATAATGTCACTGGTGATCACTGTATTACCTGTACGCTATATACTACTGTATATACAGAGCTCCTGTGTATAATGTCTCTGGTGATCCCTATATTACCTCTACACTATAAGCTATATGCTATATGCAGAGCTCTTATGTACAGTGGGGAAAAAAGTATTTAGTCAGCCACCAATTGTGAAAGTTCTCCCACTCATCAAAAGATGAGAGAGGCCTGTAATTGACATCATAGGTAGACCTCAACTATGAGAGACAAAATGATAGAACAAATCCTGAAAATCACATTGTCTGATTTGGAAAGAATTTTTTTTTTTAATTTTGGTGGAAAATAAGTATTTGGTCAATTACAAACAAGCAAGATTTCTGACTCTCACAGACCTGTAACTTCTTCTTTAAGAGGCTCCTCTGTCCTCCACTCATTACCTGTAGTACTGGCACCTGTTTCAACTTGTTATCAGTATAAAAGACACCTGTCCGCAACCTCAAAAAGTCACACTCCGAACTCCACTATGGTGAAGACCAAAGAGCTGTCGAAGGACACCAGAAACAAAATTGTAGCCCTGCACCAGGCTGTGAAGACTGAATCTGCAATAGGCAATCAGCTTGTTGTGAAGAAATCAACTGTGGGAGCAATAATTAGAAAATGGAAGTGTTAGAACCCTCCTGTTTGTTTTTTCCATCTTGTGTTTTGCGGTCACGTGACCATCTGCCTTTATATTTCAGCTCATCCCTTTTGGCTGTGCTGGACTTCAGTGTTTGACTGTTTCTCTAGCCAGTTGCTTCTGTGCCTTTCTCTGTCAGTTTGCTTGGTCCTTCTGGGACCTCTAGTACCTGTTATGATCTGCAACATGAACTAAGGAAAGATAAGGGAAAACTGTCCCTACAGTAAGACTAAGCTGAATCCCTACGATGTAGCGGGCTGCCTGTTCCTTGGGAACAGACCCGCCTTAGTCCTTGGCTAGTCTGAACGAAGACCTATAGCATAAAGGGAGGGGTCCCTAAAAGAACTAAGGACTGGGACAAAAAATGGGACACCTCCTAAACAGAGAAGTAGTTGCAGAACACAAAAAGACAAACTTACAAAAAGGTACTAAAGGTCCCAGAAGGACCAAGCAAACTGACAGAGAAAGACACAGAAGCATATGGCTAGAGAAACAGCCAAACACTGAAGTCCAGCACAGCCAAAAGGGCAGAGCTGGAATATAAAGGCAGATGGTCACGTGACCGCAAAACACAAGATGGAAAAAACAAACAGGAGGGTTCTAACACCCTCTTTTATGAGGATCTTCCGGATCCTTCAGGCCCAGGCCTATCCGGAAACCTCTTATGGAAAGCTTTAACAAGCCTAGGAGCAGAGACATCATCCGCCCTTACCCAGGAGTTATCTTCGGCACCGAAACCCTTCCAGGAGACGAGATACTGTAATATCCCTCTATGCCATCTAGAATTCAAGATACGAGAAATTTCATATTCGCCGTCTTCGACCACAGGAGGAACTGTGACAGTGGCGTCCCTATCAGATACATCAGCCTTTTTCAACAAGGAAACCTGAAACACAGGATTAATCTTCCAGGAAGTAGGGACATCCAACCTAACAGCAGACGGGTTAACAACCTGAAGCACTTTAAATGGACCCACAAACTTAGGACCCAGTTTTTTAGAGGGAATCCTCAACCGCAGGTTCTTCGAAGACAACCAAACCATGTCACCCACAGTAAACAAAACCTCCTTACCTTTCCTGTCAAAATACTTCTTGGACTTCTTGTTAGCCTCTTGAAGGTTGCAATGTACATTAGTCCAAACTCTCTCCAAATCACCGGAAAAATTCTCCTCCTCTGGCACCGCCGACCCCAATTTGGAGAACGAACCAAAAGACGGAAGTCTCCCAGTACAACATAAAAAAGGAGAACACCCAGCAGAGGAGGATGTATGATTGTTAAGAGCAAATTCTGCGAGAGGCAGAAACTCAGACCACACCTCTTGATTGTCCGCCACAAAACAATGCAAAAACTGTTCAACATCCTGGTTCTTTCTTTCAGTCTGTCCATTAGACTCAGGATGATAACCAGACGAAAATGACAAATGGACTCCCGACCTGTCACAAAAAGCACGCCAAAAGCGAGCCACAAACTGAGGTCCTCTATCAGAAACAATATCCGTGGGAATGCCATGGAGCTTGACAATCTCCTTAACAAATGCCTTAGCGAGTGTCTTGGCGCAGGGAAACTTAATGAATGGAACCAAATGACACATCTTACTAAAACGGTCCACGACCACCCAGATGACAGTAAAACCCTCGGACACAGGAAGATCAGTAATAAAATCCATTGTGAGATGCATCCAAGGCGCACTAGGAACCTCCAGAGGGAAAAGCAACCCCGCAGCAGGAGTATGTGAAGCCTTTGACCTAGCACACAAAGTACATTGACGCACCCGCTTGATGACTTCCTTCTGCCATCCAGGCCACCAAAAACTGCGACTGATAAGTCTCTTAGTCTCCGAAATTCCTGGATGACCTGCCAACCGAGACTCATGACACTCCACAAACAAATCTCTCCTAAAGGCTCTAGGCACGAACAACCTCCCATGGGGAGTGTTAGATGGAGCATCATCTTGAGCTTTCAGAATCCCATTCTCCTACACTGAGTCCAATGCCGCCACCACAACTCCTTTCTGCAAAATGCTCTCCTCCTCCTCGGAGCCGACCGTAGGAGAGAAGCTGAGAGATAAAGTATCGGCTTTAATATTCTTAGTACCAGGTATATAGGTAACAGAAAAATGAAACCGAGAAAAAAAAAGTGCCCACCTAGCTTGACGGGCATTCAAGCGCTTGGCAGCATCCAGATAGATCAAATTCTTATGATCTGTGAAAACCTGAATAGGAAATCTAACGCCTTCCAAAAAATGACGCCAATGTTCAAACGCGAGTTTAATAGCCAGCAACTCCCAATTTCCAACATCATAATTCAGTTCGGTTTCCAAAATTTTTTTCGAAAAGAAGGCACAAGGATGTACTCCACCCTTGTTCTCCTGAGACAAAACTACTCCGACCCCCACCGATGAAGCATCGACCTCAACCAAAAAAGGTTTGGTCTCATCAGGCTGCATAAGGATAGGGGCAGAACTGAACCTCTCTTTGAGATACTCAAACGCTTCAATGACCTCAGTAGTCCACTGGGCCGTATTCGCACCTTTCCTGGTGAGATCGGTTAGAGGTTTAACAATTACAGAAAATTTTTTAATGAATTTCCTGTAATAATTGGCAAAACCCAAAAATCTCTGTAAAGATTTCAAACCAATAGGCCTAGGCCATTCCTGCACAGCCTGAACCTTCACAGGGTCCATCTCAAAGCCCTCGCTGGAGACAATGTAGCCCAAAAAACTAATTTTCTGCACAGCGAACTCACATTTCTCCAGCTTAGCAAAGAGTGAATTATCACTCAGTAACTGCAAAACTTCACGTACACTCTGCCAATGGGACTCTACACATTCTTACCAATCAAAGGTCTCAGGATGTCATTAATAAGGTTCTGAAAAAATGCAGGTGCATTGGTAACACCAAAAGGCATCACCAGATTCTCAAAATGGCCTACCGGAGTGTTAAAAGCAGTTTTCCATTCATCACCCTCCTTCACTCGTAACAAATTGTATGCCCCCCGGAGATCAATTTTGGAGAACCACTTGGCCCCCACTAACTGGTTAAACAAGTCAGCAATTAACGGCAATGGGTAGGAATTGCATATGGAAATCTTATTAATTTCACGAAAATCCAGACATGGACGTAAACCCCTGTCCTTTTTTTTAACAAAGAAAAATCCAACTGCCACAGGCGACTTAGAAGGTCTAATGTGACCAGCAGCCAGGCTAGTCTGTATGTACTCCTCCAAGGCCTTTCTTTCAGGGATAGTTAGATTAAACAAGCGACTCTTGGGAAGAGTAGCTCCCGGAACAAACTCAATGGCGCAATTATAATCCCTATGAGGAGGTAAAACTTGCGACTCCTCCTCCGAAAAAACCCTCCAAAAATCTTGAATAGGTACAGGTAATTCCCCTTTTTCCACAGCCGCAATGCGACCATTACAACATTTATCATATCACTTCGGACTCCAAGACTTAATAACATTAGTAGACCAGTCCAGTAAAGGATTGTGCAGTTTTAACCAAAGAAATCCTAGAACGACCGGAGAGGGTAAATTATCTAAAACAACCAAGTCCAAAATTTCTTGGTGCACTCCATTGATAGTGAGGAGAAATGCAGCAACCTTGTGAGTAATACATTTCAAGGTAGTGTTATCAATTGCAATCACAGAAATAGGTGATGACAAAGGTTTGGATTTCAATTTAAGGTTTTCCAAAAACCCTTTATCAATCACATTAAGTGTTGAACCACAATTCATAAATACCTGAAATTCAATCAGATCTCCCTGTACTCCCTGCAAGACACTCGCTAAGGCGTTTGTTAAGGGGATTGTCAAGCTCCTTGGCGTTCCCACGGATATTGTTTCTGATAGAGGACCTCAGTTTGTGGCTCGCTTTTGGCGTGCCTTTTGTGACAGGTTGGGAGTCCATTTGTCATTTTCGTCTGGTTATCATCCTGAGTCTAATGGACAGACTGAAAGAAAGAACCAGGATGTTGAACAGTTTTTGCGTTGTTTTGTGCCTTTCTCTGTCAGTTCGCTTGGTCCTTCTGGGACCTCTAGTACCTTTTTGTCAGTTTGTCTTTTGTGTTCTGCAACTACTTCTCTGTTTAGGAGGTGTCCCATTTTTTTGTCCCAGTCCTTAGTTCATTTAGGGACCCCTCCCTTTATGCTATAGGTCTTCGTTCAGACTAGCCGAGGACTAAGGCGGATCTGTTTGCTAGGAACAGGCAGCCCGCTACATCATAGGGATTCAGCTTAGTCTTACTGTAGGGACAGCTTTCCCCTATCTTTCCTTAGTTCATGTTGCAGATCATAACAGGAAGACATACAAGACCACTGATATTCTCCCTCGATCTGGGGCTCCACACAAGATCTCACCCCGTGGGGTCAAAATGATCTAAAGAACGGCGAGCAAAAATCCCAGAACCATATGGGGGGACCTAGTGAATGACCTGCAGAGAGCTGGGACCAACGTTACTCAGGCTACCATCAGTAACACACCACGCCGCCAGGGACTCAGATCCTGCAGTGCCAGACGTGTCCCCCTGCTTAAGCCATTACATGTCCGGGCCCGTCTGAAGTTTGCTAGAGACCATTTGGATGATCCAGAAGAGTATTGGGAGAATGTCATAAGGTCAGATGAAACCAAAGTAGAACTGTTTGGTAGAAACACAACTCATTATGTTTGAAAGAGAAAGAATGCTGAGTTGCATCCAAAGAACACCATACCTACTGTGAAGCATGGGTGTGGCACCATCATGCTTTGGGACTGTTTCTCTCCCAAGGGACCAGGACGACTGATCCGTGTACATGAAAGAATGAATGGGGCCATGTATCGTGAGATTTTGAGTGAAACCCTCCTTCCATCAGCAATGCCATTGAAGATGAAATGCGGCTGGGTCTTTCAGCATGGCAATGATCCCAAGCACACCGCTAGGGCAATGGAGTGGCTTCGTAAGAAGCATTTCAAGGTCCTGGAGTGGCCTAGCCAGTCTCCAGATCTAAACCCTATAGAAAACCAAACTTTGGAGGGAGTTGAAAGTCCGTATTGCCCAGCGACAGTCCCAAAACATCACTGCTCTAGAGGAGATCTGCATGGAGGAATGGGCCAACATACCAGCAACATTGTGTGCCAACCTGTGAAGACTTACAGAAAACGTTTGACCTCTGTCATTGCTAACAAAGGATATATAACAAAGTATTGAGATGAACTTTGTAATTGACCAAATACTTATTTTCCACCAAAATTTGAAAAAAAATTATTTTCAAATCAGACAATGTGATTTTCAGGATTTGTTTTCTCATTTTGTCTCTGATAGTTGAGGTCTACCTATGATGTCAATTTTAAGTGCGAGAACTTGCACAATTGGTGGCTGACTAAATACTTTTTTTCCCCCACTGTATAATGTCACTTTTAATCACTGTATTACCTGTACAATGACATTATATACAGAGCTCATGTGTATAACATCACCGGTTAAACCTGTATTACCTGTACACTATATACAGAGCTCCTGTGTATAACGTCACTGGTGATTACTGTATTTCCTGTACACTTACACTACATACTGTATACAGAGCTCCTGTGTATAATGTCACCAGAGATCCCTGTATTACCTGTACACTTACACTATATACTGTATACAGAGCTTTTGTGTATATTGTCACCGGAGATCACTGTATTACCTGTACATTATAAACTATATACTATATACAGAACTCCTGTGTATAATGTCACCAGTGATCACTGTATTACCTGTTCACTTGCACTATACACTAAATACTATATTTCGCTATATACACAGTTCCAGTATATAATATCACCAGTGATCACTGTATTATCTGTACAATATAAACTATATTCTATATACAGAGCTCCTGTGTATAATGTTGCTGGTGATTCCTGGATAACCTGTACACTATAAACTATATTCTATATACAGAGCTCCTGTGTATAATGTCACCGATGATTACTGTATTACCTGTACACTAGACACTATATATAGAGCTCCTGTGTATAATGTCACTGGTGATCACTATATTACCTGTACACTATACACTATATACAGAGCTTGTGTGTATAATGTCACTTGTGATCCCTGTATTACCTGTACACTGACGCTATATACAGAGCTCCTTTGTATAATGTCACTGGGGATCCCTGTATTATCTGTACACTATACACTACATACAGTGCTCTTGTGTATAATATCACTGGTGATCACTGTATTACCTGTACACTGTACTGTATTACCTGTGCATTGTACACTATATACAGAGTGGCTGTGTATAATATTACTGGTGATCACTGTTGATCACCTGTTGGTGCGAATGGTGGAAAAAAACACGTCAAACATTCAAAGACCCGAATGCCAACCTGGAACAGTCTGGTGTCATGGTTTCAACAAGTACCATACGTCGCACACTAAACCAAGCAGAGCTTTATGGGCAAAGGCCAAAGAAGAAACCATTGCTGAAGAAAAGACATACTGTATAAAGGAACGACTGATCTTTGCCAAAGAGTACCTTGACAAACCACAATCCTTCTGGGAAAATATTCTGTGCACAGGTGAAACAAAAATAGAGCTTTTTGGCAATGCAAAGGAACAGTTTATTTACAGACGGCGCAATAAAGCTTATAGCGAATAGAACACCTTACCAATAGTTAAGCATGGTGGAGGATCCATAATGCTGTAGGGTTGCTTTGCAGTATCTGGTGCTGAAGTCCTTGATTGTATCATAGGAATCATGAAATCAGAGAATTATCAAGAGATATTAGAGCAAAATATCCTACCCAGTGTAAGAAAACTTGGTTTGAGTCGAAGATTATGGGTACTCTAGCAAGACAATGACCCAAAGCACACATCCAAAAGTACACAGGAATGGTTGAAAAAGAAAAAATGGACTATTTTAAAATGGCCAGCAGTGAATCCTGACCTCAATCCCATTGTAAATCTTTGGGGTGAGCTGAAATCTGCCATTGGGAAAAAGAACCTTGCAAACATTCAAGAGCTTGAACAATCTGCAAAGGAAAAGTGGGAGAAAATTCCAGCTGAGAAGTGCAAGAAGTTTATAGATGCGTACAAGAAATGTTTGGAGACTGTCAGCAATGCCAAAGGGTGTGCAACCAAGTATTAATTAGGGGTGCCTTTATAGCTGCACATGCTGTTTATTATGTTTCTTCTTTAAAATTGCAACATGGAAGTTGAAAAACAATGTTTTATTGTATCACTTTGGACCACTAATAAAAAAATCCTGAGGATATAACTTTGGTACATTTTTCATTAATTTCTGAAGATATTGCACAATCAATGAAAAAAATGAAGGGGTGCCAATAACGATAAGCAGGACTGTATATACAGAATTCCTGTGTATAATGTCACAGATGATCACTGTATTGCTTGTACACTATATACTGTATACAAAGGTCCTGTGCATAATGTCATCGGTGATCACTGTATTACTTGTACAATATATACTATAGACAGAGGTCCTGTGTATAATGTCACCAATGATCCCTGTATTACCTGTACACTTACACTATATACTGTATACAGAGCTTCTGTGTATAATGTCACCAGAGATCACTGTATTACCTGTACACTTACACTATATTCTATATACAGAGGTCCGATGTATAATGTTGGTGTTGATCCCTGTATTAACTGTACACTATAAACTAAATTCTATATACCGAGCTCCTGTTTATAATGTCACTGGTGATCACTGTATTATCTGTACACTGACAGTATATACAGAGTCCCTGTGTATAATGTCACCGATTAAAACTAGCAATCTATAACCAGGAGGCGTAGGTCCAAGTGGAAGAAGAAGTGGACTTGGCGGTATAGGTGGAAGAGGCAAAGGAGGAGTAATCCTACATTTTTTTCAATTTTTTATTTTATTTTATTTTTTTATGGAACTGGCTTAAAACAACCTAGATTTAACCAAACTAAAACTAGTTATCAAGAACAACAAAGTGTAGGCCCAAGTGGAGCAAGAGGTGGAAGTGGTGGTATGGGTGGATGAGGCAAGGGGGGAGTAATCCAACACTTATTTTTTTTTTAGGGAACTGACTTCTAAGAACATAGAATGAACCCAAAATAAACTAACACTCTACTACCAGGAGGTAGAGTTCCAACTGGAGGAGCAGGTGGAGGAGGTTGACCTGTCGGTGTAGGTGGAAGAGGCGGAGGAGGTAGCCAACACAGTTTTTTGGATTTTTTATTTGGGGAGGAGTCACCCAAATGAAACGAATGGCAAATAGAGTTGAACACTGGCTGGGTGTGGCTGTTATAGTTGTCTAGTCATCCAAAGGTATGGACAAGTCCTGTGGAATCCACGCCTGGCTCATTTTAGGAAATGTTAACTTTCCCACATTGGATGTGGACAGGCGGAAGATCCTGTCTCTGAAGACACCCCTTGCGGTGCTAAACACACATTCCAACAGTACATTTGTCGCAAGGCAGGCCAGCACCTCCAAGGCACAAAGGGTAAGTTCAGGCCATGTGTCCAATTTGTAGACCTAGAAGTTAAATGGGGGCGCGCTGCAGTCTTTATCAATTGTGGGGTTAATAATAGAATAATTAAAAGGTTTGTGACACCAGTTGGGATGTTCAGCCTGGTATGGCTGGACACTGATGAAGGTCCCCGGGAGTTAGGTGGTGATGAACAGTGCCAGATGATTAACCCTTCCCAACCAGGGCTGGCTCCCAGGGGGAGTTGGAACAGGAATGGTGCAGCAGAGAATAATCAGCGTTACATGGGTTAATTATCAGTTTATACCTTTTACTGAAGTTCTGCAAACAGTTCCAGAAGATTCCATACAACTCACACTGAGGGTTTTGGTCGGACCTGCATGGTGAGAGCTCAATTTCTCTGTTGTGACATAGTGTAGCCTTCCTTCTGCTAATCATATCTCTGGTAAAAGACTCCTTGGCTCCCAGGGATCCAGGATAGACAGGTACTGGATCCGTGATCCTTTCTAGCGAGCAGGCAGCTCGAATCCTGTGGAAAACACTTACTTTCTCTTGCAGCAGTGTCCCTGATTCTATGTGCTGCTGAGCTCCTGGGCAAAGCACTTTACTGTTCGTTATATGAAGCCTGAGCAGTCTCTCAGTTTCACCAGACTCTGGAAGTCTCTGTGGCTCTAGGGACTGATACAATGCCCCATGCAGCTTGTCCTTGAAGAGAGCACGCTGCTCCTGTTCATCCTGACCTCCATATTGCTACATCTTCCTCACATCTTCACTGCCTGTCTGAAGCACCTCCTCCCCCCTGGGGGATCGTGCACACTTCCTGGTTCAGGCAAAAGTGTGCAATTCTCCAGTAAAGGATCGGATACAATGTGTGGATGCAGTTTTAACAGCAGAGAAACCAGCCCTCACCATAGCTGGCAATACATATAAAAGTACATCACATATGCAGGCATTTTGTGGAGCTATAGACACAAGTGCCACAGTACTCTTACACCATGTTGTTGCAGCGCTGGCTCCTGCTAATGCGGAAACTATTACATTGTGGTGCTGGATGTTGTGGTGTGCTCATAAAGTTTTGCCACATTTTGGACATGCTAACCCTGCCTTTCAAGGTGTTGGCGGTGCTCCAGCTGTGTTGGTGACTTCCTCCTCTGCCTCTGCCTTGTTGTTCCACTGAGTCCCCACTCTCAGATGAGAAAGCCATTAGTAGTTTCTCTACCAGCATGTGCTTGTATTCACGCATTTTGCAATCCCTCTCCAGTGACGGAAGTAATGATGGTACGTTGTCCTTGTAGCCGGGATCCAGCAGTGTGGCCACCCAGTAATCTGCACTGGTAACAATATGGGCAACTGTGTGGTCATTGTGCAGGCACTACAGCAAGTATTGGCTTATGTGTGGCAGGCTGCAGAAAGGCAATGACTAGCTGCCCTCTGTGGGACGTGTATCGTCTGGGTACTCTGTATCTCCCTAGCCATGCTCCAGTGATTCCCGTGAGCTCATCTGAGTGCCAACCTGCTCTGAACATGGTTGTTCCTCTTCCCTCTCATCAACATCATCTTCCAAACTGTTCCCTGGCTGTATAGTTGGGTACCTGGCCGCTGTTGGGACAGTAATCCACCCTCTGAGACATGTGAGAACGGCAGGCCTGATTACGATGTGAATTGTCCCTACTCCTCCTGCTCCTCTTCCTCCGGTGCAACCACCTCATCCATCATGGCCTGAATATTTTTTTTTTCAGTAGGCATATAGGTGGTTTAGTAACGCTGATAATGGTATCATCAGTACTGGCCATATTGGTGGAATATTCGAAACAGCGCAACACAGCACACACGTCCCGCCAACTCATTGGTGGTGAAGTGGTGTTGTTCTGCAGAGCGACTCAGTCATGCTTGCTGCAGCTGAAACTCCACTATTGCCTGCTGGTTACACAGTCTCTCCAGCATATGCAAGGTGGAGTTCCACCTTGTTGGTACATAGCATATGAGGCGGTGAGTGATAAGCCTGATGTGACGCTGACAGGCGAGTAGCAGCAAGGTGAAAACGACGAAAATGCGCACACACTGCCTGCACTTTGAGCAGCAGCTTTAACATGTGTGGGTAGTTTTTCAGGAAGTTCTGCACCACCAAGTTCAGCACCTGCACTAGGCAAGGGATGTGCGTCAAACTGGTTAGACCCAGAGCTGCTACGAGATTTCGCCCGTTATTGCACACTACCAGGCCGGGCTTGAGGTTCACTGGCATCAACTACTCATCTGTCTGCTGTTTGATCCGAGTCCACAGCTCCTGCTCGTTGTGTGATTTGTCCCCCAAACAGAGGAGTTTAAGAATAGTCTGCTGTCATTTTTCCCTGGCTGTGCTGAAGTTGGTGGTGCAGGTCTTCCTGTGACTGGATGATGTGGTGGTGGAGGAAGCAACGTAGGAGGAGGAGGCAACCTGGACAGATAAGCGTTCAGTAATACTAGGTGGTAGAACATGAGGTAGAACGCATTTTGCCTCTGTCTCAGCTGCCACTACATTGGCAGTGGCAGTTAGAGAGATGTAATGTCCCTGGCCGTGCTTACTGGTTCCACATATCGGTGGTTATGAAAACAAAGCTGGCCAGATAAATACTATGGTGTAGAACATGGTGCTAAGACATGTTGTCCGGCACCAAGTTCAAATTGCCTACTCTCAAACAATATAAGAAAACCGGAGAAAACACGAGTAGTATAGCAAAGAACAAAATATATTTATTTATAATTAATCAACATGATAATAAAGGGTTACACAAAAAAGATAGTGGTAAGGCAAGAGGATCTTAAAAGGCAGTGCCAGACACAGTGACCCATGGCAGTAAAACTGCGAGGCAGTCCCAGATAAAAGGGCATCATCAAGTGTACAAGCATCAGGACACACCAAATAACAGTACATAATAGCAATACATGATTACAATAAATAACCCTCAATAGGGCACAAGTCAAAAGAAGGACCATATAGCATACACAGGTCTCAAGAGGTAATGGCTATTTATGGAAATAGTATAATGTCAAGAACAGAAGTGCTGACTGCTAGGCGCCCATAAGATGCATGGGAACACAGGGAAATGCCCAAAGAGATGGAGAGAATCACTCACCCAGATAAATGACACCGGGTGACGGAAAGCCCGCAGACTGCCAGAGGGATCACAGAGGGTGCCGGCAGGTGAAAGCGCGCCCCGACGCGCGTTTCGCTCTTCTTTTTCAAGAGGCGCTGTTTAGTGTACCTGACAGGACCTGAATATATACGCCCACCGCTGGTCACGTGATGGGTAGGGACGCGATTCATTGGTGTGGGACGGCGCGTGTCCTCGAAGCCGCGCCCCCCGCCGCACGCATCACAGCCACCAATACCCGAGCGCGCGCCCGGGGGCGTGCCTAGGAAACGCCCCCAGGAGCGCGCCCGGGGCGTGAGGCAGCCAGACACGGGCGCAGGAAAGCCCAGGATCAGGGGACACGCGCACCACCAATGGATAAGTGAGGATAACAAGGTGGAATATGCATAAAAGACAGAGAGCATGAAATACAAAAAACATCAAATAGGGTAGAATACTCACTGTCACAATACAGTAGATATAACAGATGACTGGGGCATCAATATACAAAGGATCCAAAAACAGTCACATGCGTGATTGAGAAAATTCCCAAAGTGGGTATAGATCACAGAGTATGTACATGGATACAATTCAACATAGAACCGCATTCCCCCAAAAAACAGGAAAGATGATAGTCATCAGAGGGCTCTTGAGAGATGCTCCAAGTTGTCAGCTGTAGGATATCTTGAGCAATAAGATATTAAAATTTACGTAGGTCTCACTACAAGGGAACTGAGGACTCGGGTGCGGGAGCATGTTCGGGACATTGGCGCAGCTAGATCTGTGTCGGACCCCCGAGAGCTCAGAACCTTACCACGGCATTTCAAACTAGCCCATGACTGCGACCCGCGCAGTCTTATGGTGCGTGGGATTGACGTGGTGCATCTGGGCTCTCGGGGGGGTGATTACAAATTGTGCCTTGCACAAAAAGAGGCCAGATGGATCAGCATCCTGGATACCCTGGTACCGCGCGGCCTTAATGAAAATTTGAATTTTTCTTCATTTTTATGATTGGGCCCTTTTGCTTGGTGATGCTCTCCCTCAGCGCTGACCTTCTCCGATCTGTAGTTTGTGCCTCAGTTTTTAGCCTGTTTTTTATTCTGCTTTCCTTATTTTTCTTTTTTTATGCTTTTAGATTTATGGCTATGAACCCTTTACTATGTGCACCTTATGGACCTTGTCTTATTTATTGCTCAAGATATCCTACAGCTGACAACTTGGAGCATCTCTCAAGAGCCCTCTGATGACTATCATCTTTCCTGTTTTTTGGGGGAATGCGGTTCTATGTTGAATTGTATCCATGTACATACTCTGTGATCTATACCCACTTTGGGAATTTTCTCAATCACGCATGTGACTGTTTTTGGATCCTTTGTATATTGATGCCCCAGTCATCTGTTATATCTACTGTATTGTGACAGTGAGTATTCTACCCTATTTGATGTTTTTTGTATTTCATGCTCTCTGTCTTTTATGCATATTCCACCTTGTTATCCTCACTTATCCATTGGTGGTGCGCGTGTCCCCTGATCCTGGGCTTTCCTGCGCCCGTGTCTGGCTGCCTCACGCCCCGGGCGCGCTCCTGGGGGCGTTTCCTAGGCACGCCCCCGGGCGCGCGCTCGGGTATTGGTGGCTGTGATGCGTGCGGCGGGGGGCGCGGCTTCGAGGACACGCGCCGTCCCACACCAATGAATCGCGTCCCTACCCATCACGTGACCAGCGGTGGGCGTATATATTCAGGTCCTGTCAGGTACACTAAACAGCGCCTCTTGAAAAAGAAGAGCGAAACGCGCGTCGGGGCGCGCTTTCACCTGCCGGCACCCTCTGTGATCCCTCTGGCAGTCTGCGGGCTTTCCGTCACCCGGTGTCATTTATCTGGGTGAGTGATTCTCTCCATCTCTTTGGGCATTTCCCTGTGTTCCCATGCATCTTATGGGCGCCTAGCAGTCAGCACTTCTGTTCTTGACATTATACTATTTCCATATATAGCCATTACCTCTTGAGACCTGTGTATGCTATATGGTCCTTCTTTTGACTTGTGCCCTATTGAGGGTTATTTATTGTAATCATGTATTGCTATTATGTACTGTTATTTGGTGTGTCCTGATGCTTGTACACTTGATGATGCCCTTTTATCTGGGACTGCCTCGCAGTTTTACTGCCATGGGTCACTGTGTCTGGCACTGCCTTTTAAGATCCTCTTGCCTTACCACTATCTTTTTTGTGTAACCCTTTATTATCATGTTGATTAATTATAAATAAATATATTTTGTTCTTTGCTATACTACTCGTGTTTTCTCCGGTTTTCTTATATCGGTGGTTATGTGGATCTTGCCACTGATGGCGAAGCGCAGTACACACCTGATTTGATCTGCAACATGTTTGTGGGATTGCCCACCTGAAAATGTAGTGGCGGCTGGGAACAACGTACTGGGACAGTCACTGCTATCAGATTTTTAAAACTGTCTGTCTTCACCAGCCAGAATGTCACCATTTCAAAGGGCAGTAATATGGAAATGCTGTGATTCAGGACCATGGCTCTTAGATGGATAAGGGGGTATCTCTTCTTTCTCTCGAGGGTTTGGGGGATGGAAAGCTGAACACTTCCATGGGATGGTGTGGAGATGCTCGGTGACACTGGTGTTGGTGGTGGTGATGCTGTCACATCCTCTCTTTGCAGGGAGGCAGATGGCCCTGTTGATTGTGAGCGGGAGGAAGAGGTCGATACCATAGCAGAAGAGGGAGCAGGAGGAGGCACAGATCTCTCATGCTTTTTAAGGTGTCTACTCCACTGCACCTCTTGCTTGGAATTCAGACACCTCGTCATACAGGTGGTGCTCAGGTTCAGAACATTTATGCCTCGCTTCAGGGTCTAAAGGCAGATCGTGCAAACCACCTGTCGCTTGTTGGCAGCACATTCCCTGAAGAAATGCCACACCACGGAGCTGTCCTGAGCTGTCTTTGGTGTGTGGATTTCAGCGGCGTAGTGGACAGTAGCAGAAGACTTACTGGCTAGGGGCCGCCTGCTGTGCCTCTGCACCATGCTCCCTCTTTTATTATGCTGCTGGAGCAGTTTGGCCACCTCCTCTTCCTCTGAACTGTGCGTGTCACTAGGATGGCCTCCGCTCCATGTGTCGTCCAGGACTTCATTGTCCCGCATCATCTTCCACCGACTCCTCAACCCTGCCCTCCTTGCCGGTCCGCACACTGCAGAAAGATGCTACAGTTGACAACTGAGTTTTGTCATTGACGCGCCCCCTGTGCCGTAGGGTACTTGGCAGCCAGGCCTTATGGCTGCTTTTTGGGGGGAGATCACGGTGGCAGGCCCGGTCCGTGACCCAGGGCGGTCAGTGCAAAAAGGGGGAATTATTAGGGGATTTGTCGTGACGCCACCTGCGGTGTCTGGTGAGGATCACCAGCGCTGCAACAGTCCTCTGAGGCAGATGTTAGGGCAGCTTGTGATGGGACGGCTCCCCACAGGTGGAGCAGGCCTCAGGGCAGTGCAGTAGAAGAGAGTGGGTCGCGCTGGGCGTTGTAGTGCAGGGGGAACGATAGCGCCGATGAAGAATGGACAGAGGCAGTGCAGTGCAGTCATCCAAGATTTTACTCACAGTTCTTTAGACACTTCACAGGTGCACTATACAGGTAAAGGCCTCCCGCGTCACGCTGCGTTCACCGGGCAGAGGTTCAATCCTTCCTCAGGCAACTTGGGAATACCTGGCAGAACCCCACGTTCTCATGTTCCTATTTTGACCGTCTTTTACTCTGGTCCTTCTCCCTCCTGCTCTGCACTGCCCACTCTCAATCCCGCTCAGGTGCTCTGGAGTCCTTCCTGTACGTCGGATCCGGGACCTACTTGACCCTCCTGGGGGATTAGAATGCCGCAGCGATACCGCTGTCTTCTGACAGATGCGGGACGTACGGGTGCCGTCCTGCACGCGCCGTACCCCCTGGGAGCCTTTCTGTAAAACGGAGCCTACTCCCTGCTCCCCTCCGGGGCCTTCACACTTGGCCCTAACCGTGGAGCAGATCTCCTAATGAGACTCTGCTCCCGGACTGTTCTTCTGAACAGTCCCGAGCTGTTCTTCTGAACAGCTCCCTAGAACTGAACCTTGCTCAGCATTGAACTCTGATCTGCCATCCTAAGATGGCTTCCCTATTTATACTTCACTATGATGGTGCTTCCTCTAACTACTTCCTCCACCCACACCCACTACTGGTTCCCCCTACCTTTGGGTTCCCCCCCACTCCAGCCAGGGTCAGGGCTCGGCAGAAACATACATTGCGTCTTGCCCCTCCAGCCGGCTTGGAGCAGTGTAGTGTTGGATGCAGGTGTTTTGGGGTTCCGTGCAGCACTCCCATCTTACCTGAGAGAAGGGAGACACCACACCTCTGGGTGAGGTGCAGTACCTCTGTGGCGACTGAACCCTCAGGGGCGCCACATTCCCCCCCAGTAAAACACAGCATGTCCGCGGGCTGGAACAAAGCAAAACAGGGATATATGACATGCAAAAATTTTTAAGATGCATCCGCATATAAAATTATAAAAACATTCTTCCCTTTATGGGAGGCACATTACTTGAACTTTACAGGTTACATTTTTTTTCAGAATATTATAAAACTCTCTTAAATAACATCTTTCTTTTCCAAGTGCAACAGGTAGCAGCATGAGGGACCCGTCCGCAAACCCCCAATGTAGGCCCTGGGCGTGGCTGCAGGGCGTAGGTGATCCTGGAGCTGGACCACGGATTCCGCCACGCCAAACGGGTTTTTGTTCTGTGGTCATGGTTACTACTATAAAACTAATAGGGTGCACTTTAAGAAGTGCTGAACTATTTACAAAGTCAACGTCCCTCTGCTCACAGTCCCCAGCCTGGAGTCTTTATACCCTGACGTGTAATTATGCACCCAAAATGTTCGGCAGTTCAATAATGGTGCTCCCTCCGGGGAAGCACCTGTCCACAATATGCTGGCCCAGGCGGGTCATCAGCTCTAGGTGGTGAGGGTTTGCTCTCCTCCACCACCCTGTGGACATATGGCAGGCCATGGGTTTCACAGGAGCCACAACCCCTGCTGGTGGGGCGGCTGCTCCGGCCTGAGCAGCGCCGGGCGCAGGTTGGGCATCAGGAGCGTTAACCGGTGCTCCGGCGGCTTGCTGGTCGTCGGCCATGGTGCGCTCCCCTAGTGAACCGGAGCCTACCTTCTTCAACGGGTAGGCCGCAGCTCCGCGGGCGACGGTCTTTTTCCAGGACCTTGCGTCGCTCGCGTCTGATGTCAGAGCGTCCTCTGGCTCCTTCCAGGACCTGACGCTTCCTGATTCGACGTCAGGGGCGGGGCGTGTCCTGGGCTTCGCGCGCTTCCAGCGGTTACGCCCCTCTTCTTCCCGCGCGGCAACAGGAAAAATGGCGGATATGGCGGGAAAACCTCTGGAATGCCGGGAAAACTTCACCACAGTGAGTAACACAGTCTTTTAAGGCGCACAGTACCCGGTGGCAACGGGCACGGAATCCTGTTCGTGACGCCAGAAAAGCTGACGCGCCCCCTGGGCCGTGGGGTACTCGGCAGCCGGGCCTTATGGCTACTTTTAGGGGGGAGATCATGGTGGCAGGCCCGGTCCGTGACCCAGGGCGGTCTGTGCAAAAAGGGGGAATTATTAGGGGATTTGTCGTGACGCCACCTGCGGTGTCTGGTGAGGATCACCAGCGCTGCAATAGTTCTCTGAGGCAGATGTTAGGGCAGCTTGTGATGGGACGGCTCCCCACAGGTGAAGCAGGCCTCAGGGCAGTGTAGTAGAAGAGATTGGGTCGCGCTGGGCGTTGTAGTGCAGGGGGAACAATAGCGCCGATGAAGAATGGACAGAGGCAGTGCAGTGCAGTCATCCAAGATTTTACTCACAGTTCTTTAGACACTTCACAGGTGCACTATACAGGTAAAGGCCTCCCGCGTCGCGCTGCGTTCACCGGGCAGAGGTTCAATCCTTCCTCAGGCAACTTGGGAATACCTGGCAGAGCCCCACGTTTTCGTGTTCCTATTTTGACCGTCTTTTACTCTGGTCCTTCTTCCTCCTGCTCTGCGCTGCCCACTCTCAATCCCGCTCGGGTGCTCTGGAGTCCTTCCTGTATGTCAGATCCTGGACCTACTTGACCCTTCTGGGGGATTAGAATGCCGCAGCGATCCCTTTGTCTTCTGACAGATGCGGGACGTACGGGTGCCGTCCTGCACACGTCGTACCCCCTGGGATCCTTTCTGTAAAATGGAGCCTACTCCCTGCTCCCCTCCGGGGCCTTCACACTTGGCCCTAACTGAGGAGCAGATCTCCTAATGAGACTCTGCTCCCGGACTGTTCTTCTGAACAGTCCCGAGCTGTTCTTCTGAACAGCTCCCTAGAACTGAACCTTGCTCAGCACTGAACTCTAATCTGCCACCCTAAGATGGCTTCCCTATTTATACCTCACTATGATGGTGCTTCCTCTAACTACTTCCTCCACCCACACCCACTACTGGTTCCCCCTACCTTTGGGTTCCCCCCACTCCAGCCAGGGTCAGGGCTCAGCAGAAACATACATTGCGTCTTGCCCCTCCAGCTGGCCTGGAGCAGTGTAGTGTTGGATGCAGGTGTTTTGGGGTTCCGTGCAGCACTCCCATCTTACCTGAGAGAAGGGAGACACCACACCTCTGAGTGAGGCGCAGTACCTCTGTGGCGACTGAACCCTCAGGGGCTCCACATCATCATCTGGCATATGCTGCTGTGGTCCACTGACCATGTGCTCTAGCCCTCCCACGTACTCATCCTCCAATATAACAAGTGGTTGGGCATCAGTGCTCTCAGTCTCTTCCACTTCTAGGGCAGGGCCAGGTGAATGGGACACGGAACCCCAGCCAGCAGACTCATCAAAAAGCAGAAGAGCCTGCTGCATGGCTTGGAGCTAAGACTGCTTGGCTGATTTGCAAGGGGGTGAGGTGGAAGCTGGATGAGCCTAGTCCTCAGGTGCCAACTGTGCACTTTCTGCAGTGGACCGTGTGGAAGATAATGCGAAAGAACTGGAGCCACTCTCACCAATTCAATCTAACACCTTTTCAATATCTTGTGGCCTCATCATTCATGCAGCAGTATTTGGGCCTATGAAAGGACGCATAAAGTCCTGTCACCTATGTGCACCAGAGGAAGGTGTTGTATTTGGGCACGTAGCAGGTACAGAATCACCACATCCTCTCCCTGCAGCAGCTACACCACCACCATCAGCAGCTACACCGGCACCACCACAGCCATGTCCACATTCCCTATTTGATGCGCTTCTCATTTTTGGAAGTGTTTTTTCTGCACACTACTAGGAAAGAGATGGTGGAAGAGTAGATTTATTTATTTGCAACAGTACTAAAAAACACACAGCGGTCCAGAAAAAATATTTATTTGGCAAAAAATGGCAATGAGACGGCTGATGCCAATTATTTATTGACCACTAGATTTATTGACTACTAGATAACACACAGCGGTCTAGAAAATTATTTCTTTGGCGTAAAAATAGCAACGAGACAGCTGATGTCAATTATTGATTTTCAAAAGTACTAGAAAACACACCAGTACAGAAAAATTATTTATTTGGGCTAGAAATGGCAACAAGACGGCTGAGTCCAATTATTTATTTTCAAAAGTACTAGAAAACACACACCTGTCCAGAAAAATTATTTCTTTGACCTACAAATGGCAATGAGATGGCTGATGCCAAATATTTATTTCCCAGACTATTAGAAAACACACACCGGTTCAGAAAATGCATTTCTTTGGCCTAGAAATGGCAACGAGACGGCTGATGCCAATTATTTATTTCCCAGACTACTAGGAAACACACATCGGTTTAGAAAAATTACTTCTTTGGCCTAGAAATAGCAACTATCCTGCTGATGCCAATTATTTATTTCCCAGACTACTAGAATACACAAACCGGTCCAAAAAATGTATTTCTTTGGCCTAGAAATTGCAAAGAGATGGCTAATACCAATTATTTATTTTCCAGACTACTAGAAAAAGCACACTGGTTTAGAAAAATTATTTCTTTGGCCAAGAAATGGTAACGAGACGGCTGATGCCAATTATTTATTTCCCAGACTATTAGAAAACACACGCTCTAAAAAAAATTATATCTTTGGCATAAAAATGGCAACGAGATGACTGATTCCAATTATTCACTTTCAAAAGTACTGGAAAATACACACCGGTCCAGAAAAATTATTTATTTGGCCTAGAAATGGCAACAAGATGGTTGATGCCAATTATTTATTTGGAAAAGTACTAGAAAACACACACCGGTCCAGAAAATGTGTTTCTTTGGCCTAGAAATGGCAACGAGACAGCTGATGTAAATTATTTATTTACCAGACTACTAGAAAACACACAGTGGCTTAAACGCACAGTACACCCTCACATGTGGTGGGGGGAGTACATACAGCGGCTTAAAGGCACAGTACTCCCACAGGCAGAGGGTGCAGAGTACACTCAGCGGCTTGAAGGCACAGTAATCCCATGAGCTTTAGGGGAGTTTTAGACACTACTTACAGTTCCATAAAAGAAGGTGGGATTTATAGAAATCTGTAGTATCTGCCCCCAGCCAGGCAGAGACACTATCCCCCTTACCGCTGCGCTCCCCGCCCGGCGTCTTCCGGCTCTCCTGCTGCTGCCGGCGCGCGCAGCTTCCCGGGGACTGTGCTTAGGACGCGTGTGGGTGCTCCCTCCCTCTTAAAGGGGCCGTGCGCGCCATCCTAAGGAGTCCCCGGCCAACTGCCGGAGGACTTCTCATATAAAAGACACCTCCTCCAAAATGGAGGTGCCCGTGCAAGGTTGTAGCTTTGTGTTCTAAACTCTACTTCTGCCCTCAGGTCCCGCTGCTAGTCTGACTTCCAGTCCAGTCCACCAGCCTGACTACCAGTCCAGTCCGCGAGCCTGACTACCAGTCCAGTCCGCCAGCCTGACTACCAGTCCAGTCCGCCAGCCTGACTACTAGTCCAGTCCGCAAGCCTGACTACCTGTCTCCGCCAGCAAGTACACTCTCCAGCCCGACGGTCTGCCTACGGTCCTAACCCGCCAGTCTGTCTATGGGCCAGTCTTGCCTGCCTACCCGGAGAACATACCAGTTACCTGCTGTGCCTACCAGCCAGCCTACCTGTAGGCTCTTGCCAGTTACCCGTGGTGTCTGCCAGTCCGTCTACCCGGATCACCTGTCAGCCTGCCTGCCGTGCTCTTCTGCTGTAGCGGTCAGTCCCTGCCTTCTGACCCGCGGGAGTCACCTGCTCTCATACAAGGACTGGCCCAGAGTAGCACCTGGTCCCTCTGCTCGGTCCTTCCCTGGTTCACGGAGTCGATTGAGCCGCCGTGCGACCTTGGTCAGTCCGAGTTGATACCTAGTTACGCCCCTCTGGTCCCTCCTTGCACCGCATCACAGAGGTTCCACCACCCGGATCTGTAACAGTTTTCACGGGCCATGGAACTCAGTGGCACCCAGGCTCCTTCGCTTGCTGACCTGTACCAGGAGGTTTCTCATCAGAGATCCCAACAGGAAACCATCCTGACCTACCTGCGGTCTGTCAACTCTCGCCTGGACACGCTGTCTGTCCCACCTGTGCCCGCCTCGAGTTGAGCGACACCCATTCCGGCAGCAACACTGCCTACCAGTGCCATGGCATCCAGCTCAGGACCCCGGCTCTCTGCGCCTCCTCGTTTTGGGGGTGACCCCGTCTTATGTCGGGGTTTTCTGAACCAGTGCACGCTGCACTTTGAACTACTGGCACATCTGTTTCCCTCCGACTGGGCCAAGGTGGCGTTTATCATGTCTCACCTCACTGGGGAAGCATTGGCATGGCTAAACCCTCTATGGGAGAGAGGGGATTCCCTGGTGTCCGACCTTCCGGCTTTCCTCACTGCCTTCCGGAAGGTCTTCGATGAGCCCGGACGAAGGACTTCTACTGCCTTCTCATTGCTCCGTCTCCGCCAAGAAACTCGAGGGAAGCTCTTTCTACTGTGGTAGTAAGGAGCATCTGATCTGTTCCTGTCCGGTGAAGCCGGGAAACTCCAGTGTCTAGGACCGCTCGGAGAGGTCGTCCTAGGCAAGATTAAATCCTCTCCGTACTTGACTTTATCCGTCTCTATTTCCTGTGGAGAGAACCGCTTCTTTGAAACCGCCCACCTGGATTCCGGAGCCGCTGGGAATCTCATTTCCCAGTCCCTTGTAGAGAAGCATCAGATTCCTACCAAACCTCTGGCTGAACCATTGGCAGTCGTTTCCGTGGATGGAAGACTCCTTCCGGTGACCATCTTGCTCGTCACTGAGCCCGTAACCCTTCAGGTGGGAATGCTGCACTCGGAGATGATCTCCTTCCATGTGCTATCTGGACTCTCTCACTCCCTTTTGCTACGTCTACCCTGGCTACAGAGACATGAACCCGTTCTGAATTGGCAATCCGGTGAGGTGCTCCGTTGGGGGCAGGATTGCCATGAGACCTGCTTGGTTCTGGTTCGCCCGGTTCGTCCTCCGTCTTCTCCGGCTAATTTACCTGGTCTACCGGCACCTTACTGGTCCTATGCAGATGTCTTCGACAAGAAGGAAGCAGAGACTCTACCACCTCATAGGCCATATGATTGCCGTAACGACCTGGTACCCGGTGCCACTCCACCCCATGGGCGTATCTACCCTTTGTCGTTGGCCGAAACCCGGGCCATGTCGAAGTACATTGAAGAAAATCTGGCTAGGGGATTCATCCAGAAATCTACCTCCCTGGCTGGAGCTGGATTCTTCTTCGTAAAAAGAAAGACAGTTTACTACGCCCCTGTATTGATTATAGAGGACTCAACCTGATTACTATCAAAAATAAATACCCCCTGCCGCTCATCTCTGAGCTGTTCGACCGCCTTAAAGGCGCGAAGATTTTTACCAAGCTTGATCTTCGTGGGGCTTATAACTTGGTCCGGATCCGCCAAGGAGACGAGTGGAAGACGGCATTCAATACCCAGGACAGCTACTATGAATACCGTGTGATGCCCTTCGGCCTCTGTAATGCTCCAGCCATCTTCCAAGAACTAGTTAACGACATCTTCCGTGACCTCTTATATTCTTGCGTGGTGGTGTACCTGGGTGACATCTTGGTCTTCTCTCCAGATTTTCCCACACACCGGAGGGATGTTCGTCAGGTCCTGCTTAGGCTCAGTCAGAATCACCTATACACATAATTTGAGAAATGCCTCTTCGAGCAGTCCTCTCTTCCGTTCCTTGGCTATATTATTTCTAAGACAGGTCTGCGGATGGACCCCGAGAAGGTCTCTGCCGTCTTAACGTGGCCCCGTCCTGAGGGGTTGAAGGCGATTCAGCGATTCCTGGGTTTCGCTAACTATTACCGTCTCTTCATCCCACATTTCTCTTCCCGGACTGCACCCACCTTTGCGCTCACCCGTAAGAGAGAAAATCCTAAGGAATGGACGTCTGAAGCGGAGGAGGCCTTCCTTTCCTTAAAACAAGCATTCTCTTCCGCCCCGGTGCTGCACCTTCTGGATTGCAACAAACAGTTCTTTCTGGAGGTTGATGCTTCCTCTTCCGGAGCCGGAGCGGTGCTCACCCAGAAATCTCCGTCCGGGAGAATGGTAACCTGCGGCTTCTTCTCCAAGCTCTTCTCCTCGTCCGAGAGCAACTATTCCATAGGAGACCGAGAACTGCTAGCCATCAAATTGGCGCTGGAGGAGTGGCGTTACCTGCTTGAGGGGGCTCTGCACCTGGTGGCCATCTACACTGACCTCAAAAATCTGGCATATCTACAGAATGCCCAAAGACTCAATCCGCGTCAGGCCCGGTGGTCTTTGTTCTTCGCTTGTTTCAACTTTACCCTACATTACCTCCCTGCGGACAAGAACATTAAAGCGTACGCCTTGTCCCGATCCTTCCTATCTTCCGATCTAGAGGAGGAGCCCATGCATATCATCGACCCCTCCAAAGTGATGAATGTGGCTCCCTTGGACCTGTCTCGTCTCCCACCCGGTAAGACGTTTATAGCGGTCCCGGATCGTAAGAAGGTTCTTCACTGGGGTCATTCGTCTAAACTAGCCCGCCATGCTGGCCAGAAGAAGACCTTCCTGCTCATTACCCGGCATTACTGGTGGCCTACCCTGTGCAAGGATGTGGTAGACTTCGTCACGGGCTGTTCGTTCTGTGCCCGCAACAAGGTTCCCAGACATCTTCCAGCCGGCCGTCTCTTGCCTCTTCCCGTACCTGCTGCCCCGTGGCAACACATTGCTATGGACTTTATTATTTATCTCCCTGTTTCTGCCGGTTGTACTGTCATTTGAGTGGTCGCTGACCGCTTTTCGAAAATGGCCCACTTTATCCCCCTGCCTGGTCTCCCGTCTGCATCTGTGCTGGCTAAGGACTTCATCCATCACATCTTCCGTCTTCACGGCCTACCCCTCCACATTGTGTCTGATCACGGGGTCCAGTTTACTTTGCGCTTCTGGAGAGCTACGTGTAAGCTGCTGGATGTCACCCTGGAATTCTCCTCTGCTTACCATCCACAGTCCAATGGCCAAGTGGAACGTATCAACCAGATCCTTACCAGCTTCCTCCGGCACTGCGTCAATGCTCACCATACCGATTGGGCAGAGCTCCTACCATGGGCCGAGTTCTCCTATAACAACCATGTGAGCGAATCTTCTTCCAAGTCCCCGTTCTTTGTAGTCTACGGTCAACATCCCCGGATTTCGTTTCCCGTCTCTAGCCACCAAGAGGGTAAGAGGAAAAAACTTTTTTTCTGGTGGATTGGAAGGGGTTTGGCCCAGAGGAGAGAACTTGGGAACCCAGGGAGAACATCCACGCCCCACTTCTCCTTAAAAAATTTCTTTCAGACCTAAAAAAGAAGGGGCGTAAAGGGGGGGTACTGTAGTACCCCTTACAGCCGCGCTCCCCGCCCGTCGTCTTCCGGCTCTCCTGCTGCTGCTGCCAGCGCGCGCAGCTTCCCGGGCACTGTGCTTAGGACACGCGCGCGCTCCATCCCTCTTAACCCCTTAATAACATTTGACGTACTAATACGCGTCTGTGCCCTGGGACTTAAGAGCCAGACCCGTATTAGTACGTCATGGCGATCGCGCGCGCACACAGGCTGTGCGGGCGCGATCGCCGCCGGGTGTCAGCTGATTGTCACAGCTGACACCCGGTATTATGTGCAGGGAGCGGTCCTGCACCGCTCCCAGCACATTAACCCCCGCTATGCTGCGATCGAAGTCGATCGAAATCGATCGCGGCATTGCGGGGGCAAGGGGAGGTGATCGGCGATACTCACCTCCTCTTCCGGCTTCCAGCGCAGACTGCAGCGGCTTCCCGGGTGTTGCCATGACGACCCGATGTCGTCATGACAACATCCGGGTCACCAGAGAGCAGGAAGATTGCTTGGACATGCGCAGTGCATCTCCAAGCAATCTTAACACTGTGCACTTCTGACAGCCTGCATGGCATAGGGATGGTGCTCCATTCCTATGCCATGCAGGCGATCAGAAAAAAAAAAGTGAAAGTCCCAGAGTGGGACAAAGTAATAAGGTGTACAAACTGTCTGAAAGTGGAAAAAAAAAAAAAAATGTGCAAAAATATTATAAAAAAATAAAAAAAATAATACACCAAAAATAAAAATATAATGTACCCATCAATAAATATTATTATAAAAAAAATAAAAAAAAAACAATAAAAGTACACATATTTGGTATCGCCGCGTCCGGAACAGCCTGACCTATAAAACTGTCCCACTAGTTAACCCCTTCAGTGAACACGGTAAAAAAAAAAAAAAAAAAACGCAGCAAAAAACAATGCTTTATCACCATACCGCCAAACAAAAAGTGGAATAACACGCGATCAAAAAGACGCATATAAATAAAAATGATACCGCTGAAAACATCATCTCGTCCCACAAAAAACAAGCCGCCATACAGCTCCATTAGCCGAAAAATAAAAAAGTTTCAGGTCTCAGAATAAAGCGATGCTAAAAAATATTTTTTTCTATAAAATAGCTTTTATTGTGTATAAGCGCCAAAACATAGAAAAATTATACAAATGTGGTACCGCTGTAAACGTACTGACCCGAAGAATAAAGCTACCTCATCAATTTTACCACACGCGGAACAGAATAAAAAAAAACAAAAAAAAAAATTCCTGAATTGTTGGTTTTTGTTTATTCTGCCTCCCAAAAATCGGAATAGAAAGCGATCAAAAAATGTCACGTGCCTGAAAATGGCACCAATAACAACGTCAAGTCATCCCGCAAAAAACGAGCCGTCACATGACTGTCTGCCAAAATCTGGAAAAATTATAGCTCTCAAAATATGGCGATGCAAAAACTAGATTTTACAAAAAATGCGTCTTTTAGTGTGTGACAGCTGTCAGTCATAAAAACCCCATATGATTCTGGCATTGCTGTAATCACACCGACCCGAAGAATAAAGTCGTCTAATCACTTATACCGCACAAGGAACGGCGTCAAAAATAAACTCTTGGGTTAGGATTGGGCTAGGGTTAGGGCTGGGTGTAGCGCCGGCGTCCCTGCCCTCTGCTAGGCAGGGACGCTGTTCCCCTCACCTCCCTGCTCCGTGCCCGGCGTCCTCCTCCCGCTCTGCTGGCAGCGCGCACTCCTTCCCGGCCACTGTGCTTAGGGCGCGAGCGCGCGCTCTCCCTCCCTCTTAAAGGGGCCGCGCGCGCCGTCCTAAGGAGTCCCCGGCCAATGGCCGGAGGACTTCACCATATATAAGGCACCTCCTCCAAAATGGAGGTGCCCGAGCAATGTTGTTGCACTGTTCACTACTCTGCTTCAGCCCTCAGGTCCCGTTGCCAGTTACCTGCCAGTTACCTGCCAGTTACCTGCCAGATTCCTGCCTGATTATCTGCTACCTGCCTGCTAGTCTGAGGTCCGACGGTCTGCCTTACTACTCCTGTCAGTCTGTCTAAGGACCAGTCTGCCCGCTCACCTGGGAGCGCACATCAGCCACCTGCCTGCTTGCCTGAGGTCCGACGGTCTGCCTTCCAACTCCTGTCAGTCTGTCTATGGACCAGCTTGCCCGCTCACCTGGGAGCACACACCTGCTACCTGCCTGCTAGTCTACCTGGAGGCTCCGCCGTCACGTGCTGTGACCACCTGCCTGTCCAGTGACTCCTGCTCGCTCACCTGGGAGCGCTCATCTGCTGCCTGTCTGCTAGCCTACCTGGAGGCTCTGCCGTCACGTGCTGTGACCACCCGCCTGTCCAGAGTGCTCTGCCCGCTCACCTGGGAGCGCTCATCTGCCGTCTGTCTGTTGGTCTTCCTGGAGGCTCCGCCGTCACATGCTGTGACCACCCGTTCATCCAGAGACTCTCGCCTGCTCACCTGGGAGCTCACGTCTATCATCAGCCGCCACAGGTCGTACCAACCCTTTACCTAGAGACTGCCCCGGTCACTTGCCGTGACCATCTGCCCGTTCATCCAGAGACTGCCCCGGTCACTTGCTGTGACCATCTGCCCGTTTATTCAGAGACTGCCCCGGTCACTTGACGTGACCATCAGCCCGTTCATCCAGAGACTGCCCCGGTCACTTGCCGTGACCTCCAGCCCGTTCACTCAGAGACTGTCCCGGTCACCTGCTGTGACCTCCTGCCCATCTTCCCTGGTCGCCACCCGCTCCCTTACAAGGACTGCCCCCTTGTATAGTAGCTCAGAGGTTCCGCCTCCCAGACCCGTTACAGTTTGCTCGGGCCATGGAACCCGGTGGCACCCAAGCTCCCTCGCTCTCGGACCTGTGTCATGAACTGTCCCGTCAAAGGTCCCAACAGGAGTCCATCCTGGGTCACCTGCGGAATGTCAATACTCGCCTGGACACTCTGACTGCTCCACCAGCAACCTCCGCCAGTGCCATGTCTCGCAATCCGGCAGCTCCGCTGCCCACTAATACCATGATATCCTACCCCGGACCCCGGCTTTCTGCACCTCCTCGCTTCGGAGGCGACTCCGCCCAGGCTCGGGGCTTCATAAATCAGTGCACCCTGCACTTTGAACTATTGTCCCACCAGTTTAACTCCGACCGGGCCAAAATTGCATTCATCATGTCCCATCTCACCGGGGAGGCCCTGGCCTGGCTAAATCCTCTATGGGAGAGAGGAGACCCCCTGGTGTCCAACTTGCCTGCTTTTCTCACGGCTTTCCGGAAAGTCTTCGACGAACCCGGACGGAAGACCTCATCCGCATCATCACTGCTACGCCTCCGTCAGGGAAGTCTCACCGTGGGCCAATATGCCATACGGTTCCGTACCCTTGCCTCGGAGCTGGCCTGGGATAACGACGCTCTGGTATCCGTCTTCTGGGAGGGTCTGTCCGGCCGTATTAAAGATGAACTTGCCGGTCGGGACATTCCTACCACTCTCGATGACCTAATAACTCTTGCCACCCGGATTGACCTACGGTTCCAGGAGCGTGCCAAAGAGGTCACCCGTGAGAGAAGGTTACCATGTCTAGCTCCTACTTTTCAGAAACCCGTCACTCCCTCCGTCTCTACCCAGGTACACTCTCCTGAGTCTATGCAGGTCGACCAGACCAAGATGGTCAAAACCCGTCAGGACTTACGCCGTGCCGAGGGGAGCTGCTTCTACTGTGGCAGTAAGGAGCACTGGATCCGTGCCTGCCCGGAGAGGTCGGGAAACGCCTGTGTCTAGGTTCGCTCAGAGAGGTCAACCTAGACAAGAATAAATCCTCTCCATCTCTGCTGCTGTCAGTCTCAATCGTCTGCGGGGAGAACCGTTATTTCGAACTAGCCCAACTTGACTCTGGAGCAGCCGGGAATCTTATTTCACAGTCCCTGGTAGAGAAATACCGCATCCCCACCAAACCTCTGGCTGTACCCTTGTCTGTTGCTGCCGTGGATGGGTGCCTCTTACCACGCCCCATCCAACTCATCACCGAATCCATTACTCTGCAGGTAGGAATGCTGCATTCTGAGAGTATCTCCTTTCATGTTCTGCCTGGACTCTCTCACGCCCTCTTGCTAGGCCTACCTTGGCTCCAGAGACATGCACCCGTGCTTGACTGGCAGACCGGAGAAGTCCTTCGCTGGGGACAGGACTGCCATAAGACCTGTCTGGTTCCCGTCCATCCCGTCCGTCCTTCTCCTACCCCAGCTAATCTACCTGGACTTCCGATTCCTTATTGGTCTTATGCTGATGTCTTTAATAAAAAGGAAGCAGAGACACTACCTCCTCATAGACCATACGACTGCCCTATCGATCTGTTACCTGGTACTACTCCTCCCCGTGGACGTATTTATCCTTTATCCGCTGCTGAGACCCGGTCGATGTCCGAATATATTGAGGAGAATCTGGCCAGGGGATTCATCCGGAAATCTACCTCCCCGGCGGGAGCAGGCTTCTTTTTCGTCAAAAAGAAGGACGGCTCTCTCCGTCCCTGTATAGACTATAGAGGCCTTAACCAGATCACGGTGAAGAATAAGTACCCCCTTCCGCTCATTCCGGAGTTATTTGATCGTCTGAGGGGGGCTAGAATCTTCACCAAACTGGACCTCCGTGGGGCGTACAACCTGGTTCGTATCCGTCAGGGGGATGAATGGAAGACGGCATTCAACACCCGGGACGGCCACTATGAATATCTGGTAATGCCCTTTGGTCTCTGTAACGCTCCTGCCGTCTTTCAAGAGTTGGTCAATGACATCTTCCGGGACCTTCTCTACTCCTGCGTAGTGGTGTACCTGGACGACATCTTGGTCTTCTCTCCGGATCTCCAGACTCACCGGAGGGACGTTCGTCAGGTCCTGCTCAGGCTCAGGCAGAATCACCTCTTCGCTAAATATGAGAAGTGCCTCTTTGAGCAGACCTCGCTTCCGTTTTTGGGCTACATTATTTCTCAGACCGGCCTACGAATGGATCCTGAGAAACTGTCTGCCATCGAGAAATGGCCTCGACCGGAGGGGTTGAAGGCCATTCAGCGATTCCTGGGCTTCGCCAACTACTACCGCCTCTTCATACCGCACTTCTCTTCCCGGACTGCCCCAATTTCCGCGCTCACCCGTAAGGGTACTAATCCCAAACAGTGGCCGCCCGAAGCAGAGGAGGCCTTTCTTTCCCTAAAACAGGCCTTCTCTTCCGCCCCGGTGCTGCATCGCCCGGACGGCAACAAGCAGTTCTTCCTGGAAGTTGACGCCTCCTCCTCTGGAGCCGGAGCGGTACTTACTCAAAAATCATCTTCCGGGAGAATGGTAACTTGTGGCTTCTTCTCCAAACTCTTCTCCTCTTCTGAGCGCAACTATTCCATAGGAGACCGAGAGTTATTGGCCATCAAACTGGCATTGGAGGAGTGGCGTTACCTACTCGAGGGGGCTCTTCACCCGGTAATAATTTACACTGACCACAAGAACTTGGCTTACCTCCAACATGCCCAGAGACTTAACCCGTGCCAAGCCCGATGGTCTTTGTTTTTTGCTCGCTTTGATTTTGTTCTTCATTTTCGCCCGGCTGACAAAAACGTCAAAGCAGATGCCTTGTCCCGATCCTTTCTGGTGTCCGATCTCGAGGAAGAACCTAAACATATCATCGATCCCGCCAGAGTAATGCAGGTGGCTCCCGTGAGCCTAAATCGTCTCCCTCCCAGTAAGACGTTCGTATCAGTACCTGATCGGGAGAAGATCCTACACTGGGGTCACTCGTCTAAACTAGCTGGCCACGCCGGTCAGAAAAAGACCCTCCAGCTTATTGCCCGGCACTACTGGTGGCCTACCCTGCACAAGGACGTAATAGACTTTGTTTCTGCCTGTGTGTCCTGCGCCCGCAACAAAGTCCCGAGACACCTGCCAACCGGTCACCTTCTTCCGCTTCCTGTGCCTGCTGCCCCCTGGCAGCATATTGCTATGGACTTCATAACTGATCTCCCCGTCTCTGCCGGTTGTACGGTCATTTGGGTGGTCGCTGACCGCTTTTCCAAGATGGCTCACTTTATTCCCCTGCCTGGCCTCCCGTCTGCACCCGAGCTGGCTAAAGACTTTATCCGCCACATCTTCCGTCTTCATGGCCTGCCCCTCCACATCGTGTCGGATCGTGGGGTACAGTTCACCTCACGTTTCTGGAGAGCCACTTGTAAACTGCTAGACGTCACCCTGGACTTCTCTTCCGCTTACCACCCACAGTCCAATGGTCAAGTGGAGTGGATCAATCAGAACCTGACCAGTTACCTCCGGCACTTCGTTAATGCCCATCATTCTGACTGGGTGGATCTCCTACCATGGGCCGAGTTCTCCTATAACAATCACGAGAGCGAATCCTCCTCCAAATCCCCGTTTTTTGTAGTCTTCGGTCAGCATCCTCGGATTCCTTTTCCTGTCTCCACCTCTGTGGACAACCCGGCTGCGGAATCTCTCGTTAGCAAATTTTCCTCCATTTGGGAGAGTACCCGATCCGCACTCCTTCAGTCGTCCGAACGGATGAAAAGACACGCTGACAAAAAACGCCTGGATCCTCCACAATTTCGTCCTGGAGATAAAGTCTGGCTCTCGTCTAAATATGTCCGACTCAAGATACCTTCTTACAAGTTAGGGCCTCGGTTCATCGGTCCTCTGGAGGTCATCAGTCAGATCAACCCGGTGGCCAACTTACGAATCCCTAACTCCTTCCATGTATCTCTCCTCAAACCTGTGGTACTTAACTCTTTTTCCAAGTCTACAGGTACGCCTCCTGCTCCGGTTTCTGCTGAGGACGAGTTTGAGGTAGAGAACATTCTTGCCACCAAAAGGGTAAGAGGAAAGACCTTTTTTCTAGTAGATTGGAAGGGGTTTGGTCCTGAGGAGAGAACGTGGGAGCCCCGGGAGAACATCCATGCCCCTCTTATCCTAGCTAAATTTCTGTCTGGCCTAAAAAAGGGGGGGCCTAAAGGGGGGGGTACTGTAGCGCTGGCGTCCCTGCCCTCTGCTAGGCAGGGACGCTGTTCCCCTCACCTCCCTGCTCCATGCCCGGCGTCCTCCTCCCACTCTACTGGCAGCTCGCACTCCTTCCCGGCCACTGTGCTTAGGGCGCGCGCGCGCGCTCTCCCTCCCTCTTAAAGGGGCCGCGCGCGCCGTCCTAAGGAGTCCCCGGCCAATGGCCGGAGGACTTCACCATATATAAGGCACCTCCTCCAAAATGGAGGTGCCCGAGCAATGTTGTTGCACTGTTCACTACTCTGCTTCAGCCCTCAGGTCCCGTTGCCAGTTACCTGCCAGTTACCTGCCAGTTACCTGCCAGATTCCTGCCTGATTATCTGCTACCTGCCTGCTAGTGTGAGGTCCGACGGTCTGCCTTACTACTCCTGTCAGTCTGTCTAAGGACCAGTCTGCCCGCTCACCTGGGAGCGCACATCAGCCACCTGCCTGCTTGCCTGAGGTCCGACGGTCTGCCTTCCAACTCCTGTCAGTCTGTCTATGGACCAGCTTGCCCGCTCACCTGGGAGCACACACCTGCTACCTGCCTGCTAGTCTACCTGGAGGCTCCGCCGTCACGTGCTGTGACCACCTGCCTGTCCAGTGACTCCTGCTCGCTCACCTGGGAGCGCTCATCTGCTGCCTGTCTGCTAGCCTACCTGGAGGCTCTGCCGTCATGTGCTGTGACCACCCGCCTGTCCAGAGTCCTCTGCCCGCTCACCTGGGAGCGCTCATCTGCTGCCTGTCTGTTGGTCTTCATGGAGGCTCCGCCGTCACATGCTGTGACCACCCGTTCATCCAGAGACTCTCGCCTGCTCACCTGGGAGCTCACGTCTATCATCAGCCGCCACAGGTCGTACCAACCCTTTACCTAGAGACTGCCCCGGTCACTTGCCGTGACCATCTGCCCGTTCATCCAGAGACTGCCCCGGTCACTTGCCGTGACCATCTGCCCATTTATTCAGAGACTGCCCCGGTCACTTGCCGTGACCATCAGCCCATTCACTCAGAGACTGTCCCGGTCACCTGCTGTGACCTCCTGCCCGTCTTCCCTGGTCGCCACCCGCTCCCTTACAAGGACTGCCCCCTTGTATAGTAGCTCAGAGGTTCCGCCTCCCAGACCCGTTACACTGGGTTTGGGGCTAGGGTTGTGCTGGGGCTAGGGTTGTGCTAGGGCTAGAGTTGTGCTGGGGCTAGGGTTGTGCTAGGGCTAGGGTTGTGCTAGGGCTAGGGTTGTGCTAGGGCTAGGGCTGGGGTTGGGATTTTTTTCAAAAGTAAGAAAAAAAGATGACGATATGGTGACTAGTGTTGAGAGCAAGTGCTCGCTACTTGAGTTTGCATCGGGTGCTCTGGTATGCATTGAGTATCGTGGGTATTTGAGTGACATGCTCGAGTCTCTGCCCCATATGCTTCGCGGCCAAAAAACTTTACGGGGATTGCCTGCCATGCACGAGCGATCCCCGCATGTTTTTTTTTGGGTGCCTAATAACCGTGAAACATGCGGAGCAGGGACTCGAGCATGTCACTCAAGCACACGCTGTACATGGTGCATACCTGAGTACCCGATGCAAACTCAAGTAGCGAGCACTTGCGCTCAAGAATAATGACAACTTATTCAATATGATGACCTAATGTAAACAAATTCTGTGCCGTACCTCTGGGTTCAAAATGTTCACTATACACCTTAATAAAATCCTTGAGGGGTATAGTTTCCAAAATGGGGACACTTGTGGGGGAGCTCCACTGTTTAGGCACATCACGGGCTCTCCAAACGCGACATGGTGTCCGCTAACAAATTGAATGGAAAATCGGCTCAAATTGTTAGCGGACGCCATGTTGCGTTTGGAGAGCCCCTGTGTGCCCAAACATTGGAGCTCCCCCACAAGTGACCCCATTTTGGAAACTAGACCCCCCAAGGCACCTATCTAGATGCATAGTAAGCACTTGGAACCCCCAGGTGCTTCACAAATTGATTCGTAAAAATGAAAAAGTGAAAAAAAAAACACTTTTTCATTTTTATGAATCAATTTGTGAAGCACCTGGGGTTCCAAGTGCTCACTATGCATCTAGAAAGGTGCCTTGGGGGGTCTAGTTTCCAAAATGGGGTCACTTGTGGGGGAGCTCCAATGTTTGGGCACACAGGGACTCTCTAAATGCAACATGGTATCCGCTAACAAATTGAATGGAAAATCGGCTCAAATTGTTAGCGGACACCACATTGCGTTTGGAGAGCCCCTCTGCGCCCAAACTTTGGAGCTCCCCCACAAGTGACCCCATTTTGGAAACTAGACTCCCCAAGGCACCTATCTAGATGCATGGTGAGCACTTGGAACCCCCAGGTGCTTCACAAATTGATTCGTAAAAATGAAAAAGTGAAAAAAAAACCACTTTTTCATTTTTATAAATCAATTTGTGAAGCACCTGGGGTTCCAAGTGCTCACTATGCATCTAGAAAGGTGCCTTGGGGGGTCTAGTTTCCAAAATGGGGTCACTTGTGGGGGAGCTCCAATGTTTGGGCACACAGGGACTCTCCAAATGCAACATGATATCCGCTAACAAATTGTCGGCTCAAATTGTTAGCGGATATCATGTTGCATTTGGAGAGTCCCTGTGTGCCCAAACATTGGAGCTCCCCCACAAGTGACCCCATTTTGGAAACTAGACCCCCCAAGGCACCTATCTAGATGCATAGTGAGCACTTGGAACCCCAGGTGCTTCACAAATTGATTCATAAAAATGAAAAAGTGTTTTTTTTTTCACTTTTTCATTATTACGAATCAATTTGTGAAGCACCTGGGGGTTCCAAGTGCTTACTATGTATCTAGAAAGGTGCCTTGGGGGGTCTAGTTTCCAAAATGGGGTCACTTGTGGGGGAGCTCCAAAGTTTGGGCACAGAGGGGCTCTCCAAACGCAATGTGGTGTCCGCTAACAATTTGAGCCGATTTTCCATTCAATTTGTTAGCGGATACCATGTTGCATTTAGAGAGTCCCTGTGTGCCCAAACATTGGAGCTCCCCCACAAGTGACCCCATTTTGGAAACTAGACCCCCCAAGGCACCTATCTAGATGCATAGTGAGCACTTGGAACCCCTAGGTGCTTCACAAATTGATTCGTAAAAATGAAAAAGTGTTTTTTTTTTCACTTTTTCATTTTTACGAATCAATTTGTGAAGCACCTGGGGGTTCCAAGTGCTCACTATGCATCTAGAAAGGTGCCTTGGGGGGTCTAGTTTCCAAAATGGGGTCACTAGTGGGGGAGCTCCAAAGTTTGGGCACAGAGGGGCTCTCCAAACGCAATGTGGTGTCCGCTAACAATTTGAGCCGATTTTCCATTCAATTTGTTAGCGGATACCATGTTGCCTTTAGAGAGTCCCTGTGTGCCCAAACATTGGAGCTCCCGCACAAGTGACCCCATTTTGGAAACTAGACCCCCCAAGGCACCTATCTAGATGCATAGTGAGCACTTGGAACCCCTAGGTGCTTCACAAATTGATTCGTAAAAATGAAAAAGTGTTTTTTTTTTCACTTTTTCATTTTTACGAATCAATTTGTGAAGCACCTTGGGGTTCCAAGTGCTCACTATGCATCTAGAAAGGTGCCTTGGGGGGTCTAGTTTCCAAAATGGGGTCACTTGTTGGGGAGCTCCAAAGTTTGGGCACACAGGGGCTCTCCAAACAGAACATGGTGTCCGCTAATTATTCAAGCAAATTTTACAATCAAAAAGTCAAATGGCGCTCCTTCCCTTCCGAGCCCTGCCATGCGCCCAAACAGTGTTTCTTCCCCAAATATTGGGTATCTGCGTGCCCAGGGGAAATTGCACAACAAATTTTGGGGTCCATTTTTTCTTGTTACCCCTGTGAAAATAAAAAAAATTGGGTCTAAAGTAACATTTTTTGTGAAAAAAGTTAAATGTTCATTTTTTTCTTCCACATTCAAAAAATTCCTGTGAAGCACCTGAAGGGTTAATAAAGTTCTTGAATGTGGTTTTGAGCACCTTGAGGGGTGCAGTTTTTAGAATGGTGTCACTTTTGGGTATTTTCTGTCATAAAGACCTCTCAAAGTAACTTCAAATGTGATGTGGTCCCTAAAAAAATGGTTTTATAAATTTTGTTGGAAAAATGAGAAATCGCTGGTCAACTTTTAACCCTTATAGCTCCCTAACAAAAAAAAATTTTGGTTCCAAAATTGTGCTGATGTAAAGTAGACATGTGGGAAATGTTATTTATTAACTCTTTTGTGTGACATATCGCTCTGATTTCAGGGCTTAAAAATTAAAATTTTGAAAATCGCAAAATTTTCGCCAAATTTCCGTTTTTTTCACAAATAAACGCAAGTGATATCGAAGAAATTTTTCCACAATCATGAAATACAATATGTCACGAAAAAACAATCTCAGAATCAGGGGGATCCGTTGAAGCGTTCCAGAGTAATTACCTCATAAAGTGACAGTGGTCAGAATTGTAAAAATTGGCCCCGTCATTAACGTGCAAACCACCCGCGGGGCTTAAGGGGTTAAAGGGGCCACGCGCGCCGTCCTAAGGAGTCCCCGGCCAATGGCCGGAGGACTTCTCATATAAAAGGTACCTCCTCCAAAATGGAGGTGCCTGTGCAAGGTTGTAGCTTTGTGTTCTAAACTCTGCTTCAGCCCTCAGGTCCTGCTGCTAGTCTGACTACCAGTCCAGTCCGCCAGCCTGACTACCAGTCCAGTACGCCAGCCTGACTACCAGTCCAGTCCGCCAGCCTGACTACCAGTCCAGTCCGCCAGCCTGACTACCTGTCTCCGGCAGCAAGTAATGTAGAAAAAATATTTCAGCTCACCTGGGTCAGCCTGCTCGGTCCACTTTCTCATGAGGCACGGTGCTCGGATTGTAAAGATCCCTGTCTGGGAGACATTAGGCAGTGATGAAGAGGTAGTTATCCAGCAACTCGTGAAAGTGACTTAAAAAATAGCCTTTATTTTGAAAAAATTAAAACCATGAGACCATGGTGCAAATAAAAGCGTACAGAGCCTCTGTACGCTTTTATTTGCACCATGGTCTCATGGTTTTAATTTTTTCAAAATAAAGGCTATTTTTTAAGTCACTTTCACGAGTTGCTGGATAACTACCTCTTCATCACTGTCTCCGGCTGCAAGTACACTCTACGGATCACCAGTCAGCCTGCCTGCCGTGCTCTTCTGCTGTACCGGTCAGTCCCTGCCTTCTGACCCGTGGGAGTCACCTGCTCTCATACAAGGACTGGCCCAGAGTAGCACCTGGTCCTTCTGCTCGGTCCTTCCCTGGTTCACGGAGTCGATTGAGCCGCCGTGCGACCTTGGTCAGTCCGAGTTGATACCTAGTTACGCACCTCTGGTCCCTCCTTGCACCGCAGCACAGAGGTCCCACCACCCGGATCCGTAACAAAATCTCATTCCCACTTTCCTCACAATTGAGTGATTCCATAATTTTCTCCCTCTGCTTGGTCTGAAAAAAATTACCCTTACTGAGTACCACATTTTTTATCTTGATTTCTTCTAGTGTTTCTTAAAGCCATAAAGTTGCCATTTGAAATAACTTTAGTTTTGTGCCATGTCTGTGATCTGCTTTTTTTCAACAACATTAAATAACTGAATGAACATCCTCCGAGCCCGGTGATTCCATAATTTTTGCCAGGGGTTGTATACTAACATACACTTTGTTATATGTGCAGAAACTCAAGACATTATTACAGTAAGGAGGGGAAGCACAGGACAAATTATTATTGTAGATAGGGCTCAGTGGTTAGCACTGTTGCTTTGCGGCGCTGGAATCCTGGGTTCAAATCCCACCAAGAATGACACCTGCAATGAATTTGTATGTTCTCCCTGTGTTTCTGCAATATTGAGTAAATGCAGTATATAAGTGATTGAACAATTTGCAGGTTCAAGTCCCCCTAATGGAATACAAAATTTCAATCAATTCCTCTTTTTCCCATTAAAAATAAATACATATTTTTCAATAAATAAAAAAAAAATAAACATATTTGATAAAACTGTGTCCAAAAAGAGTCTGTTCAAAAATATAAAATGATTGAATCCGTATCTTAAATATTGAAAAGAAAAAAAATTGAAATTCCACGTTTCCCTAAAAAATAGAATGAAAAGTGAACAATACATCATGTGTATATGGCACCCCAGGAGTCCGGTTGTCACAGAACATTGCCTCCCTCACAAGAGGTGACGCCATGCCTGGAAGCAAGGAAGGGTCCCCTGATCAGGTTTTGCTCGCATGCAACACTTTCCTGGCTCCAGACCAGCAAGGGGGGCTCCTCCCCTTAGCAACTGGGATCTGGAGGCGGGGTTAGTGTGAGGAGAGCAGAGAGGAGTTGAAGTCAGTACTGCGACGAGGAAAGGCCTGGGGAGTGGAGCTGCACGGCAGTTCACCCCAGAGAGGAGCGTAGAAGAACCGGACTCCGGAGTCCGAGGTTGTGGGGCACTGAAGGCCCAGCAGCAGAAACCAGAGGGCAGGAGACTGCAGGTCTCCTGGCCCCATCAGACGCCCGGAGGCTCAGCAGCACCATAGGGCTCAGCACCGACACGGGGGAGCGACACTCCAGGAAGGCCCGAGCTGCCTGCCATACGGGTGAGTGCAAAGATGTTTTACTCAGGGATGAGGGCCACAGCACAGCTATAAGCAGCAGGGCCAAAGAGATTAGCGCAAAGGGAAGGCCTCCAACTCCGCCTGGCTAGGTGGATCCCCCAACTTGCTTCCAGGCCGCCCGGACCTCCTTTACCAGCTAGTACCCGTGCCCCGGTCTGCCTAACCAGCGCAAGTAAAGATAAGAGGAAACCACCATTAAGTTGTGGACTGATTATAAACTCTGCACTACACCATAACAGCAACGTCTACACTGCCCTGGAGCTAAGCTCTACCTGTGGAGAGCTAAACCAACTCTGCTGTGTCATCTCAGCTCCAGAGGTCCTGCTCCACAGCGGCGGCCCCATATAGCCGCATACCACAGGTGGCATCACGAACTGTATAAGAACTTTAATTCCCCTGTAAATATTTCCCTTTTTACTGACCGCCCTGGGTCACGGACCGGGTCACTTCCACTGTGACATCTCCCCTAGCAACGACCGTCCCGGCACCGAGTACCCCACGGCCCAGGGGGCGCGTCATGTACTGTATCCCAAAATGGTATGAGATAAAATGTCAGCTCAGTGCATAAACAAATTTCAGAATGTTTTTCACCACCAAAATAGCAAAAAAAAAGTGGACAAGTTTCATATCTTCTGGAAACTTTATTTTCACTGCACAATAAATGTCATAAAAGACCCAAAAGCAATGACAGAATTGTTTTTTTTCTCAATTTCACCACACTTAGAATTTTTGTTCACCATTTTTCTGTACGTAATATGTATAAATGAATGGTGTCATTCAAAACTATGACTCCTACCGCAAAAATCAAACCCTCATAAGATTATGTGGATGTAAAAATAAAAAAGCTCTTGAAACAAGGAGAGGAAAAACTTGGTTTAGACAGGCTAAGGGTATGTACAGGGCTGGCGTCAGCACCCGGCGCACCCGGGCAAATGCCGGGGCCCTGAGCAGGCGGGGGGCCCCTCACCGTCGGGCACCCCGCGTGCTAAGGGACCCGTGAGCGGAGGAGAGCGGTGTCAGCGCCCGCTCTCCCTGCTTGCTCAGGGCCCCGGCACCTGGCACAATACTTACCCCTCCCCGTGCCTCCACACCAGCTCCTGCATCCTCCGAGGCTGCTGCACAGTGACGTCTCAGGTCAGAGGGCGCGATGACGTCTTTACACCGCGCTCTCTCCTGAGCAGTCACAGTGCAGAGCGGGAAGACGCCGGTGACGCTGGAGTCCGGAGCAGCGGCAGCAGGTGAGACGTGAGGTGAGTATTTGATTTTTTTTTTATTGTATGGAGGCCTGTGACAGTATAAGGGAGGGGGGTGAAGTGGGGGTGTGTGACATCCTGCATGGGGCATTATAAGGGGAGGGGGGTGACATCCTACATGGGGCATTATAAGGGAGGGGGTGTGTGACATCATGCATGGGGCATTATAAGGGAGGGGGGGTGTGACATCCTGCATGGGGCATTATAAGGGAGGGGTGTGTGACATCCTGCATGGGGCATTATAAGGGAGGGGGGTGTGTGTGACATCCTGCATGGGGCATTATAAGGGAGGGGGTGTGTGACATCCTGCATGGGGCATTATAAGGGAGGGGAGGTGTGTGACATCCTGCATGGGGCATTATAAGGGAGGGGGTGTGTGTGACATCCTGCATGGGGCATTATAAGGGAGGGGGGGGTGTGTGACATCCTGCAGGGGGCATTATAAGGGAGGGGGTGTGTGTGACATCCTGCATGGGGCATTGTAAGGGAGGGGTGTGTGTGTGACAACCTGCATGGGGCATTATAATGGAGGGGGGGGTGTGACATCCTGCATGGGGCATTATAAGGGAGGAGGGGTGTGTGACAACCTGCATGGGGCATTATAAGGGAGGGTGTGTGTGTGACATCCTGCATGGGGCATTATAAGGGAGGGAGGGTGTGTGACATCCTGCATGGGGCATTATAAGGGAGGGTGTGTGTGTGACATCCTGCATGGGGCATTATAAGGGAGGGGTGTGTGACATCCTGCATGGGGCATTATAAGGGAGGGGGTGTGTGTGACATCCTGCATGGGTCATTATAAGGGAGGGGGTGTGTGTGACATCCTGCATGGGGCATTATAAGGGAGGGGGTGTGTGACATCCTGCATGGGGCATTACAAGTGAGGGGGTGTGTGTGACATCCTGCATGGGGCATTATAAGGGAGGGTGTGTGTGTGACATCCAGCAATGGGCATTATAAGGGAGGGGGTGTGTGTGACATCCTGCATGGGGCATTATAAGGGAGGGTGTGTGTGACATCTTGCATGGGGCATTTTAAGGGAGGGGGAGTGTGTGACATCCTGCATGGGTCATTATAAGGGAGGGGGTGTGTGACATCCTGCATGGGGCATTATAAGGAAGGGGGTGTGTGTGTCATCCTGCATGGGGCATTATAAAGGGGGGTGACATCCTGCATGGGGCATTATAAGGGAGGGGGGGGTGTGACATCCTGCATGGGGCATTATAAGGGAGGAGGTGTGTGTGACATCCTGCATGGGGCATTATAAGGAAGGGGGGGTGTGTCATCCTGCATGGGGCATTATAAAGGGGGGTGACATCCTGCATGGGGCATTATAAGGGAGGGGGGGTGTGACATCCTGCATGGGGCATTATAAGGGAGGAGGTGTGTGTGACATCCTGCATGGGGAATTATAAGGAAGGGGGGGTGTGTGTCATCCTGCATGGGGCTTTATAAGGGGGGGTGACATCCTATATGGGGGGGAACAGCCTGCATGGGGCATTATGTGGGGGGAAAAGCCTCCGTGGAGCATTATGTGGGGGGAACAGCCTGCGTGGGGCATTATTGTAGCACCCTGAGGATTCAGCTGCTACAGGGGTATTGCACCTCAACCCAGAGGTGTGATATTCCACTCCCGGGTAAGGATGGAGTGTGGAACTGAGCTCGGTAGGCTGCATGCACTACACACATCCCATTTCCGAGGAACAGGCCGACGGTACTCCCACTTAGAAATGTGCAGGTACGACCGAGTCTGTTCCTGGCTGGAGTGGGAGGGGGGTGGAACATCCCAAGTAGTGTAGGGGCAGATAGGGGGAGCAGCCTGGGTAAAGATAGGAGCTCATTGGGTGCTGGTCACCTGAGCTCACACATAGAGGGTGTATATAAGGTGGGCACCATCAGAGATCAGGGTCAGTCAGTCTGTGAGTCTTTGCAGAGAAGTCAGAGGAGGAAGAGGAGCAGAGCAGTCCCAGAGAGAGAGAGAGAGGAGAAAGCCAGAAAGACCCAGAGGGGGAAACAGAAAAGGGACTCTGAGAGCCCAAATTCAAGCTACGGGTGAAGAGTCGGCATCAGGGTACCGGAACCCAAGCTGGTGGGGGCAAAAACACACCCCAGCCAGAGACCGGAGGCCGTGGGCAGCGTCTGCCACGGCCACCCAGCATATCCACCACGAAGGCATACCACGGGGAGGGTCAGGGAACCCAAGGCCAAGGGTCACCCAACAGAAGGCCCGAGGGAGCTGGACCTGGGTGGATCAATAGCGGGGACGGCCAGAGAAAGGACAGAAGGAGAGCTCAGGGTCACGCTCCGGACTCGCTTGGGGGTTGGCTGGATCCAGGACCTGGTGGACGCAGCACGGCTCGGGAGGTCACTTGAAGCTGGAGTGACCGGAACATCAGCAGTGAGTAAATACCCTAAACTGCACAACCCGACTCTGTCTTCCTTTAACACCTATGCTGCACCACCACAACCCCCATCCTCTGCACCTGACCCCCTGAGGCTATACCCCACCCGTTGGGGGATATACCACCAAAAGCTGCACCTACACCATCAGCCTCAGCGGACCCTGCTGCAGCGGCGGCCATAGTGACCGCAATACAACGGGTGGCGTAGTCGACAACAAAGAACTTAATAACATCTGTAGGACTGCCACATACAACTGAGTTTGACACCCTGGGCACGGACCGGGTCACAGCCACTCGGAAGACTACAACTCCCATCTGATCCGGCTCCGGGTATTCCCCTAAAGAATATGGCCCAGGGGGCGCGTCAACTTTGGCGTAGTCGGCAGGATCACGTGCCCGCAACACCCGGGTACTGCGTGCCTGAAGAAAAGAACGAGTTTACCTCAAAAAGAAGTCTCCTGCCGGTTCCGGAGGGTCCCCGCCATCGGACCCCATCACCAGTCGATTCCCGCCGGTTGTCCGCCATTAACAGCTTTTTCCCGCCATCTGCAGAGTTTCCCGCCACTGGGAGACGATTCCCGCCATTTCCAAAGGTTTCCCGCCTTGTCAGAGCGGACGCCATTATGGGCGTGCCAGAGGATGGCAAGAGGCCACCTCCCATCGTGGGCCAGGACCGAAAATGGCGCCAAAAGTGGAAACCGCCCCCACCAACAGAGACTGTGATGCTAGAGGTGTCTGTCAGCGTGAAAGAACAGCCCCTGGAGCTGACAATCACCAAGTGGCCCCGGGACCGCCCTCGAAGGGGGAGGAGACGAAAGGAGAGAACAAAGATGGGTGCCGCCTGGAGCAGTCTGGAGCGAGCGCACCCGGAGGCAAGAAGCCTGGAGAAGAATATTGGAGGAGCTTACCCGGAGATGGCGAGAAAGCAGAGCAGCACCGGCCCGCTGGCCAGGAGCCTGCTGGAGACAACAGTAGGAGAGCAGAGCAGCACCGACCCGTTGGTCAGGAGCCTGCTGGAAACAACGACCCCACTAGGCCTAGTGGAGGTCCTAGCACAGCTCCCCCGAGACCGGGAGTGTGCACAGACCGCTCTGGAGGGCCTCGCAAGGAGGATGGCCCGGGTGCAGCGAGAGACGTTGGCGGAGTGGAGCCGTGAGATGGCCCAGCAGACCGAGACCTGTCAGCGGAGCACGCCACCCAAGACGAGGAGACAGACCGCCTCTGAGGATGGCGCGGGAGGACTGAAGGCCGGAGACGGCGCCGAGAAGGGAGCCGAACGAGTGGAGGCAGGTAAAGGGGACGTCTATACCCCAAACCGGGAAACCGCGTACCTGCCCCAGCTCCCCGTCGCAGAGCCCGAAGTCTATCCTGCCGTGCCCGTCGCTGCAACGTCACCGCCGCAGGCTAGGCCTCAAACGGGAGCCGCGACCCCTGTGACGTCACACGCCTCGACCCCGAGCGTGACCAAGCAGGAAGTACCACCAGCCTGGTCGCAAGGCCTAGTACCCCCGGGCGCCGCAATACCAACAGCGCCCCCTACCTCCGCGGAGCCCCCGGCCTGGTCGCAGGGCCAAGTAGCCCAGGGCGCCGCCGTCCTTACGGTGCCCTTTACCTTCCAGATACCCCAGGCCTGGCCGCAAGGCCCGGGCAACCCGGGCGCTAACACCACCGCGCCCATAAGACCAAGAGTGCCGCATCTGGGAGAGGACCTGTACGCCCAGCATCCCACTGACCGAGGACTGAGAGCGGTCATTCCTCCCCAATACCTGGCCGAGGACTGAGAGCGGCCATAATCCCTGTATATAGTTGCGCGTCCTAAAGCGCCCCCTACCGGTTTTATAGGAAAACCATTTGTCTAGAGAGACTGTCGCACTTTACCCGGTCACAAGTTGCACAGTGACCGGAGGAGGAGCCAGAGGCGACGAGAGTGTTTTATATGAAAAGTTTTATGATGTTGCTAATATATGTTGTTTTATATGTTTTATATGTTTATGCAAAAATTTGTATGTTTTGTGGTGTTTTGTTCTTACAGCCCGAGGACGTGCTGTGATTTACCAGGGGGGAATGTAGCACCCTGAGGATTCGGCTGCTACAGGGGTATTGCACCTCAACCCAGAGGTGTGATATTCCACTCCCGGGTAAGGATGGAGTGTGGAACTGAGCTCGGTAGGCTGCATGTGTAGCACCCTGAGGATTCGGCTGCTACAGGGGTATTGCACCTCAACCCAGAGGTGTGATATTCCACTCCCGGGTAAGGATGGAGTGTGGATCTGAGCTCGGTAGGCTGCATGCACTACATACATCCCATTTCCGAGGAGCAGACCGACGGTACTCCCACTTAGAAATGTGCAGGTACGACCGAGTCTGTTCCTGGCTGGAGTGGGAGGGGGGTGGTACATCCCAAGTAGTGTAGGGGCAGATAGGGGGAGCAGCCTGGGTAAAGATAGGAGCTCATTGGGTGCTGGTCGCCTGAGCTCACACATAGAGGGTGTATATAAGGTGGGCACCATCAGAGAACAGGGTCAGTTGCAGAGAGAAAGTCAGCGAGCGGAGGAGAAGAGAGACCCAGAGTGAGAGAGGAGAAAGAGAGACCCAGAGGGGAAAGCAGAAGAAAGGACTCTAAGACCCCAAATTAAATCCCCGGGTGAAGAGTCGGCATCAGGGTACCGGAACCCAAGCTGGTGGGGGCAAAAACACTCCCCAGCCAGAGACCGGAGACCGTGGGCAGCGTTTGCCACGGTCACCCACCACATCCACCACGAAGGCATACCACGAGGAGGGTCAGGGAACCCAAGGCCAAGGGTCTCCCAACAGAAGGCCCGAGGGAGCTGGACCTGGGTGGATCAATAGTGGGGACGGCCAGAGAAAGGACAGAAGGAGAGCTCAGGGTCACGCTCCGGACTTATTTGGGAGTTGGCTGGATCCAGAACCTGGTGGACGCAGCACGGCTCGGGAGGTCACTCGAAGCTGGAGTGACCAGAACATCAGCAGTGAGTAAACATCCTAAACTGCATAACCCGACTCTGTCTCTGATTGCCGCCTACACTGCATCACCACAACTCCCATCCTCTGCACCTGATCCCCCTGAGGCTATACCCCACCCGTTGGGGGGTTATACTATCAAAAGCTGCACCAACACCATCAGCCTCAGCGGACCCTGCTGCAGCGGCGGCCGTAGTGACCGCAACACAACGGGTGGCGTAGTCGACAATAAAGAACTTATAACATCTGTATGACTGCCACATACAACTCAGTTTGACACCCTGGGCACGGACCGGGTCACAGCCACTCGGAAGACTACAACCCCCATCTGATCCGGCTCCGGATATTCCCACTAAAGAATATGGCCCAGGGGGCGCGTCAACTTTGGCGTAGTCGGCAGGATTACGTGCCCACAACAACCGGGTACTGCGTGCCTGAAGAAAAGAACGAGTTTACCTCAAAAAGAAGTCTCCTGCCGGTTCCGGAGGGTCCCCGCCATCGGACCCCATCACCAGTCGATTCCCGCCGGTTGTCCGCCATTAACAGCTTTTTCCCGCCATCTGCAGAGTTTCCCGCCACTGGGAAGCGGTTCCCGCCATTTCCAAAGGTTTCCCGCCTTGTCAGAGCGGACGCCATTATGGGCGTGCCAGAGGGTGGCAAGAGGCCGACTCCCATCGTGGGCCAGGACCGAAAATGGCGCCAAAAGTGGAAACCGCCCCCACCAACAGAGACTGTGATGCTAGAGGTGTCTGTCAGCGTGAAAGAACTGCCCCTGGAGCTGACAGTCACCAAGTGGCCCCGGGACCGCCCTCGAAGGGGGAGGAGACGAAAGGAGAGAACAAAGATGGGTGCCGCCTGGAGCAGTCTAGAGCGAGCGCACCCGGAGGCAAGAAGCCTGGAGAGGAGTAGCGGAGAAGCTCACCCGGAGATGGCCAGAGAGCAGAGCAGCACCGGCCCGCTGGCCAGGAGCCTGCTGGAAGAAGAGCAGAGCAGCACCGACCCGTTGGTCAGGAGCCTGCTGGAAACCACGACCCCACTAGGCCTAGTGGAGGTCCTCGCACAGCTCCCCCGAGACCGGGAGTGTGCACAGACTGCCCTGGAGGGCCTCACACGGAGGATGGCCCGGGTACAGCGAGAGACATTGGCGGAGTGGAGCCGAGAGATGGCCCAGCAAACCAAGACCCGGAGCACGCCAGCCAAGATGAGGAGACAAACCGCCTCTGAGGATGGCGCGGGAGGACCCAAGGCCGGAGACGGCGCCGAGAAGGGAGCCGAACGCATGGAGGCAGGTAAAGGGGACGTCTATACCCCAAACCAGGACACCGCTTACCTGCCCCAGCTCCCCGTCGCAGAGCCCGAAAGTCCCCCTGCTGTGCCCGAAAACGCCATGTCACCGACGCAGACTAGGCCCCAACCGGAAGCCGCCGCCGCGACCCCTGTGATGCCATGCGCACCGACCCCGAGCGTGGCAAAACAGGAAGTAACACCAGCCTGGTCGCAGGGCCTAGAATTCCCGGGCGTCGCATCACCAACAGCGCCCCCTACCTCCGCGGAGCCTCCGGCCTGGCCGCAAGGCCAGGTAGCCCAGGGCGCCGCCGTCCTGACGGTGCCCTTCACCTTCCAGGTGCCCCAGGCCTGGCCGCAAGGCCTGGGCAACCCGGGCGCCACCACCACCGCGCCCGCACCCGTAAAACTAAGGGTGCCGCGTCTGGGAGAGGACTTGTTTGCCCAGCACACGTGGCCGGACGGACAGCCTTTCATCTGGCCCCAGAGATATTATGAACTGGAGCACCAGAGGAGAGTTGGGGCCATGTGTGCACCCCTGATTCCGGCTCCGAAGCCCGTGATAAGGATCTCGCCCCCGCTTGAAGAGACCCAATTTGAGTGGGACCCCACCGGAGAAGACCTAATGGGGTTCACTCAAGAAACCAGGGCAGCTGCAGCGGAGCGTGCTGAGTGCTGCCGACAGCAGCTCGAGGAGTTTGCGAGGGAGCGGAGAGAGAGGCGGGTCCGGGAACAGCAAGCTCAAGTAAGGAGCGCGGAGCAGAAGAGCCGGGCCAGGAGAGACCCCCGTGCAGCGCACAGTCCCCGCACCACCGGGACTGTAATTAAGTTCAACATGCAGCATGGGTGGGGCTTCATCAGAGACCACAACACCCCCGGCGACGTCTTTGTCACGCGCAGAGATGTGGAGTCCCATCTGCCGGAGGGGCACAGAGGTCGTGACCTTTATATCGGGGACGAGGTCACCTTTACCCGGCACAAGTGTGCCAAAGGACCTTACGCCCTCCATGTGCATCGTCTGACGGAGGAAGAGCTGCGGTGTGAGGAGGAAGAACAAGAGGACCCGGACGGGTCTGAAACTAGAGCCAAAGGTAACAATAAAGAAAGAGCAGGAGGACGCCGTCGTTAAGTACAGCGAAGCAGGAGCTGTATATAGTTGCCCGTCGGGGCACCATAAACTGAAACTTTAACTGTTGCTAAATATAGTCCCCGTTGGGACCAGCATGTGTGAACTGTTACCCGTTTAACCCCTAAATCCCACTGACCGAGGACTGAGAGCGGTCAACCCCTATTCCCATTACCTGGCCGAGGACTGAGAGCGGCCATACCCCCTGTATATAGTTGCGCGTCCTAAAGCGCCCCCTACCGGTTTTATAGGAAAACCAGTTTTCCAGAGAGACTGTCGCACTTTACCCGGTCACACGTTGCACAGTGACCGGAGGAGGAGCCAGAGGCGACGAGAATGTTTTATATTGATATATATATATATATGTTGTTTTATATGTTTTATATGTTTATGCAAAAATTTGTATGTTTTTGGTGTTATGTCTTACAGCCCGAGGACGTGCTGTGATTTACCAGGGGGGAATGTAGCACCCTGAGGATTCGGCTGCTACAGGGGTATTGCACCTCAACCCAGAGGTGTGATATTCCACTCCCGGGTAAGGATGGAGTGTGGATCTGAGCTCGGTAGGCTGCATGCACTACATACATCCCATTTCCGAGGAGCAGACCGACGGTACTCCCACTTAGAAATGTGCAGGTACGACCGAGTCTGTTCCTGGCTGGAGTGGGAGGGGGGTGGTACATCCCAAGTAGTGTAGGGGCAGATAGGGGGAGCAGCCTGGGTAAAGATAGGAGCTCATTGGGTGCTGGTCGCCTGAGCTCACACATAGAGGGTGTATATAAGGTGGGCACCATCAGAGAACAGGGTCAGTTGCAGAGAGAAAGTCAGCGAGCGGAGGAGAAGAGAGACCCAGAGTGAGAGAGGAGAAAGAGAGACCCAGAGGGGAAAGCAGAAGAAAGGACTCTAAGACCCCAAATTAAATCCCCGGGTGAAGAGTCGGCATCAGGGTACCGGAACCCAAGCTGGTGGGGGCAAAAACACTCCCCAGCCAGAGACCGGAGACCGTGGGCAGCGTTTGCCACGGTCACCCACCACATCCACCACGAAGGCATACCACGAGGAGGGTCAGGGAACCCAAGGCCAAGGGTCTCCCAACAGAAGGCCCGAGGGAGCTGGACCTGGGTGGATCAATAGCGGGGACGGCCAGAGAAAGGACAGAAGGAGAGCTCAGGGTCACGCTCCGGACTCGCTTGGGGGTTGGCTGGATCCAGGACCTGGTGGACGCAGCACGGCTCGGGAGGTCACTTGAAGCTGGAGTGACCGGAACATCAGCAGTGAGTAAATACCCTAAACTGCACAACCCGACTCTGTCTTCCTTTAACACCTATGCTGCACCACCACAACCCCCATCCTCTGCACCTGACCCCCTGAGGCTATACCCCACCCGTTGGGGGATATACCACCAAAAGCTGCACCTACACCATCAGCCTCAGCGGACCCTGCTGCAGCGGCGGCCATAGTGACCGCAATACAACGGGTGGCGTAGTCGACAACAAAGAACTTAATAACATCTGTAGGACTGCCACATACAACTGAGTTTGACACCCTGGGCACGGACCGGGTCACAGCCACTCGGAAGACTACAACTCCCATCTGATCCGGCTCCGGGTATTCCCCTAAAGAATATGGCCCAGGGGGCGCGTCATTATGTGTGGGGAACAGCCTGCATAGAGCATTATATGGGGGCCAGTATTCTGTATGGAGCATTATATGGGAGCCAGTATTCTGTAAGGAGCGTTATATGGGGGCCAGTATCCTGCATGGAGCGTTATATGGGGGCCAGTATCCTGCATGGAGCGTTATATGGGGGTCAGTATTCTGTATGGAGCGTTATATGGGGGCCAGTATCCTGTATGGAGCGTTATATGGGGGCCAGTATTCCGTATGGAGCGTTATATGGGTGCCAGTATTCTATATGGAGCATTTTATGGGGGCCAGTATTCTGTATGGAGCATTATATGGGGGCCAGTATCCTGTATGGAGCATTATATGGGGGCCAGTATTTTGCATGGAGCGTTATATGGGGGCCAGTATTCTGTATGGAGCATTATATGGGGGCCAGTATTCTGTATGGAGCATTATATGGGTGCCAGTATCCTGTATGGAGCGTTATATGGGGACCAGTATCCTGTATGGAGCATTTTATGGGGGCCAGTATTCTGTATGGAGCATTTTATGGGAGCCTTTCTCCTGTATCGAGCATTTTATGGGGGCCAGTATACTGTTTGGAGCGATTCGCTGGTTTCTGAGCTATTGTGGAATTTACAATAGATATCACTCATGTTATGTAAGAAGTGAAATCTTTGCATTGTACTATATACTGTATATATTTCTCTTTGGTATCTGTGCATCATGAAGCATGGTATGTGTTAAAGGGGCCCACTGAGGCTCTTTCGCCCGGGGCCCACAAAAACCTGGAGCCGGCCCTGGGTATGTACACACAACGTCTTTTTCAGGTAGGTCCGCTTCATAGTCCACATGAAAAAGCGCTAAATAAACACAAAAAAGCTAGAACATAAGCACTGCAATGTAGAAATGACTTGCTGTGCGTGTATTCAGTCTTTAGGGCTTTTCCAAACGGTTAAAAGAAGTAACCTGGCAATTTTTCAGGTGGCTTTTGCTTGCGAGGCACTCAATAGTTTATTCGATACAAGTTAACAAAGTAGGTACTGCTTGAAAAAGTTGGTGGTTACACTAGTGCCTAAGGCTGCGTGCCCACTATGTGTTTTTGATGCGGAATTTCCGCAGCGGGAACACTTTAAAAACGCTTGGTAATACGTGCCCCATGGTCCCCAATGATAATCCGCATGTGCTGTGCACATGCTGCGGAATTTTCCACTGCGGATTTTCCTTGCGGAAAAATACACAGCATGTCCATTATTTGTGTGTTTCCGTATGCGCATTTGAGGTCACAATGCATTTGAAAAACGCAAGTCAAATCCGCATGTAAAAACGCTGAAAAAACGCGTGTAAAATCCGCACGCGTTTTTACTGGCAAGGACATGCAGAAATGCTGCGGAAATTTTCTGCTTCAATTCTGCATCGTGGGCACATAGCCTTGAAGACATCATGTGCACATAGCCTAACAAGTCTCATTAGGCGGCAGCTGAAGAAAGGTGTGACCAGTCCCTCACACAACCTGAGGAAGATCAGGGGATCCATGACTGAGCAAGCTGTGTTCCCATGTACTGATGGTAAGTGCTAACTTTTATGGCCATTGTGTGCTGACAGACAAGTATACTGTTCGTTTAGTTAGTGTTCTCAATTTAATGTTGGGTTTGCTATCACGCATCTATCTACTTTGGAGATGGTGATTCTGATCGCTAATGATGTGCAAAAAAAAAAAAAAAAAGCTTAAGGTCTCCACACACACATAAACATAGCAAAAAATGGGTCAAAATGATGAGTCGCAAAATTTTTCACTAAAATGTTGCTCCTTTTTGCGTTCTCATGCCACTTTTGCCCAACTCCACCATAATGGGTCAGACTGGGGTGGAATGGGGGACTGAAGCCATAGCTCGTCTAATTACTCCAGTACCAGACTAGAGTAATGTTTGTAGTGCGGCTCGCACTAGTTTTTAGATGGGCCTCATTCATTGAAAGGGTGCACCCCTTAATGAATCTTGCGCCTCTGACTGCAGCACGCACCTTTGTTAACACTGGCTTAAATAATGCTGCTCCTGATGAATTTGGGGCCTGTGTCTCTAAAAAAAAAAAAAAAAAAAATATATATATATATTTTTTTTTGTGTACTTGCAGGATTACTAAATTTTTATTTTTTTAACCCCTTCACGGGTACATCATAGGTCAAGTCCCTACCTTTGATGCGGGCTCCGGTGCTGAGCCCGCATCTTTTCAGGCACATGACAGCTGATTTGATCACTGTCATGCATGCTGCAAATTTTTTTAAGCAAAAGCTGGACATGTGCACATCCCCATAGCATAACATTGGTCCAAGTGCGTTTTTTTTTTTTTTTTGTCAGATCGCACTCGGACCGTAAATATGACCATGTGCACGAGCCCTAATAGGATAATCAGATCACTATGCAAATAAAATATATATATTTTCTCTATCCTGTGCCCCGTATTATTTCTCAAATCCTATAGAAAATATGTCCCTTCATGGTTAATACATTTTTTTTTTTTTTTTTTTAAATCTCTGGTCACAAACATAACGATGGGGAAAAAAAAATATATAAAATCCCATTTTCAACCAGTATAAATAAAATGCCAGCAGATTACTGAAGAAATGTTCAGTCATTAGAGCAGAAATGTCCACGCGGGCTTTTAAATTCCATATGCTAGGAATGATCTATGTCTAACTTAATATCGCTAAACACACATCATCCCTTATTTGTGAAGCCATCAAACATGTCATGACCGGCTTGGCTTTCTATAAAGCTCTTCTTGGTAAAAAAAAAAAAGTTTATGAATACGCTGAGAATAGGAAAACATTTGGCCCGTAACTTCTTGATATTTAGCTCAGGGAGATGTTATGATCACAATTAGACATTTGGAAGCATATGTCATGGTTGATAATGCTGCGGATTGTGCGGTTAAAGGCACTTAGCTATCATAACCCATGACAGTGGCCTTCCTGTGACAAATTGCCAAATTGCATAAGGCTAAGGAATATAAAACGGGGAATGAAGAGTAAGTGGAGGGTTTTGTAAGTGAAAACAAATACTGTGATTGTAGTTTGTTGCAGCAAATAAACAGGCGCTCGTTTGGGGCTTGCCAGAGTTATTTGGAAGCCTGCCATTAATGATCCAGCCATTGAAATTATGAGCTCATAAAACTCCATATTTTGCAGAAGATGTCTTCGCACAGCTTCCTCTTGTAATGAAATTTCATGCGAATGTAGCCCTAAGGTAGCGGCTTCTCCATGCAGATTTTAATAGTGTACAAACAAAATATAAATCTCCTCATTCTGTCGTCCTAGTTGTCCAGTTACAAGAGAATTTTTCTTTCAATTGAACTTTAAAGGTGGACATCTTGACGTGACTGGCTAAGATAAGAGAATCACTTGGTGACTGTGCAGCATTTATTTGATCCAGCTTTCCTGGAAGAAAGAAGGAAATAGTTTTTTTAAATCAAGAAAGTTGCACTAAAATCGTTTAAGTTGTATTGTCTTTTTAGATATGAATGAATGTTGAACATATGGTATACAGTTTATTGGGGAGGGGGAAGGGTTAAATTATGGGAATTGGACTAGCACTTTTTTTTTTTTTTATCTGTCTCATTAAAAAAACTGTTAGTGGCATATCAACATTAAAATGTTTTTTCTTTTAATTTTCTTCCTGCTGATTTATTCTGTAACTGGGGCTAATATAGTTTCCCAAATTACAGGGTTAATGTACCCTGCTCACTGCTCTGCAGAGAAGATCAGGGTCTGCCAAGACCAAACAGATTGTGCACCTTCCCGGTACCTGATGATCATATGATTGCTGGGATGGGAGGAAGAACTTTATATTGAGCGATGAGGATGTTATAGACTGTCTCTATATGGGAAGAAACCTGGCCTCCATTCAGCTGCTGACTCGGCAAGAAAGCTCCTAGGAACCTCCAGAGGAAATGGTTCTGAGGGCTCATTCACTAGTTATACAGAATATGAGCATATCCACTTTTGCATCTGAAATATTATCATTGTACACAGTAGAATGTATCATCAATAAGATCATTAGCAAGTTTGTGAATCAGCTACTGAAAAGCCCTGGTGGCAAGTTATTTGCTCCAAATAGGGCCCATTATTGTGTCAAAGTCTAGACCCACCAGAGGATTTTGTGGTAGTCCAGGTTCACCATGGTAGGTTAATTTTTGTTGTCTACAGGCTGTGACTGGCCCACCAGGAGACCGGGAAATCCTCTGGTAGGCCCCTAGATGGGTCATGATGATTTGGGCTGCAAATGGTTCCTTTACATAAGAAGGTGCTAGTAGACTAGGGTGGAGCCCTTAAAATATATGTAGTAGAGGCAAGAGAGCCTTTAAGAGCATTCTTACAGGATGTTTCAAAGATGGAGAGATTGCCATCAATCACAGTCAAGCGGAACCAATATATGCAAGGGAAATTGTAGGGAGAGCAGATTTAGACTCTTGACCCAGTCAGGTGACTTCCAGGAAGGAGTTCCTGGGTATAGGAGGCCAGTGCGCCAAACCTGAGGGTTTTTTGGCGCCAAACAGCAGAGAGGAGCAGACATGCTCCCTACGTGCTGAGAAGCCTCGCGTGGCAGGCCTAAGCCAAAGGCCTGCGAGGTGCCACAGCCAGACACCGGTGAATGAGCTCCAGATCCCTCACAGATGTGCCCCGAGTGCTGTGCCTACTGAGGAGAGTCGGAACCTGCTTGCGGTGCTGAGTGAGTTCGCGGAACCCGACGTTGCCCGCTGACAGACGAGGTCAGGACCCCCTTATCGACGGCTTGAGAGACTGCCTCCAACAGCCAAGAAGAGTGGAGTTGGGAGACGACTGCGCCAGGAAAGTCACGCCAATGAAAACAGAAGAGCTGTATACGTGAACAGTGCCATCACTTCTACTGTTCATTCACAGTACCGGGGCCAGTTGGGTTTAGGTACTCAGGTTGGGAGGGGAACGGTTGGGGCGGAAGAAGCTAAACGTGATTTAATTGATCTTGTCCAGAAAAGACTTTCGGCGTAGCGGGAATAGCCGGTGACCCCTGGCTAGGGCCATATACAGAGTTTAAAGAACTGACTTGGTGACTCCCATGATTGGGTGCACCACACTACCTTGAGAGACTTCGTATTTTGTTAATATTTCAAATTACTGTTCATTACCCCTGTTGCCATCCCCTTGTTCAGAATACCTGTTATATATATGTGGCACCCCAGGGGTCTGGTTGCCACAGTGGTAGAAATACCATGTCTGAGAGCGAGCATGGGTTTTCCTGGTCAGGAGTACATTTGCATGCAACGCCTCCTGCCCCAGTCCAGGGAGGGGAGGAACCTGCCCTTTATAAACTGGATCTGGGGCGGGGTGAGAAGAGAAGTCTAGTTCCAGAGGAAGGGACAGAGCAGCAGCAAGGAGCTCTGTAGGAGCCAGGAGCTGAAGGCCATGGACTGGAAGCTAGCAGAACTCGTCCTGGCAGAAGACGCAGAGAACCAGAGTCCGAGGCTGTGAGGATATCCACATCCAGCAGCAGTAACCACCTGGCAGGGGATTTCAGGTCCTCTGGCCATAGAAAGCCTGGAGGCTCAGTCACACGCAAGGTTACCGGCACCGCCATTGAGGAGCGGAAGGAACCAAAGGCCCCAAGTCACCAGCCATACGGGTGAGCACCACACGGTACACTCAGGGACGTGGGCTACTACACGACTACAGCAAGGTAGCCAGGAAGAGTGCAGTCAGACGGGAAGGCCTACACCTCCACCTGGCCAGGGGGACTCTTGTTCGCTCACAGACTGACCAGGCCTCTATTGTTAGCCAGTACTCCCGGCAGGGTCTCCTTCATTATCAACAGTAAAGACCCTGAACTGCACTGCACGGACTTTGAGTCATTTCTGCTGCGCCTATGCACCACAACCCTCACCATCTACACACGCTGCCCTGAGGCTATACTCCTCCCGTGGGGAGTTATACTACCCTCTGCTGCGCACACATCAGCCTCAGCGGTCTTCCCCGCAGCGTCGGTTCTCAGTGATCGCAATCCACGGGTGGCGTAGTCGGACATTTAAACATTACAAAATCAAGTAAACAGATCCGCCACTGGTTTGACCACCCTGAGCCACGGGACCGGGTCGCCGCCACAGAGACTACAACCCCCAGCATTACACAGAGACCCGGCTCCGCGTATTCCCAAACACACGGCCCAGGGGGCGCGTTATATATATTACTGTTTATATTCATCTGACTGTCCTCGCCTTGTGTCTCTGTGCGCTGCATTCTGGCACCTGCATTACATTAGTTCACTGCACACGCCATTGATGATGCAAATAAAATATATTTTATTGTGGTAAATAGAACTTCACATGATTCAAAAGCAGGCAATGCAATATTTTAATGCTTTATGTCAACTTTACAGAAGGACATTTCAACTCTCTCAAATATTTGTCACGGTGTCGCTAAAATGAAATTAGAGTCCATCAGAATTTATTCTATAATGGAATCATGGGTTAGAGAACATAGATAAACAAGCAAAAAACTCTTCATACTCCATTCCACTCATTACCGGTGTACATATAAGCTATTGTCTATAATTATCCTCTACTTCAAATACATTGGCCAATCCCAGACTTTTTATCTCCCTGTATGTCTAGATAAAAGAGAGAGAACTGTTGACAGCAACTAAGCTTTATTATGTTATCAGTTAATTATCGGCAATATTATGTGTATAAGTAAAATTGGCTTGTACATTTTTTTTTTTTTTTTTGTTTAGTTTTTAAGTCCTTCCTTCTCAGCTTTTCATTTGTGTGTGAATGTAGGGAACACTAAGCCATTTCATACAGCTGGACAAAAAAAAAAAGCATGCCGACTAGAAATAATTGAATCTTTTAAAATTTCAATTTGCTGGGTTCAAACATTTTTCCCCAAAATTTGTTCCTCTGAAAATCTCAATATTGCTCGGAAAAAACATGTAACACTTTGAGGTCTCGTAAGACTGCATTAAACTCCTTCCAAGCTCTTTAATGCAAACAGACGGCCATAGGTAAAAGGAGTTTAGCGTTGGCGACCCTGCACTCTTCTCCCCTCCTCTGGCAAGGACGCCAACTAACTCAACTCTGCCGCCGCACTTCCTCCTTTTTTTCCGGCTGCTGCCTGGGGTCTGTGCATGGCACGCAGATCCCCGGGCACTGTGATTAGGGCGCACGCTCTCCCTTCTTCTTAAAGGGACCTCATCTGAATGGAGGTGACGCGCCCCCCTGGGCCACGTGGGGAACCCGGAACCGGGCCTTTTGTGGGACGCTGGGGGTTGTAGTCACCGTGGCGGTGACCCAGTCCCGTGGCTCAGGGTGGTCAAACCAGTGGCAGTCTATTTGTAAGGTTTTAGGTTAATTGTCCGACTATGCCACCCGTGGATTGCGGTCAGGGTGTACCGCCGCTGCGAGGCAGACCGCTGAGGCTGGTGTTGTATGCGCAGCAGAGAATGGGATGACTCCCCAGGTCAGTGAGTGTGGATGATGGGAGTGATGGTGCACGAGCGCAGCAGGAACGACTCAGTCTTTGCAGTGCAGTTCAGGGTCTTTACTGATGATAATAAGGCAGACCCTCCCGGGAGTACTGGCTAGCATAAGAGGCCTGGTCAGTCTGTGAGCAAGCGTGAGCTCCCGTGGCCAGGTGGAGTTGTAGGCCTCCCCGTCTGTCTGCACTCTTCCTGGCTACCTTGCTATAAGCAGGTGATAGTAGCCCACGTCCCTGAGTGTACCGTGTAGTGCTCACCCGTATGGCTGGTGACTTGGGGCCTTCTGTTAGCCTCCGCTCCTCGATGGCGGTGCTGGTCCCTTGCTTGTGACTGAGCCTCCGGGCTTCTATGGCCAGAGGACCTGGAATCCCCTGCCGGCTGGGTTCTGCTGTTGGACTTAGAGATCCTTACAGCCTCGGACTCCGGTGTCCGGTACTTAGATTCTTCTGCCAGGACGAGCTCTGCTCAGCTCCAGCCCCTGGTCTTCAGCTCCTGCTCCTACAGAGCTCCTTGCTGTTACTTTCCCTGTGTCAGCTTGTTCTCCTATAACCCCGCCCCAGACCCAGTTTATAAGGGCAAATTCCTCCCCTCCCAGGACTGGGCAGGAGGTGTTGCATGCTTAAGGGCTCCTGACCAGGAAACCTCCCACTTGCTCCCAGACGTAATATTTCTATTACTGTGGTAACCAGACCCCTGGGGTGCCACAGAGGTGCCTGTGCAATGTGTATAGCTAGTTCCCCAGCTACCTGTCCTTTGGTGGTCAGCTGCAGTGCATCTGAGATCTGCTCTGGATTAACACTTGGTGTCCATCGATAGCCAAGCCTAACCTCAACATCAGGGGCTCTAGTGAAGAGTTTGGTGTTCACCTAGTCACGCCCCAATAGGGTCTCCTCGGACCATGGCACAGTGGTTCCACCACTCCCGTTACAATTTGGACAGACCATAGAATCCGCTGGCTCCCAGAACCCCTCTATCTCATACCTGAAAGACCAGCAGGATAAAATTCTTTCCTACCTGCAGACAGTGACCACCCACCTAGATGCATTGTCAACTCCGGCCGCATCTGCTCCTCCCCAAGCTGCAGCAACTTAGGTCACGGCCAATCAGCCTGCCAGCTATGTTCCCGGTTCAGGACCCCATCTGTCAGCTCCTCCATGTTATGGCGGTGACCCTGCTCTATGTCGAGGGTTCATCCATCAGTGCACACTGCACTTCGAACTCTAGGTTCATCAGTTCGTTTCAGTTCAGATTGGGCCAAAATGGCTTTCATCATGTCCCATCTCACTGGCAAAGGTCTGGCATGGCTCAATCCCCTGTGGGAGAGAGAGGACCATCTTGTTTCTAATTTCCAGTTCTTTCTTGAAGCCTTTCGTAAGGTCTTTGATGAGCCTGGCCACGTTACCTCCGCAGCATCTTCTCAGACTGCATCAGGGAAACCTGATTGTGGGCCAGTAAACTGTTCAATTCCATACTCTGTCCTCCAAGCACGCCTGGAATAATAAGGTGCTGGGGGCTGCCCTCTGGGAAGGTCTTTCCGGGAGAATCAAGGACAAACTGGCCGGTTGTGATATTCCCACCTCACTGGTCGACCTGGTGTCCCTGACAACTCGTATCGACATCATGTTCCAGGAGCATTCCAAGGAGGTGATCTGTGAGAGAAGACCAGTGCACTTGGCTCCTACCTTTTTAAAGGCCGATCATGCAGCAGACCTCAGCTTTGGCACCTTCCCCAGAGTCCATGCAAATCGACCAGATGAAGATGACCAAGCATCGTCAGGAGGCTCGTCGTGGCAAGGGAAGTTGCTTCTATTGTGGCAGTCCTGAAGATTTAATCCACTCCTGCACTGAAAAAAAACAGGAAACTCCAGAGCCTAGGGTCTGTTGGATAGGCTACCATGGGCAAGGATCACTCATGTCCTTCACTGACTTTGTCAGTATCCATTTCCTGTGGCAACATCCGTTTTGTCTAATTGGCCTATCTGGACTGAATCAACAAGCCATTCTGGAGCAGTATCATATCCCAATCCAACATCTACAGGATCTGTTGGTAGTGTCATCGGTGGATGGAAAACCTCTTTCCAATACCATCCTGTTCGTTACCAAGCCTGTACGGAGATCTGCCCTGTAGTAGCATCTGGTGTCCATCAGGGGCTCTAGTGGAGAGTTTGGTGTTCACCTAGTCATGCCCCACCAGGCTCTCCTTGGACTACGGTGTAACGTCGGCATCTCTGCCTTTGCCCTCCCTCGCCCGGCAGAGATGTCGACTCTCTCTCACCGCCGTGGCCCCCTGCCAAAGTGTCCCGCACTTCCATCCTCTTCATGCTCTGATGCTGCCTGGGGTACGTGCACAGTGAGCAGATCCCCTGGCACTGTGCTTAGGGCACGCACACTCTCCGTCTCTTAAAAGGGCAGATTGCTGGAGGACACTTAATATTTAAGGGACCTCCTTAAACATGGAGGTGGCTGAGCAACATTGTATGTTTGTTCATAACACTCTTGTTAGTTGTCAGGTCCCAGTGTGTGTATTTCATATACTGCCTGCCTATCAGCTTTGCCCATGCTTGCCAATTCTACCATCCCTGGCCATGCCTGCCTCCTGTCCCTTGGAGGTCAGCTGCCAACCACCCAAGGTCAATCCCGGAGTAGCACCTGGTCCCGCCTCCCTTGTCTCTCCTTGGATCACGGTATTGTCAAGCTGCCATTTATTCGAGGTTGGACTTGGTGAGGTCCCTAGTCACGCCCCTCCGGACTCTCCTCGGATCACGGCACAGTGGTTCCAGCACTCCCGTTACGTGGCAAGGCAAATAACTGATAGTAACCAGCTGCCTGTTAAAAAGTCTGTCAGTGCAGTGGGTTAAAGTTTATTTAAATGTTAAAAATTATCCCTTTTTGAGGGCAGATGTCTGCTTTTGATGTTTTTTTTAACACACAGGTGGTGCAAATGGAAGAAGCAGTTGCTTTCTATAAGGGGTAGTGTAAAAATTATCCCTGTTACGGGAGTTTAAAAATCTTTGGCCTTTACTAAATGAATTAGTGATAGCTTATTCCCAAAAAAAGACATCCCAAAATTATCCCTTTATTTAGGGAGCAGAAACAGCTGTGATGTTTTTAAAGAAGCAAATGTTTCTCATGCAGGTGTGAAAAAATTAACCATCTTTTGGGATCTGCAACAAATTTGCTATTCTCAAATTTTCAAAACAAACTATAATGGCTTTTTATCCAAGTCGTCCAAAAATGATCTCTTTAACTGTTTTCAATGTGAAGAAGCAATGGCTTGCGAGCAAGCCATACCAAAATCCTATCTATTTTGGAGCCAAATTATATTTGTTCACCCTGAAGAAGGTACTTTTTGTAATAGCAGTATAGTATAGTAGATGTGTGTGGGCATCTAGCTACAGCAATGTCACAGTATAGAATGGAACGTCTTTACACATTCAAGTCTCCCCACCAATATAACCACAACTTTCAGGCACTGTTGAGCCACCTACACAAACCGCTCATGTGGCATCACTTGCTGTAGAACTGACTGCTGATGAAGAAGATTTTGCCCCAATGTTTTTTTTTTAGCTGCATGTTGCCTTTGCTATGTATCACCAAGATCAACATCCTCGTCCTCTGATTACACCACCTCATCTTTGATGAAATTGAAACTCCACTAAATATAAGAATTCGGGTGTATTCAGAATAATTTTTTTCTGAAGTTTTTTTGAGTAAAAAATTTCCAAAACCCATGAGTTTTGATTGAATAGTTTCTGCTCCAAAAACTTAAAAATACTTATTGCGAACTCACAAGTGTTATAGTGGTGTAGAAGGTGGACTGGGCACTGACTTAAACTGATGGTGTCGCTGTCAGAGTTAGCATCATACTGCTGTGACTAATAAGAGTGATGTGACACATTCCATTATGATCTCCATTAGTATGTGTTTCAGAGGCATAGGAGGCCAAGTGTAACATAGGTTTTATACTATTACAGATGCGATGGCTGGTGCTAGTGACTCGCCCCCTGGGCCGAGGGGCACCCGGAACCGGGCTTCTGGGGTTTGTAGTATCCGTGGCGGTGACCCGGTCCCGTGGCTCAGGGTGGTCAGGCCAATGGCGGTATTTTGTGGGTTTTAAGTTAATTGTCCGACTACGCCACCCGTGGATTGCGGTCAGGGTGTACCGCCGCTGCGAGGCAGTCCGCTGAGGCTGGTGTGGTGTGCGCAGCAAAAGATGGGATAACTCCCCACGGGAGGAGTATGGCTCCAGGGCAGGGAATGTGGATGATGGGAGTGATGGTGCGCGGGCGTCCCAGCACTAGTAGTGCTGGTGCGGCAATGAGCAGGAACGACTCAGAGTCTTTGCAGTGCAGTTCAGGGTCTTTACTGGTGATATTAAGGCAGACCCTCCCGGGAGTACTGGCTAGCATAAGGGGCCTGGTCAGTCTGCGAGCAAGCAGGAGTTCCCCTGGCCAGGTGGAGTTGTAGGCCACCCCGTCTGTCTGCACTCTTTCTGGCTACCTTGCTGTAAGCGGGTAGAAGTAGCCCACGTCCCTGAGTATACCGTGTGGTGCTCACCCATATGGCTGGTGACTTGGGGCCTTCTGTTAGCCTCCGCTCCTGGATGGCGGTGCTGGTCCCTTCCTTGTGACTGAGCCTCCGGGCTTCTATGGCCAGAGGACCTGGAATCCCCTGCCGGCTGGTTTCTGCTGCTGGGTGAATATCCGTCCCCACAGCCTCGGACTCCGGTGTCCGGTTATTAGGTTCTTCTGCCAGGGCGAGCTATATCTCTGCTTAGCTTCCAGAGCCTGGTCTTCTGCTCCTAGCTCCTACAGAGCTCCTGTTGTAACTTTCCCTCTCCAGGCTCTGACTCCCAGACTCTGACTGAACTAATCCCGCCCCAGACCCAGTTTATAAGGGCAGATTCCTCCCCTCCCAGGTCTGGGCGGGAGGTGTTGCATGCTTAGGGCTCCTGACCAGAGAAACCTCCCACTTGCTCTTAGACATAATATTTCTCTTACTGTGGCAACCAGACCCCTGGGGTGCCACACTAGCAGTGACGGTGGTGGAGCTGTTGCTGCTAGTGGCTCCCACATGTTTTTTTTTTCTTTTTATGTGCCATTTTGTTTTTTTCCCTCGCACTACCATGTCTGTTGCCAGTGGCACATTTTAATTTACAGGAAATTTTAAAGTCTAATGTTTACAAAAAATATTACCACACTTATCCAACCATGGAAAAATATGGAATCAAATAGAAATGATAGGTAGGGTACATGTGATGGCCAAAAATGCTAATGCAACAGTCTGCCTGTAATACAGTGGGTACGGAAAGTATTCAGACCCCTTTCAATTTTTCATTCTTTGTTTCATTGCAGCCATTTGGTAAATTCTAAATAGTTTATTTTTGTTTCTCATTAAAGTACACTCTGCACCCCATCTTGACTGAAAAAAAACAAATGTAGAAATGTTTGCAAATTTATTAGAAAAGAAAAACTGAAATATCACATGATCATAAGTATTCAGTCTCTTTGCTCAGACACTCATATTTAAGTCTCACATGCTATACATTTCCTTGTGATCCTCCTTGAGATGGTTCTACTCCTTCATTGGAGTCCAGCTGTGTTTAATTAAACTCGTAAGACTTGATTTGGAAAGGCACACACCTGTCTATATAAGACCTCACAGCTCACAGTGCATGTCAGACGAAATGAGAATCATGAGCTCAAAGGAACTGCCCAAGGAGCTCAGAGACAGAATTGTGGCAAGACACAGCTCTGGCCAAGGTTACAAAATAATTTCTGCATTACTCAAGGTTCCTAAGAGCACAGTGGCCTCCATAATCCTTAAATGGAAGAAGTTTGGGACCACCAGAAGTCTTCCTAGACCTGGCCGTCCAGCCAAACTGAGCAATCGTGGGAGAAGAGCCTTGGTGAGAGAGGTAAAGAAGAACCCCAAGATCACTGTGGCTGAGCTCCAGAGATGCAGTAGGGAGATGGGAGAAAGTTCCACAAAGTCAACTATCACTGCAGCCCTCCACCAGTCAGACCTTTATGGCAGAGTGGCCCGACGGAAGCCACTCCTCAGTGCAAGACATATAAGACATATGAAAGCCCGCATATAGTTTGCTCAAAAACACATGAAGGACTCCCAGACTATTAGAAATAAGATTCTCTGGTCTGATGAGACGAAGATCGAATTATCACCAAAAAGTTCTAAGCTGTATGTGTATAGAAAACCAGGCACTGCTCATCACCTAGCCAATACAATCCCAGCAGTGAAACATGGTGGTGGCAGCATCATGCTATGGGGGTGTTTTTCAGCTGCAGGGACAGGATGACTGGTTGTAATTGAAGGAAACATGAATGCGGCCCAGTACAGAGATATCCGGGATGAAAACCTCTTCCAGAGTGCTCTGGACCTCAGACTTGTCCAAAGGTTCACCTTCCAACAAGACAATGACCCTAAGCACACAGCTAAAATAACAAAGGAGTGGCTTCAGAACAACTCTGTGACCATTCTTGACTGGCCCAGCCAGAGCCCTGACCTAAACCCAATTGAGCATCTCTGAAGAGACCTGAAAATGGCTGTCCACCAACGTTCACCATCCAACCTGACGGAACTGGAGAGGATCTGCAAGGAAGAATGGGAGAGGATCCCCAAATCCAGGTGTGAAAAACTTGTTGCATCATTCCCAAGAAGACTCATGGCTGTACTAGCTCAAAAGGGTGCTTCTACTCAATACTGAGCAAAGGGTCTGAATACTTATGACCATGTGATATTTCAGTTTTTCTTTTTTAATAAATTTGCAAACATTTACGGTTTTTCAGTCAAGATTGGGTGCAGAGTGTACTATAATGAGAAAACAAATGAACTTTTTAGATTTTACTAAAGGCTGCAATGAAAGAGTGAAAAATTTAAAGCGGTCTGAATACTTTCCGTACCTACTGTATAGGCGTAGCTTGTACAGTATTTGTCTTCAATTTGACAACATAATCAGGTGTGCCAAAATAGACCTGCACAGTTAAATGTCTCAATTTAGTGTAAAACTTGTTTTAAAATTTTAAGTAGAATAATTCCCTCTGCCCAAAAAGATGTAACAACAAGTTCAAGTTAAGTACATGGCTTTCAAATGTGACCAAATTGGACAAGTAAAACAGTGATGCAAAATTTAAACACTTTTTCCATCCACGTCTTATTGCTATATTTTAAGAATGTTCTGATAAAGGAAAAACTTTTATCACTGTCCAGGAGCTGGAACAATCTCATTTTTCTTCCACTTTTACACATACAACCTGAATGTGGTTCAGAGCAAATTGGACATCCCCTGTGTGGTAGTGAGCTGGCTTTTTCCTTTTTTTTTTTTTTTATTTCAGCATAGGGAATGACTAGACCAGTTTAGTGCTGAACCTGGCCGTCTTCTCCTCGCACCTCTCTAGTTGATTGCCCGGTCTCTCATGTGAGTACATTGGGAGAGACATGTCAATCACCTGGGGTGGTACTGGGAGAAGCTAGCTAGGGGCAGTGTCATCTTCTTGACACACAGATAACTTTCTAATCACTGGGGTCCTACTGCTTTTGCCCCCACCGATCCCAAGAATTGAATTCTTATTGAGACTGCTGGAGATTGCCTAGTGCTGATCTTCAGAACTTCCATTAGAATGAATGGAGCATCAATGTCCACTCCATTCAGCTGGGGCTCTAGTTCTCTGTGCCAGTGGGAGCAATGATAGTCGGACCCCCAGCAGTCAAAAAGTTATCCCTGCCACTATTTAAGTGTGTCACAAGACGGAGAGATGTTAAAATTGTAAGTATTTAATCTCTAATGGAGGAATCTTTTCCTTATTGATTGCAGAGTACCCTACATAATAGCCCAGACTTGGGCCCATTGTAGCCATTATTATTTTGCCAAACGTAACTTTGGAATAGTGACAACATGATATTAAAGAGCTTGTCCACTACTTTTACATTGATGACCTTTCCATAGGATAGGTCATCAATGTTTTATCAGCCGGGGTCTGACACCCGGCACCCACCGCCGATCAACTGTTATCGGTGGTGGGGGCCACCAGCCGAAGGTACTCCCTAGTCGAGGTGCTCCATCTTCTGGTAGTGGCCGGGGCTTGGTACTGCGCATCCGCCTCCTATTCAAATCAATAGGTGGATGTGTAGTACCCTGCGGCGGCCACTCTCAGAAGATGGAGCAGCTGGGCAAGTGAGTACTTCCGGCTGGCGGCCGCAGCCGACACCAATGACAGCTGATCGGCAGGGGTGCCGGACCCCGGTGATCAGATATTGATGACCTATCCTAAGGAAAGGTCATCAATGTAAAAGTAGTGGACAAGCTCTTTAATACGAGACCATAAAACCCACATAATCCTCTCTGTATTGGTGCATATGGTTCTAGTAATTGAACCTCACAGTTATGGTATGGGCACAGTAGATGTGCAGGACCCACTTGTATTTTACAGTTGACACTCTACTCTTAAGGGGATAACGTGTAAGAGGTATTTACATGTCGCTGTAGTGTGGGCCCCTAGGGTCCATTCTATCTGTGGGCCACAGACACCCCAATCTGACTCTGTATGTCTGTGAAATAATGTCACACTTTCTTTTGGCACTAGGTATCAAACCCCAAAATGCCATTATCTTTAAAGTCTAATTTATTTAAATTTGGTTGTTTATCTTTATTAGGTGGAAATAATACTTAATTAAGGATAGTAAGAAACCTTTAAGATGGCCCATAATGAATGGGCCATCATTTAATACATGAATAGCCCAGGTCTGCAGTATCTGCACTTTAATTGTGGCTCTGCTTTCATTAGTACAGGGGTCTTAAACAGTGGGCCCCTCTGACATTCATATGTCCTAAAAAGTCATATAAAAATTAATAGTTGTGTGAGAAAACTCATTTAATGTCATTTAAGTTGATAAACCTTGGATTCTGTAATAATGAGGATGTGATTAGCCCCTAAACACTTTATGGAATGAAGATGCAAAAGAAAATCATATTTTATAGGTGCACAAGACAACAAATATTAATAGGAAATTAATAGCAGATCAATACACCAACCTACAGTAAACTCAATAGGGGTTAATGTGTGCAATTTGTAAATCCAAAATGATTCATGATTGTAGAAAATTCTTTTCTTATGGTAAAAGTTGTGGAGGCGGCTGTAGCTGTGAGGAGGAGGAAATATTGAAACTTTTTTTTTATCCAGCTACATGGAAAGTGAGGAATCTGGATAAAAAGTAGTGACTTGATAAATATCAGATACAGCTAAACTCAAAGGGTCTATCACTTCCACGGAAACATCATGAAGTACCATAAATATAAAATGTTTCTCAAATATAATGAATTAGGAAAATAAATTCCTCTCATTTAGTGCTAAAAGCTTTGGCTCTTTAAGAATGGGAGACGGGAGTTGGCAGGAGTCAGGCTCTTCATTGTCTCACTATTTTTTGTTAGCTTGGTGAGACTCCCTGCTTCTGAGCTGTAAGATACGTGTGTCCAGTGTCGGACTGGGGTGCTAAGGGCCCACCAGTAACCAGCTCCAGGATCCCACTTTTCAGCTACATGCAAATGTGACCTTATCCTTGATCACAAGTCTATATAACCATGAACTGGGTAGATTGTTAAATGAATAAGATGCTGCCTTTGTCTGTACATAGTGATTCAGGTATATTGTGCCAAATACTGTTCATATAAGAGGGGGCCCACCGGAGGATTGTACTGTTCTCCTGTGGGCTACTCCAAGCCTGCGTGTGTCTAGAAAGTTAACACAGGGGAGATCTGTATAGACTTCTTCATACTGTTTACATTATAGGAAACAAGGGAAGATGGATTCCTGTGTGTTATGGGGCATCAGGAGAAGGATGCTATAAGCGGCAAGAACAGAGAAAAACCTATCACAGCCTCCATTTTTCTTTGTGGCTGCTGTTGGCTTTCTGCAGATGCAGTAAGATACTTGAATGGACCCTTTTTCTAATAAAATCAGCTGTCCTCTTTGGCTTAGGTTCACCTTTATATAGTGGTCTACCATGAGCGCTGCATCAGAGTTTCTCATTTCCAGAAAAACTAGATTCAGACGGACCCCCTGACAGTCATTGAGTATATTGAGGCAGACCGTGTAGGTTTAAACTCAGTTTGGCCTTCATTTTGGGAGTGTCCATCATTTTTTAGGTGGTCACAATAGTGTAGTTAACTGGTGTCCAATGCTTTAATTACAGCATTTTTCTTTATTGCAGTTTGAGCATTAAATAATGTAAGTTGTATTATTAGGATTAGTGATGATCTAATATACATGGGAGAAACAACCTATACATAAAGCAGACAACGCCACAATATACACATGATCTATAATCTTTATTAAGTTATGATTCACAATTAAAACATGGACATGTGATACAGGAATAAAATCCCAAATGTAAATTCATTAATAAAAACATTAAAAACCATTATAATGCACAGTGCTACGGTCTATCTTACGATGGTCTACGTGCGTTGCGGTGGTCTTGGTTTGTGCTAGTAAGGTGATATCATTGCAATTTCATTGTGTTTTTCTTCAGTCCCACTTTGGATCTACTATTTGGATTGATTAGAATTGCGGGATTTTTATTGCATTTTTATTGCTAGTACTTAGACTGGACGATGCTACAATCTATATCTATTAATGAATTTACGTTTGGGCTTCATATGCATTTGCAATTTAGGACTAGTGGAATTCCAGGTAATTTGTGAACTGGCCTTTCATTTCTGTATCATATGGTCATGTTTTAATGTGTTTGTTTTTTTGTTTTTGCGTGTTTTTAATTGTGAAGGGTTAACAAATTTCCTGACAGCAGTTTTTTTGAAGTATTTGAGGGGTGCGGTTTTTAGAATGGTATCAATTTTTTAGAGAGTTTCCAATATATAGGTTCCTCAAAGTTGATTTAAATCCCGAAAGAAACAGATTTTGTAAATTTCTTGAGAAGATGAAAAATTGCTGATTAAACCTTTAATTGCTTAACGAAGCGGCCAATTTCCATATTTTCATTTTCATTTTCCTCCCCTTCATCCCAGAGCCATAGCTCTTTTACTTTCATGTCCACAGAGACGTATGAGGGATTGTATTTTGTGGGACAAGTTGTATTTTGAATGACACCATTTGTTTTACCACATAGTGTACTGGAAAATTCCAAGTGAGTAGAAATTGTGAACCCCCTCCACCCCTCCACTAATCTGACATTGTTTTTATGGTGTAGATTTTTTGATAAAAATTACCTCGCAATATGATTCTGCTCATCAGTACGATTACGGCAATACTAAAAATGTCCAGTTTTCTTATTATTTTAGTGGTGAAAAAAAATTATCAGAAGTTAACAAAAGCCAAAAATTTTTTTTTTGGTTGTTTTGCCATTTTTCGAGACCTGTAATGTTTTCCTTTTTTGGGCAATACAGCTGTGTGATGGCTCTTTTTGTGGGGTATTATTAATACCATTCTGGGATAGATTTGACGTTTTGATCGCTTGTTACAGCATTTTTTGTGGAATTGCAGCGACGAAAAAACTCTTAATTTTTAGTTTTCTTTAAATTTTTTTTCATTTACGGTGTTGAGTGATCGAGTTTAATAATTATTTTTATATTTTGATCAGAATTCTCTCAAGGTGGTGATACCACATGTGTATTTCTTAATTTTTTGTTTTATTATCTTTATTGTAGGAAAAGGGTGATTTGAACTTTTTTGTTTTTTTTTTTCATATTTTTTAAAACTTTTTTTTTTTTTACTTTTCAATTTTCTTGTTAGTCCCCTTAGGGGACTTGAAGCTGTGATCATCTGATTGCTTGTGCTATATATAGTGATGCCAGGGCATTGTTGTATATAGCAGACATCACGGTCTTTTTTGAAGTCTGACCACAGGCAGGGTTTCAATGGAGCTATGTAAAGACAAGCACTGAGGTCTAATACAGACCCCCGACTGTCATAGCAACGCATAGGCGACCCATGATCATATCAGGGGTGTGCCAATGGGCACATGGAATGACATGACCCTATGCCAGCGCGTTGTTAAATGTTGCTGTTAGCGACTGACAGCGGCCTTTAACAGGTTAACAATCATGCGCAGTGCTCCGCTTCGCCTGCGATTGTTAGAGGCAGGTCCTGGTTGTAACACACAGCCATGACCTCCAGGTATGGAGTGAGCTTACCCCATGAGCCCGCTCCATATAACTGCCTCCGACTTGCTCATGCCATGAAGGGGTTAAAATAAAAAATTGAGAATTTGCTAATTTCCTAATTTTTTTTGGTCAAAATTCCTATACTTTCAAAAATTAAATGCAAAAAGTGTCAACCTACAGCACAGACCAAAAGTTTGGACACACCTTCTCATTTAAAGATTTTTCTGTATTTTCATGACTATGAAAATTGTACATTCACACTGAAGGCATCAAAACTATGAATTAACACATGTGGAATTATATACTTAACAAAAAAGTGTGAAACAACTGAAAATATGTCTTATATTCTAGGTTCTTCAAAGTAGCCACCTTTTGCTTTGATGACTGCTTTGCACACTCTTGGCATTCTCTTGATGAGCTTCAAGAGGTAGTCACAGGAAATGGTTTTCACTTCACAGGTGTGCCCTGTCAGGTTTAATAAGTGGGATTTCTTGCCTTATAAATGGAGTTGGGACCATCAGTTGTGTTGTGCAGAAGTCTGGTGGATACACAGCTGATAGTCCTACTGAATAGACTGTTAGAATTTGAATTATGGCAAGAAAAAAGCAGCTAAGTAAAGAAAAACGAGTGGCCATCATTACTTTAAGAAATGAAGGTCAGTCAGTCTGAAAAATTGGGAAAACTTTGAAAGTGTCCCCAAGTGCAGTTGCAAAAACCATCAAGCGCTACAAAGAAACTGGCTCACATGAGGACCGCCCCAGGAAAGAAAGACCAAGAGTCACCTCTGCTTCTTAGGATAAGTTTATCCGAGTCACCAGCCTCAGAAATCACAGGTTAACAGCAGCTCAGATTAGAGACCAGGTCAATGCCACACAGAGTTCTAGCAGCAGACACATCTCTTCAACAACTGTTAAGAGGAGACTTTGTGCAGCAGGCCTTCATGGTAAAATAGCTGCTAGGAAACCACTGCTAAGGACAGGCAGCAAGCAGAAGAGACTTGTTTGGGCTAAAGAATACAAGGAATAGACATTAGACCAGTGAAATCTATGCTTTGGTCTGATTAGTCCAAATTTGAGATCTTTGGTTCCAACCACCGTGTCTTTGTGCGACGCAGAAAAGGTGAACGGATGGACTCTACATGCCTGGTTCCCACCGTGAAGCATGGAGGAGGAGGTGTGATGGTGTGGGGGTGGTTTGCTGGTGACACTGTTGGGGATTTATTCAAAATTGAAGGCATACTGAACCAGCATGGCTACCACAGCATCTTGCAGCTGCATGCTATTCCATCCGGTTTGCGTTTATTTGGACCATCATTTATTTTTCAACAGGACAATGACCCTAAACACACCTTCAGGCTGTGTAAGGGCTATTTGACCAAGAAGGAGAGTGATGAGATGCTACGCCAGATGACCTGGCCTCCACAGTCACCAGACCTGAACACAATCGAGATGGTTTGGGGTGAGCTGGACCGCAGAGTGAAGACAAAAAGGCCAACAAGTGCTAATCATCTCTGGGAACTCCTTCAAGATTGTTGGAAGACCATTTCCGGTGACTACCTCTTGAAGCTCATCAAGAGAATGCCAAGAGTGTGCAAAGCAGTCATCAAAGCAAAAGGTGACTACTTTGAAGAACCTAGAACATAAGACATATTTTCAGTTGTTTCACACTTTTTTGTTAAGTATATAATTCCACATGTGGTAATTCATAGTTTTGATGCCTTCAGTGTGAATGTACAATTTTCATAGTCATGAAAATACAGAAAAATCTTAAAATGTGAAGGTGTGGCCAAACTTTTGGTCTGTACTGTACATTTATCACTAACATAAAGAACAATGTGTCATGAAAAAAACAGAATCACTGGGATACTTGAAACGTTCCAGAGTTATTACCACATAAAATGACACTGGTCAGATTTGAAAAATTGTGGTTGGTCATTAAGATCAAAATTGGCTTTGTCACTAAGGGGTTAATAAATTTTTATAAATATTATTGAACATATGTATATTGTGGAATGGTCGCCTCTATGTATAGGTTGTTGCACGTTTTCTAGCAGTAACTACTTAATTCCACTTACTTAGACACAGGTTGGTATATATTTATCGGAGCAGCACTGCGGTAGCAAGAAGGAGAACAAAATCAGCACTTTGGATTTTAACACTTGAAACCAGTTAATTCCTGTGCGGGAGAAATGTGGCATTGCATGAGTCCCATTCAAGTGAATGGGTGACCATAAAATATATGTTTGCACTTTAGACAGCTTTAAAAGACAATGGTGGAGGGGTCTCGCCAAGATGTTTTTTTTCCTAACAGGGCATATAAATCAGGGTTATCTCAAAGGAGGTTTCCACTTTTAGGTTTCTGGCCTTACAGGCCAGCGCTCCCCTGTATTGGTCAGTGCTGTGTTAAAATAAGAAGAATGGATAGCACTCACCCTCTATGGGTCCAGTGGCTCTCTGATGCTGCTTCGATCTCTGTCTGCATAGGTAATGTGCGCTTTATCCAATACACAATCCCTTAAAGGGGAAACTTTCACGTCCCAAAACGCTAATAATCTGTAAATATGGGGTTAATCTTCAGGTTAATAGCATTCAAAAGCTGCCCGATCACTGCACTGAAAGCCCGGGTAACGGGAAAAAAATTAATATTATAATGTATATAAAATTAATATTACTCCCGCAATCCTCCCACTTTCAGTCATGGAGGTGCGGCTTCTTCACCACTCAGTACATAGTAAGCGGCGGTTGTAACCACGCCCCATCACTGACTGCCAGCCGGCTCACCAGTGCATCAGTACAGAACCAGCTGTCAGTCAGTGTCGGGGTGTGGTTACAGCTGCCGCTCACTTATGTGGTGACTGAAGCCGCACCTCTATGACTGAAAGCTTGAGGCTGCTGGGAGGAATAAAGTTAATTTTCTCCTGGTAGCTGGGCTTTCATTGCAGCGGTGGAGCAGCTTTGAAACCTTATTAACCTGCAGATTGACCCCATATCATAGGTTAATAGTGTTTTGGGACGTGACAGGTTCTCTTTAACTCACTGGCTCTGCCGATGTAGATGGCTCAAGCTGCTGAAAATAGGGATTGACTGAAGCTGTGACTGTGTGTGTGTGCACTGTAGTCGTGATTTCATCACTGCAACCAATATGCAGAGACCAGAGCTGTGGGAAAGCCAGCGTTGGACCAAGTGAGGGTGATCAGTACTTAATTTTATTTTTTAAAACCGGAATAAGCAATAGAGAGAGATAATAATGGAAAGTTGTGGCACTTGTGGACTCAAGTAGGGTCCTACATCATATATATATTAGCAAAAACTTGCCATTCAGATGGCAACTTTTGAAATTTTTAATAGCAGTCCAAAATACAGTAGTGCAGAGTTTTCGATCTATAAGACCTTCATCAGTGTATGGACTGGTTCAGTAAATAGGAGAAGAGAGGAGACGGACACAGTATTCCTGAAGAGATCTTATCAAAGCGCGCATGTGTGTGTGTCACGGGTGTATCAAGTATGACAGTCGCTCTGAATCCGGCTGTAGAAGATCACTGCGCTTGGCATTGCAGACGGCTTCTTGATACTCTCATCTCTGTAGTGTAGTGATATCCTTCTTCCTTTAGGAACCAGCAGCGACCTCCACCTTTGCTGCTAATTGACACACCCTTGCTTGGTAGTTAAAAACTCTGTCTCCAGAGAGTCGTTGGTGATAGTTCTATGTTCCTCTGTCCATGCCTGGAGTACTAGTAGTCGGCTAGTTTCTTCTTGGACTTCCCTTGGAGGAAAGTTGACGTTCTCTCTTTGGTGTCTTCTCAAGCTAAGTGTATCCCCTTAGTTTGTTTACCTTGTTGTCTTTAGTTACAGTGGGGCCTTACTAGTGTTCACCCCGTACCCTCTATACCTAGGGCCTAGCTCCAGGGACATTCAGGGATTAGGTTTCCTGCTCGGCAATAGGGGCGGAAGCTATATAGGGACGATAGGGTAGTCAGGGTAATATTAGATCTGCCTAGGGGTCTCCACTCCCCCTTTTCCTAGTTGTTGGGCTCTGTCACCCCTCTTCCCGTTGTTGTACACGTGTTCCTTCCCTCACCTTGGGTAACAGTGTGCCAGGAACTAGAGGCGGTGGTCTGAACATGGTATCCACCACTTGTCTGTAGTGAGCCGGTGACTGTCTAAATAGATAAGGTAAATTTACCACTTCAAGGAGGAACGAAGAAAATGTAAAAATAGAGATTTCTGTAGATATTTTGACTTTGTCATATTGGCGAGATCTGCACCTGGACCTGATTTGTAAGTGACCACTTTCATTTCCATTTGTATGCCTGTGAGCAACTAATTTATAATGTAATTTACTAAGTATAAAAAAAATTCTTATCTTACATTAATATAACTAAATTGTTTCTAGCAAATTACTGTAATGGTGTCTCATTTCCTATATATTTCTGCACTTCCTTTATTTTGCCTGTAGTTACTTTTTCAGGGGAGGGGGGAAATGATGTGTCATGTCTCTGCTGTATAATTTCCATTCTAATAATGTATGTAAAATCCGGAAGATTTCTCACTAATTCAAGAGACGAGCCAGTATCTGCAGCTACAACATTATATCATTATACTCTCTAGTTTACGTATTCTTTAGCTGGCATTAACCTTAAGAATGTCCACCACTAATTATTACAGGATTCTTGAAATCTCCTTGTTCATGTGCTCATTTAATGGGTAACATTTAATATCTATATTTTTTTATATAGGATCCCACTATTGTTTACCATGTAGTTCTATATTAATATAATATATTAAGATATTTTCACATTATTTTCTGTTATTTTTTTTAGAAGGAACCTGGCAGCACATGTGTGTTGCATCTCCACCAGGAACTGTTCCTGTGACGTTTTGCTTCTGTCGCCAGGTGCCACCATGTTCATTCTGCAGACGGTGCTGGTGATAGAGAAGTCATTGGAACCAGTAGTTTTGTACGACGCAGGCGATGTCCAGCCATTTCGATTATAGTGGCTGGAACCTGCAGTGCCTTCCAGTCTGGCAGTGTGGGGGTGTATGCTGTCCAGCTGGAGTTATCAGCTCCCTGCTTCTGCCAATTGGATAGCACCACACCCTACTTAAACTTTTAGCTTTCTGCTGGAAGCTGCCAGATATAGTTGTGTCACCCAGGGGGAATATAGGGGACTCTCGTACCCGGGCCTTTTACTTTGTTTAGGAGATCACGGCAGTCGGCTACCGGGCCCGTCCTCTGGGTCTCTCTTTAAAAAGGGGTTTTAGTGTACAGTTTGTCTCGTGACGCCACCTGTGGTTTCCGGTAATGGTTACCGGCGCTGCTGCAGACCTCCGGGGGGTGATGGGATGGCAGCTGGGATGTTTCTGTTCCCCACAGCCGGAGCGGGCCCCCGGGGCAGTGTAGGTGCAAATGGTGGTGATGCTGGGGCTTGTGGTGCAGGAGAGATGGTGCAGCGGAAATAACTGACAGAGGCAGTGCAGTGCAGTCATCCGAGTTTTACTCACAGTTCTTGTTCAAGGTTCTCAGGTACACTGTACGGGTGTCAGCCTCCGCGTCGCACTTTTTTCCACCAGACCAGGGGTTCAGCACTTTCTCAAATATATCAGGAGCGCTTGACAGAACCCCGCTTTCTTTATGCTCCTTACTAGACCGACTTCTCGCACTGGGTCTTCTCCCTCCTTCCCTGAGCTTCCCACACACAGTCCTGATCGGGTGCTCTGAAGTCCTTCTGGGCAACCTGGAGTTCCCGGACCTACTTGACGCCCTTCACGGTGACTAGGGTGAGACTGTGGCGACTGCACCATGGAAGTGCAGAAGCCTCCGGTTTTTCCAGCCGAGACCTGGAGTAACACGGCTGGTCCTGGGACCGGTTCCCTTCCTGCGGCCTGATCCCTCTGACATCTGGCAGATTCAGGGCGTATGGGTGCCATCCTGCACTCACCGTACCCCCTGGGATTCCTTCTGTAAAACGGAGCCTTTCTCCTCTGCTCCCCTCCTGGGCCTCTGTTACTAGGCCCCACACATGGAGCAGAGCTCCTGAAGAGACTCTGCTCCCCTCCCCTCCTCTCCTTACTGTATCCACACTGACTGACTGACCTGCCACCCTAAGATGGCTTCCCTTTATATACCTCCTACAATGGTGCTCCCCTACTCTACATCCTCCACCCACACCCACTACTGGTTCCCCCTCTCTTTGGTCCCCCCCCACTCCATCCAGGGACAGGGCTCAGCAGGAACACAATGCATCTTGCCCTTCCAGCCGGACTGGAGTAGTGTAGTGTTGGATGCGTGTGTTGGGGTTCCAGCCAGCACTCCCTCCTTACCTGAGAGAAGGAGACACCACATCTCTGGGTGAGGTGCAGTACCTCTGTGGTGACTGAACCCTCAGGGTCGTCACATAGTCTTGTGCTTCTCTGGTTCAGGCCTGTCTGTTTAGCTCCTTGTTGTGTCATTGTTGTTTGTTTTGACCTTGGCTTGTGTTTCTGACTATTCTTATAGATTCTGATTTTGCACTTTTCCTGCCCTCTTGGTTCTGACCCAGTTACCTGACAACATGTGCCATTCCTTCCAGCCTGTACCACCAAACAGCAGCTTGTTTTGTGGTCCTAACCCAGGGGCCCCTATTTAAGTCTACAAACCTGTACAGGGGTTAGAGGGTGAAGGCCAGGGCAACCCCTGGGATCTGTTAAGTGAAGTGGCTTACGTGGTAGCCATTTTAGAGCTGCCAAACGAACACTGACAGAACGTCCTTACAATATGGATGTAGTGGTATTTTACATAAAAGGCCTATGACTTATTAAACTTAATAAAAGTAATGATAGAAAACTGTCACCAATTCCTTGCATGTCCTATTCCGGTAGCTATTGTGTTGTTGCCTGTTTGTGCTTCCTGGTGTCAACCTTGATACTACAGATATGGTGGGAATGCAAGCTCAACCAATCACTGGCTGGGGTGGATAACCATTGTGGTTAGTGACTGGCTAAGTGGATTTTTCAAGCTACTTACAGTAGAGGAAAGTACCAGGAAGGCGCAGACCAGTGGGGACCGGGTCAATACAGGAACAAGACCTTTAAGGAATCCATATAGGTTAAGACTATGCTCACAATACTTAAAGTTGGTGCAAATCGATTTGCAGGACCCAGTCCAAGATTCATATCAAGAATCTGTGGTTGCTGGAGGGGAACGAGAGAACCGCTTCTCACCTGTTGGCATCCCTGGCTCTTGTCTTCTTTAGCCGGTTTGTTGCAACAACATTATTGCAGCATGACTCATGTGACGTTACACCAGTCTGGGTAGTCAAAAGAAGAGCGGCGGATGATGGCAGAAAGGAGACGGTTCTAAGGGCTCACATCCAGCTACCACAGATCATTGATGTGATCGCTAGGCTGAATCTGGCAAATCGATTTGCATCAACTTGAATAATACTGCATCATGATGTGCCGAAAACAGTTTTAGAACCTTAAAGGGCTTGTACCAGGATTGATGCCGACCACTAATCTCAAGAACGAGGCTCTGAAAAGCCTTGTCTGAATAAAGCCGAGGTGGAGCATTCACACGTCTGCTCCATTCAATCTTCTCAATGGGACTGTAGGAGATAACCGAGCACAGTACCTACAACCTTGGTACCCACCCTTTGAGGCTACGTTCCCAGGATGAGCATTTGATGTTACAGATTTTCTGCAGCCATTAAGTAAAATAAGTCACTTGCATTTTTACGAAAATACACAGTGTAAAAAAAACTCACCAAAAGCTCATAGTTGGAATGTAGCCTAATGGTGCACCCCTTTTTCTGATTTTGCCAAAATCAACAATGTTTTTTATTCTTTCTCACCTGAAAAATCCACCTTATACATTTACTCTTGGCAGATTTTTTTCCAGCAAAAACCTGAGTGTAGCAGGAAAAACTCTGGACGTCTCTTATGCATTTTCACAAGCGTTTTTGATACATTTTTACATGTTTTTTATGTGTTTGCTTGTGTTTTTTTTTCCCCATTCATTTGAGTGAAAAATGATGAAAAAAAAGCTAAAAGAATTGACGTTCTGCAGATTTAAAAAATTACTTTGATTCAAATCTGTAAGGAAAAAATAAGCATAATGTGCATGAGATTTCCGAAACCTCATTCACTTTGATGGCACTGTAAAATTCTGCGGTTTTTTTTACCCTTGAAAAAACACGAGAAAAAATGCAACGTGTGAACAAGCTCTAACTTTAATTTGTTTTACATTTATCTCTATGAACCTATTATGTCCATGTCATTCTTCTGTGATACAATGTATGACCTGGTATGTTTCAAAGTAATAGTGTGGTTAGAAGGTGGGATTAAAGGAGAGTTAAAGAAATATTGCTCATTTTAATATGTTTATTTTTTTAATTAAATGAATATAAATAAAATAAGTAAATGAAGTACATGAAATATGACAATCCAAATTCTATTTTTTTAGTAGTTCATTATTAGTAAGTAAATTTGGCAGCAGGAAAGCAAGGAACTTGTTGGGGAGGGGATGTATTAGCTGAATGCATTGACAGGAAACAGGCGCACTAAGGTCTCTCGCATGCAGGGAATGTCCGGGATGCTGCATTTGCTTTGCTTACTGTGGAAATGATTATCCGAATCCTGTCATCACCTGAGTAATGAGCTTCCCAAAGAACAAAATCGTGACGTGAGGGAGGGGGGCGAATATGCCTGCAAAATCTTCCAAAGAAGCCAATATTAAATATGCTTTTCATCTAGTTGCATGTAGCAGGAATTGACGTATGCAGATCTTTTGCAGGGGATTTATGAATTGTAATAATGTTTGATACACTATATCCCCTTTTGTTATTTCACTTTAAGCAACTATATTTTATGTCACTATTCTGGAGCTCTGGGTAAATATTTCCCCCCTCGTCCAGATACTCACCACTAGTTCATGTTTTCTATTACAGGGATTGTGTGGTATCTAAAACTAATTTTAAAATTCTATTTCGGGGCAAGCTGAGTGTGTATGGGAGGTGGAAGGGCAACATCTATTTATTATAGCAGTCTATTGATTCACTAACAAGTGTGTAATGCTTAATTTTCCCTTGTGGTGGCGCTGAAGAGGAATTATAAACCAATGTCATGATTCACTATAGATCACAGCTGATTGTCCTGATTTTATGACCCCACCAGCAATCTGTTATCAGTGTGTGCTTGCAGGATCCATCTAGCAAAATGGGGCAAAGGGTCTACAGTACAGGTAAAAGGATCTATTTTAGATCAATGTATGGTCTTGGGATATAAACTCACCTTATTCACAGTGCAGGTAGCAAAGCTCCTGCAGTGAAAGACAGCCAGTGATCCTGAGCAGTAGTGTCATGAGTCTGGGTTCAAACCTATAAGCCCGTGCTTTGTGGTTGGCTTTTCTGTCTGCTGAGACACAGCAGATATACCTTTTCTCTTTGTGTTTAGTTTCTGTTATCATTGCTTCAGTCTTTTTAGGGTAATAGGTTTTTTCATTTACTCATTTATCTGCCCTTTGACCTTTCGGGTGCGGCTTTATATACTTACTAGCGTTGAGCGAGTATGTTCTATTAACCCTTTCGCTGTGTATGCTCGGGCCGAGCTCCGAGTATTTACAGCTGCTCTGTGATATGGTTGAATCGCTCTCGTGTGCATGATTTGCAACTGTTTGACAGTTTTAATACATGTGAGGAATGTCTATTTCTTACACATTCCTCACATGTAATAAAGCTGTCAAACAGTTGCAAATCATGCACACGGGAGCGATTCAAACATGTCACCGAGAAGCTGTAAATACTCGGAGCTCGGCCCGATCATACTCGGACCAGAACATACTCGCTCAACACTAATACCCCTTGCTGATACTTCCTGCTGGTGATAGGCTCATTTGGGTATCCAGCCATGCTGCTCTAGTTTAAGCCAGACAGTGAAAGACCAGCTAGGGTTTATCTCTCTACTGTTTGTTCTTTACCCTACACCTATCTTGGTTTTTTTTTTCTAGGAAGTAGATGGCATATTCTCTAAAAGTACGTACTTAATTCTTTTTATTTTTTATTTCTTGGTTTGTTTTACTTACTGTAATATCTTTCTATTTCAGCACACTTTGTTAATTTGCACTCTGCTCTGCCCTCTGGTTCTTTAGGAGGAACATTAAGCGCTCAATGGCCTTTCAGGCGGCTTAGGTCCAAGTTGCCATCATCTAGTCTGTGATTAGAGCTATCTCTGCTCACACGGGAACCATTAGGAACTATAGGGTTAGGATCTCTAATCTGTACAGGAACCGGCAGTGTCAGTTGCAGTTTTCAGTGTATTATCTATTTTCCCCAGTGAGTTGCTACACTATCATAACAAGTAGGAGCGGTTAATAAACACTTCTGTCCTTTCCTTTGCTCTACAGTCTAAGGCTGCGTTCACACATTGCGTATTTCCCTGCGGCTTTTTACGCTGCTTATTTTCCTGCTTGTTTTACCTGCGTTTTTTTACGCAGGTAAAAAAAGCACCTCCATTCACACACTGCGTAAAAAAGCGCAGCAAAAAGCCCAGTGTGAAATGAAGTGTGACATGTGTAATGTATGTGTCTGTGTGTACTGTGCGTCTGTGTTGTGTGTGTGAGTGTCCCCCTAGCAGTGTATGTACAGACAGCTTCTGGCTGCAGTACATACTCTGTTTTAAAAGAAATAAACTATGGATACTCACCTATCCGATGGATGGGAGAGGCGTCCGGTCCGGTCCCGCGGCTTCCAGCATCTGCCGTGAAGCGATCAGCTGACTGTCACGTGACCGGCTTGTAAATCAGCTGACCGGTCGGTTACAAGCCGGTTAGCTTACAGCTGATCGCTTCACCGGCAGATGCTGGAAGCGCGGGACCGGACCGGACGGCTCTCCCATCCATCGGATAGGTGAGTATCCATAGTTTCTCCTGCGCCTCCATAAAAAAGCGCTGGAATTACACAGTGTGTGAACACCGCTGCGTAATTCCATCACTTATAATGGGCACAATAGGAGAAAGCGCGGGACGCATCTGCGTAAAGAATTGACATGTCAATTCTTTACGCAACTGCGCTTTCGCGCTGCGTAAAATCACACAGTGTCTGAACGGCATAGTGAATTTCCCATTCACTTTGCTGGCAGATGCAAGGCACATTGCGTATTTTGAAAAAGCGCGCACAAAAAAGCGCGCGAAAATACGCAATGTGTGAACGCAGCCTAAATAGTGCTCAATGAGCTTTACTTTAAGGGAGTCTATTAGCAAAAGAATGACTGTTAAAATGAAGCACAGGCACTCGGTGCACCCTTGGTGAGGCCAAACTGTTCAGTGCTACTTCCCACCTACTTGTTTTGCAGCTTTATCTGCCATCCTCCTTCTTTATTGATAACTCTGGCTTTACAGAAGCCAAAGAAGGGTGGAGGTTAGTGTTGAGCGAGCATGCTTGACACTGCTCGGTACTCACCCGAGCATCTCACTACTTGGGATGCTCGGCGAGCACCGAGCATTTCCGGGTTACTCGGGCGGGAGCTTGGGTCTCCGCCCTGCATGTTTGGCGCTCTTTACAGAGCCAATGAACATGCAGGGATTGCCAGCCAGTCACTGTAATGCTGCAGCCATGTTGGTTGTGGGCATTACAGTGATTGGCTGGCCGCACAGCGTCACCTCGAGTATTTAAAACCAGGTGCCGCCATCTTGGACACAGTTGCACCTTATCAGACAGTGTAGGGACAGCGCTGCTGAGCTAGGGAGAGATTTATACTGCGAAATAGGTAGTGTATGGTCTCTAAAGCCTGCAAAATCAAACAAACAGTCCTTCTCAGGACTAAAATCCATCCCAGATATCAGGCAGGCAGGCTGTATAGGAGACTCAGTGGTTATACCTGGGGTCTCAAACACTCTGCCCGCGGGCCGCATGCGGCCCCTCCGGCTGCTTCTTGCAGCCCGCAGGCACAGACCTCGTAACTATCGCTGTTCTCTCCAGCAGCCGCCGACATCAGCGCTGTAATGCAGTGTATTGAGTATTGCCACACAGAGACCGGCTCTCTGCACAGCAATACCAGTGTCAGCCGCCGGCTATCAGAAGCCAGCAGCTGACCTCTGCGTCCCAGCGCAGCGGCGTATGACGTCACTGCCATGCACAGATATCAGCTGCTGGCCTCTGATAGGCCGCGGGTGACACTGGTATTGCTGTGCAGAGAGCCGGTCTCTGCGTGGCAATACTCTGCATTACTGCGCTGATGTCCACGGCTGCTGGAGAGAGCCGCGATTATTACGGGGTCTGTGCCTGCGGGCCACAGGTGCAGAAAGGACGCAGAGGGAACGGAGGACAGGTGAGAATTTTTTTTTTTTTTTCTGTCATGTGAAATACAGCACAGGGGACCTGTGCTCAGTATAGGGGGGGCACTGTGTGCTGTATGGGGGGGATGGGGACCCTGAGCGCAGTATGGGGGGGGGACGGGGACCCTGAGCGCTGTATGGGGGGGGACGGGGACCCTGAGCGCAGTATGGGGGGGGCGGGGACCTGGGTGGGGGGCATGTCGGCAGTATTGGGGACTTGGACGGGAGACCGTGTCTGCAATACGGGGGGCCTGGACGGGAGACCGTGTCTGCAATACGGGGGACCTGGACGGGAGACCGTGTCTGCAATATGGGGGACCTGGATGGGAGACCGTGTCTGCAAGATGAGGACCAGTTCAAAACGTGTATAGAAAATAAAATGGTATCACTAAAAATGTCACTTTGTCATGTAAATAATGCGGCTCCCCAAATTAAATGTTTTTCCGTGTGCGGCCCATATGCCCAGCTGAGTTTGAGACCCCTGGGCTATACCAACAAACACTGCATTACAGTCCTGTGTGCTGCTGCTGCTCAAATTGCTAGACTTAGCCCCGGGTCTCAGGGGCCAGGAAAAATCCTTTTTTTTTTTTTTTTTTTCATCTAAATACTCTTTTTTTTTTTTCCCTCAGTCAGACTGTACAAATACCCGTCATCTTAACCTTTTGGTATCCCCCCCCCTCCCCCCCAAAAAAAAAAAATAATTTTTTTTTAGTGTGTCTGTGAGTGTTTAGACACAAATATATCTGTTTAAGAGTGTTTGGTTTCGGCCAGATAACTAGAACTGTGGTTTTGCAGTTCCACAGTTCAAAGCTCTGTATTGTCCACTTTTTTGCCTTTTTTCCATAAAAAAAAAAAAAAACAGTTTGAGTGTCTCGCTGACTGTTCAGACACAAATATATCTGTTAAAAAGATTCTGGTGTAGGCCAGAGAAATAAAACTGTAGTTTTCCTCTTCCACGGTTCTAATCTACTTTTTATTACCCTTTTGCCATTGATAGTGCGAGTGTAAGCTATTTTACTTCATTTACAATGGGCAAGGCGCGTGGCAAGGGACGTGAAAGTGGACATTCTGGTGATGGTGCGTGCAGAGGACGGGGCCGTGGCCAAGGTGAAAATGTGCCACAACCAACAGCCACATCTTCTTGCTTCCACTTCTTGACCGAATTACTAGGGAAGCACACAACAACACTACTATTGCCAACTGATCAGTGTGAACATGTTAATAATTGGATAGCAGATAATACTTCCAGTCACCTGGGCACCACCAACTGCGGTCTGTCTTCCACACGGTCAAGTCTTAGTAGCCGTGAGTCTCAGCCGCATATGACTCGCCCCCTGGGCCGTGGGGCACGCGGATCCGGGCGATAGGGAGACGCTGGGAGTAGTAGTGGCGGCCCGGTCCCGCGGCTCAGGGTGGTCAGACCAATGGTAGTCTGCTACTTGCTTTAGATAATGTCCGACTACGCCACCCGTGGATTGCGGTTATTAGGAACCGCCGCTGCAAGGCAGTCCGCTGGGGCCGATGGTGTGTGCAGCTGGGATGGTGTGACTCCCCACGGGAAGAGTGCGGCCCCAGGGCAGTGTAGTAGATGGTGGGAGTGATGGTGGTGAGAGTCCCAGTACCGGTAGTGCCGGAGGAGCGAAAAAGCACACAGACAACGTACTGCAGTCCAGGGTCTTTACTCACGGTTAATATCCAAGTCACTTCTGCAGGGAATGACTGCCCGAGCCGTGCTGCGTCCACCAGGTGTGGGGCTCGGTCAACTCCCAGGCAGCTCAGGAGCATGGCACAGGACCCCCTTTAATCCTTTCTCTGGCCTGCCTCACCAGTGACCCACTTTTGTCCAGCTGCTGCGGACTTGTGCGGTTAAACGTGGGCCCCGTCCTCCGCTGTCCTATATGGTGCCTTCCTAGCAGGTTTGATGAGGTGTCGCACCAATAGATGATCACGACGACCGGTCTTTGGCTGAGGGTAGTTTCTCCTCCACCAACTTGGGATCCGGTACCCTTAATCTGCCTGACCCTTCACCCTGGATTCTCGTGGGTTCTTAGGGTCCCTTCCACCTTCTTGTTCCTGAGCCCTTCTGTTTCTCTCTCTCTTCTCCTTCTTTCCTGTTCTGTCTTCTCCTCCTTCCCTTGGCCTCTTCTCCAGGCCCACTTCTCCTTCTCCTCTCAGGCTCCGGCCTCTTCTCTAGGCCTGCCTCTGGAGCAGCACTCAGCCTGAGCTGCTGCTCCCTGTCAGCTCTCCTCTCCTCACAGACTGAACACTGTTCTAAGATGGTGCCCACCTTTTATACCTCCCTCTGACCATGAGCCCAGGTGACCAGCAACCAATGAGCTCCTATCTACGCTCAGGAACCAACCCCTATCTGCCCCTACAGCACTGGGTGTTCCACCCCCCTCCCCACTCCAGGCAGGGACATAGTCGGTCGTGCCTGCACTTCTGTCTAGTGGGAGCACCGTTGAGCTGTCCCTCGGAAATGGGGTGTGTGTGCTGTATGCAGCTAACTGAACCCTGGTCCATACTCCATCCTTACCCAGGAGTGGAATATCACACCTCTGGACTGAGGTGCAATACCCCTGTAGCGGCCGAACCCTCGGGGCGCTACACATACTCCTCACCCTGATGCTCCTTCCTCCCACCATGCCGAGCGTCATCGGAAAGCAACTGATCCCACACTTGGACACTCTGAAGAGCTGTTCACTGGTCCATTTCCATATTTGGGCCCCTCGCCTGCTCCGCTTGAAGTGGTGGAAGAGGAGATCCGATGTAGCGATGCCCAAATATTTGAACAGCCATGGCTACAGGAAGGCGACGCAGGCAATTTGTCCACAAGAGGTGGACGATGACGAGACACAATTGCCACGAAGTGAGGAGGAGGACCGTGGTGAGGAGGTGGTGGATGATCTAGTAACTGACCCAACGTGGCAGGAGGACACGCCGAGCGAGGCCAGCAGCACACAGGGGGAGGGAGACAGAGTACCCCAACAGGCAGGAAGAAGCAGTGTGGTGGCCGCAGACAGAAGGCAGGCAACCGTTCCCCGTAACACCAACACGAGGGACGTTGCCAGTACAACCGTTAGGTCTTCCAGAGTCTGGATTTTTTTTTAAAGACTCTGCTGATAACCCCAAAAAGGCCATTTGTACCACCTGCTAGGCCAGCATCAGCAGGGGTGACAAAACTACCAGCCTGACCACCAGGGCTGGCTCCAGGTTTTTCTGGGGCCCGGGCGAAAGAGTCTCAGTGGGCCCCTTTAATACATACCACGATTCATGATGCACAGATACCGCAGAGAATATATATATATATATATATATATATATATATATATATATATATATATATATATATATATATATATATATATATATATATATATATATTAGTGCAATGCAAAGATTTCACTTCTTACATTACATAAGCGATATCTATTGAAAATTCCACAATAGATCAGAAACCGGCGAATCGCTCCATACGGAATACTGGCCCCGGTATAAGGCTCCATACGGAATACTGGCCCCCATATAAGGCTCCATACGGAATACTGGCCCCCATATAAGGCTCCATACGGAATACTGGCCCCCATATAAGGCTCCATACGGGATACTGGCCCCCATATAAGGCTTCATACGGGATACTGGCCCCCATATAAGGCTCCATACGGGATACTGGCCCCCATATAAGGCTCCATACGGGATACTGGCCCCCATATAAGGCTCCATACGGGATACTGGCCCCCATATAAGGCTCCATACGGGATACTGGCCCCCATATAATGCCCCATGCAGGCTGTCCCCCCCCCCCCCCTTATAATGCTCCATGCAGGCTGTTACCCCCCACATAATGCCCCATACAGGCTGTCCCCCCCCCCCCTTTATAATGCTCCATGCAGGCTGTTTACCCCCCCCCCCACACAAAGCACTATGCAGGCTGTCCCCCCCCCCCCCCTTATAATGCCCCATGCAGGATGTACCCCTCTCTCTATAATGGCTAGAGATGAGCGTTGTTCGACTCGAACTGTTAGCCAATCTCAAATTCGAGCTGTTTTGGGCGGTGTTCGAGCCGTTCGGCGAACACGAACGATTTGAGAAAAATTCGGCTGTTCGAGGTTATGTTCGATAACTGTTCGTGCACCAAAATCATAACTGGATTTTTTCTCAGTAATGATGAAAATTAATGTTAATATGCAGTTTGAGTGTACAGCGGGGTGGGGGGAGGGGCAGGGGATGGATCTCTGCAGGAATAATGAAGATCTCCATTTTTTTTTCTCTTTCCCGCATTTACAGTGGGGAGGTGCAAGGCTGACAGATATCAGCAGCGCACACACGGAGCGAAGTGCTTTTTTTCACACAAGCAAGGGCATGTGTGACGCGCCCCTGGGCCCACTTAGTGTAGCGTTGCGCACGCGGGGACTACCCGGAGCCGGGCCTGTTGGGGGTAGTAGTCTCGTGGCGGTGACCCGGTCCGTGCCCAGGGAGTCAAACTGTGTGGCTGAGTATATTAGCAGTAGATGTAGGACGACTACGCCACCCGTTGAATGCAGCTATGGAGCTGCCGCTGCAGGGCAGACCGCTGAGGCCGGTGGAAGGATGGTGCAGCGTGGATGGTATAACCCCCAACGGGAGGGGTATGGCCTCAGGGCAGCCGACGTGGATGATGGGGGTAGTAGGAACCACTCAGAGACGATGCGGTGTAGTTCAGGGTCTTTACTGGTGACAAAGATAGACCCTCCCGGAGTACTGGCTAGCGGTCGGGGCCTGGTCAGTCCTTGAGCAGATGGGATCCCCCTTGGCCAGGCGGAGTTGTAGGCCTCCCCAACTAATTGTACTCTTCTGGCTTCCTTGCTAGAGGCGGGTGAAGGTAGCCCACGTCCCTGAGTGTACCGTGTGGTGCTCACCCATATGGTCGGTGACTCGGGGCCTTCTAGTGGCTTCCGCTCCACGACGGCGGTGCTGGTCCCACGCGTGTGACCGTGCCTTCGGGTTTCTTGGCCAGAGGACCTGAAATCCCCTGCCGGGCGGTTTCTGCTGCTGGGTCTGGGTTAATCCCCACAGCCTCGGACTCCGGGTCCGGTGGTAACTCTTCAATCAGGGCGAGCTCTTCAGCTGCCAGCCCCTGATTCCTTTTAGCACTGCTCCCACTGAGCTCCTGATCTTTCTTTCCTATGCTGCTCCACTTCTTCTCTCTACTCTTCTCACTAACCCTGCCTCAGCCCCAGCTTTATATAGGGGAAGTCCTTCCCCTCCCAGGACTGGGCAGGAGGTGTGGCATGCATAGGATTCCTGACCAAGAGACCTCCCACCTGCTCTCAGACGTAATATCTCTATTACTGTGGCAACCAGACCCCTGGGGTGTCACATGTGTCATTGGCAGTGTATGTCACATGTCCTTGCCCTATATGACCCAGCCATTTTCCCCGTCGCCACCATTTTCTCACTGCTGCAGCTGCGTGTTAGACGGCACCGCTGTTGCTGTGTGCGCTATACCTTGTTAATTTCAAGCCAATTTTCACACAAATCTACAGATAGCTTGGGAGTAGGGAATAGTTGTGATTGCAGTCCTTTTAAGGACTAGGTTACAGCATTTCCTACGACTTTTATCAGGCAGGTCTGTGCTCTTAAATAGATAGATTGTGGGAGTAAAGACTAATTGTAATTGCAGTCCTTTTCAGGACTAGGTTACATCAGTTCCTATCAGTTTTTGCCAGGCAGGTCTGTGCCAGTGCTGTGCAAGTTTTTTTCACAGCATTTGGCTGAATCTAGCAAAGCTAATCCTTTTTGGCCTATTGCAGAGTGTGTTAGTCAGTGGAGTAGCCTATCTGTGTTGCAAGATATACCACCTGTGTATAGAATACCAATTTTTTTACTGCACCTAGTGAAGTAAAATCTTTTGGGCATAGCATCATTCTATTAGTCCATCTATACTGACCTCCATCAGGTTGCAAATTAAAACTAATTTTTATCTGCATCTACAGTACCTCTGAAAAAATATTTGGGCTTCTAGCTGTGTGTAGGACTTGTTCTATTAGTCCATCTATACTGACCTCCATCAGGTTGCAAACTGAATATAATTTTTTTCTGCATCTAGCTCTGAAAAAATATTTGGCCTTCTAGCAGTGTGTGGGACTTGTTCTATTAGTCCATCTATACTGACCTCCATCAGGTTGCAAACTGAATATAATTTTTTTCTGCATCTAACCCAGCCAATAGTTTTGGCCTAATACCACAGTTTGGCCACTCAGCTCTGCTCGGTTCCCATCCATTGTTTTTTTGTGCAAACAACTCCAGAGTTGTGAATTAGTTAACCACCAAAATGAGTGGAAAAAGGCCTGCTGCTGGTGGAAAGGGGAATAGGCGTGTTGGGAAGGGGAAAAAAGGTTGTGTCCGTGGGGTAGGTGTTCAAGCAACAGTAACATCTGCAGAAGAAAGACCATCTTCCAGACAAACTAAAATGTCTACTTCTTTTAGCGGACAATGTGATAAGATCCCTTTCTTACGGCCACGCCAATCGCTACAAATTCCAGATGAGGCACAAAAACAGCAGGTGCTTCAACGGATATCAAGTGCTCCTTTAAGTGGGCTCTCCTCCACATCAACTTCAACATCACAAATACTCCAGTCCTCAAAGGTGTCACCCCAATCGCACTTGCTTCCTCACAGCTCCCAAATCTCCAGCTGCCCGTCTGAGTATGAGGTAGAACAGATGGTTGAGTCTGCAGAGCTGTTTACTCATACTATAGCCTGGGAATCAGAGGTCGACTCCAGCGCTTCTGTGAATCCAGACGAGGAAATGATCTGCACTGATGCCCAGAATCTTTGAGTCGGATCCAGGACCAGACGCAGAAGGTTCTGACCATAATGTAGACCCTCATTCCCAAACTGTAACTCCTGTTGGTGGAGACAATGAGGAAGACGATGATGAGACTCAAATACCTGATTGGAGCGACAACTTTAGTTTTTTGTCAGGGCAGGAACAGGTTGGCTCTGAGGACGACGGGTGTGATAACACACAGGGTGATGATGATGAGGTTGGAGATCCCACTTACTGTCAACCCACAGTCAGCCAAGAGATGAGGTAAGCAGAGGAGGTGGAGGAAGATGCTAGTGACGACGAGGTCAGGTTGCGCCTTCCTGGACAGAGACGTAGTACTGGAAGCACGTCAACAACTGCATCCTCAAACACAACTCTGCCTCTCGCCACAAGTCGTGGTGGCTCTTCAGGTCGCATGGGTGCTAAGCCTTGATAGCCTGGGCATTTTTTCAGATCGATAAAGATGACCCAACTTGTGTTATCTGTAACATTTGTCAGCAAAAGCTAAGTAGAGGCCAAAAAATACATAGTTTGAGTACTTCATGCATGAACTGGCACATGGACATGAAGCATAAGTTGCAGTGGGAAGCTCAGTGTGCTACAATGCGGCCTAGCCGGCCGGGCCAACCACCGTCTGCCATATCTTGTGCATCCGCGGCCTCTTCATCCTCTGTGACTGGGGGGACAGCAGTCACACCTGTTTTGGGGTGCAGACCTGCCACCTCTTTACCCGCAACAGCCAGCGTGATTGGCAGGTCATCATTTTCTTTGGAGGTGGTAACACCAGCTGGTGTTGAGCGCTGTCCGACATCGATAGCACCACCTTTGGATCAAGGCAACCTAACATGCCCGCCTGCATCTTTCTCACAGACCGGCAGTTTGCCGGGGACACCCTTATCAACCCCGTCTAAGCACAATAGCCAGCCCTCGGTCCCTCAGATGTGGACAAGTAAAAGACCATTTCCTCCTAGCCATGAGAAAGCTAAGAGGTTGAATTTCACCATCTGCAAGCTCTTGGCTACAGAAATGCTGCCTTTCCGCCTGGTGGACACAGAGGATTTTCGAGACCTTATGTCCGTCGCAGTGCCCCAATACCAGATGCCCAGTCGGCACTACTTCTCAAAGAAAGGTGTGCCTGCGCTCCACCAGCATGTCGCACACAACATCACCGCTTCTTTGAGAAACTCTGTGTGTGACAGGGTGCATTTCACCACAGACACTTGGACGAGTAGGCATGGACAGGGGCGTTACATGTCGCTGACTGGGCACTGGGTAACTATGGTGACAGCAGGACAAGGGGCTGCTGTCCAAGTCTTGCCGTCCCCACGAGTTGTGCGTCAATCCTCTTTATGTCAAAGTTCCTCCACTGCTTCTGCCTCCTCAACCTCCTCTCGGTCTTCCACCTGCACCCAAAGCCTGTCTGGTCATGCCACAAGCTTTCTAACTGCGCAGAAGGGATCCTGCACACCTCCTTACTATGCTGGCAGTAGGGCTCAACGTCATCAGGCGGTTTTTACTTTGAAATGTCTGGGAAATGTGAGTCACACAGCTGAGGAGTTGTGGTCAGCTCTGGAGAACCAATTTCATGAATGGTTGTCTCCACTGGACCTGAAACCAGGGAAGGCCTTGTGCGACAATGCTGCAAACCTGGGTGCGGTCCTTCGCCGGGGCAATGTCACACACGTGCATTGTATGGCTCACGTGTTGAACCTGGTTGTCCAGCAATTTTTAGCCCACTATCCCAGACTAGATGGCCTTCTGCAGAGGGCACGGTCGCTGTGTGCTCACTTCCGCCGTTCGCATCCCGCAGCTCAGCGACTTACATCTCTACAGAAGTCGTTGGGCCTGCCACTTCACCGGCTAAAATGCGATGTGCCTACCCGGTGGAATTCAACTCTGCACATGTTGCAGTGACTGTGGCAGCACCGACAAGCCCTGGTGCAATACGTTCTGACGTATAGCCTGGGCCAACGAGATCCAGAGGTGGGGCAAATCACGCTGGAGGAGTGGTCTCAGATCAGGGACCTATGCACCCTTCTGCACAGTTTTGAAATGGCGACGAAGATGTTTAGTGCTGACGATGCCATTATCAGCATGACTATTCCGGTGATTTACATGCTGGAGCACATGTTAAACAGAATTCGGAGTCAGGTGGTGGCACAAGAGGAGGTGGAGGAAGTAGAGGAGGAGGAGTTGTATGCGGAAGGGCTAACATCTGTAAGGTCCAGACGGTCGGCAGCACCAAGGCGGCAGGCATGTGAGGGTGGGGGAGATGGTTTTACCAGGGCGCATGGTAGCAGCCAAACTAGTGAAGAAGGTGCAGGAGCCCAGGAAGAGGTGGAGGACGAACTGATGGAAGACTCATCAGATGAGGGAGACCTTGATCACATTTCTGTTGTGCGAGGTTGGGGGGAGAGGACAGAGGAAGGAAGCAAGATTGTTACCTCGCCACCAACACAACAGGGACTTGGTGCTCCTGGATGCGCAACACACATGAGTGCCTTCTTGCTGCACTACCTGCAACATGACCCTCGAATTGTGAGAATTAGAAATAATCCTGACTACTGGGTTGCCACACTGTTAGATCCCCGGTACAAAAGTAAATTAGCCGAAATTATTCCTGCCATAGAAAGGGATGCACGCATGCCGGAGTATCAGCAGAGACTGTTGCAGAATCTTACATGTGCTTTTCCACAAAACACCAGTGGTGCACGTAGTGAATCTCACAGTTCCAACTTGCCAACCGTGGGACCGTCAAGTGTTCAGCACTCAAACCGTAACAGAACCACAGTATCTGCTGGTAACATCAATTTTGCGGAATCATTTCACCACTTTTTTAGCCCATCCTTTGCAAGGCCACAGGAGACACGAAGTCTGACACATAGTCAACGCCTAGAGACGATAGTACAGGAGTATCTCCAAGTAAACATTGAAGCCATGACTGTGTCACTGGACCCTTGCTCTTTTTGGGCTTCCAATCTGGATAAATGGCCGGAGCTAGCCACTTACGCCTTGGAGATCTTGTCATGCCCCGCAGCCAGCGTTCTGTCTGAACGTGTGTTCAGCGCTGCTGGTGGTGTGCTGACAGATAAGCACACGCGGCTCTCCACTGATAATGTAGACAGACTCACGTTCATAAAGATGAACAAATCATGGATCCGAAACGACTTTTCTACCCCTGTGTCATCCTGGGGAGAGTAAAAGCTTGATGATTGGTTAAAATCACCCTACCAACCGTTTTAAGCTTTCAAATTACTAATCATGTTTATCTGTATCTTGGCTGGAAAATAATTTGGGCTTTGTAGCAGTGTGCAGCACTGATTCTATTAGGCCATCTATAATAAGCTCCACCAGATTTAAAATTACTAATCATGTTTATCTGTATCTTGACTGGAAAATAATTTGGGCTTTGTAGCAGTGTGCAGCACTGATCCTATTAGGCCATCTATACTAAGCTCCACCAGATTTAAAATTAATAATAATTTTTAGCTGCATCTAGCCCGGAAAATAATTTTGGGGCTCCGAGATGCGCAAGACACATAAGTGCCTTCTTGCTGCACTACCTGCAACATGACCCTCATATTGTCAGAATTCGAAGTAATCATGACTACTGGGTTACCACACTCTTAGATCCCCCAAACTTTTCGATCAACCTTTTCATTTTAATAAAGACCAAAAAATGGTCATTTTTGAAATTATAAGCATTAGCAGGTTATTAGAAACTGAAATCAAACAGTTTTCAACTCAAAACTTTATTCTAGGTGATGTTACATTTTCACATAGGACCCCTTGTTCGAAAGGAGCTTCTGAACTCTCTCGTCCATTGAATTTGTCAGGTTTTGGATGGTTTCTGCTTCAATTGTTTTGCATGAGGACAGAATACCCTCCCAGAGCTGTTGCTTAGATGTGAACTGACTCCCGCCATCATAGACACTCCTTTTGATGATGCTCCAGAGGTTCTGAATGGGGTAGAGTTCAGGGGAGCATGGGGGTCACACCATAAGTTTGTCCCCTTTTATGCCCATATCAGCCAGAGATGCAGATGTTTTATGTGCAGCATGAGATGGTGCATTATCATGCAAAAAAATGATCTTGCTGTGAAATACACGATTCTTCTTCTTGAACCATGGCAGGAAGTGCTGTTTGAGAAAATCCACATACATTATGGAGTTCATCTTTAGCGCCTTCAGGGATCCTAAAGGGGCCGACAATCTCTCTCCCCATGATTCCAGCCCAAAACATTACTCCACCTCCTCCTTGTTGGCGCTGTAGCCGTGTTTGCATGGGGTGTCCATCAACCAGCCATCCTCCACTCCATCCATCTGGACCATCGAGCGCTGCACGGCACTCATCCGTGAACAAAACAGTTTTGAAATCAGTCTTCATGTAATGTTTGGCCCACTGGAGCCGTTTCTGCTTGTGTGAAGTGGATAGAGGAGGTCGACAGGATGGCGTATGCACAGCTGCAAACCTCTGAAGGACCCTGCATCTTGTTGTTCGGGGGACGTTGGAGGCACAACAGCTTCAAAAACTTGTCTGCTGCTATGACAAGGCTTTTTTGCCGCTGCTCTTTCAACCTGACGTAATTGCCTGTAGGAAAGAGTCCTCAATTTGCCCTTATCAGCACGCACACGTGTGTACTGTGAATCAGCTACATACTTCTTGATTGCCAAGACACTTCATCCTGATCATCGCACAATGTTGATTGTAGTCATGCCTTGACCTAAACACTCCACAATTTGTTGCTTCTCAGCAGCCGACACATCCTTTTTCTTTCCCATTTTGGCAGAAAATGTAGGCTGCTTAATAATGTGAGACAGCCTTCTTAAGTAGTCTTGCCTTTCATTGGACACACCTGCCAAACTAATTAGCACAGGTGTCTGCAATTGCTTACAGTGATATAAAGAGCCCTGACACACATCACCATCAATGAGTTTAACTGACAAACAAACAAATTCTTCCCTTATCACTCCTAAACACTTTTTGCATAATAATTTGGAACACAGTGTACATGTGCTTTTCCACAAAACACCAGTGGTTCACGTAGTGAATCTTACAGTTCTAACTTGCCAACCGTGGTCTGTATGGAGTTGTTCAATAAAGGGCCCAAAATTAAGATAACATAGATGGGAGAGGTCTCTATGAATAGGAATTCCTAAGTATTTGATACCCTGTGAGGGCCAGGCACAGGGAAAGTTGGACTGGATGGAATCCTATATAGATTTGGGGAGGGAGACATCGAGGGCCTCAGACTTCGCTGCATTGATTTTAAAATTTGACCATGTAACAAAGTGATCTATTTCAGCCATAACAGCATGGATGGATATATGTGATTGAGTGATATATACTAGGACATCATCAGCAAATAGAGAGCACTTGTACTCGGTGCCTCCCACCTCAATCCACCTAATATTGGGGTTATGGCGAATTGATGAGAGCAGGTGCTCCGTCACTAGGATGCATAAGAGAGGGGACAGAGAACATCCCTGCCTTGTCCCATTGGTGATTGTGAAAGGTGATGAAAATGTTCTGATGCACCCCCTGGGCCTTGGGACACCCGGAGCCGGACCCTTTTTGGTGGATGCTGGTGGTTGTAGTCTTCGTGGCGGCGACCCGGTTCCGTGGCTCAGGGTGGTCAAACCAGTGGCGGAACTATTTATGTGGTTTTGATGTTTAAATGTCTGACTACGCCACCCGTGGATTGCGGTCAGAGTGAACCGCCGCTGCAGGGCAGACCGCTGAGGCTGGTGTTGTGGGTGCAGCAGAGCGTAGCATAACTCCCCACGGGAGGAGTATAGCCTCAGGGCAGTGTATGCGGAGGATGGGGGTGATGGTGCAGGGCAGCAGCAGTAACGACACGGAGTCAGTGATGCAGTCCAGGGCCTTTACTCACAGTTCTTATTATCCAGACCACGTCTGCAGGTAACGGCTGCCCATGTCGTACTGTGCTCACCAGGTGAGGGGCTCAGACAACTCTCAGATAACTTTGGAGCGCTTCACAGGACCCCCTTTGTGTGTCCTTTGTCTGGCCTTTCTTACCAACCCTTCTGTCCGGCTGCCTCGGGCCTCCTCTTGGTAAACTTGGCGCCAGTTTCCCTGACCCTATGTGGTGCCTTCCTAGCGGGTGAAGCGAGGGGCTGCGCCACATAAAATGTCACAGCCTCCGGTTTCTAGCTGAGGGTCGTTTCCTGCCTCCACTAGTTTCGGGGACCGGTCTCCCCCCTTTGGCCTGACCCCTCCACGCAGGTGGATTCGGGCGTGCGGTGGCGACTCGCCCGTCCGCACCCCTGGGATCCCTTCATTCCTCGTTCCTGGAGCCTTCTCCGCTCCTCTTCCTTCCTTCTCCCTCTTCCAGGCCTGGGCCTCTGTTACTAGGCCCGCCTCCGGAGCAGAGCTCATGCAGAGCCCCTGCTCCCTGCCACTTCTGCTCAGACTTCTCTGCACTGAACTAAGATGGTGCCCACCTTTTATACTCCCTTCTCAATGCACCCAGGAACTGCTTCCTCCCTGCTCCTGCACTACAGGGTTCCCCTTCCTCAGTTTTCCCCCCCCCCCCACTCCAGCCAGGGACAGGGACTGTCGTGCCCATCTCAGAGGCATATTGGTCGCCCTGCCCCACGGCAATGTGGTGTAATGCATGCAGGTGTCGGGTCCTGATCCACACTCCATCCTTACCTGAGAGTGAGATATCACACCTCTGGGTGAGGTGCAATACCTCTGTAGCAACCGAGCCCTCAGGGTGCTACAGTTCCATTTATCTTCAGCCTAGGTGACGTATTGTGATACAGGGCCGTGATTTTGGCTATAAAAGGGTCCCCTAGACCCCTACCCCAAGCTTTTTAAGAGAATCATATATGGCGTGCCAGGAGACTCTATGGAATGCTTTCTCAGCATCCAACGAGAGTATCTAATTACAAATTTTTAACTGCATCTAGCCCAGGAAATACTTTGTGCCTAGTAGCAGTGTCTGCTAGTCAGCGGATTATCCCGGCTATTAAGCAAGCTACACCACCTGTAGTTTGGACACTTAATTTTTTCAAAGGAAATGCTTCGGGACCACGGGATACTCAGTGAAGAGCATCAGGAGGCACCCCAAGGCATAGGGGCTGGGACTGGCAGTAGGATGCCTTGCGGTGGACAGCCGAGCTCGATCCTTATAAAAGCTTTTTAACTGCAGCAGCTTTAGTGGACGCTACTGGAGCTGGAATTACGCTGCTGCTGGCATGAGACTTGCCCTCCAATAGATCCCTGTAAATGGATTTAAAGTGTATTCATTCAAATTAGAGAGACAATTTAAATTAAAAAGCTTAGAGCTGCCTCCACCACAGGGGGGCTCGCTCGACCCACCAGCGGACAGGCACCAGTATTGGGAGAGGGGGGGCTGGCCATCAGGGTTCACCGCGGCTCTGGCACAAACCCGGCGACACGGAGGTGGCACGGGCAGGAGCAGACTGAACGTGTCGGCTTCTCACTTTTTGGACTTTAGAAGGGCATGACATGCCTATATCTGTGTCTCCCCCCTCCTTTTACTCCTCCACCTCTTTTCTTTTCGCATGACTATATGTACTTGTCACTTTTCCATGTGTTAGTTGTGTCTTCTGAGCAGTTTGTCAGCTTTTGGACACCTTTGAAGGTGTTTTCTATGTGTTTCTATGTGTTTTTGTTTGCCTGCCATTGGTTTTAACGGTGTTCGAAGGTGTTCGGCGAACACACGGGTGTTCGACGAACAGTTCGGCGAACACACGGGTGTTCGACGAACCGTTCGGCGAACACACGGGTGTTCGACGAACCGAACCGAACTCGAACACTACGGGGGTGGCTCAACGCTAATAATGGCCCATGCAGGCTGTCACCCCCTCTCTCTATAATGCCCCATGCAGGCTGTCACCCCCTCTCTATAATGCCCCATGCAGGATGTCACCCCCCTCTCTCTATAATGCCCCATGCCTCCATACATTAAAAAAAAAATCAAATACTCACCTGCTGCAGCTGCTCGGGTCCGGACTCCAGCGTCACCGGTATCTTCCCGCTCTGCGCTCCCTGTGACGGCTCAGGGGAGCGCGCGTTGGAAAGACGTAACCGCACCCTCTGACCTGAGACGTCACAGGGAGCGCAGAGCAGGAAGATAGCGGATCTGCGGAGGCACGGGGAGAGGTAAGTATCCGGCTGCCGGGACCCTGAGCAAGCGGGAGAGAAGGGCGGACGCTGACACCGCTCTCCTCCGCCCATAGCCCCGTGGGGTGCGCGACTGCCAGTGGGCCCCTCTGCCTGCTCAGGGCCCCTGCACTTGCCCAGGTGCGCCGGGTGCTGACGCCGGCCCTGCTGACCACCACCAGCATCATCAGGCACATGGCAGCAAAGCACCCGACTTTGTGGGGCGAACCCCAGGGTCCACGACCAGTGTCAGCGGGTGTCACCACTGCTTCTTCCGCTGTTGTGCGTGCAAGAGAACCCCCTGTTGTGCGTGCAAGGCAATCCCCTGTCCATACTGCATGCGAAGATGCCCACTCCTCTGTCTTCACTTGTTATGGCAGTTTCTCAAGAAACAGCATCAACGTCCACGTCCCAACGCAGCGTTAAATTGTCCATATCCCAGACCTTGGAACAAAAGCGCAAATTCGCAGCCAACGCCCCACAGGCCACAGTCCTAAATTCACACATTTCACGACTGCTTGCGTTGGAAATGCTGCCTTTTAGGCTGGTGGAGACGGAATCCTTCCGCAACCTTATGATGGTGGCTCTCCCTTGGTACTCGGTCCCCAGCCGACACTATTTTGCCTGGTGTGCCATCCCTGCACTACACAAGCACGTGTCCCAAAACATCTGCCGTGCCCTCAACAATGCTGTTACTGGGAGAATCCACCTGACAACGGACACGTGGACAAGTGCTTGTGGTCAGGGACGGTACATCTCCCTGACGGCACACTGGGTAAACATAGTGGAAGCCGGGACCCAGTCGGACCTTGGTACGGAACACATCCTCCCCACACCGAGGATTGTGGGCCCTATGTCAGTCAGAGTTGCCCCCACAGTGTACAGCTCCTCCTCGTCCTCCTCCTCGTCCTCGTCCTCCTCCTCGTCCTCCTCCTCCTCCTCGTCCTCGTCCTCCTCCTCGTCCTCCTCCTCGTCCTCCTCCTCGTCCTCCTCCTCGTCCTCCTCCTCGTCCTCCTCCTCGTCCTCCTCCTCGTCCTCCTCCTCGTCCTCCTCCTCGTCCTCCTCCTCGTCCTCCTCCTCGTCCTCCTCCTCGTCCTCCTCCTCGTCCTCCTCGTCGTCCTCCTCGTCGTCCTCCTCCTCGTCCTCCTCCTCGTCCTCCTCCTCGTCCTCCTCGTCGTCCTCCTCCTCGTCCTCCTCCTCGTCCTCCTCGTCGTCCTCCTCCTCGTCCTCCTCCTCGTCCTCCTCCTCGTCCTCGTCCTCCTCCTCGTCCTCGTCCTCCTCATGTTTAGCCTCCATCTCAGATATCACCACATCAGTTACAAGCTGGAAGCACTGCAGTACTGCCTCAACCAAGGGGCAACAGGCTGTGCTGAAACTCATAAGCTTAGGTGATAAACCTCACACTGCTTGTGAGTTGTGGACAGCTGTGAAAGAACAGGCAGATCTGTGGCTGAGACCGCTGTACCTACATCCAGGCATGTTCGTGTGTGACAATGGCCGTAACCTGGTGGCGGCTCCGAGGTGAGAGCACACACGTACCATGACTGGCTCATGTGCTTAACCTCGTGGTTCAGCGGTTTCTTAAATCGTACCCCGAGTTGCCAGATCTGCTCGTCAAAGTACGCCGCCTGTCAGCTCATTTTCGGAAGTCGGCTACTGCTTCCGCCGCCCTTGCGGTGTTGCAGCAGCGTTTGCAGCTTCCGGCACACCGACTGGTGTGTGATGTCCCCACACGTTGGAACTCTACCCTCCACATGTTGCAAAGGATTTGTGAGCAGAAGAGAGCAGTTGTGGAGTACCAGCTGCAACAAGGCCGTCGATATTCAGGTCAGACTCCACACATAAGACCTCAGGAGTGGACCTGGATGTCTGACATATGTACCATCCTGACAAACTTTGAGGAGGCCACCAAGATGGTGAGTGGCGATGACACCATCATTAGTGTCAGCATCCCACTTGTCTGTCTTTTGCAACGCTCTCTGCAGAGAATTAAAGAGGAGGCATTCCAGCCAGAGTATGATGAGATGGATCAAGAAGCCGTAGCGGGCGATTACACACAGCCCAGCCTCATCTCATCCCAACGTGCATTGGGGGACATTGAGGGAGAGGAGGAGGAACAACAGGAGCTGGTATCATGCGCTGTAGACGGTAGTACCTGTACAACTGTCATATACCGTCGGTTCAGCGTGGGTGGCCTGAGGACAGGGGGGAGGAGGAGGAGAGCATGGTCAGTCGTCATCTTGGTGAGGACACGGAAGTCTTGCCCGTTACCAGTCTGGCACACATGGCTGACTTTGTTACGCTGTCTTAACCGTGACCCTCGCGTTGTCAAAATGTTGGGTGACAGTCATTACTGTTTGGTGACCCTTTTAGACCCCAGCTACAAGGAGAACTTTCACTCTCTTATTCCTGAGGTGGAGAGGTCTACAAAAATGGGGCAGTACCAGAAGGCCCTTGCTGCAGAACTGTTAAAATAAATTCCCATCTGAACATGCTAGCGGCAGAGGTCACAGTCCGTTGCCCAACCAAGGCGTACAGGCGAGAGAGATGCAACTCCAATCCAGCAGAGTCTGGGGAACATTGTCAATGTTCTGGGACAGTTTTCTGAGACCCACCCAGCTTACAGGCCCTGAGGCGCGGGGTACTCTCGCAAGGAGTGGAAAGTTTCAAAAGATGGTGAGGGAGTACCTTGCCGACCGTAGCAGCGTCCTCCGTGATTCCTCTGTGCCTTTTAATTATTGGGTATCCAAGCTGGACACTTGGAAATAGTACATAGTTAGTAAAGCCGAATAAAGACTTGCGTCCATCAAATTCGACCTGTTAGTTCTGTAATTGCTAAAGTTGATCCAGAGGAGGGCAAAAACCCCAAATGATTTAGCCAATCTTCACCGGAGGAAAAATTCCCTCCCGACTCTGAAACCAGCAGTCAGAATAAATCCCTGTATCAACCTACTATTTTATTTTATTTTTAAGTATATGCAGAAATCTGCCTGGTATCTAGAAATGCATCCATTCCCCGCTTGAACTGGTTTAGTGAATCCGACATTACCGTCTCCTCACTCTGTGAATTCCATATTCTCACTGCTCTTACCGTAAAGAACCCCTTCCTATGCTGGTGCTGAAACCTTTTCTCTTCCAGTCTTAGTGAATGCCCTCTTGTTACCGTAATATCCCTCCTTTTGAACAAATCCCGGCCAAGGTCTCTATACTGTCCCCTAACATATTTGTACACATTTATTATGTCCCCCCTCAACCTTCTCTTTTCCAGGCTGAATAGTCGTAGTTTTGCCAACCTCTCTGGGTATTGCAGTCCCTCCATTCCCTTTATTAATTTTGTTGCCCTCCTTTGTACCTTTTCAAGCTCATTTATATCCTTTCTATATATTGGGGCCCATAACTGAGCACAGTATTCCAAGTGTGGTCTGACCAGTGCTTTGTACAGTGGAAGAACAATGTTCTCATCCTTTGCAGCTATACCTCTTCTGATACATCCCATTACCCTGTTTGCCCTTACAGCAGCCGTCTGACTTTGGGCACTCCAATTTAGTTTGCTATCAATCAAGATGCCCAAGTCCTTCTCCATCTCTGAATTCCCCAATGATTTCCCATTCAGTGAGTACTGGTGACTTCCATTTTTCCTTCCCATATGTATGACCTTACATTTCTCCTCGTTAAACCTCATTTGCCATTTAATGCTCCACCTACCCAGCTTATCCAAATCCCTCTGTAGGTCTGCACTGTCCTCTTTTGTATTAATTGTTTTACATAACTTTGTGTCATCTGCAAATATTGATATTTTACTATTTATCCCGTTGACTATGTCGTTAATAAAGATATTAAATAACATTGGGCCTAGTACAGACCCCTGTGGTACCCCACTAGTGACGCTTACCCAATCTGAGTATATTCCATTTATAACCACCCTCTGCCTTCTATCCTTTAGCCAGTTAGCTACCCACTTGCAGACATTTTCCCCCAGCCCCATCATTCTCATTTTGTATGCCAACCTATTATGTGGCACGCTATCGAACGCTTTTGAGAAGTCGAGATGCACGACATCCACTGGTTCCCCCTGATCTACTCGAGAGCTAACCTCCTCGTAGAAGTCAATCAGGTTTGTTTGGCAGGAGCGATTCCTCATGAATCCATGTTGGTTCGGGATTAAAAGATTATTAGCATCAAGATGCTCCGTAATTGCCTCTTTAATGAAGCTTTCAAAAATTTTGCCCACAACGGACGTCAGACTCACCGGCCGATAGTTTCCGGCGTCACTTTTCGCTCCCTTTTTGAATATTGGCACTACATTCGCCTGTCGCCAATCAAGTGGCACAGACCCAGTCTCAACAGAGTCCTTAAATATAAGATATAAGGGTCTGTCTATCACATTACTTAGTTCCCTTAGTACCCGTGGGTGTATGCCATCAGGTCCTGGTGATTTGTTTATTTTAATGTTACTGAGGCGTTTCTGTACCCCAGCTTGGGTTAGATTTGTCATACTTAGTGGAGGATTAAGTTTGTCACTTCTCATTTCGCCTGTTAGTTCTTTTTCCTTTGTGAAAGTTGACGAAAAAAATTTATTTAATAGATTAGCTTTATCCTCATCTTTCTCTATGATTTTGCCTTCATCACTTTTTATCGGTCCAATATTATTCGATTTAATCCTTTTACTATTTATATACGTAAAGAACAGTTTGGGATTTGATCTACTTTCCCTAGCAATACGTCTCTCTGTTTCCTCCTTTGCTATTTTTATTTGTTTCTTGCAGGTTCTCGTTTTTTCCTTGTAACACATTAGTGCCTCCTTGCTGTTTTCCTGTTTTAATCTCTTGAATGCCTCTTTTTTGCTATTTAACACCCCTTTTACGTTCTTGTTCAACCATATTGGTTTCCTCTTATTTCTGGCCCTTTTATTCCCATACGGTATATACCTCTCGCACTGAGTATTCAGAATTCTTTTGAAGGTTTCCCATTTACTATTCGTATTTCCTTGATTAAGAACTTTGTCCCAGTCTATAAGTTGAAGGTTTTCTTTCAGCTGATCAAACTTCGCCCTCCTAAAGTTTAATGTTTTAGTTGTTCCCTTATTGATAACCCTACTGAAGGGCATTTTGAAATTGATAATATTATGATCACTATTACCTAGGTGCCCCCCTATCTGTACCTCAGTTATTCTATCAGGCCTATTAGTCAATATTAAGTCCAACACGGCCTTCCCTCTCGTTGGTTCCTGCACTAGTTGGGAGAGATAATTATCCTTGATATTTGTCAAGAACCTTTTTCCTTTCTGCGATCTACAGGTTTCTGTTTCCCAGTCAATATCCGGGTAGTTGAAGTCCCCCATTACAATCACCTCATTATGTTTTGCTACTTTGTCTATTTGTCCTAATAGCAGTTTCTCATTCTCCTCTGTTATATTGGGTGGCTTATAGCAGACCCCCAGTAATATTTTATTATTATTTTTTGCCCCCTCTATCTCTACCCACATGGACTCGACCCTCTCTTCTCCCTCTCCTATATCTTCCCTTAGTCTGGGCTTTAGACGTGACTTTACATATAAGCAGACTCCTCCGCCCTTCCCCTGTTTCAGGTCCCTTCTAAATAAACTATAATCTGTTAAATTTACCGCCCAGTCGTAGCTATCGTCTAGCCAAGTCTCTGTTATACCTACGATGTCATACCTCAAACCTACGATGTCATAACTCGCTCTGTACGCCTTGGAGGTCCTGGCCTGCCCTACCGCTAGCGTGTTATAGGAGCGTGTTTTTAGTGCCGCTGGGGGAATTATAACTGATAAGTGCACTCGCCTGTCAACTGACAATGCTGACAAGCTGACCCTTATCAAAATGAACAAGGGCTGGATTGGGCCAGACTTCTCATCACCACCAAATGACCGCAGAGTAACATAAAGTCAAATCCACTGTGTTATTTCGGGAGGTGTATTCCCATGCACCGCTTCACACCCACACATAGGTATACGCTTCCTCATTTCGGCTGTTTTTTGCTCTTCTCCTTATCCTTAGCCTCCACCACCACTATACCACCAGGGTGACCATGGTCCGTGTTGCCAGCATTGCAAGTTTCTCCATCCTAATTTTTGGCCGCTTTTGCTTGGAAGGCATAGGCAAAGACTATGGGAGACCCACTCCCCAATAATGGGAATAATGTTTTTAATATGCTGTACTGCATGGCTCTTCCAAGTGGCATTAAAACCATCTTGTTAAACCACTCTGAACTCCACAGCTCTTCCAAGGGGCATTGAAATGTTGTTTTTAATTACCTCTAACCTCCACGATTCTTCCAACGGGCATTGCATTTCCTCCTAATTTTAGTCAGCTTTTGCTTTTCAATGCATAGGCGAACACTTTGGGAAACCCACTCCCCAATAATGGGTTGAAGGTTTTTAGTACGCTGTAATCCACGTCTGTTTCAAGGGGCATTGCAGTTCCTCATAATTTTTGAAAAGCCTTCCATTCATTGCTTAGGCTAACAGTGTACAGGAGACCCAGTTGCTATAAATGGAAAACATGGTTTAGTTAAGGTCCTCTGACCTCCATGTCACTTCCAAGGGGCATTGGAGTGCCTATAACTGTAGCCCAACCGCTCCTTTTGGTACAGAAACATATCCTACAAGACGTGTGGTTGATTGGTCCCGGTTCCTCCTGCTCTTTCTCCTTTGCCACCACCTCATCCCTCATTCATCACCTGAAGCTTTGTTTTAACGGGAGTCATAGAACTGGGATAGTAGCAGGAAAACATCCAGCAATCCTCGGAGGAGGTTGGATATGCGCCAAAACGCTGACCACCTCAGGCCTAGCCGCTACTACATACATGTGACGCGCCCCCTGGGACATATTCCTTTTTGAGGGGAATACCCGGCACCGGATCAGATGGGGGGGTTGTAGTCTCCGAGCGGCTGTGACCCGGCCCCGTGCCCAGGGCGTCAAGCTCAGTGTTATGTGGCAGTCCTACAGATGTTATTAAGAGTTCTTTTGTGTCGACTACGCCACCCGTTGTGATGCGGTCACTGTGGCCGCCGCTGCAGCAGGGTCCGCTGAGGCTGATGATGCAGGTGCAGCTTGTGATGGTAACCCCCAACGGGAGGGGTATAGCCTCAGGGGGGACAGGTGCAGAGGATGGGGGTTGTGGTGGTGCAGTACAGACGGCAGTGAAGACAGAGTCGGGTTATGCAGTTAAGGGTGTTTACTTACTGCAGATGTTGTACTGGTCACTCCAGCTCCGAGTGACCACCCGAGCCGTGCTGCGTCCACCAGGTCCTGGATCCAGCCAACCCCCAAACAAGTCCGGAGCGTGGCCCTGAGCTCTCCTTCTGTCCCGTTCTCTGGCCGTCCCCACCAGTGATCCACCTAGGTCCAGCTCCCTCGGGCCTTCTGTTGGGACACCCTTGGCCTTGGGTTCCCTGACCCTTCATGTGGTGTGCCTTCGGGGTGGATGTAGTGGGTGACCGTGGCAAACGCTGCCCACGGTCTCCGGTCTCTGGCTGGGGAATGTTTTTACCCCCACCAGCTTGGGTTCCGGTACCCTGATGCCGACTCTTCACCCGGGGTTTTAATTTGGGATCTTAGAGTCCTGTTCTTCTGTGCCTCTGGGTCTCTCTCTCTCCTCTCTCACTCTGGGTCTTTCCTTCTCCTCTGCTCCTGACTTGTTCTCTGCATCTGACCCTGTTCTTAGTTGGTGCCCACCTTATATACACCCTCTATGTGTGAGCTCAGGTGACCAGCACCCAATGAGCTCCTATCTTTACCCAGGCTGCTCCCCCTATCTGCCCCTACACTACTTGGGATGTTCCACCCCCCTCCCACTCCAGCCAGGAACAGACTCGGTCGTACCTGCACATTTCTAAGTGGGAGTACCGTCGGTCTGCTCCTCGGAAATGGGATGTGTGTAGTGCATGCAGCCTACCGAGCTCAGATCCACACTCCATCCTTACCCGGGAGTGGAATATCACACCTCTGGGTTGAGGTGCAATACCCCTGTAGCAGCCGAATCCTCAGGGTGCTACACATGCGCTTGCATTCCAAGGAACAGAAAGCTAAGGAGATGGATGGCCTCATGATCATGAATAATTTACTCGTTGTGTAGGAGGCCGACCACTGCTGCTGTCTACCTTCTGAACTTTGTGTTGAAGCCTGATTGACCCAGGACCAGCAATCCTCTATGTCTGGAGGACGTGTTGCATCCCAGTGTCCAACTGTGTCCCGGCTTCCACAATATTAACCCAGTGTGAAGGCGTCAGTGAAATGGACCATCCCTGGCCACATTCACTTGTCCATGTGTTTGTGGTTAGGGTTTCCTTCCCACTAAATGCACTGGGGAGGGCACAGGTAATGTTTTGGTATGCGCGCTTGTGTGTAAGGCGCACCGGGACAAATAGGGGTGGCTGGGGACCGTTTATGGACACCCGGCCGCCCCCTGGCGGCTGGGGACCAAGTGTGGACACCCGGCCGCTGGGCGGCTGGGGACTGAGTATGGATACCAGGCCGCCGAAGCAGCCATGACGTGGTGGCCAGATTCTGCCTCCACATGCCTAAAAGGCCCAATTTCAAGTGCAAGCAAGCAGTATGGTATTGCAGCCTGGGGGTGGGTGGGTGGCAGGCTGCATACTTGCGCTTGCATTGCAAGGAATGGGGGAGGTACAATTGAACACTGCCCTGGGACAAGGACTTGAACAGAGATAGTTGCAAGTGTGCAACGACAGGTGAAGGGCGGGAGGCATCTTCTCATGTGCCATGAACAGGGGGTTGACGTGCACACACTACAGCGGAATAGGCTGTCCTTCCCACTAAATGTACTGGGGAGGGCACAGGTAAGTTTTTGGTTTGCGCGCTTGTGTATAAGTAGGGGCACTGGGACAAGTAGGGGTGGCTGGGGACTGAGTATGGACACCCGGCCACCCTCTGGCGGCTGGGGACCGAGTGTAGACACCCGGCCGCCGGGCGGCTGGAGACGGAGTATGGATACCAGGCCGCCGACGCAGCCATGACATGGTGGCCAGCATCTGCCTCCACAAGCCTAAAAGGCCTCATTTTGAAGTGCAAGCAAGCTAGCAGTATGGTATTGCACCCTTGGGGGTGGGTGGCAGGCTGCACACTTGCGCTTGCATTCCAAGAAAACAAAGCAGATGCTAACTTCTATCATCATCATCATGCTCCTCACCTTGGCACGCTCAACTCCCCTGATGGAGAAGCCAGGGCCCACCGGAAGAGTCTCTGGTTGTTTGGTGGGCTCGTCCAATGCTGCCCTAAAGCAGGCCAGGCTAAGAAAAGTGTGGGGAAGGTTCCCGGGACAAATAGTGGCGGCTGGGGACTGAGTATTTAGACCTCACCGCCGAAGCAGCCATGAGGTAGTGGCCAGCTTCGGCCTCCTCGAAACTAAAAGGCCCCATTTCAAGTGCAAGCTAGCAGTATAGTATTGCAAGGAATGGGGGAGATACAATCGAATACTACCCTGGGACAAGAACTTGCACGGAGATAGTTGCAAGTGTGCATCTTTTGATGCGGCAAGGATCACTTCTGATGTGCACACAATACAAAAGTGCAAAAACGCATAAAAATTGCTACTTGTGAACATAGCCCAAGGTGTGGAGGAGTATTTTTGTTTTTGGTTATTTAGGCTATGTGCCCACGATGCAGAAATGCTCTGGATTTTTCCTGAGTGTTTCTGCATCTCCCCTGGCAGAAAAAACGTATGCGGATTGTACATGCGTTTTTCCTGCCAGGGACATGCGTATGTGAAGCGTTCTTCACATGCATTTCCGCATGTTGGTTGACAAGCGCTTTCCAAGCGATTTTAGCATCTCTTGGAAAGTGCTTGTCAACTTGGTCACACTATATAAATCCATGCAAACGGCATGGATTTATATAGTGTGACCTAAAGAATGGTTAAAAATAAAAAAAAATAAATCTATACTTACCTTCCGATGTCACCCGCAGTCTTGATTCGCTGCGTCCTGGCTGCCGGCAGATCACGGTACACTGAAGGACCTGCCGACATCAGCATCGCGTGACCCGTCACATGACTATGACGTCAGCGCAGGTCCTTCAGTCCATTGCTAGCTGCCGGCATGGGAGGACGAGCGCATCGGGGCCCATCAGAAGGTAAGTATAACATTTATTTTTTCTTTTATTCTTTTTTTCACAGGTTCTATGGTATCCGGGTCCGGAGGAGAATCTCCTGTCGTCCACACCTGGGTACCATCCGCTCATTGGAACGTGCATCTACATATACAGTGATGCGGAATCCATGCGTTCCAATGCAAGTCAATGGCGACGAAAACACAGCACTCAAGCAAAATAATTGGTAGTGCTGCGTTGTTTTCCACAATGATAATCTGCAGCGGAAATTTCCGCAGCATGTGCACAGCACATGCGGATTATCATTGGGGAACATGGCAGGCCTTCTACCATGCATTTTTTAAGTGTTTCTGCAGCGTTTTTGCCGCTGCGGAAAAGCTTAAAAAACGCATCGTGGGCACACAGCCTTATTTTACCTTATACACAAGTCTTTACCCTGGAAAGGATGTTCCTTAACATATTTCACAGGAAAACAGTTTGTTTCGTTTTTGAACGTTTTATTGTGAGCCTGTAAAAGTGGCTTAATACCTCTGACCACGTTGTTGACAGCAGTGACCTGGGGGTCAGAAATGCTTCCTGGGACGATCCCCAAGTCATTTGAGCACTGTCACTATCGTTTTGGGCACTTTTTAGGCTTTCTACAGACTGCCGGGGGTGCCGCCGCAAAAATGCTTGGGTCTCCCATAGACTAACATTGGGCTTGTTGCTCAGGTCGAGCACCCGAGTATCACGGAGAGCCCAGCCCGAGCTTCGAGCACCCGAGCATTTTAGTGCTCGCTCAACACTAGTGGAGATAACTGATTTTGCCATCTAACTGTTTGGCCACACCAAGGGTGCACCGAGCGATCATGCTTGGTTTGAACAGCCATTCGTTGCTGACAGACTCCTTTTTTAAAGGATAGAAGCAGTTTGCAATATAGCTATGGACCCAGCAATGATCTGTTCGCCAGGTGACCCCTGACATCATAGATCTTCTGGGTTTTTGTAAATCCGATCAGCTAGCTGTTTTCACATAAAGCTAGGGCTCCTTTGGATGCCAAAATTGCAATAGAAACCTGCAAAATAAAGAAGAAAACTATAAAAGAAACTGAATGTCCCTTAGTGGTATTATGTAAAAAAATAAGTAAATTAACAAAAGTAAAAAAAAAAAAATCAATAAAATAGAATGCAAATAGAACGAACACTGGAAAGGCACATAACCAAGGGTGCTTCACTAACTAAAGAACTTGTCTTGATTTGTGTACTGCAGCCGTGTATGGAAGAATTGCACAGTAAAAGCGAGTCTGTTAACCCGGATCTACGATTTCCTGTCTTATTTGAAATCTGTTCCGGTCCCATGGACGGTGTAACAGTGAGTACAGAGAATCCTCCGATGCAGCACACACTCCTGTCTCGGTCCTTAATAGTAGAGGGGGCGTTGGGCGAACAGAATAGAGTTTCTGCACGGTGTGATGGTAACAGCCCCTTGTGCTCCCCTCTACACTTCCTGAAAATTTTCTGGAGACAAAAAACAGTTTAGGGCATTCAGGGAGAGCTGTAAGTTTTTTTTTAAGCCTGCTACCTTGTTCTTCAGGGGATGAGTCCCAGGAGGTAGTAATAATTATGTCCCTCATGTGAGGGGCCCCCAAGTGTGGGCATTTTCTTTACCCCCCCCTCAATCCCCAGAACGGGCTTCTCTCAATGCCTTCTTTAACTCCTTGGGTGTAATTTATGACAAACCTGATAGAATCCAGGTCGTGGAGTCTAAGATCATGAATTCGACACAGGGGAGCTGCACCGCTGCGGCATATAGTACCAAATTGTGCCAATGATCTACTGAGGTTCAGTCGAATAGTGGGGCCCTCAGGTGCCCATTCCATAGGGATCTTTTTGAAGCTCTTAATGACACTGGCTCTACATGCACCACCTTGTTCTTTGGTGGAGGCCATGATCCAGGCCATAGAAATGGATGGCAAAATTCGTGGGAGATGTTATGAGCAGCAAAGTGACTTTTATATTCCCCCTGAGCATGTCTTTTTACCTGCGGTGAAGACTATGGACGTTGGAGCCTCGAGTTCTCGTGCTGTGGCAAGGAAACATTTGCACCATCTAGGACTCTACCTAAATTATGGTCTCGCTTGACATTTTCTGAAGAATCACCCAACTTGTCCTCAAGCAAGCAAGTCATTGGGAAACGCCTAGGTCAAGGAGGTCACCCAGAATTCTAGGTACCTATTTTCTCCTCTGATAAAGGACTGCTTAATATGGTGCTATTCTTCACGATCAGGTGTTATCAGCTTTGGCTTCCATTGACTGCTGGCCTGCAGCTAACTTTATTGATTCGGGACTGGTTTTGAAATTTAGGATTAGGGACAGTTAGTTTGGAAAGACCCATTCACATTTTTGCATTGACAAGCAAATTGCCTCTTCAGAGAAAAAGAGGACTTGAACTCTATAGCGCCACCTATTGGAAGCAGCAATCCTACAAGTCGCAATCAACCGTTTAACGAGTCGTGCAATATGACTTAGGATAAAAGCCAAATCAGAATCTCAATTTGCAGACAAGGTGCTTCGGGCAGTGTAAAGTATGAGAACTGATTTGGCCTCCTTACCTTGACATGCCAGAGCCGGTATGTCACTCTCCACAAGAAGAAACTTTACCCCTTAAACCTCAGTCCAGAGCCTCTCATCTAGACAAATCAGTTCTCCTACTTTGCACTGACGAGGGCCAACAGCCTGAAACACCCTGTCTGCAAATTGAGATTCTGATTTGGCTTTTATCCTAAGTCATAATGCACGACTCGGTAAAGGGTTGATAGTGACTTGTAGGATAGCTGCTTCCAATAGGTGGCGCTATAGAGTTCAAGTCCTCTTTTTCTCTGAAGAGGCAATTTGCATATTAAATTTCCCAGAGGAGCATTGCAGAGGGAATAAGCCTCCTTACCTTGACATGCCAGAGCCGGTATGCCATTGACAAGACACCATTACTTCAGAACTGGCTCAAACGGGTAACTGTAGAATTCAAGCTCCAAGCTGAAGCACTTCACTCTGAAGCCATCTCCTGTTTTGTTTTGGATAATTTACCTGCTGGGTTGGTACTGGGGCTTCCATGCCTGCTTATTCACAATCCTTCTATTGATTGGCATCAGAATAAAATTAAGTTGAGCCTTAATTGTCATAAGAAATGTCTAAGTTTGGTACATATATGCTCCATTAGTCTGGAGGGTCTAACAGGGTTCCTGAAAGGTTTCGGAGATGTGTTTTTGGAAAAAGAGGCATAGATACTACCTCCCCATTGTCCCTATGATTGCGCTATTAATCTAGTCCCTAATGACAAATTACTTAACGCTCGCATTTAAAATTAGTCTGGGCCTGAACTCCCCACCATGAAAAACTATGTGAATGAAAGCTTACGGAAGAGCCATATCTATCCATCCATCATCCTACCCTGTAGCTGTAGATGGGGATCTCCATCCTTGTCTCGATTTCCGAGAACTGAACAAAATCACGGTAAAGAATACTTACCAACTTCCACTCATCCCCGACCTCTATAATCGGCTTATGGGGGCTAAAGCCCCCGTCTCACATAGCGAGATCGCTAGCGAGATCGCTGCTGAGTCACGGTTTTGGTGACGCAACAGCGACCTCACCAGCGATGTCGCTATGTGTGACACTTTGCAACGATCAGGCCCCTGCTGTGAGGTCGCTGATCGCTGCAAAGTGTCTTGGACCATTTTTTGGTAGTTGCTCTCCCGCTGGTCAGCACACATAGCTGTGTGTGACCAGCGGGAGCAGCGATCAGGCTGGTAACTATGGTAAACATCGGGTTACTAGGGGCACACGCGCACCTAGTAACCCGCTGTTTATCATGGTTACGAGCCTGCTAAAGTGAGCGGTAACCTTCCCGCTCACCGTAGCAGAGTGGTAACCATGATAAACATCGGGTTACTAGGTGCGCGTGTGCCCCTAGTAACCCGATGTTTATCATGGTTACCAGCATGCTCCTGCTTCAGCAGGCTGGTAACCAGGAGCAGGACATCATGGAAAGATTCTTTCCACGATGTCGCTGCTCCCCTGATCGTTGGTGAGCCTGCCTGTTTGACAGCTCACCAGCGACCACATAGCGACGGAGCAACGATCCCTGACAGGTCATATCGTTGTCGGGATCGTTGCAGTGTCGCTAAGTGTGACGGGGCCTTAAGTGTTTTTTTAAACTTTATCTTAGAAGGGCTTACAATTTGATATGCATCTGGAAAGGTGATGAGTGGAAAACAATGTTTTTAACGTCTGAGGGTTTATTTAAAAATCTTGTTGTGCCATTTGGGTTAACCAATGCACCAGTTGTATTTCAAAACGTTATGCTTGATATTGTTTTGGATTTTATTTAAAGATTTATTATGATTTACCTTGATATTTTAATTTTTTCGCCTGATTTGGATTCTCACCTGGAACATGTCCGTGCAGTATTACAAAGGTTGAGGGATAACTTTGTTTGCTAAATTAGAGAAATTATATTTTTTCTATTTGTTCTGTCCGAATATGCTCGGGCCGAGCTCCGAGTATTTACAGCTGCTCGGTGATATGGTTGAATCACTCCCGTGAGCATGATTTGCAACTATTTGACAGTTTTATTACATGAGAGGAATGTGTAAGAAGTAGACATTCCTCACATGTACTAAAGCTGTCAAACAGTTGCAAATCATGCACATGGGAGCGATTCAACCATATCACCGAGCAGCTGTAAATACTCGGAGCTCGGCCCGAGCATACTTGGCGAAAGGGTTAATAGAACATACTCGCTCAACACTATTTAAGATGAATCCTGGGAAGGTTCAGGCCGAGTGACTTTAAAGCATTGCAAAGTTTTCTAGGATTTGCCAACTATAATAGAAAATTCATTAGAGGTTTTTCTCAAATTGAAAAACCTCTTGCTGACCTTTCATGTAAGGGGGCCGGATCTCAATGTTTTCTCACCGGATGCTATTGGGGTCTTTAAAAAATTGAGTGTTTCTTGTCTGCTCCTGTTCTAATCCAACTCCATCTCCAAGATCCAGGTGGATGCTTCGGAGGTCAGCGTAGGGGCCATATTATCTCAAGAGTCCAAAACTCTGACCAACTTGCTGCCATGTGCATTTTTTCTAGAAAATTTTCGTCTGCCGAAAGAAACAATGATATTGGGAGCAGTGAGTTACTTTCCATTAAATTGTCCTTGAGGAATGGAGACATTTAGTGGAGGAGGTGGTTCATCAAGTCACTGATCATAAGAATTTAGCTTACATTGAATCAGCTAAACAGTTAACCCCCAAACAGATCAGATGGTCCTTTTTTTACTCTAGGTTAAATTTCTCTATCACATTCAGGCAGGGGTCCAAGAATGTGAAGGCTGATGCATTATTACACAATAGAAAACAAATGGAAGTCAGCTCACCGTCCACGGATTTCAGTGTGTCGAAGCTAGGAACAACGTGTGGTCACACGTGGCATCAATGCAAAAAAGTGAAAAATTCCAGCTCCAAAATTTATATTAAATTCCAAGTTTTTATTACATCATTTTTAAAATCTGATAAGGTCACAAGGTACATGGAATTTCACGTAGAAACGCATTTTAATATAACTTTTTGGAGCTGGAATTTTTCACTACTTTTTTGCATTATTACAAAGTCTTTATTCATTTTTGCCTCCAGAACCTCCGTCCTCAATTCTTCCTAAGGGTTTTGTGGTTTCTACGGTATTGTAACGATTCCACCCCTCAGTGTGTCTTAGGATACAGTGATTGACAGCTCAGTCGTTCAGTCTTGTGCAGGGGTGTGCTGAATTGTCTGTTCTTTTATTGACCCCTTGGGCGTCCAATCTGAGACTGGGAGGTGCTGAACTCTCGCCAGATGCTCCCTGTTTCCTTGATTGCTCTGCTATTTAACTGAGCTGGCGGTCCCAGATAGCAATCAGCCGTAGCTTCAGCTCTGTGTAGGTTGTTTTTCCTATGCCTTGCTTATTGCTCTATCGCTGCCTGATCTTGAACCTTGTCCTGACCATCCGTTTCTCTAATCCTTTTGCTCTGATCCGCTATCCTCCTGGTATTTTGACCTTGGACCATCATTTGACTACACCTTGGTCTCTTCCTTCTGCTTATGATGTACCCTCCTGACTATTGACCTCGGAGTCCTTGACTATTCAGACTCACAGCTTGTCTGTGAGAAGTGACTCCGCATCACAGGTATCCTCTGAGTTGGAAGCGAGAGATCCATAAAGTCCAGTTGTTGACTTTTTCCGCTACTCCAGGGTCCAAATTATTTGTACCTGAAAGACCATGGACTCATCTGTCCATAGATTTCATGACAGATTTGCCTTTGTCTGGTGAGAAAACTGTTACTTGGGTGGTGGTTGACTGATTCAGCAAACAGGGGGTTTCCTCCAGGTGTCACTCATTCAGGGTGATTACCTGGCTATTTAGCTGGCTAGCAATGGTCTGACCATTGCCAGTTGTAGCCTTGCTTGGAGGTGTATTGCTCTATGCTCTGTGTTCTGATATTTTGATCTTTGTTGCTAGACCTTGGATTTGTCTTTCTGATTACTTGTTTGTATTATCCCTTTTGCCTTTGACGTACTCTGACCTTAGTTGTCTGACCCCGGACTTTGCCTTTGACTATTCTTTTGTCTTTGATGTACTCTCCCGGCATTTGACCTCGGACTCCTTGATATCCCCGCCTCGCGGCTTGTCCGTGAGAAATACCGCAACAGAGAGGGATAAAAAGATCATGATATCTGGCTACACATGCACCTACACTGGTTGGATCTGGTTTGCCCTCCAGTTAGCTGTGCAGATTGCACTTGCTCTGTTTCTTCAAGGATTAAACAGCTCGCTCTGTCTCCTAGAGCTCTCCATCACTGATCTGAGTTTTCCACTCCCCTTTGGTATAAAGCCTCACCTCTTAGCTGGAGTAGTTGCCAGTGATAGCTTGCTATAACCTGGTTTGGAGCTAGAGGTGTGAGCTGTGTGAAGAAAGGTCGTCTTGGAGTCGTCTCTGGAGATATCAGTTTGGAAATTTGTTTGAGCATCTTCCTTGGTTTACCTCACCTTGTCCTTCCCCTTTCTGTTGCCTGGGAGCTCATTGATTGTGGTTTCTTTTATTCCTGTCTGTTTCCCTTTGTGTCTTTGTTAGAGCAGGACTAGCGTTCCTGCTGCCCTACACACTAGTCAGGGTCATTCTCAGGGTAAGACAGGGATAGAAACGTGAGCGCCGCAGAGGGTGAAAGAACCCATCTAGGGATGCTAGGGGAGGGAGTTTAAGGTTTTGCAGGGCAAGTGTCAGGAGTGCCCCTTTAATCTTTACTTAGTGGCAGAGCTCCCCTTCCTTTCCATCTCGCTGTGCACCGTGACACACGTGCTATACAGAATCCCAAACTATCAGGGATATAAAGGCTTTCTAGTTTTATAATAAAATTTACTAATATCTCATAAGTTTTAGGGGCTGATTCATCAAGACTGGGCTCTTTGCACAATCGAGGTATGCCAGCCTTGCTGAAACAGAAGGTGCTGAATTCATTAAGAAGTGCATGTCTCCTAATGAATTTGGCGCCTCTTCTCAGTGGTGTGTGCCTCTGTGCACTGCATCAGAAAAGCTACTCCAGTCAGTGACTAGAGTAGCATTTCTGGCGTACAGAGTACTGGTAATTTAGATTAATCTGATGAGCGGGGGTAGCCACGTTGAATCCAGCTCTGCCCATTTTGGCAGAGTTCAGTCAAACTGATGAAAAAACGCCAAAAGTTGCAAAACTTTTGCACAAATCCCCTTGCACAAAAATGTAGTAACTTTTCAAAGATTTTACCCCAATTTTTTGGTGCAAATGCTTTGATAAATCTGCCCCATGGTGTTACATTTAGTGGAAATATAGTAAATTTTTTTTTTTTTTTTTTTTACCCCAGCGCTTTACTTTGCTGTCCATTGATATGCCATATCAGCAATCCTGGTAGTGTAGTCAGCCCCAATTTTATACAGCTGGACTCCAAAGATTTCAGGAACCAGATCCCTGGCACTCTAATTTTCAGAGATGTGGTTGTCTTGTTAAGATTAAAGATTTTGAGTGGTTGAATAAAAATGAAAATAGTGAGGGATTAACTGAGGATTTTGAAGAAATATATTACATTTATTTTCTAAAGCAACTAAACAAGTTACTAAATGTCCCATACAAAAATATGTAGTTACTAGATAGCTGGGAGGAATGGGGCGGAAAAGTTTGTTTGCCAATAGGCTCCAGCAGCTGACCTAGATTACCATTATCTCATGTTCTCTATTTACTCATATTCCATTAGAGGAGGCACAAAGTAAATGGACCAGAAAAGTGGCTTTTTGTCAGACTGCACTCTTACTAGATTAAGCAGAAAAACCTCAGACAGTTGGTTGAGTAACAGGAATGAGAATGTTTTAAGATCTAGTGCATTGTCCTTGACAGGAATTGGTGATCAAATATACTGTTCCTACACCGCTGCCATAGTTTTATACGGTGTCATGTCCCACGACAGTATTGTATTTTATTATTGTATTGTTGTTGTTATAGTGATATGCAATTAGTTTGCCTTTTGTCAGAGGTATTACTCCACTTTTACGGACTTAAAATAAAACATACAAAAATGAAACCATAATGGATTTTCCTGGGAAAAAATGTTAAAGAACATCCTTTCCAGGGTAACGAATTTGTATATAACGCAAAATAAATAACCCAAGGTGTGGAGGAGCATTTTTGTTTTTGGTTATGTTCACACGTAGCGTTTTGATGCGTTTTTGCTCTTTTCCATTGCTTTCAACCAAGACAAAAGCATTCACCAGGAAAAGTCATTTTAGCATTTTACAACCTTATCTGGCCATGTGGTGCGTGACACATCATCAGACACATCCTGTTTCATTTATGAAAGTTACAAGCACTATTTTTCTAGGGCCGTCGGGCGGCCCTTACTATTCTTAAAGGGACAGCAGTCGGCTATGCTTTGTTATTCCCATTATGAAAGATTGGGTCTCATATACTGTTATTGCGTATGCAGTGACTGCAAGGGCTGCCAAAATTTGGGGAAAATCCCAATACCAATTTAAAGACACAGAGCTGGGCCACAGTAACGACATATTCCCATTAGAAAGGAGCTGGTCTGCTATACAGTTATAGGGTATGCAGTGAGTCCAATGGCTGCCAAAATTTAGGAAATATCCCAATAACAATTTAAAGACACATATAGCTGGGCCACAGTAACTACATGTTCCCATTAGAAAGAGTGGGTCTCCCACAGGACTGTACAGTTGGAGTCGGTGTCCATTTTGGTGGAGTCTGTATAAAATGGACCGACTCCCAACTCCTAAAATATATAATAAATTGGGTACAGTAGTTCAATGCAGTTTGTGGGGAATTTTTTTTTTCATAAGAATTTGGAAAATTATGAAATGTCCTATTCCTGATCTAAGGGTCTAGACTTCTAGCTGAGATGAATCTGTGCTACAGTAAATTTATCACTTAAACATGAGCCATGTATGAGGGAGTTGTGGAGTTGGAGTCGGTGTCATGGAAATTGAGGAGTCTGAGTCAGAGGTTTGGCTTACCGACTCCACATCCCTGGTCTCCCATACTGTTTGCCTATGCAGTGAATGCAACAGCTGCCAAAAATTTGGAGGAACTCCAATGCCCCTTGCAAGAGATGTAGATATTGTGATATGGTACATATGGTGGTGAAGGAGGAGGACAAGAGCAAATACACAAAATCAGAAAGCCATGTCTGGGTGTGAAGACAGAGGTGCATGGGAATACAGTTAGACCTCCCCAAAAAAAGACACTGTATTTGTATTTGAGTTTGTGACGCTGCTATCATTCAGTGGTGTTGAGAAGTCTGGCCCAATCCAGCCCTTGTTCATTTTTATAAGAGTCAACTTGTCAGCATTTTCAGTTGACAGGTGGATGCACCTATCTGTTATAATTCCACCAGCTGCACTAAAAACCCGCTCTGACAAAATGCTAGTGGCAGGGCAGGACAGGACCTCCAAGGCGTAGAGAGCCAGTTCATGCCACGTGTCCAGCTTGGATACCCAATAATTATAAGGCACAGAGGAATCACGGAGGACATTGGTACGGTCAGCAAGGTACTCCCTCAACATTTTCTGAAACTTTTCCCTCCTTGTAAGAGTACCTGGTGCCTCAGGGCCTGTGCTATGGGAGGCTCTGAGAAAACAGTCCCAGAACTTTGACAGTGTTCCTCTGCCTCTGCTGGATTGCATTTGTATCTCTCTTGCCTGTACTCCTTGGTTGTCCAATGAACAGTGACCTCTGCCACCAGCGTTTTCAGATGGGAATTTTTTTTAATAATTCCGCAACAAGGGCATTCTGGTACTGCCCATTTTATTAGGCCTGTCCGGCAAGGGAATAAGAGACCGAAAGTTCTCCTCGTAGCGTGGGTCTAGACGTGTCACCAACCAGTAATGACTGTCACTCAAAATTTGGACAACGCGAGGGTTACGGGAAAGGCAGTGTAACATAAACTCAGCCATGTGTGCCAGACTGCAAAGAGGCAAGACTTCCGTGTCCTCACCAAGAGGCTGACTGACCATGCTCTCTTCCTCTTCACCCTGTCCTCAGGCCTTCCATGCTGAACAGACGGTATGACAGTAGTGCATGTAGTACCGTCTATAGCGCAGGAAACTAGCTCCTCCTCCTATTCCTTATTGTCACCCAATCCACATTGGGATGAGATGAGGCTGGGCTGTGTGGAATCACTCCATATGGTTCCTTGCTACATCTCATCGAGCTCCACCTGCAATGCATCCTCTTTTGATTGTGAGCAGAGAGCGTTTCAGAAAACAAAGAAGCGGGATGGTGACGCTAATTAAGGTGTCATTGCCGCTCACCATCTTGGTGGAGTCCTCAAAGTTTTGGAGGATGGTACATATGTCTGACATCCATGTCCACTCCTGAGGTCTTATGTGGGGAGTCTGACCTGAATACCGACGGCCGTGTTGCTGCTGGTAGTCACAACTGCCCTCTTCAGCTCACAAATCCTTCCCAACATCTGCAATGTAGAGTTCCAACGCATGGAGACATCGCACACCAGTCGGTGAGCTGGAAGCTGCGGAAGCACTGCAAGGGCGGTGGAAGCTGTAGCTGACTTTCTAAAATGGGCACACAGGCAGATTACTTTGACAAGCAGATGCGACAGATCTGGGTAGGTTTTGAGAAACCGCTGAACCAAAAGGTGAAGCAAATGGGTCAGGCATGGTACGTGTGAGAGCTCGCCTTGCTTCAGAGCTGCCACCAGGTTCCGACCATTGTCACACACGACCATGCCTGGTTGTAGGTTCAGTGGTGTCAGCCACAGATCTGCCTGCTCTTTCAGAGCTGTCCACAACTCTTCAGCATTGTGCGGTTTGTCACCTAAGCATATTAGCTTCAGCACAGCCTGTTGCCGATTGGCCGAGGCAGTGCTTCTGACTGATGTGCTCATTTCGGAGATGGAGGCTGAAGAGGAGGAGGAGGAGGATGTGCAGGAGCTGTAGAATGTGGGGGCAACCCTGATTGACCCAGGGCCCGCAATCCTCTGCGTCGGGAGGATGTGTTCCGCCCCAAGGTCTGACTGGGTCCCGGCTTCCACTATGTTAACCCAGTGTGCCATCAGCGAGATGTACCATCCCTGCCCACAAGCATTTGTCCACGTGTCCGTGGTTAGGTCGACTTTCTCAGTAACTGCGTTGTTGAGGGCACAAGTAATGTTGTGGGACACGTGCTCATGTGGTACATGGTGGTAGTGGTGGTGGCAAAGTGACTGGAAGCATTATCTGCTATCCAACCTAAAACATTTTGACATTGCTCTGGGTTCAATAGTGGTGTTCTGTGGTCCCCTAGCAATTGGGACAGGAAGGTCGGGCAACAAGATGTGGATGTTTGTTGTGGCACAATTTCAGCTTGCCCACGGCCACGTCCTCGTCCTCTGCATGCACCATCACGTCCACATCCCCGTCCCTTGCCATGCTCCTTGCCCATTTTAAATGGAGGACAATATTTTCCATGTTAACTTGAAATGGCTGATTTTGGAACGCAGTTATATGTGATAGGTCTGACAGAGAACCACGGTTTTAAATAGCAGGCCTGTAGTTTTATTAATACTATTCTTCACAGAGACTTAGTGTGAAATAGCTTGATCGACTCACTGCAACAGAATGGAAAAGGAGGCCAATATTTTCCTGGTTCAGTTCAAATTTCTGGATTTTTATTGCTGAAATATGGAACAGATCTGGCTGTATTCTGCAGTGCTAACAAGCAAATGGAGCAGAAATATGGTGTACTCTGGATTGCTTTTTAAGCAAATAATCAGGATTAGGATAAAAAAAAAATTTGCCCTGGCCCCCGATACCTGGGGCTATGTCTACCAATATCTGTAAGAACAACAGCAGCAGGAACGTGCCATGGACCCTCTTGCACTATATGCACTGCAGTCTGCCACATACACTGCCTGCCTAACTCCTGCTATCACCTTCACCACTGACAATATGCACCTGGATTAGTCCTCAGAAAGACTGTTAGTTCAGATGGATATATAGATATGTTGTGGAATAACTCTATTAACGCTAAACAAGCAAATCTCTCCCTGACTCAGCAGCACCTCTCACTACTCTGCCTGATTCTGGGGTAGACTGTGACGAGCATGGCGGCGCCAGGTCTTATATAGACCTGATGATGCTGTGCGGCCAGCCACTCACGGTAATGCCCACAACCAACATGGCTACTGCATTACAGTGCGTGGCAATCAATCCCTGCACGTTTATTGGCTGTCTAAAGGGTACCAAACATGCAGGGAGGGGACCCAAGTTTCCGCCGAGCAACCCGGAAATTCTCGCCGAGCTTGTCGAGCACAGTGATACTCGGCGAGTACAGAGCAGTGGCTTGCACGTTCGCTCATCACTATTCATTATCCATCTATACATGAGGTTCAAATCTGTACAGCTCTGGTTCAGAATTGTCTTAATACCTACTACTATTGTGCATCACTACAAGAATTCAGCCTGAGAATAAAAGTCTTCTGGAATCTTCATAAGTGCCTCTGCAGTAGAGTCAAGCTATCTGTTGACATGTCTTTGTGTGAGTACCGGTAAATAGAGACAGCCATAGAAATGTTGTCCCAAGAACCCAACACTCGCAGCCTAGTTATGGAGTTGGAATATACAGAAAAGTGAGAATCGATGTCAACAGAATTCCTGCCAAGACTGAAGATAAAGTTCAAGGGCTTTTATTACAATTATTAGGACAACGCACTTTGAGATTGGTCTGATCTTTCTTGTGCTCACTGTATTCCATGGATCCGATCATTACCTAACCTTCACAAACATGGCCTCTTACCACCACAATCTCTGTGTTAGTATGCCGATGGTGATCAGCCCCTCTCCCATTGGTGTGAATTGCAGTAGTTTATTGAAAGAGGGCCTGTTACTTACCCTTGCACCATGTAAAAAAGAAAAATTACATTTAAGTTATGTTCACACCGGGCATTTTGATGCCTCTTTTATGCAGCATTTATAGTGCGTAAAATATGCAGCATAATCAATGAGATTTCTCATGCACAAGCTGGGTTCTTTTTCCTCACCCATTTTGAGCTCTGGTGTGTTTTTTGCCAAGACGTTGCATATCAATTCTTTCAGTGTTTTTGCAGCTCTTTTCACCTATTTAAATGAATGAGGTAAAAAAAACACAAGTAAAAGCGCTGGAAAAATCAAGTTAAAATGTGCGTATTGTATAGGTTTTTCTTGCCACTGCTCTAGTAAAACATGCCACAACAAGCCACACGCAAAACAAACCATAAATTCTGCTGTTGTTCTGAATCTGATGCTATTTTTTGTTCCTGCACATCTCCATTCTTGAGACACTTCTGACGCGCCCACTGGGCCGTGGGGTACTCTGCAGCCGGGCCTCTGGTTGCCGGGGGATATCATGGTGACTGGCCCGGTCCGTGACCCAGGGCGGTCAGTGAAAAGAGAGGGGGTAGTTATAAGGGATTAGGAAAGTTCGTGACACCACCTGTGGATTGCGGCTAAGGGGTGCCGCTGCTGCAGAGCCGTCCTCTGGAGCTGGCGTTACGGCAGCAGGGATGGTGTGGCTCTCCACAGGTAGAGCTAGCTCCAGGGCAGCGTGGGGTATAATAGATGGTGGTGCATGGGAGAGACGGCAGGATAGTCCCGGAGGAAAGACTGACACTCACAAGGGGGTAAGCTTCAGTACTTTTACTGGTGATGCTGCAGGCACAGTGCAGGGTACTCCAGGTGAAGGGCGCACTTTTGGACTCTCCCCAGTGAGCGGGTATAGGGCCTCCTGATCTGTTGCTTTCTTCTCTAAGCTTCTGACCTGCCTGAAGCTAGGCCTAGCTTGGTTACTGTCTCTATTGGCACCTGCTGACCTGGTGGTAGGGCCTTCTCTTTGGAGATCACTCTCCCTGGACCCTGGGACCTCTGTGACTCCTAGCCCTGGTACTGTAGCCAGCGTTTGGTGAACCTGGGACCTGTAGTCCTCCAGGGGTTCCAGTGGTTCCTAGTGAGTATAAAGGGTCTCTGTAGGCGCGGACCCGGTGTCCGGTATATATATGTGGGTGAGCCTGGTATGCTCCTCTGCCCCCTCACTACTTCTTCCTTCTCCTCTCGCCTTCGGCCCACTCAAGGCCCTCACTAGGCCTTCACACATGCTGTAGGCCTTGGCTCACCAAAGCACAGCAGCCAGCTCGCTGCCTCTTCACTGCTCTCCGAGCATCAGCACGCTCTCTGCTCACTCTGAGCTGTGTTCCTCTGTCTCTGAACACTGACTGAACACTAAACTGAGCTGTCTGGCTCCACCCTCCCTATATATATCCCTATCAGGGCTCCCTCTGGTGGTCTGAGGTGGTAGGGTGGAGGTGTGTGAATGTGTGAGGGCCTCTTGTAGAGAAGTCCATCCATGCACCCTTCTGGGTTCTGTGGCACCAATGCACAGCAGGGTGCCACATTCCCCCCTAGTAAAACTCAGTACTCCTGGACTGAAGCATTTTTCTCAAAACAGGTTTAACAATAACATTTCTTCCCTTTATGGGAGGCACTTTTCTTGAACGTTACAGGTAACATTATAATACAATAATTACAATTAGAAATAACAAAGTTACAGCAAGTTCTGTAACCTAGTGTCCATTTCACCGATGAAGGAACATGAGGGACCCGCCTGAAAACCCTCAACGTAGGCCCTGGGCGTGGCTACAGGGCATAGGTGATCCAGGTGCTGGACCACGTCTTCGGCCACGCCAAACGCGTTTTTGTTCTATGGTCACTTAAAAGGCACTCCAGGGAGTGCAACTATATACATGACAGTTTTTGGGCAGCTCACAGTCCTCAGCCACAGAGTCCTTGTACCCTTACAGATAATTAAATGCAACAAGAAAAGTGTCCATGTCACCTAAATTGTCCATTTGTAAGGCAAAAATACGTCAATACATACATGAAAATTACACAAGAACAATCATACCCCAAGGGGCAACTATTTATACTTTCAGAGTTTCTCTTCCTACTCTCTGTATCTGACAGGGGTCTGACCCTGCGTGCTACGTGTTGACCTACGTAGTACTGGGATGCGTGTGGTACTGGTGTTTGTACTACCTCCCATTCTGTCAGTTCTAGGTGTGGAGGGACTGCAAGACTGCCTTAACCTCTCTACGGGACTGGCAAGTGTACCATTGGCTGGGCCTTCTTGCTCTGCTTCCACTGGTGATCCTTCTTCCGGGGATTCTTCCTGAGCAGGCTCTTCTGGGGCACCTACAGGTTCTACTTGCTGTGGAGGGTCTTCTGGCTGTTGGTAGCAGTGGATCACAGGTATTATCACTGCTCCTCCTAGTTGGGGCCAATCTGCCGGGAAATCTCCTACTTCAGTATGTATTACTGCTTCTTTAGGCTCCTCCGGTACGATGAGAGGCACTTCTTCCTGGGGCTTTAGCGGACTTGGGCACAACTTCAGATGGTTCCTTGATACCGTTGCAGTTGTTCTTCCTTGTCTTTGCTGATTAGACAAGTTTTCCTATTGTCGAACCTGGAATTCAACACAGTGTAAGGTTCCCTTTCCCACTGGTCGTCAAGCTTGTGGCTTCTTCTCTTTTGTTTCAGCACAACTTCTCCAGGTGTCAAGGTTTCAGCTGGTGCACTCCTGTTGTACTGTGCTTCCTGCTTGTCTCTTACCCTAATCAGACTGTCTTCGACGCAGGCTTGTACTCTCCTGTACTGTTCCTGTCGCTTCGTGTCCCAGTCTTCAGTGGACCTATCTGCTTCGGGTTCTACTGCACCAAGCTCCAGGTCCATTGGCAACTTTTCGGGTCTTGCTCGCATGAGATATGCTGGAGTACAATTGGTGGAACTCATAGGTATGTGGTTGTACAGATCTACCAGGTCAGGTAGCTTGTCTGGCCACTGGTTTCTTTCTTCTAGCGGTAAGGTCTTCAACATGTCGATGACTATGTTATTCATCTTTTCACATAACCCATTGGTTTGGGGGTGGTAAGGTGTAGTCCGGATCTTCTTACACCCGTACAGATGGCAAAACTCCTTGAACAATTCGGCTTCGAAGGCAGTGCCTTGATCTGTTAGCACCTGCTCCGGGTATCCATGGGGCCTGCAGAAGTATGCCTGAAATGTCTTCGCCGCAGTTTCTGCCGTCAGATCCTTGACGGGGGCGACCACCAGGAACCGGGAGTAGTGATCAACCATGGTCAGGGCATAGGAATATCCTGACCTGCTGGGTGACAGCTTGACATGATCCAGGGCCACTATCTCCAAGGGTCGAGTTGTCTTAAAGGGGTGCCTTCTGGCTGCTGTAGTCTTTTCTTCTGAGGCTACAGGGTCCACAATCCCGGCACCATCTCTCTATGGAACTGCGCATTCCAACCCAATAAAACCGACCTTTCAGCAGGGTTTCTTTCTTCCAGCCAAAATGTCCTGCTTGATCTTGGTAGGCCTCCAACACCATCTGGATGTCCGTCCTGGGCACTACGATCTGCCATACCATCTCATGAGTCCTGAGGTTAACGTACCTTCGGCACAGCTTCTCTCTATAGATGAACAGCCGGCTTCTCTCATTCCACAGCTGCTTGGCTTGTGGAGACGCGTCCTTCTCCAGGGAGGCCTGGGTTATCAGTTCTTTAATACGGCTGACAACCAGGTCGCTGTCCTGGGTCTCCTTCCACCTGTGGTGAGGCAAAGGGTTTAACGTCTTACTGCGAGGCCTCATGGAGGCTCGTTGCTCGTGGACCATTCCATTACGGTGGAAGGCATGTAGCTCAATCTCCTCCAGGTCATCCACTTCTTCTTCGGTGTCCGACTGGTGAGGCATCCTGGACAGGGCATCGGCGTTGGCATTCTTGCGGCCTGCCCGGTACTTAATGGTGAACTTGTAGTTTGACAGCCGAGCCATCCATCATTGTTCCATGGCTCCTAACTTGGCTGTTTCCAGTTGAGTCAAAGGGTTATTATCAGTGTAAGCAGTGAACTTACTGGAGGCTAGGTAGTGCTTGAACCGCTTGGTGATGGCCCAGACCAGGGCCAGGAACTCCAACTTGAAGCTGCTATAGTTCTCTGGGTTCCTCTCGGTCAGGCTTAGTTTCCTGCTTGCATAGGCGATCACCTTCTCTCGGCCATTCTGCTTCTGACTTAACACAGCTCCTAATCCCTCGTTGCTGGCATCAGTGTACAGCAGGAACAGTTGGCTCTAGTCAGGGTGGGCTAGGATCTCTTTGCTGGTCAGGATCTCCTTCATCACCTCAAAGCATTCAGCTTGCACCTTACCCCACTGGAACGGGGGGTTTCTGCCTCTCCCGGACTGTCCTACCAGGAGATCTTGCAAAGGCGCTGCTTTCTTGGTATAGTCCTTCACAAACCTCCGGTAATACCCGACTAGTCCCAGGAACTGACGTACCTCCTTGAGGCTCTTAGGCTCCGGCCATTTCTGGATGGCAGTGACTTTCTCCGGGTCCAGTGCTACGCCTTCTGGACTGACAATGTGCCCCAGGTACTGTACCTTTCGCTTCAGCAGGTGGCACTTGGAGGGCTTCAGCTTCATCCCATACCGGGACAGCGACTCAAATACCTCTGCCAGGTGCTTCAAATGGTCCTCGTACGTTTTGGAGTACACTATCACGTCATCCAGGTATAGCAGTACAGTCTCGAAGTGGCGGTGTCCCAGGCAGCACTCCATCAATCTCTGGAACTTTCCGGGGGCGTTGCAGAGTCCGAACAGCATACTGTTGAACTCGCAGTGTCCCATCGGGGTAGTAAAGGCCGTCTTCTCCCGATCCTCCTCAGCAACAGCTACTTGCCAGTACCCACTAGTGAGGTCAAGGTGGAGAAGTAATTTGCAGACTTTAATGCAGCCAGGGATTCCTCTATACGGGGCAAAGGGTATGCATCCTTGTGTGTCATGCGATTTACCTGTCTGTAATCTACACACATTCTCATGCTTCCATCCTTTTTCCTGACTAGGACCAGGGGAGCTGCCCAGGGGCTACAGCTATCTCTTATTACCCCTGCTTTCTTCATGTCATGCAACATTTCCTTCGCCTTCTGGTAGTGTGCTGGTGGTATAGGCCTGTAACGTTCTTTTATGGGTGGATGGTCACCTGTGGGTATATGGTGTTGTACCTCTTTAATCCTCCCAAAGTCAAGTGGGTGTTTACTGAATACCTGCTTGTATTCCTGAACCACCCGGTGTACACCCTATTTCTGATGGGCAGGAGTGGTGTCTGTCCCAACATGGAGCTGTTGATACCAATCCTCCACCTGGGTTCCCGGGTCATTATCCTCCACTTGGTCTGGTGAGGTTAAGGACTCCGCCGTGTGTATGGAGTTATCTACTGTGTTACAGTTTGGCAACAGTGGCGTAGCGTGGTAATCTAACCTCGTCCTCCCCATAGTTTAGGAGGCGTACGGGCACCCTCCCATTGCGTACATCCACTACCCCTCTGGCAGTCAAGAGTGTAGGTCTATGCTCCGAGCTAAGGGGCACTACTACCGCCTGGTAGCTCCGTCTTTTGAGACCTATTGCTGCTCTACACCAAATCTGCATCTCACTTATCGGGGGGATCACAATGGGTATCGGGTCTGTCACCCGCACATTACCAATTTCACCATCTGTTAGCTTTACCTGTTGCTGGTACATAAGGGCTCAGATCTCTTTCTGGAGCACCCTCCTCTGCCCTGGTTTGGCAGTGTCGGCCATCTGTCAGAGCAAAAACAGCACTTCTCCCCAACAGTTACCGACAATATTTGTGCAAGTACCATATACAAGTCTGTATCATAAGGATTAGTCTCTACTATAATTAGTCCCTGGTCCTTCAGTTCCACTCTTCCCACCTTTACTGCCACATCCTTAACCCCGACTAGGTTAAAGGGAAGGCCATTGGAGGCATACATGGAAAGGTTTGGAGCTTGTGGGTGAAGTTCGTCTAGGGACCAGAACCTTTTGTAGAGGACATCTGGCATGATGGTTACCTGAGATCAAGTGTCCAGCAGGGCAGGTGTCGCGATGCCGTCCAGCACAATGGACAGGAAAGGTCTTCCTCCCACGAACCGACGGTACCAGTTTGATGGGCCTGCTTGATTTACTCCTGGGTGTCGGCCCTCGGCCCCAGGGTTTGCTCCTTTAAAGGACAGTTCCACACTGTGTGGCCTGCCTTCTAGCAGTGGTAGCATATGAATTCTCCTGGAGGGTGGCATTGTCCTCCTCCGGGGTGGCATTGTCCTCCTTCTTCTCATCCAGGGGACATCCTCAGGGCTGTCGGCGAGTAGTATCCTTCCTTCCGGCTCGGGCTCCTCCTGTAGCTGCAGGGTGCTCTGGACAGTGGACAGGGTTTTACTTAACTGGCGCACTTCAGAGCGTAGGCTGTCCAGCTCGCTAGGAGGCACTGTTTGCAGCTTTGTTTCGGCCATTAGGGAAGGAGCAGTGAGTGCTGCAGGCACTTGGGTGGCCCCACCCTGGTAACGTTGGATAGCAGTATCTCTTGTTTCCAGGGGCTGCAGACCCTTTATAGCCATGTCCTTAAGGGTGTCAAAGGTGGCATCTGGATGATCTAGGGCCCACCACCATACAGTTCTGCTCTCTTCTTGGGACCTCAACCCCCGAATGAACTGTTCTGTCAGCATTTTATTTTAATTCTGTATGCTGGCTGGACTAACATGCTTCAGGGCCCGCAGGGCTTCCTGTAAGCTCCAGGCGTAGTCCCGGACACTGTCCTCTGGTTTCTGGACACAGTGGTAGAAGCTCATCCGGAGATCTGTCTCAGTGCGGTTTTCAAACACAGTTTGCAGTCTCTTAAAGATGATGGATACCGATTCCTGGTCTGCGGCTGGCCAGGTTTCAACTTCCTGCTCTGCGGCACCAGTCAATTGTCCCAACACGACAGCCGCTCTGTTTGCCAGTCAAAGAATACATATCTAGCACACCGCATATTCTTCTCTTGAATCCGGACAGGGTGTCCTTTTTGCCGGTATACTGGGGGAGCCACTTCGCTCCAGGGATATACGGCAGAGCCATAGGTAATAACGGGGTCACGACCCCTGCTGGTGGAGCGACCGCTCCGGCTTGTGCAGCGCCGGGTACAAGTTGGGCATCAGGAGCGTTAACCGATGCTCCGGTGGCTTGCTGGTCGTCGGCCATGGTTGCGCCCCCCTAGTGAACCGGAGCCTACCTTCTTCACTTTCTTTACCAGGTAGGCCGCAGCTCCTCGGGCGACGGTCTTCTTCCAGGACCTTGCGTCGCTCGCGTCTGACATCAAAGCGCCCTCTGCGCTCCTTCCAGGACCTGACGCTTCCTGGTTCGACGTCAGGGGCGGGGCGTGTCCTGGGCTTCACGCGCTTCCAGCGGTTACGCCTCCCAGGTTCCCGCGATTACTCCCCTCTTCTTCCCGCGCTGCAGCGCGATAATGGCAGCGATTCTCACTACAGTTTAACACACAGCTCAGTTCAATAAAGGCGCACAGTACCCGGTGGCAAAGGGCACGAAATCCTGTTCGTGATGCCAAGGCTGACGCGCCCCCTGGGCCGTGGGGTACTCGGCAACCGGGCCTCTGGTTGCCGGGGGATATCACGGTGGCTGGCCCGGTCCGTGACCCAGGGCGATCAGTGAAAAGAGAGGGGGTAGTTATAAGGGATTAGGAAAGTTTGTGATGCCATCTGTGGATTGCGGCTAAGGGGTGCTGCTGCTTCAGAGCAGTCCTCTGGAGCTGGTGTTACAGCAGCAGGGATGGTGTGGCTCTCCACAGGTAGAGCTAGCTCCAGGGCAGCGTGGGGTGTAATGGATGGTGGTGCAGGGGAGAGACGGCAGGATGGTCCCTGAGGAAAGACTGACACTCACACGGGGGTAAGCTTCAGTACTTTTACTGGTGATGCTGCAGGCACGGTGCAGGGTACTCCAGGTGAAAGGCGCACTTTTGGACTATCCCCACTGAGCGGGTATAGGGCCTCCTGATCTGTTGCTTTCTTCTCTAAGCTTCTGACTTGCCTGGAGCTAGGCCTAGCTTGGTTACTGTCTCTCTTAGCACCTGCTGACCTGGTGGTAGGGCCTTCTCTTTGGAGATCACTCTCTCTAGATGCTGGGACCTCTGTGACTCCTAGCCCTGGTACTGTAGCCAGCGTTTGGTGAACCTTGGACCTGTAGTCCTCCAGGGGTTCCGGTATATATATCGGGGTGAGCCTGGTATGCTCCTCTGCCCCCTCACTACTTCTTCCTTCTCCTCTCGCCTTCGGCCCACTCAAGGCTCTCACTAGGCCTTCACACATGCTGTAGGCCTTGTCTCGCCAAAGCACAGCAGCCAGCTCGCTGCCTCTTCACTGCTCTCCGAGCATCAGCACGCTCTCTGCTCACTCTGAGCTGTGTTCCTCTGTCTCTGAACACTGACTGAACACTAAACTGAGCTGCCTGGCTCCACCCTCCCTATATATATCTCTATCAGGGCTCCCTCTGGTGGTCTGAGGTGGTAGGGTGGAGGTGTGTGAATGTGTGAGGGTCTCTTGTAGAGAAGTCCATCCATGCACCCTTCTGGGTTCTGTGGCACCAATGCACAGCAGGGCACCACACTTCACTGTATGTAAATCTATTTTTCTTTTAGCCGAGTGGGCATGGTCAAATGTGGAGTCCCGATAAGAAACCTAAATTATCACTTAATAGAATAACCTCCATGCAGATCCTGCCCTCGCTAAATTCAGGCAACAGTCAGGGACGTAACTATAGTTGGTGCAGCGGTTGCACCTTGGCCCTGGAGAATTTTTGGGAACAAAAGGTCCCTTTGGCCTATAAGAGAAGAACAAATGACCCAGGAAGGACATTTTGTTCTGGGGCCTAAGAGCTTCACCATAGTACTTGGCACTGTTGCCAGTGGTGTGATAGCAGGAGATTCATTGTCCACCTAATCTACAAAACCTTAATCCTTCCAGACACTACTATACAATGTAGATCCCCAAAAGTTTGATTGCATGAAACAAGGCTTCGTATGTCTGCCACCGTGATTATAAGGGCGTAACAATTGTTATTATTACTTATGTTTATTACGCAAAGGAAACCGATTTCTAGGTTTCCTTTGGCTATAAAATATAGATGGACAGTCTTCCATCATCTGTCCTCACCAGGTCCTGCAAACAGCTGCTTTTTTTGGGCTTTTGTTTAGATAGAGCAGTGACACAATAAAAGCCGGAACTGTTTGAGTGTAGTTTGGTTAGCTATTATTATTAGGTCCTCCAGGGTTATGTTGCTCTTTTGACCACAAGATGAAGACTAACAATCTTGTTGTTTTAGGATTTTAGAAAACCTCTCTACTCTGCCAGTACAATCGCCTACTTTTATTATTCGATTTTCACCATAAATTAATCTCTATGAATTAATTACCAAGTTTAATGATACCCTCTGACTCCAATGAAGAGAATAAGAAGATGCTTTTTGTACTGAGCAGGGATACTTTCACACGTCTCTGTTATCAGTTCATGCTACCTTTCTTAGAATAATTGAAGATGCATGCTTTTCTGGGGACTCCTCCTGATTTTGTCAAATGAAGCCAATTTGTCTGCTACAGACAAGGGTCCTATTTCGCAGTCAGGTAATTTACCTGGAATGAGCAGCAACTGATGATGTTGCATCACAGATGTCATTTACATGTTAAACAATCATCTTCAGTTTTTAACCCTGAACGATCGTTTGAGTGATTGTTCACCTCCCTTCCCCATTACAAGGTAAGGCCAGTTAGATAGACCCATAATTGTGGAATGTTAGGCCAATAATCAGGAACTGTCTAAACTGGCCAGCAATCAAACAACAAATGAGCAAAATGCTTGTCAGTAGGGTGAGATGATTTTTAAGAAGGCTTAAAAATCATTGATATCGGCAGCACATCATCTTGCGTAAACATGATGCTGATTAAAAAACAAAGGAAAATCGGAAATGCCAAACTAATTGATCAAACTATTTTAATACTTTAATCTTGTATTACAATATATATTAATACTTACATTCAAATAAAAGTGAGCGAGAAAAAGAGTAGGCCAATAGATCTACAATAGCAAATTACAGCTGATGTCCAGCAAAATCGTAGCCCTTCCCAAGAAACACAACACAACGTGAATTAAATAATTAGACAGACCAAATCAATGAAGTATAATGAAAAGATTCAGTGAAATTTAATGAATAAAGTTTCAAAATAATGACTACCAAAAATAATTTATAACTTTGTCTAAAACAATGAATACAGATAGACGTGGAGACCAAAGTTTTTGCATATATGTCTTCGAATAAGGACGTAATGTGGAAGAAGCCTTGATCTGTAGAAATGTCGGGGTGGATACAAAGGGAAGGCCCCTGGACAACCTTGACGCGCGTTATACCGTCCAACCACAGTTTCGTCAGGTGGTAAGTGAACAGATGAAAGTGGAGCCTTATATACCCATTTGAGGACATCACCCAGAGTTGATTGGCACGCTGCTGTCATAATGCCATGGCGAAGGCTCACAGCATACAATTGATAGACAGGGAGCGATGCATATTAAAGGATAACAATATTATATGGCCCGGGGATGCCGATCCACATGCACACTCCTCATCGATATAAATGTGGCAGATATATGTAATTGAACATAAATGTACAAACATTAATATTATTGCACATGATTACATGTACCGGATAAATAGATATATAAATATGCAAGAAATTAAAAAAACAAACATCGCATCATAGATAATCAATTAATCATGTCTGCTCTAGATGTAACATGATATGTTATCTTATATTTTTTGACACCCTTTGAATCCTTAAAGAAAAAAGACCGTTCCGTTCTATGTACAGTATTTACATGCGGAATACTCACCACAGGACTACGATCCCCACTTTGGGATTTTTGTCCCCAATGGGCACTGTATTGGTGTGATATAGTTCCTGGTTAAAAGATATTTTAAATCTTGAGATCTCCTCCTCCTCCTCCTCCTCCTCCTCCTCCTCCTCCTCCATGTTATTGGAAGAAACCTAGGAAGATATTAAGCCAAATCACTGTCCACCATAAGTAACGACCAGTGTTTCCTCAATGCCTGATGGATATCATTCCATCTAGAATTGATTGATATTCAGCCCCCTAGATTCATTACTACAATCACATTGTTTAGTTTGTTCATTAATAATAAGTTCCTGGGGGATTTTTTCACTCTTATGTAGCCACTTTTGATAGTCTTACAACCATATCCTCTATCACGTAATCTGTCATTTAAAATTGTTGCCTTGGTGTCGCGACTCTGTTGCTGGGTATCCCGGGGCAAGGGGCTCCTTCCCTGTCCCTAATGCTAGGGGCGCCCTAGCTGGCCCCGTTCCCCAGATTACTTCTGAATGTGAAGACGCCGGGGCCATGTACCTTGACTGAGCTTACCAATCTGCCCTCAGTCTGTCCCCTCCCCCACTCAGGGAAGAGAGGAGTAGTAGTCTATGGTAGTACACAAACCAGACTAACAAAGTAATACAAACAAGGCTAAAAGAAAATACCAATCATGCAAATATATGCACACAAACAGCGGTTAACATCGGGAAGTGGAGAATGGGAAATAAACCAAAATAGGAGAAGAATAGGATTAACACACAACCTAAACCACACAACAGTCTAAGATGAAATCCACCAAACCCCTTTTCAAAATCCACTCTCCACAACACTCCTAAAACCATGCTACATAAGCTAACTTTGAAAATGATAGCCTGCCAAAGCCCAGTATATATAGGAGCGCGGGGAGTGGCTAACACTGGACAGCTGAGAGCCTAAAAGAAGGTAAGCTGCTAGGAGTGCTCAACTCAGCATATTAAACCCTGCACTGCTAAAAGAAACTTGCACCATTTAATATGAAGGAGAAAGGCTTCTAATGAGTGCAGGAGTGGGAGGAATCAGACGCTGTGGTCTTCTGGCTCCTCTCTGTCGCGGTAAACCTGTGACACTTGGTTTCAAATTTCTCTTCACTGGAACAAATCCATTTCATATGGAAAAACTGGCCAACAGGGATTGCTCGCTTAATTTGTGAGCAATGGGAGGATGTAGAATGTAAATTAAATTTTTGAAGGACTATAAGTTCAGGTAAGCCTGATGTTCAGGTCATTTTGGTTAAGTCTGGACAAAAAAAGTCACCCAACTAAGACGTGAAGCCTTGCTAGATGAAAAGAACATAATTGATCAACCTCAGCCATGAAATCACGGAATCAAGCCTATCTTATCATGGACTATGTCTCTTTCCCATTGCCACAGGAACAGATTGGCATATAAGGGCAACCAAGTTGACCCCATTGCGGTGCCCCGGAGCTGTAGGTAAAAACGGTCTATGAATTCAAAACAATGTGTAAAGGAGAACTGTAATAGTTCAATGATGAAATTCATCAAAGTTTGTCATTTGTTAAAAGTTCTTCAATGTATATATTCTGTGGTCAAGGTTTATGGATATGTACAAGTGTGAAATGCAGTCACTGTACATATGTGTGAACACATCTGTAGGGCTTCAACGAATTTCTGGAAGTAAAAAATCAATAAACCTACAGACCTTCTCACACAGACCCCTAATAATCGATTTACATTTTAAAATGTATTTATTTTCTTATTAATATTAACAAAACATATTGATAATGAGTCTAAAAATAAAACCATATTATGTTGCCATTTAAATGTGAGTCACTATTAGGTAAGTTACATAGCAATTACTTGTGTATGCAGTGAAGGTCAAGGTTTTTTATTTTAGCATTTCACTTACTGGCTCAGGTAATACATAAAGGGCAACATTAAAATTTTATGTTTATGATATATGTATTATGTAATGGCCTATTCAATTCCTCTTATACACATTTACCATATGGTCTACATTTTGTCTAGCTAACCAGCTTGCCATGATACTTTTGAAAGTATATATAGGAAATACATATTTTCCTTTAAACGTTATTCCTTCCTTCTAGATTGATGCAGTTAGAGATTCTTTTGTACAACATGGACAAATAATTGTTTCCAATGGATTTTAACCCTTTAAATTCAATTCTTTTTTTGAGATCCATTTTAAAATAAAGTGATCCAGTGCGGCATCTATGGCAATGTGTTTTCCTGCTTTCCTTTAACTGCGTACATTTATGGAAGGGATAAGCTGGTCCCTTTTTATAAAGATATCCTATGTGGTGCCCGGTCTGGATCCCTCACAATTTCATATTAGGGAAGCAGTGTGACCCTACATGCCAGTAATCGTCAGTATTTAGCATTAGTGTATATATAAGCCAAAACCAAGGTTGGAATCTCCATAGTTATATTCGAGAGATTGGCACCTGAGCTGTGCAGTGCTTTGGAAAATATTGACTAAGGGGCTGCCGTCCAGAGGTAGGAATGGTCACCAAGCAGGGTCAGAGCCAAGCGGGAACGTCGAGGACAAAATCAGGATCCAATACACATGGAGCTAACTTATTATAGTAATACTCACCCTCTCACTTGTAACTATTACCCTATAAGATGGAAAAGAGAAATAGTAGATTTGATCAGTTTCAACATACGTCCATATGTCATATGGTTTTGTATACATCTACAGCTAGTTAGTATTAGCCCATATCGGAGACCTGACAACAGCCACTATGTGTACACCGCAGTCCGCAATTAGGCTAAGTACCCACGATGCAGAAATGAAGCAGAAATCTTCCTGAGCATTTTTGCATCTCCCTTGCCAGAAAAACGCAAGCGGATTTTAGTTGCGTTTTTTACGTGTTTTTTCATGCTGACTTTACATGCGTTTTTGTAAGCGTTTTTGAACACAAAATTAGGTGAACAAAATAGGGCACTTCTGATGTCATTTCCTAGTCCAACCCCTCTTCACCATTTTGCTGTTTGCAATATACATGATGCCACATGAACTGCAGCCCCTGCGTCTCAGCAGACCATGCATGAACCTTTTGCTGATGACTGCCCTTACAACGTATGCAGGAGCTTTCAGTTAATGAACCTACATACTCTGTACAATAATCTTACATTTCATTATATTAGAAAAAAAAAATTACGTGGGCTCCCGCGTAATTATAATAATCAGCAGAGGGAAAGCCGACTGTTGAGGGCTGATGTTAGTCTGGGAAGCAGCCAAAAATCATGGCTCCTTCCCTTGCTATTAATACCAGGCCGCAGCAGTTAGCTTATCCTTTACTGGCCATTCTACAGTGGGACCCCCCCAAAAAAAAATTACATGGGGTCCCCCTATAAATTGTAGCCAGCAAAGGCTAGGCGGACAGCTGCGACTTGATCTTAATAGCCTAGAAAGGCGCCGTGGTTATAGGCCCCCTCCCAGGCTATAATATCAGCCCTCAGCAGCCCCAGATTTGGCGTATCAGATTTGTGTCTATAAGACACCCCCATTACTAACCTACAAAGAGTGAAAAAATAAAAAAAATAAACACACAAACACCCAGAAAAAAAATAATTTAATTGAAATAAAACACACCATTTTAATTCTTAATTTACTAAAAAATAATAATTACTTGTCCACATTCCAGCGCTGATCTCCCATGCACAGCTGTCACATCTGAAGATGTGACAGCTGTGCATGGCTGCTGTATGCTCACACTGCCGGGAACACGTCTGCTCCTGGCAGTGTGAGCCGCAGAATGAGGTCACCAGAGAGCAGTAGCGCAGCTCCGGTGGCCTCCTTTACGGCCCTGCTGTACCGTGGGAATTTCTCACAGTCAGCGGAGCCGTAAAGGAGCTGCCCAGAGCAGCGCTAGTTGAACTACGGTGAACTTGCTGGCGCAATGATGGAGATGCTTTACGGCCCAGTCATTGTATCGGTGGCGCTCGTTTAGAGTGGTCACATTTTATGTGGCCGCTCTAAACTGGAGATCTTCATGGGACACTCGATTTGGACTACTGCAGAGGGGTAAGGATACGGTTATGGTTTGTTATTTTATTTTTTATTACAGGAGATTGATGGCTTCAGTGAATTAGGAGTCTAGGTGAGTATAGGTGTTTTTTTTTTATTTTTAATTTTATTTTAGGTGGCGTTCGGCAGGGACAGGTAATGTATGGACTACTTTATTTTTTATTTAACTTTTTTTAGGTAACCACTGGCCACCAATTAAATTAATTTCTTGGGACAAAAAATATAAAAATAAAAGGGGGACATTAAATTAATAAATAATCATGGGGGCATTAAATTAAAAAAATGATGTGGACAAAAAATAAATAAAAATATATGGGGGAAAAAATTAAAAACATTTATGGAGGCAAATATATGGGGGTAATATGGGGAACATTTTATAGCAGGAGCAGGCTGATGGGAACTACTGCTCCTGTTGGCACTACTGAACGGGGGACAGACATAGGCCGATGGGAGTAGACCCCACACAGACCCCACACAGGACACCTGCCACACTTATCATGAATACCACGTTGAGAACCATCCTCTTGTACCAACCCAGGTGAGCAGCCATGATCCAGGAAGACGGGAATTGTATGGGATTCTCATCTTCCTGGATTATGGGATGCTCATGGGATGGCAGAAACGCCCCCACATGAGGTCACTTCCCATTTGCTGCGTTTTTTTGCTACAAAATCGCAGCAAATGCGCTTCAAATCTGCAAGAATTTTTAAATGCTTGCGGGTTTGAAGCGGCTCAATGATAGTCTATGGCGGCTAAAAGGCTGCGATTCCACAAAATTAATGGACGTGCTGCGGATTTTTCCGCAATGATAATCCGCAGCGGAAATTTCCGCAGCATATGCACAGCACATGCGGATTATCATTGGGAAACATTGCAGACCTTCTACCAAGCGTTTTTTAAGCGTTTCCGCTGTGGAAACGCTTAAACGCATAGTTGGCACGCAGCCTAAGGGATATCATTTGGTGAATGAACATCACTCATAGAAAAAACATCAAATAAAATATCTATTTGGACCTGGCAATATCTTGTAATTTTCCAATATGCAACCAAAGGTTATTTTTATACCTTATATCCTTATCTTGAGATTACCAATAGAGTGACTCAATAAACTCCCCATGCTTTTCTTAAGCAATTCTCTATTATATCAAAAACATTATACACAGGAAAATTTATAAATTATTATTACATATACGAAATTGTACTATATACATTGACAATAAAGAGAGATGTTAATATACATGAACCAATTTACTCTTACTTACCATTTTAAAGATCGCTTCTATCCTTTAGGAAGTAAAGGAGAAACAGCAAACTTAGTTGTTTCCTATTATTTTTGCTTCTGAAGGAAACCCCACCCCTAGCTAATAGGGATAAGTATAAGTACCCTGTATGTCATATGGTTTCATATACACCTGATGAAGGCTCATGGAGCAGAAACGCGTTGTGTGAAAGTATTATTTATTTTATATATTCTTTAATGTAACACAGCAATCACTCTTGTGATCGCAGCTATTTATATTAAATCATTTGTTTTTTAAATATTGTGGCCATTCAATTTATATGGACCACAAGAAAGACGAATAATTTCTTTTCTCCACTGGGGACTCTACGATCCAACGGGAGCGCCTCCGGGTAAAACTTTCTTTTTTTTAAATCAGGATCCGTAAGAATAGTCAGAAACCTAAGCCGAGGTGAAAATCGGAAAACACTAAAACCAAACAGAGGTTGAAGCCACATACCTAACCAGGGAAGCCCAATGTTATATCTGGCAGATTCCAGCAGCAAGTTGGAAGCCTTAGGAGGGTGTGGTGGTCTGCAATTGGCAGGAGCAGAGAGCTTATAACTTCAGCTGGACAGCACACTCCCCCATACTGTCACTCGACAGCACTGTAGATCCAAGTCCCTCTAACCTTAGTGGCTAGACATCACCCGCCATCCAGAGCTCCTAGTTCTCTCATCTCCTCCATCACCAGCGCCGCCTGTAGAGTGAATACGATGGCACCTGGCGATAGAAGCAGACGTCGCAGGTTCTGGTGGAGATGTGACAGAAAGTAGTCATTCTGCCACTGATGCACATAGGCGAGATGTGTCTGAGGGATATCAGCACAGATCTCTGTACAAGCAATGGCAGATGGTGTTACTCGCTACCCTCTCCTCCCATGTTTGACCAACTGCACGTGGTAAGTCCGGGAAGGACGATGCAGTGATGAACTTTAACCAGTTTTATTGACAATACTTTGGTGAGATGAGGTAAGATGTCAGGAAGATGAAGAGATGAAGACTGGGTAGAATATGGAGGGTGGGGGGATAGAGGATAGCGGTAACAGGAAAATCCTCTCTTCAGTCCTGATGCACATGCTGTCAATATGGCACTGACCAGCAGAAAGGATGTGAGGCAACAAGATAGGAGTTACAGAGACAAGCATTGTGGGAATTAAGGCTTCAGAACATAAAAGCATATAATAACAATGGCCAATAGATGGTCGCAAAGTACAATAAATACTATACCATTTTTTTTTTATAATTTTTTTTTATTTATATAGCGCTAACAAATTCCGCAGCACTTTACAATTAATCATGTCTATATATGATAAATGAATGAATAAGACCTATAACATTAGGCAAACGCTGATGAAAACCTTTGCCGATGACTATCTGAGCAGCACAGTAGTTAAAACGTAGCCTCTTACTATATGGGATAAAAAAAATTGGCAGAATGTGCACGTATTAAAAGATGCTATAATGCTTATACTTTTTGAGTAGAAAACCCTTAAGAGTTTTATACTTGAAATGTGTAAGCATTGTTTTGTTTTTTTTTAATATGGGCATGTTCTGGCAATTTTTTTTTTATATATCCAATATGATTAAAGGTTAAGTTTTAACTACTATCCTTTGGTGATGGAGAACGTCTCCTTTTGGACCATTGAGAGCTATTTGACCTGGAAGTCAGACCAGTACATAATCTGAGCACCACACCCAGACCACATGCCAGCTCCTACTACATTGGTGCCAACAGGTAGAGTTCAGGGCGCTGGTGCCACACTGCACACCTTCCTGCAGTTGGCAGAGCAGAATGACTTTTGAAGAAGGGAAATATCCTTGTGCAGCTTAAGGAAATTGAACCTTGACGAGTCTGATTCAAACTCTAAATATTTACGTTATCCCCCCATTGCCATATATTGTTTTTTTTATATTAAGTGTCATGTCTCTGTTTAATCTGTAGCTGTTGTTTTTTACTTTTTTTTTTCATCTTTGGTGCAAATATCTTCACAAACTCACTGGAAGTTGAAGGAGCAGTCAAATAAAGAAAAGCTAACAACGGAGCCAACCGCAGGAGCACGTGAAAGCAGCCTGTACACAAAGAAAGTCCTCCCGGTTTATAGGAGGAGTAGCGTTCAGCTGCATGAATGTAGAGCACTTGGGGTTATTTAGCCTCTAACTAAATTAAATTCTCTTTGTAAATGGTAAATACTGTCATTTCTGCCCTCATTGACTGTCATCGGCTCCTTAATTGACAGCGTCACATAGTCAGGGCGGAGAGCGGAGCATGTTTTGAGAACTGCGTCTTTTCAAACAGACTTTCCATCAAGAGCTGAAACCAACTCCTTTTGTGTCTTTGTGCCTTCCTCGACATAAGATCACACATACTTAGGAGATTGGGCTGTATTGGCTTCATAAGATTGAGAAGCGGTGCAGAAGTTTGTGCAACTTAACATAATTATTTCTTAGCCCCTCAATATAAAAGGACAACCATAGCGGAAAAGATTACTCTAATACCTATTGTATCCTCTCTCCTTATTATTGTATCAGAGATCTAAACAAGGAAAACCCCTTAATATTACAACCAAATTCTGATTTCTTAAGATTTTTAACAATATTTATTTCTACCGTCTACTCCTAGCTCAGCTGGAGGCCTTTCAATGCACAATGTCTAGAAGTGTATACACAAAATACTCACTTTTGTCTGTAATATTCTTCACTATTTTAATTATTAAAGATAAGAATTTGAATTATAAATATTCTAGTTATGCTGGAATAGGCAAAGCAGGCCCCATGCCCTCAGGCAAAAGTCTTCCATTATCCATAATACTTCTGCCGCCTGCCGGCATCCGACTTCTTTATCATTTCTTTTTTTTTGGGGGGGTTTCAAAAAAAGTGTATAACAAAAATAGCCCCTCTCTTCTGCCTAGTCAAACCACAGAGATCCCTTCTCAATATGTATAGAAGCCTTGAAGATAGAATATGCCACCACTGTGTCCCTAACTGTCTAGTTCTCCCATTGAAACCAGTGTGTTTGTCACACATCACAGCTCCGAAGACCCTTTATAGTGGATCATTAATATTGTCAGGATAGTGAAGGCAGGGATGATAGCGGGGATTCAACAACAGCCTTCTGTGAATATACAAATAAGTGAATTGTTATCTCCCCCACCTTGGCACAGAACAGTAAAGAGACAGAATTGCTGAGGAAACATGACAGCTTCTTTTTGGCTGGCCCATTAAACAGGGAGATATAATAGGTGTGCATTACTGAGGAATAAGACAAACGAGTGTGAACATCGCTCCGAGATATGAGAGCACCTTAGGGCTTTGTGACACAAGGGTGTGCACTGCTGACAACCCATATATACAGTCCAAACAGAAAAGAGAAGATGGACCGTCAGGAGGGATGATGAAAAGATCAGGTTTCCGTTTTAATCAGTAGGATCCATACGGTTCATCCATTTATTACAGTTGCCAATTTACAATAGGTGATTAAAAACATCTCCTCTCATCAGTCATTCTACTGTCTATGGTGGTGACATGACACATGCTAGACCTAATTGTCAGGTATCCTGGAGATGACATCCTAGACTAATAGAAGATGAACATGTGTATAAATATATGTATACACATTCAGACATCTGAGAGTTCACGCCTCAACTGGTCAGAAATGTTTTGGAGTTTGAATATTATGGCTGATATTGTATGTATTATACACATGAACAGTATGTGGATATTGTATACTCTGGGAGTTTTGTCTCTTTGGTAGCTGCTTGGATACGCACTAGCACAGGGTTTTTTTTATATCAAAAGAGAAAAAAGTTTATTGTCCTTCATAAATACAGCTCCACAAATAAAAACAGCCTTTATTCAGCACAAATGAATAACAAATCAGTCCTTCAAATGGTCTCTCCAACTTAGTAGTACAGACACTTCTCAGTCTCTAGTATAGAATATCCACCATGAACGGTCTTTCTCCAGATCCAACACAACCTCTAAGCTGAACTATTCCCATCTGCCTGTTATTAGACCTGTAAGACCCGGACTGGAGTATGGGAGAGACCTTTCCCACCCAGGTTCTTTTGGTCGCTCCTAAATCCCGGACCCCAATTCCAGTCAAAATAAAAAAAAAACATCTCAGTAACACATCTGCCATTCATGACCTAACCTCCTACTTTCTTACAATATATTACCTAAAACAATCAGCCAAAACAGTTCTTAACATAGTACTGGCATATTCTATTGTCAAGGCCTCTTTACATTTTGAGAAGGGATCTCTGAGGTTTGACAAGGCAGAAGATAGGGCCTATTTCTATAATATGTAAATAAATAAATTATACAATTTTTTGTAAAATAATTTAGATGCTGAAGATAGAATTATTACAGTTAATGGAGTTTTTTGTCTCGCCTAATCTGCACAGTGTTGGAGATTTTCTGTCCTGATTGATATTTCTTTTATTTTTTACAGTGTGTATGACGCGCCCCTGGGCCTGAGTCGTGCGGCATCGCGCGCACGGGGGCTTACCCGGAGCCGGATCAGATAGGGGTAGTAGTCTCGTGGCGGTGACCCGGTCCATGCCCAGGGAGTCAAACTGAGTGGCAGTATTTAGCAGTAGATGTTAGAATGTTCGACTACGCCACCCGTGGATTGCGGTTATGAAACCGCTGCTGCAGGGCAGACCGCTGAGGCTGGTGTTGTTTGTGCAGCTGAAGATGGGACGACTCCCCACGGGAGGAGTATTGCCTCAGGGCAGCTAATGTAGAGTTGATGATGGGGGTGATGGTGCGGATGTCCCAGTGCTGGTGGTGCAGGTGCGACGACGAAACACGGAGTCTGGTAGTGCAGTTTCAAAAGCTTTACTCAGTTGTTGCTCCGGTCACTTTGGCCAGCAGTGACCACCCGAGCCGTGCTGCGTCCACCAGGTACGGGACTCGGCCAACTCCCAGGCAGTTCCGGAGCGTGGTCCAGAGCTCCCCTCTCTTCCTTCCTACTGGCCGTCCTCACCAGGGACCCACCTATGTCCGGCTTCCTCGGGCCTTATAGGGCAAAACCTCTCTCTCTGGCTTTCCTGACCCTATGTGGCGTGCCTTCCTGGTGGATGTGGCAAGGGGTCGTGCCAAAGCATGACCACGACCTCCGGTTCCTGGCTAAGGATGATTGACCTCCACAAGTTTGGGATCCGGTACCCTTCTCTGCCAACCCTTCACCCGTTTTAGTTCACTCGTGGGATCTCAGGGTTCCCTCTATGCTTGCGTCTCTGGGCCTTTCTTTGTGTTCCTGCTCCTTTCTGTTCCTTCTTCTTCTTCCTTCTCTCTCTCCCTCTCTCAGCTTCAGGCCTAGCTCTGGAGCTGGGCCCAGACGGAGCCACAGCTCCCTGTCAGCCCTCTCTGGCTGAGCTCCTCTCTGAACAGACCCTGTCTTAAGATGGTGCCCACCTTATATACTCCCTCTGACACCCGAGCCCTGGTGACAATGCAACCAATGGGCTCCTACCTATGCCCAGAGTCCCTCCCCTGTCTGCTCCTACACCCTGGGATGTTCCTCCCCCCCCCCCCCACTCCAGCCAGGGACAGACGCTGTCGTACCTGCACATCTATCTGGTGGGAGTACCGTTGTTCTGTCCCCCGGAAATGGGGTGTATGTAGTGCATGCAGCTAACTGAGCTCTGTCCCACACTCCATCCTTACCCGGGAGTGGAATACCACACCTCTGGTTTGAGGTGCAATACCCCTGTAGCAGCCGAGTCCTCGGGGTGCTACATTCCCCCCTGGTAAATCACAGCACGTCCTCGGGCTGGAAAAGAGCAAAAGCAAATTAAGACATACAAAAATTTTAAAGTGTACACTCACATGTAAGACATATTAACTAAGAACTCATCCCTTTATGGGAGGTACTCTGTTCTTCTTTTAACGTTACAGGTATAAACATTACGGAAACATTATTAGACTTTCTTCACACTTATAAAATACTATAAACTCTGTTAGCATAATATAAAACTTTTTCATATAAAACATTCTTGACCAACACGTCCTTGATCTCTGGTCACCGTGCAACTTATGACCAGGTAAAGGGCAACAGTCACTAGTTCTAAAGTAGAAAAAACAGTTCCTTATAAAACCAGTAGGGGGCGCTTCAAGAAGCGCAACTATTTACAGGGTGACCGCTCTCAGTCCTCGGCCAGTGGGGATAAGGAAGTGGCTGCTCACAGTCCTCAGCCTGATTAGGAATAGGGGCACACAGGTAACAGTTCCTTTTGATAACTCCACACTAGTCCCAACGGGGACCACACTTCAATTAGCAGCAGTTCACATAACAGTTCTTGTAACAGTTCTGGTACCCTGACGGGTAACTATATACAGCTCCTTTGTTTATGCTACTTCCCTTCAGTAGCGGTGTCCTCTTCGTGCTCCTTCCTGAGGGTAGTCTTCAGACCCGTCCGGGTCCTCTTGATCTTCCTCATACCGTATCTCCTCCTCAGTCAGCCGGTGTACGTGGAGGGCGTACGGTCCTTTGGCACACTGATGCCGGGTGAAGGTGACCTCATCACCCGGGTAGAGGTCACGACCACGGTGTCCCTCCGGCAGGTGGCTCTCGACATCCCTGCGGGTAACAAAGACGTCGCCGGGGGTCCGGTGGTCTCGTATAAAGCCCCAGCCGTGCTCCAACTGGAACTTTATTACGGTCCCGTTGGCGCGTGGACCGTGGGCCGCACGGGGGTTTCGTCGGGCCCGGCGTTTCTGCTCCGCGCTTTGGACCTGCAGCCGTTCCTCGCGGATCCGCCTCTCTCGCCGTTCTCTCCCAAAGACCTCTAGCTGTTGACGGCAGCATTCCTCATGCTGGGCTGCGGCCGCCCGGGTCTCTTGGGTGAATCCCATGAGGTCCTCACCGGTGGGATCCCATGTGAATTGGGCGTCTTCCAACGGGAGCGGGACAATTTTGGCGGGCGCCGGAGCCGGGATTAGAGGCTCACACAGGGGCCGTTCCCTCCGGAGTCGGGGGTTGATGTACTCCGGTGGCCACACGAAGGGCAGCCCGTCCGGGCTAGTATGCTGCGCAAATAGATCTTCGCCCAGGGGCAGCACTGTGGAGGTCGAGGGCGCTGTGGGGGCAGCGGCGCCCGGAGGTACCTGGCCTTGCGTCCAGGCCGGAGGCATCCTCTTTGGATCCTGGTATGGCACCTTTGGGGAAGAGGGCGCTGGAGGGGCAGCGGCGCCCGGATTCAACAGGCCTTGCGACCAGGCCGGTGGCGCTGTGGAGGTAGAGGGCGCTGTGGAGACGGCGGCGCCCGGGGGTACTCGGCCCTGAGACCAGGCCGGTGGTACTTCCTGCTTCGCCGCGCTCAGGGTTGAGGCGCGTGACGTGACAGGGGGCGTGGCCGCGACTCCTGCCGCTTGAGGCCTAGCTGGAAGCAGTAGCGGTGCAGCGACGGGCGCGGTAGGTGGGACTTCGGGCTCTGCGACGGGGAGCCGGGGCAGGCTTACGGCTACTGGGCACGGGGTGATGACGTCCCCATTACCTGCTTCCATCCCTGCGGCTCCCTCCGCGGCGTCGTCTCCGGCCTTCGTCCCTCCTGCACCATCCTCAGGGGCAGACATACTCCACGTTGCGGGTGGCGTCCTCTGCTGGCGGGTTCCAGCCTGCTGGACCATCTCCCTTCTCCACTCGGCCAGTGCTTCTTGCTGCACTCGGGCCATCTTCCGGGCCAAGGCCTCCAGCGCGGTCTGTGCACGCTCCCGATCTCTGGGGAGCTGTGCCAGGATCTCCACCAGGCCTTCTGGGGTGGCAGCCTGCAACAGGTTCCGGACCACAGGGTCGGTGCTGCTCGACTCTTCCTCCATCTCCGGGTGCGATCTGTCCAGACTCCTCCAGGCCGCACCCATCTTCTCTGTTTTGTTCTCTATCCGCCCCCATTGAGGGTGGTCCCGGGGCAACTTAGTGACAGTCAGTTCCAGGGGCAGCCCTCCCACGCTGATCGACATTTCCATTCTCAGTCTCTGCTGGTGGGGGCGGTCCCTGCTTTTGGCGCCATTCCTGGACCTGGCCCACGATGGGAGGTGGCCTCTTGCCACCCTCTGGCACGCCCATAATGGCGTCCGCTCTGCCAGGGCGGGAAATCGTCTCAGATGGCGGGAATCGTCTCTTTATGGCGGGAAACTCCGTGGATGGCGGGCAAAGGCTGCAGATGGCGGGCAAACGGCGGGAAATTACCCGAGATGGCGTCCGATGGCGGGGACCCTCTGGAATTGGCGGGAGACTTCTTCTTACGGTACATGTGAACTTTTCTTCAGGCACGCAGTACCCGGTGGTTGCGGGCACGTAATCCTGCCGGCTACGCCAAAGTTGACGCGCCCCTGGGCCTGAGTCGTGCGGCATCGCGCGCACGGGGGCTTACCCGGAGCCGGATCAGATAGGGGTAGTAGTCTCGTGGCGGTGACCCGGTCCGTGCCCAGGGAGTCAAACTGAGTGGCAGTATTTAGCAGTAGATGTTAGAATGTTCGACTACGCCACCCGTGGATTGCGGTTATGAAACCGCCGCTGCAGGGCAGACCGCTGAGGCTGGTGTTGTTTGTGCAGCTGAAGATGGGATGACTCCCCACGGGAGGAGTATTGCCTCAGGGCAGCTATTGTAGAGTTGATGATGGGGGTGATGGTGCGGATGTCCCAGTGCTGGTGGTGCAGGTGCGACGACGAAACACGGAGTCTGGTAGTGCAGTTTCAAAAGCTTTACTCACAGTTGTTGCTCCGGTCACTTTGGCCAGCAGTGACCACCCGAGCCGTGCTGCGTCCACCAGGTACGGGACTCGGCCAACTCCCAGGCAGTTCCGGAGCGTGGTCCAGAGCTCCCCTCTCTTCCTTCCTACTGGCCGTCCTCACCAGGGACCCACCTATGTCCGGCTTCCTCGGGCCTTATGGGGCAAAACCTCTCTCTCTGGCTTTCCTGACCCTATGTGGCGTGCCTTCCTGGTGGATGTGGCAAGGGGTCGTGCCAAAGCTTGACCACGACCTCCGGTTCCTGGCTAAGGATGATTGACCTCCACAAGTTTGGGATCCGGTACCCTTCTCTGCCAACCCTTCACCCGTTTTAGTTCACTCGTGGGATCTCAGGGTTCCCTCTATGCTTGCGTCTCTGGGCCTTTCTTTGTGTTCCTGCTCCTTTCTGTTCCTTCTTCTTCTTCCTTCTCTCTCTCCCTCTCTCAGCTTCAGGCCTAGCTCTGGAGCTGGGCCCAGACGGAGCCACAGCTCCCTGTCAGCCCTCTCTGGCTGAGCTCCTCTCTGAACAGACCCTGTCTTAAGATGGTGCCCACCTTATATACTCCCTCTGACACCCGAGCCCTGGTGACAATGCAACCAATGGGCTCCTACCTATGCCCAGAGTCCCTCCCCTGTCTGCTCCTACACCACTGGGATGTTCCTCCCCCCCCCACTCCAGCCAGGGACAGACGCTGTCGTACCTGCACATCTATCTGGTGGGAGTACCGTTGTTCTGTCCCCCGGAAATGGGGTGTATGTAGTGCATGCAGCTAACTGAGCTCTGTCCCACACTCCATCCTTACCCGGGAGTGGAATACCACACCTCTGGTTTGAGGTGCAATACCCCTGTAGCAGCCGAGTCCTCGGGGTGCTACATGTATGTGTGAGATAAATATATATCCTGGCTGATGTGCTCTCCTGCATTGGCCAATTTGTTTGTGAGGTACCTTCATTTTTATAAGTATATTATATATAGCGGTAATGCAGTTCAAATTTCATATATTCAATGTTTGCATATATCTTGGCACTAACAGAGGCTGCTGTATTCTCTTGTTTGTATATTTTGCAGTCATGGCAGCTTGCACCTGTTCACACTTGCTTTATTCTATTTGGAGGTGTTGGTCAGTTTTTTGTAGTATACTATTGGAGGTTTTGATTGCCTCCTTTTCTGACTGAGCACTCCCCCCCCCCCCCCCAATCAGGTGAGGGCTGTTTTTAATTTTTGCTGGATGCTACCTGCCTTTTTAAATTTGTAGGCTTTTAGCCCGGTAAAGTCATGATATTAGGTTAGGGTCCCGTCAAAGAAAGGTACGCCTTGTCATGGCTAATGCGCTTTCATGAATTGGCCAATTAGTGCACTAAGTACCTTCATTTTTATAAGCATATTCTATATAGCAGTAATGTGGCCCAAATGTCTTCAATGTATGCAGTCATCTTAGCACTTACAGTGTATTGCTGTATTGTTTTGTTATGTACAGTTAGGTCCAGAAATATTTGGACAGTAACACAAGTTTTGGCATTTTAGCAGCTTACCAAAACATATTCAAGATACAATTATATAATCAATATGGGGCAGCACAGTGGCTAGCACTCTTGGGTCCTGGGTTCAAATCCCAACAAGGACAACATCTGCAAGGAGTCTATATGTTCTTGCCATGTGTGCGTGGGTTTCCTCTGGGTTTGCAACGGCTCATGATCCAAAGCACACCACATCCTCTGTAAAACATGGTGGAGGCAGTGTGATGGCATGGGCATGCATGACTTCCAGTGGCACTTGGCCACTAGTATTTTTATTGATGATGTGACTGAAGACAGAAGGAACCGGATTAATTCTGAAGTGTACAAGGGTATACTTTCTGCCCAGATTCCACCAAATGCAGCAAGGTTGATTCGATGACACTTCACAGGACAGATGGACAATGACCAAAAACCTATAGCAAAAGAAAGTCAGGAGTTTTCTAATTTAAAGAAGTGGAATATTCTGCAATGGTTGAGTCAATCACCAGATCTCAGCCCCACTAAGCATGCATTTCACAAGCTTAAGATAAAACTGAAGGCAGAAAGACCCACAAACAAGCAACAACTGAAGTCAGCTGCAGTAAAGGCAGCAAAGCCTCACAAAGGAGGAAATTCAGTTTTTATTGATGTCCATGGCTTCCAGACTTCAGGCAGTCATAGCTTGCAAAGGATTCTCTACAAAGTATTAAAAATTAACATTTTATTTAAGATAGTTAATTTGTCCAATTACTTTTGAGCCCGTGAAATGAGGAGGTAGAATAATGGTTGCAATTCCTAAACGAAACAAAACCAGAAGTTTACATACACTATATAAAAATACACATATGCATATTTTTCTCAATACCTGACATGAAATCAGAATAAACCATCCCCATTTTAGGTCAGTTAAGATTACCATAATTTTTAATATTTGCCAAATGTCAGAATAATGAAAGTGTTTTAAGGCACTTTTAGTACTTACTGCAAAGTCAGAAGTTTACATACACTAAAATTACTATGCCTTTAAACCATTCTGGACTGCCCATATGATGATGTCATGTGTTTGGAAGCTTCTGATAGTTTTTTTTTTTCTTTTTTTTTGTAAAAATCTGAGTTAGAGACACACATGTGGATGTATTTTAATGCACACCTGAAAAACACTGCTTCTTTGTGTAGCCTCATTGGAAAGTCTAAAGAAATCAGCTAATATATCAGGTTAGAGAATTGTGGCGTTGCACAAGTCTGGCTCATCCTTGGGTATAATTTCAAGATACCTGAAGGTGCCTCATTCATCTGTACAAACAATTATACACAAGTACTAACAAGATGGGAATGTCCAACCATCATACCGCTCAGGAAGAAGACTGGTTCTGTGTCCCAGAGATGAATGAACTTGCTTTGGTCCGACATGTGCATATCAACCCAAGGACAAAAGCAAAATACCTTATGAAGATGATGACGGAAGCTGGTAAGATTGTCAATATCCACATTGAAATGAGCATTGTATCAATATGGGCTGAAAGGCCGCTCTGCCAGGAAGAAGCCATCACTCAAAAGAAACATAAAAAAGCCAGATTAATGTTTGCAAATGCACACAGGAACAAAGACCTTAATTTTTAGAGACATTGTCCTGTGGTCTGATGAAACTAAAATTGAACTTTTTGGGCATAATGACCATCGTTACGTTTGGAGGAAAAAGGGAGAAGCTTGGAAGCCTAAGAACATCATCCCAACTGTGAAACACGGGGGTGGCAGCATCATGTTGTGGGGTTGTTTTGCTGCGAGAGGGACTGGTTTACTTCACAAAATAGATGGCATCATGAGAAAAGAAGATTATGTGGCAATACTGAAGCAACATCTCAAGACATCAGCCAGGAAGTTACAGCTTGGGCGGAAATGGGTCTTCCAAATGGACAATGACCCGAAGCATACTGCCAAAAATGGTAACAAAGTGGCTTAAGGATTACAAAGTCAATGTTTTGGAGTGGCCATCACTAAGCCCTGGTCTCAATTCTATTGAAAATTTTATGGGCAAAGCTGAAAAGGCAGGTGTGAGCAAGGCAACCTACAAACCTGGATCAGTTACACCAGTTTTGTCAGGAGGAATGGGACCAAATTCCAACCAACTATTGTGAGAAGCTTGTGGAAGAATATCCCAAATGTTTGACCCAAGTCATTCAGTTTAAGGGCAATGGTACCAAATACTAATGAATAGTTTATTCTGATTTCATGTCAGATACTGAGAAAAACATGCATAGGTGTCTTTTTATATAGTGTATGTAAACTATTGGTTTCAACTGTATATTGTGGTAAGACGACTCACTCGGCTGCTTCCTGAAATAGACACAGGAACGTTTTAGTCTGCAGGTTTATTTAATATGGCATAAAGCACTGCAGATTCAGCAAAATAAGCACGGCCTTGCTGGCATAACGGCAAAACAAAAGATAAAGTATAGCCCCATCCATATGCATGTGGGATTCGCCCGCTCAGGTTCTCACAAACTTCAGCTCTCCCTGAAGTTTCACACAGTCTGGAGACTTCTTTCTCCAAACTAACAGAAAAAACCCCTCAGTGCTACAGATTTAACTCCTCCAGCCACACCCTTGAGGTGGAGATATGTGAGTAGGCGTCCCGCCCATCTCTGACCTACTCATGAAAAACCCATCCCAAGATGGCTGATTAACCTGTTAAGCACGTAACATGCAAGAGACAACTTTTAGGTTTAGTTCCCTGAGGCTAACAGCCGCAGTGAAACATATCTTTCCTCACATATATCACCAGTGACTCGGTCACAATATATTACTACATAGAGTATCAGTCATAACAATGACACACCAACAGGGTTGGACTGGGACTAAAAAGCAGTCCTGGTGAACAAACGTAAGCTGCCCACATAGAATAGGACCCCTCATCCCAATGAGTTAAGATTAGCCTTGTGCAATGAAAAATTCAGCAAATATTGCTTTAGGCCTCACCCAGGTGTCAATTTTTGCTGTCATGTGTAAAAACAACTGACGGTCTTTCATCAGTGTTTTGGTCATTGTGTCAATTTTTAGAATCCAGTGATTTTTTTCAGATACCAAAAAACAACTTACAATGTTAAAACAGCAATGTGGGCTGTCCATGATCTTCATGGATCCACAGACTTGAATGGGTGATATTGATCCATAACTTAAATAAAAAAAACTGACATCTCCATATGTGTATAGCTCCGTAGATTATAAGGGATACCTGTTCTATCCTTGAAAATCATAAATGGGACACACACATGAAAAGCGGACTTCTGAATAAGGCCTTAATTTGGCATGTTCTTTACACTTGCTTAAAAAAGCACTTTAGGTGCCGTATTATACTCACCATTTGCTGTCTTGCTGCCGGGTTCCAGCGCCGCTTCGGTCCTCTTCACGGTCACGTGACTTCTGTTCCAATTTGCTGATTCACAGAAGTAATGTGATCCAGAAAAAGACCACAGCAGCACTGGAAACTGGGGAAGACTGTTATTGGCGAGTATATTACCACACTTAAACAGAATATACATTTACTCAGGTTTAGGGAATAAAAAATTTCATGCAAGTGCTTCTTTAAACATCCAGTTCAAAAGTGAGGTACTCGAGCACCCCTAAATCATTATTAAAAAAAACCTCTTTGAACTGGAATAATACATTACAATTACAGGCACCATGCACACACGCCCAATGTACACACGTAACACAAGCACTAAGAATACACGTCACACAAGCACATCACTCACAAATGAAACAAGTGCAGAATACACAAGTACAGGCTATACACAGCACAAACACATTCTACATATGACAGTATAGGGTCAGTCATATTGTTCATTACTTCCCTCATCCAATGGTGCAGAGACTTTTATATGAAACACAGGCCACACAGCATGAGAGTAGGAGCCTGGAGAGTGAAGCAGCTCTGGCTCAGCACACACAATGTCCTCCCGACCAGCTGTATGAGCTGTCAGCGAAGTAATGAAGAGGCAGTCCACTGTGGATTCTGCAGTACAGCCCAGTGGGAATTTGCCCACTTCAGCAGATGGCCAATCTGGTGTAACAGGCCTAATTAACCCCTGTCCAGATTAAACCTGGGTATAGTTTGGCCAAGGCCAAAGTATACCCAAGTGGATAAACTGTCCTTGGCCAAACTATACCTGGGAGTGTAAAATAGCCTAGGACAAACTATACCCCTCCAGGCTGCAATATACCTCTATATTTTATGAGTCCTTGTAAATGAGAGAGATTTTAGATGCCATTTTATAGCAACTTAAAATTGAGTTACATGTAGTGGGAAGGTATTTGTGTTACTCACATGATAAAGATTGATCTTACAATACAATGTGACTGGTAACTGGTAACGGACAACAGTCATTACATCTGAGATTATACTGTTGTACATTGAGATAAGTGCTTTTACCTTAGAATGTAATTGTTTCTTGATCTTATCACTTCATTAGTTTTCTCACCCTGTCTGCTTAAAAAGTGTGCAATCTCTTTCTATCATCTTCAGACACACGGCTGCTTTTAATCTGTAACTACTGAGAAGTGCGGTAGAAGTCTTTACCTCATTATATCTTGATGGAAGTCTAATATTTTTACTGTTTTTCTGGTTCGAGTAATAAGTCTGTTTAGAACTTTAAGATTTAAGTCGGTTATCTTCTCATGTAACTTACCTGACAAACCTGAACTCCCAATAACATGTTAAAAAATTAAGTAATTCTTGTGTATCACTCAACTCTGCTGATATCAAGAGGGGTATAATCCGGCATGAGGGGGTATGAAATGGCCTAGGCCGTAATATACCCAGGGTATAATCAAGCCTAGACCGCTTTAACACCGGGTATAGACTGAAGTCGGGGTATACTATAGCCTGTACACGGGGCCTGCACACCAACCAGTTCTCATCAGTTGAGGCTTGGACGCCACAAGATGTCTGTGTTCTGTAGAATCTGTCAAGTTTCTCAATCCTTTCTCATACTATTAGGGAACCCCTCGTAGTCTAGGGCAAAGTGATTTATTGTAATATTCCCAGCTGTTGAGGCATAGACATTACATAATCATCCAATCACAGAGCAGTTAGCCCAAATGATTGGCTGATGAAGCAGTGTCAGTGTAACCTATCAGAGACCTATATATAAGTATACTGGTTTCCATTTCTCCTAGGGCCAGGGTGGAAGCCCTCCTGCCCAGGCGCTTGGCCAGCTGAATAGCCTGCACAGGCTATATATGTGTAGTCTACCCCTGTGACCACTGTTTATTTACCCATTATCGGTTAATTTTTGTTGTGTCCATCTTTGTATGAAAATGTATGAATGCAACAGTACAACCCAAATGGCAGTTGCAGTACCAGGCAGTAGGGAGAGAGCATATAAAATTGCACCCACACATAAACCCTATCAGTATATTCAGATTCAGAATACAATTTTAGTATATACCATTGTGTTCAGGATTCGGCACAAATCAGTTTTATGGCTTAACATCTGCAACGAACCAATGATAAAGAATATGATAAATCCATTTTATTACCAATTTAAACTCCTTCTAATCCACCCAACACAAATTAGGATTTAATCTATTAGACTAATGCTAAAGGTATCAAGTCTAATAAAGATATGGACTAATATAGCACAACTGAGATTACAGTATTTGCTCAGTTGCCCCTCGGGGATTGAAGCTTATTTATTTTATCAGAACTCCCATGATGTGGGATTTAGGATGGAGATTTAATGATTGCAGGCACCTATTCTCTGACACAGTATATAAATGACAGCATCCTATTATAAAAGGGAAGATATTGTGTGGTTAAAATAGAGCTGTCGACTCCCCAAATTGTTATTTTGAAAGACATAAAATAATAAATGACAAACATCTGATAACTATTAGATATAATACATTATGATGCATTTCAGGTCCATGCATGTGGATACTGCGATGTAAAGCGGGAATACACAACAATATCATGTAAGGAAAATATCCTCTGGTCTAGAGGATAGATGTAGATAATAAAGACAATTGCCACCAACTACTGCAGGGAGAAAGGAAAATGTATGTACTGCTATGTACATATCTAACACAGGTATGACGAAGTATTGCTGATAGTTTACCTTTTAAAGGGAATCTTTCATCGGGTTTTTGCTATGTAATCTGAGAGCAACATGATGTAGGGACATAGACTTGAGTCAAGTGATGTATCACTTACTGGGCTTGTCAAAGAAAAAAATTTAAATCCATAAGACATCTCCGAAGAGGGGAAATATCACCATCACATTGAACATATGGGATAAATTAATGATAGGGATGAAAGAAACTATAACTGGGGAAGAGAGAGCTGACAATTCAACACCAATTGAGGTTGGGGCCTCCTGCAGTGAATGGGTAATGACCATAGGAGATTTGTTCTGGGAAAAAGATGCCAAGGCTGAGATACAGTACTGTTCAAAATAATAGCAGTCCAATATGACTAACCAGATTAATCACTGTTTTTGGTATAAATTATATTACACATGTCAAACAATTTACCAGTTGGTGCAGTAGATTGTAAGAAAACCACCAGACTCCGCATTCATGATCTGCATGTTTTTGAGTCTGTGTATTTGAATAGTTAATTAAATGGGATGTGTTAAAAATAATAGTGTGGCGCTCAATTAGTGAGGTCAATCATTCTGTGAAGAAACAGGTGTGAATCAGGCCCTTATTTAAGGATGAAGCCAGCACATGTTGTGCATGCATTTCTCCTCAAAAGCCTGAGAAATATGGGTCATTCGAGACATTGTTCAGAATAACAGCGTACTTTGATAAAAAAATTGATTGGAGAGGGTAAAACTTATAAAGAGGTGCAGACAATGATAGGCTGTTCAGCTAAAATTACCTCCAATGCTTTAAAATGGAAAGCAAAGCCAGAGAGATGTGGAAGAAAACGAGAGACTACCATTCGAATGAATCAAAGAATGGTCAGAATGGCAAAGACTCAGCCAATGATCAGCTCCATGATGATCAAAGACAGGCTTAAGTTACCTGTGAGTACTGTGACAGTTAGAAGACACCTGTGTGAAGCTAATCTCTTAGCAAGAAGTCCCCACAAAGTCCCACTGTTAAGAAAAAAAACAAAACAAAAAACAGACAAAAAACGTAGTGAAGCGGATACAATTTGCAAAACACATAAACTGGCCTAAAGAGAAATGGAGAAACATTTTGTGGACTAATGATAGTAAAAATGTTCTCTTTGGGTCCAAGGGCTGCAGACAGTTCATCAGACAGCCCCGAAACTCTGCATTCAAGCCACAGTACACTCTGAAGACAGTGAAGCATGGTGGTGCAAGCATCATGATATGGACATGTTTCTCTTACTATGGTGCCGGACCTATTTACTGCATACCAGGGATCATGGACCAATTTGTATATATTAAAATACTTGAAGAGGTCATGTTGCCTTATGTTGAAGAGGATATGCCATTGAAATGGGTGTTTCAACAAGACCACAATCCTAAAATCACCAGTAAACAAGCAAAATCTTGGTTTCAGTCTAACGAAATTGAGATTATGGAGTGGCCAGCCTAATCCCTGGACCTTAATCAGATAGAACACTTGTGGAGTGACATCAAAAATGCCGTTTCTGAGGCAAAGCCAACAAATGCCAAAAATTGTGGAATGTAGTCAAAGCATCCTGGGCTGGAATAACAGTTGACAGGTGGTAGAAGTTGGTTAATTCTATGCAACATAGATGTGAAGCAGTTCTAAAAAACTGTGGGTATAAAACTAGATATTAGGTTAGTGATTCACAAGAATGCTCAATCTTCAAAAAAAGAAGACATATTGTGAGTTTGTAAAGATAAATGCAGACACTATTTTTTTTTTTTTTAGAACAGCCCACTGTTAATTTATTTTCTGTAAAGTAGTTAAAAATTATATACATTTCTCTTCTTCATGTTTTGAATTAGAAAGCAGTGTGCAATGTTCCCAATGCGTGGAAATAAAAACTAGTATAAAGATTTTGTGCTTAACTCATGTTTTTGAACACACTGCTATTATTTTGAACACTTCTGTACGTTTATTCAGAGGTGGAGAAGTACAGGAGCTTCCTCTGATCAAAGCACTGTCTGAGACTTTCTGGAGACAGTAGTCATTGATGAATATTGGGTTTGCATTGATCTGATATTTATAAGAGATATATTTTTGGCGTCGTAGCAAAGGGATGCACATAGCCCCTTCACTCACATCACCTTAAGGCCAGTCTAACCCCTCCAACTTAATATCGGCCCAATAGATGGTTCTATCCATGCCATGTTTCATCTCTATAGACAGATAAAATCCAAATAAGAAACATGATGACTATGTCTACCACCTGGGACCTCCAGGGGCAAAGATATCCTTTAAGTTAGGGATCTCATAAAATTCTAACAGATCTAGCACATTCCACAACCTGCTCCCACATGAGCTCACCAAGGAGAAGTATGTGGGTGTAACCTTGATATAAACAAAATCAGAGTTTGGCTGTCTGTCATCTTCATTCTGGAAGACATACAGTAGTTCACTGTGAGTGTTCCATTTTCTTAATCTGAGTGCTTCCTTCCATAAAGATAAGAGCCATTCCTGCAACAACAGGTTTAGTAAATCTTTCGTTATTACTTTTTACTTTATGTAATTGTTTATACTGTATTATTTTGTTCCTATTTTGTATCATCTTGTATATTTTTTATAAACACTGTCTATCTTTCCGGAATAAATCTATAAAATTTAATAGCTCTGTTCCACTGTAAACCACACCCATACTCTACCTGTAACGGGTGTCCAATCGGCCTGCTAGTTGTGGCAGTTAGTAATTGTTTTTGTTATTGTGGGGGTTGGCAGTGACCGCACCCAGGCGCATATATATAATATTGCATGAGCTGGAATTGAAGGTGTGTAAACTGAGTTCCCCAATAACCGTCATAGATATTGGAAGCTGCCACGGCCGCGTCCATCATTCGTTAGTCAATTGCGTAATTGTCCTGACGATTGGAGGCAGCAGAGTTAGGTCTCCCTGACAAACTGGTGACAGCGGCGAGATCAGTGCAACCCCGGCTGTTATCCTTGACAGGGCTGCATGCTGTCATTTTGATATAATCACTGTTTTCTCTGCTGCAGATCTCTTAATACTGAGCTTTGTATAACCCCGCCCAGTAGATACAGCTAGTAGATACAGCAGGTGACACTGAGGAGAAGAGAGAATTGGTTTATCACCGCTTCTGTCTTCTCTTTTCCAGCTACGTACAGTGGCAAAAATAATTATTTGATCCCTTGCTGTTTTTGTAAGTTTGCCCACTGACAAAGACATGAACAGTCTATAATTTTAAGGGTAGGTTAATTTTAACATTGAGAAATAGAATATCCAAAAACAAATCAAGAAAATCACATTGTAGAAATTAGATACTTATTTCTCACTGCAAAGGGGAAATAAATGTATTTGATCCCTCTGGCAAACGACACTTAATACCTGGTGGCAAAACCCTTCTTGGCAAGCACAGCAGTCAGACTTTTTTTTTTTTGTAGTTGATGATGAAGTTTGCGCACATGTCAGGAGGAATTTTGGTCCACTCCTCTTTGCAGATCATTTCTAAATTATTAAGATTTTGAGGCTGTCGCTTGGCAACTCGCAACTTCAACTCCCTCCATAAGTTTTCTATGGTATTAAGGTCTGGAGACTGGCTAGGCCACTCCATGACCTTACTGTACTTCTTTTTGAGCCACTCTTTTGGTGCCTTGGCTGTATGTTTTGGGTCATTGTCTTGCTGGAAGACCCGGCTATGACCCATCTTCAATGTTCTTACTGAGGGAAGGAGGTTGTTGGCCAAAATCTCACGATACATGATCCCATCCATCTTTCCTTCAGTACGATGCAGTCGTCATGTCCCCTTTGCAGAAAAGCACCCCCAAAGTATAATGTGTGTCCCACCATGCTAAACGATTGGGGCGATGTTCTTAGGGTTGTACTCATCCTTCATTTTCCTCCAAACACGGCGAGTTGAGTTAATGCCAAAGAGCTCAATTTTTGTCTCATCTGACCACAGCACCTTCTCCCAATAACTCACAGAATCATCCAGGTGTTCATTGGCAAACTTCAGATGGGCATGCACATGTGCCTTCTTGAGCAGGGGGACCTTGCAGGCACTGCAGGATTTTAAACCTTTAAGGCTTAATGTGTTACCAATTGTTTTCTTGGTGACTGTGATCCCAGCTGCCTTGAGATCATTACCAAGTTCCCCCCGTGTAATTTTAGGCTGATCTCTCACCTTCCTCATGATCATGGATACCCCACCATGTGAGATTTTGCATGGTGCCCCAGATCGATGTCGATTGACAGTCATTTGTATTTCTTCCATTTTCTTACTATTGCACCAACAGTTGTCTCCTTCTCACCCATCTTACTTATGGTTTTGTAGCCCCTTCCAGCTTTGTGCAGGTCTATGATCTTGTCCCTGACATCCTTAGAAAGCTCTTTGGTCTTGCCCATGTTGTAGAGGTTAGAGTCTGACTGATTAATTGAGTCTGTGGACAGGAGTCTTTTATACAGGTGACTATGTAAGACAGCTGTCTTTAATGCAGGTAACAAGTTGACTAGGAGCGTCTAACTGGTCTGTAGGAGCCAGAACTCATAATGGTTTGTAGGGGATCAAATACTTATTTCTCACTGCAAAATGCAAATAAATTTATCTACTTTATACTGTACAATGTGATTTTCTTGATTTTTTTTTTTGTTTTGGAAATTCTATCTCTCAATGTTAAAATTCACCTGCCCTTAAATTTATAGACTGATCATGTCTTTGTCAGTGGGAAAACTTATAAAAACAGCAAGGGAACAAATACTTCTTTCCCCCACTGTAGGTCTTAGTGAATGCTATGCAGCAAACAGAAACTTCCACATTGCCCATTATTCTGTCTATGCCTGCATAGTAGAGATACTGGATCCTAGCAGACCCAAATCAGCAAGGAAAGTGAAAAACCTGCACCACCTGCAAGCAGCTGCAATAGTCAGTGCAAAGCTGAACATGTACAATGCAGACACCTAAATAGGACTTGGTAACATTTCAGGTGCAAAAGCTCATAAAGTTTAAACAGTCCAAAATAACCATAAAAAAGAAAAATGAGCTGCACTCACCAGTCCTTAAAAGCAGTTTCTTTATTCCATGAGGATAAAAAGTCCGGCAAGCAGGGAGAGCGGGGAAGAAAAAAGAAGACAACAGCGTCTTCACGCGAAACAGCTGTTGTCTGCTTTTTTCTTCCCCGCTCTCCCTGCTTGCCAGACTTTTTATCCTCATGGAATAAAGATACTGCTTTTAAGGACTGGTGAGTGCAGCTCATTTTTCTTTCTTATGGTTATTTTAGACCCAAATCAGTGCTGCCAGTTACTTCTGTCACTATAGGGAGCTGTTGTCCCCTGTAACTGTGACTCCTATGGATGCACCAGTTACAGTGGAATAAGTGAGCAATAAAAAAAATGTTACCCAGGCATCTTTTATGATCTTTTTATGTCAGTGTATACAGTGCTGTCCCCTACAACAGTCACCTCAGTAATTGCTGTTGTGAATGCTATAGAAGTGACCCAGATCATCATGGGACAATGTAGATTATGACCTCACGGCGGACAGTTGAGGGATATTGTTGTTTTTTATTTTGTATTTCTTACAGGAGACGAGGGCATTGGGGATTAGGCGTTAGGTGAGTATACAGTATTTTTTTTAGTTTTAAATAAATGATTAAAACTATGTGTAGCTTTTATTTATTTAAAATAAAAGACTTTATTCTGACTGTTTCTTTATTTCAAAAACTTTACTGCTCTGATCGACGCCTCTCCATTACTAACCTGGGCTTCTTGTCAGCTGCCAATACAAGGCTGACATGAACCCCAACCCTATTATCCCACTTGCCACCGCATCAGGGCAGTGGGATGAGCGGAGGCTAAGCACTATATTTGGCGCATCTTATGGATGTGCCAGTTCTGGGGCTGCTGAGAGCTAATATTAGCCTAGGAGGGGGCCAGGATCCATGGCCCCTTCCCTAGCTATTAATATCAGCCTGCAGCTGTCTGCCTAGCCTTTGCTGGTTAGATTTTATAGGGGGACCCTGCATCGTTTTTTTTTCTGGAGTCCTCCTGTAGTCTAGACAGTAAAGTCTAACCAAACAGCGGTGTGCTGCTATTAATAGCCAGGGAACATCTTTGGCTAATGGCCCCTTCCCTGGCTATTAATATCAGCCCCCAGTGGTTGGCTTTCTCTCTGCAAGTTATGAAAATAACGCGGGAGCCCACGCCATTTTTTTAAAATTTTAGGCTATGTGCCCACGATCAGGACGTAGCAGCACTTTTGACGCAGCTCATTTTTGCTGCATCCAAAACTCTGTGTTCTATTGATCACAGGTAAATCCTCATGTGTTCACTGAACCATGTGGATTTACCACATTCAATACATTATAGTGGTCAAATTTCTATTACATAGACTAGCGACTCCACAAGTGAATTTGACATGATGCGGTCCTGAAAGGTGCGCCTCATGTCAGTGTTTGCAGGTGATCCGCAGCCTCAGATGCATGCATAGTGGACATGGGATTTCTAGAAATACATCCACTATGCTGCAACATCTGGCCGCTACAGATTTGACGCTGCATAAACACGCAGCGTCAAACCCGCAGCATTTCCTGATCATGGGCACGTATCCAAATTCACCTGCAGCATGTCAATTTCTATAGTGGAGACGCCAGTCTACGCTGCAGATTTTGACCGACTGAAATGTCATTACATGCGGTGGATCCGCATGTACTGACAAAACAAGTGCGGCATTACAAAACAGCGAAAATTCGCTGCGTCCAAAGTGCTGCTAGTTGCTGATCCTGGGGACGTAGCGGCTAACCAAACAGCTGTGAGCTGTTATTAATAGTCAGAGAACCCTTCCTAGGCTAAAAATAGCAGCTCCCAGCTGCCCCAGAAATAATATGAATGGGAATTGGGGCTAATGGGATTAGTGTTTATGGGATTAGGTGCAGCTAACACCTAGCCCTTTTGTTTAGTGATGAAGAGGTGTCAACCAGACACCCTCATTACTAAACCTGTAAGATGTAAGTAAAGAGTTAGATAAACACACACACAGAAAGTAAAACACTTTATTTGAAATAAAACAGACACATTCTTTAATCATTTAAATTAACCAATATACTCACCCCAGGTCTGACAGTAATCCAAGGCTTAAAGTGATGTCCCATGTTTAATTTTTCAAATATCTTTATCTCCAAAAGGCATTCATTGCTGTACAAAAACGCATCAAAATCGCTGCAAAATGCTCGCTTTTACCGCAGCGTTTTTCCTGCCAAGAGATGCAGGAACCTTGCAGAACTTTCTGCAATCAAATCCGGAACATGGACAAATAATAATGATAACTTTCTTGTGTGCTGTGCAGTCTATACTGATCATGCTAGATGGTAATATGTGACTCCAACACGGCCATCTATGGAGCTCTTTAAAAGTAGAGAATATTATGGCTGTAACATTAAAAAAAAGCCTCCGCTTTCAACAGACTTAAAATTAATAAAAAGTAAACTCAAATACATAAGATATCTCCTTTTAATGATCGCAAACCTCTGTGAAAGCAAATTCTGTGTCTGCTCCACTCATGTGCTTTGATCAGTACGATGCTTTTGAATGATCACATCATTAGCCTTTGGCTCCAGACGAGCCTTACAGAATCTTCATCCCATATTTGCTCAATATGTAATAATACAATACACAGAGAAAAGCAATGTTTAACCTAACGCTTATATCTGAAGGAAAGAAGATTGTCTTTTTCCCTTTCATCTTACTCTCAGCTTTGCCCATAGAAGCCGATCGAGCCTTTTGCTAACTGATAAAGACATTGAAAGGATTGCTAACAGTGGCAATTTCACCATAGGTTCAATATATGAAAAAAAGTCCCATAGGAGTAGGGATTGTAATGAGAATCACAGACTTTCCTTATTTGTGATTTTGTGGAATCTTTGTGCTGCAGATAATGCAGGCTGTATCAGGAAAGTCAACTATTGGTATCTGAATAGCAGCACTTGCTAATCTTGAGATGAATAGAAGGCCACCATGTAGGGGAAGATAATTCACTGAAAATGTGTGTGTTTTCCAGATGGAATCGCAGGCCTGTTTTCTGTGTATTTAATCGATGATCTAAGAAAGGTAAAAGGGTTGCCCTCTACAATTTTTTTTAACTTTAATAGTGGCCCACCTATCGGACGTCCGCTCTCCTCTGCACCACTGCCGGTGTCCCCATTGGTTTCCACACTTTATCGTGTGCAGGACCTCATCTAACCAAAGCAGTCAATGGCTGCACTAGTCACATGCTGGAAGAAACAGCCTTCAACTCTTTCTTCGGGTTCAGAGTGACGGCTTATGATTGCTGTAGGCAAACGGTGGTCATATGACAGCCCCTGCTTGAAGAAGGAGATAGTTAGGGGATGCAGGCAGTGGTGAGGAGTAACGGTTGAGGTCAAATAGTTGATTGTTTTTTTTATTTTAAGACCACCATGGGCTCATTTTAAGAATAAAATGTAGAGGACAATCTCCTTAATGTAAACTAAGTAAATCGTAGCATACTGCACTCAGGAGAAGTGGGAAGGTGCCCGAGTAGGGTTCCAATCCATAACATCCAGTTAATGTAAAACTCGGCACTCATAGGATGTATGCAGAAAAGATGAATTCTATTCACAATCCAAAAGATCCAGGATAAAATATCAATGTTTTGATTCTACATCGGGACCTCCTTCAGGTCACCAACAGATTTTCAACTGAATTCAGGTCTGTGCACTGGCAGGGCTATTTCAAAATCTTCTTCTGATGAAGCCATTCTTTTATTGATTTGGAGGTATCCTTAGGGTCGCTGTTGTGGTGAAAGGTAAAATTCCTCTTCATCTTAAGTTTTTTAGCAAGGACCTAAAGTTTTTTTTTGCATAATTGACTGATATTTGGAACTGTTAAGAATTCCTTCCACCTTGACGGTTCTAGCTGACCAAAACATAGCCCCAAAGCATAATGCTGCCTCCACCATACTTTACTGTGGGAATGGTGTTCTTTTAGTGATGTGCAGTGTTGGCTTTACGCCAAACGTACCTTTTGGAATTATGGCCAAAAAGTTTAACCTTGGTCTCATCAGACCATAACACATTTTCCCACATGCTTTTGGCAGACTTGATGTAGGTTTTGTCAAAACATAGCCGGGATTGGATGATTTTCTTTTCAAGAAAAGGATTCTTGCCATCCTATCCCACAGGCCAGACATATGGGAGATTGTTGTCACATATAGTACACAACCAGTTCTTACGAGAAATTCCTTCAGCTCTTTTAATGTTGCTGTAGCCCTCTTGGCAGCCTCCTAGGCCAATTTCTCATCAATTTTTTTAGGGATGTCCAGTACTAGGTAATGTCACTGTTGTGGCAAATTTTAAGCCACTTCTTGATCACCTTCTATAGTGTTTCATGGTATATCTAAGTCCTTAGGATTTTTTTTTGCACATTTTGTCATGACTGATAACTTTCAACAATGAGATCCCTTTCCTGTGTTGTATGCTGTTTACGGACCATCCCTTTTGCTATAAAATGCAACTAAACAAATGTTTGGAAAACCCTACTAAAACAGCTTAACTTTATATTGGGTTAATCAATGTAAGATGAGTTTAAACGTGATTGGCTAATTCTGAACACAACCACATCCCCAATTATAGGAGTGTGTTCACACTTGTACAACTACATTATTTTAGTTTTCTTATTTTAATATTCCCCTCAAAATGTTTTATTTTGATTCTCATTGGATTTTTTACAGATTAAAGGTGGAAAAACGTTCTGAAATTATTCTTCCTGGTATGACTTTTTACATGTCAAAAAATTACATTTTAACAATGGTGTGTAGACTTTGTATATCCGCTTTATACACCCAAAATATGAAATTGAATACAAATCTTATTGCCACATAACTTTGATGTGCTATAGGATTTTGTACCAAAAGTTAAGACAAAGTACTGTACAATATATGAGTGAGGGTGTTTTCTAAAGATAAGATTAAAGAGGTTGTCTACTACTTTATCACTGATGACCTATCCTTAAGATAGGTCATCAATGTCTGATTGGTAGGGGGTCCGACACCGACAACCCCGCCGATCAGCTATTCTCAGTGTCGGTGGCGGCTAACAGCAGGAAATGCGTAATTGCGGAGCTGTTCCATCTTTCAAATCTAATCTACTTGGGGTGTGACAAAGCCACCTGCTGTGCTGAATCCCCTCTCTGATAGTACACCAAAATCAAACTGGGCCAGTTCTTGCCACTGGTCCAAACTGCTGACCCAGAAGCTTGTGGGGTCAGGGCTCAGGGTATCTGCCAAAGAAAGGACATAGTTATGTATAGCTGAACCTAGCCGTTCAGGCGGTGTATCTTTGTTTGCTGATGTGCATCAGGTTGGCGCAGCAGCAGATAGAAAATCTGGTCCATTAGGTCATATACAGTATGTTGTAATTGCTGTTGCCTCAGCTGCATGTTGTAGCCATAATGTTGGCACAGACAAAAGACCAGTGGCAGGCACAGACAGAAGAGGGCCCTTTGCTGTCCAGTAGCTCATCATAATGCACAATTCCACCTGCTTCGGAGGTAGAAGTTGCCCCCTTACTATGGGGCACCTGTGCGGCCTACACAGGTTGCACCAATGATATGTCCACCCCATTGGTTGATTTTGTGGGGAGTGGAGAGGGGTTTCCCAGTCAGGTGGTGTCTTCTCAGCTAAAGTTTTGCAAAGCAGGGAACACAGCCTAACCTGGTAATGAGCTAATGTTGACTCTTTCGAAATCTGGAAAATATTTTGCTATTATTGCAGACGTCTAAATGCATGGCATTCCACTAGTCATCCCATTGTTTAATGCTAATGATATGCCTGTCATTTCACAAGCATTGCCAGCATAACAGAGTGCTCCTTGGTTCACTTCCCTGCTCTCCGCTCTAACCGTTCGTTGTCATGGCCAGTGTTATTGTCATCAATTTCACAATGACTGTCAACTTCGTCCCATGCCTATGCCTTGGATAACTTAATGCTCCAATCATCTTCATCTTGCTGCACATGACATTGTCCTTGAGGGGGTCCCCAATAGTCACATGGTGCTGATAATTATAGAATTTGCTGTTCTTCTCCTATAACTTGTTGCATCCTTGTGAGTATTATTTCATATAAAATATGAGGGGGATGAAAGGATTAATGCCACAGTTGTCTTTTATTGACACATTGTTTTAGCTTTTTTGAAGGGCCTCAATAGAAAATACAAGCTCACCATTAGCTGCCAATGATAGATTTCAAAGTAACCCATCTCCAGTTTGCCTGCTGCACAATATGATCAGTCACTACTTTATACTGCTCATACATTTACTTCAACATATGGTCTGGAGACCATGTGGTCAACGCCATGAAGTGTATTTCCAGGTAATGGTTGTTTCACCAGACCAGGTTACATTTTTATTTACTTGATGAAATCGGTGAAGATTTCTGTTAGTAAATGGAATTAGAAATCTAGAAAATTATGAAGAATTGATACAGAAAGTATATTGGAGAACGTTCTAACTTTATATTTTACAAATGATATACAGTGGGTACGGAATGCATTCAGACCCTTTTAAATTTTTCACTCTGTTTCATTACAGCCATTTTGTAAATTCTAAATAGTTCATTTGTTTTCTCATTATAGTACACTCTGCACCCCATCTTGACTGAAAAAAAAACAGAAATGTAGATATTTTTGCAAATTTATTAAAAAAAGAAAAACTACAATATCACATTGTCATAAGTATTTAGACCCTTTGCTCAGTATTGAGTAGAAGCACCCTTTTGAGCTAGTACAGCCATGAGTCTTCTTGGGAATGATGCAACAAGTTTTTCACACCTGGATTTGGGGATCCTCTGCCATTCTTCCTTGCAGATTCTCTCCAGTTCTGTCAGGTTGGATGGTGAACTTTGGTGGACAGCCATTTTCAGGTCTCTCCAGAGATGCTCAATTGGGTTTAGGTCAGTGCTCTGGCTGGGCCAGTCAAGAATGGTCACAGAGTTGTTCTGAAGCCACTCCTTTGTTATTTTAGCTGTGTGCTTAGGGTCATTGTCTTGTTGGAAGGTGAACCTTTGGACAAGTCTGAGGTCCAGAGCACTCTGGAAGAGGTTTTCATCCAGCATATCTCTGTACTTTGCCGCATTCATATTTCCTTCAATTGCAACCAGTCGTCCTATCCCTGCAGCTGAAAAACATCCCCATAGCATGATGCTGCCACCACCATGTTTCACTGTTGGGACTGTATTGGGCAGGTGACGAGCAGTGCCTGGTTTTCTCCACACATACCGCTTAGAATTTTCACAAAAAAAATCTATCTTCGTCTCATTAGACCAGAGAATCTTATTTCTCATAGTCTGGGAGTCCTTCATGTGTTTTTGAGCAAACTCTATGCGGGCTTTCATATGTCTTCACTGAGAGGCTTCCGTCGGGCCACTCTGCCATAAACGCCCAACTGGTGGAGGGCTGCAGTGATAGTTGACTTTGTGGAACTTTCTCCCATCTCCCTACTGCATCTCTGGAGCTCAGCCACAGTGATCTTGGGGTTCTTTACCTCTCTCACCAAGGCTCTTCTCCACCGATTGCTCAGTTTGACTGGAAGGCCAGGTCTAGGAAGACTTATGGTGGTCCCAAACTTCTTCCATTTAAGGATTATGGAGACCACTGTGCTCTTAGGAACCTTGAGTAATTCAGAAATTCTTTCGTAACCTTGCCACAATTCTGTCTCTGAGCTCCTTGGGCAGTTTCTTTGAGGTCATGATTCTCATGTGGTCTGACCTGCACTGTGAGCTGTGAAGTCTTGCATAGACAGGTGTGTGCCTTTCCAAATCAAGTCCTATGAGTTTAATTAAACACAGCTGGACTCCAATGAAGGAGTAGAACCATCTCAAGGAGGATCACAAGGAAATGGACAGCAGGTGACTTAAGGGAATTGGATGTTTCGCCCCCAGCAGTTCGCCCCCAGCAATTCGCCCCTGGGTACATTTTGCCCCCAGGATGTTTTGCCCCCGCACATTTCACCCCCGCACATATCGCCCCCAGTTTGCCCTGGTCCGGGGGCAAAATGTGCGGGGGTGAATCTTCCTGGGGGCGAAATGATAGGGGCGAAATGTACCTGGGGGCGAACTGCTGGGGACAAATTGCTGGGGGCGAACTGCTGGGGGCGAAATTCCTATAACCGTAACTTAAATAGGAGTGTCTGAGCAAAGGGTCTGAATACTTATGATCATGTGATATTTCAGTTTTTCTTTTTTAATAAATTAGCAAAAATGTCTACATGTGTTATTTTTCAGTCAAGATGGGGTGCAGAGTGTACTATAATGAGAAAACAAATGAACCTTTTAGAATTTACCAAATGGCTGCAATGAAACAGAGTGAAAAATTTAAAGGGGTCTGAATACTTTCCGTACCCACTGTAAAGAAGTTACTTTACCTGGGATCCCCCAATAACATGTCACATAAGGATATATGTCTGTTGAGCGGTATATTTCTAGCGCAATGTGCAATTGGACTGTGCAGCCTTCAAAGGGTAAAGATTCTTGAAAGTTTCATGCAATTTTTCTTGACGTGAGCTTAGTGACATTTAAAAGTTCTGATTTTCAGCTGTCAAATGCCACTGTGAATGAAAGCAGATCCTTTTCCATTGCTGGATTCTTGGAATTGAATGTGACGTGCCTTTTTTTAATGTTGCATTTGTGGAGACTCTCTGAACTGCCCACAGGAACGTTAATTGATGTGAGACCCAGGGTTTTAGATGTGCCTCACAGTAGTATCATGATTGTCTGCCCTGTGTAAGCAGTCTGATCAGTAAGTGTACCCATACTGATCAATATAGACCATTTCAGACAACTTCTTTCAAAAGACGTTTACTTAAAAGTAGGTCAGATAAGTTCTTTTTTGCCTTTTTAAAAACTGTTCTCTTGTTTTTGGGATAATATCTCTATAATTTTTTCTATTGCATGGAGGTACAATGCCTTACATTTGCCGCCATACAACCAATACTCATATGAATGTGCCTTGTGAATGAGGCTGTATAGCTGGTCATCGTTGTGCTTTCCGCCTTTTTTCTGATGACTGTGTCTTTAAGAGTGTGTGACTTCATTGGGCTCCAATATGTAGTGCACAATTGACATGCATAACACAAAGCTAACTTTGCAAATTAATTAGCACATACCAAGCTTGTCTTCTTATAATTTGTTTCCTCGATCCCCAATTAAACTGTCAATCAACATATAATTCTCTTCTAGTATGTATTACTGTATTAGCAGCTCATTTTAATATCTTTTTTTAGTCTACTATGTATATTGGCAATTTTATTGACCACTTTTTAAAGTAAATATGTTAAGAAAGCTAGATAATTGACCAGCAATCTTCTAATTTTCTGCTATACATAAAGATATATTGGGTGGAATGGTGTAACTCTGTTTTTAGTTGTAGAATGCAAAAAAAAACAACAAAACAAAGTAAGTGAGCACATCCAACAACTTCAAGTAAATGTGCAGGTAGGTGCAAGATGCTATGGCTGAAATGCAAAAACAAACAAACACAAAAGATACAGCAACACATTGCTTTAAAGCCAAATTTTCTGGATATGCAGAGCACCCAGTGCTGTGATTGAATGGCAGAGCACTTTGGCTTTCCGATTGGCTGAACGGCCACATCTACTGCTCACATGTAGTGATGTACTGTGTCAGCTGACAGTAGTTAAAGGGTTAAAGGCTGCTCCACTACTTTTCATATTGATGACCTATTCTCAGGATAGGTCATCAATATCAGATTGGTGGGGTCCATCAGGGCTGATCAGCTGTTTTTGATGCCAGATGTTAGCAGTTGCACAGCTGAACAGAATAGCTCCGTCACCTGTGTAGTGTCCCTGACCGGGTACTGTAGATCCATTCTTATTCTTCCAGCCACTGCTGTCAAACAGCTGATCAGCAAGGGTACTGTCTGTTTGATCCCCACTGATCTATTATTGATGACCTGTACCCAAGATAGGTGGATGAAATTTCGGCACTCAAAAGGATGAAGTGAAAGAACAGTTAATTTATTCATGCGATCCAATTAATCCAGAATGGAAAATATGGAGACAGATTCACTTTATAATAATTTTATTTATTTAGTGCCAATATATTCTGCAACACTTCGCAATTAAAGGGAATCTGTCAGCAGGTTTTGCTGCATAATCTGACAGCAGCATACTATAGGGACAAACACCCTGATTCCAGCAATGTATCACTTAGTTTACTGGGTGCAGCAGTTGTGATAGAATTGTTGTTTCTCAGCTGCAGATCTAACAGAGCTCGAAATGCTGAGCCCTGTATAACCCCGCCCACACCACTGATTGGCCGCTTTCTGTGTATACTCTGCATAGGCAGAAAGCTGCTAATCAATGCTGGGGGCAGGATTGGACCAGGAGGCACGAGTCACCTAGTCCACAGATGATAATCTCATTCCAGAATCACATAATTCCACAGTTACAGGAGGATTGAGGGTCCTGCTTGCAAGTTTACAATCTATAAGGGAAAAGGGAGGGGGGGGCGCACAATAGGTAAAAGTGCTTTGAGCACTAAGACATATACAGTTGTGCTCAAAAGTTCACATACCCCGGCAGAATTTTTCCTTTCTTGGCCTTGTTTCAGAGAATATGATTGATAACAAAAAAACTTTTTCTCCACTCATGGTTATTGGTTGGGTGAAGCCATTTATTCTCAAACTACTGTGTTATCTCTTTTTAAATCTTAATGACAGCCAAAAACTTCCAAATGACCCTTATCAAAAAGTCACATACCCCAGTTCTTAATACCGTGTATTGCCCCCTCTAACATCAATGACAGCTTGAAGTCTTTTGTGGTAGTTGTGGATGAGGTTCTTTATTTTCTCAGATGGTAAAGCTGCCCGTTCTTCTTGGCAAAAAGCCTCCAGTTCCTGTAAATTCCTGGGCTGTCTAGCATGAACTGGATGCTTGAGATCTCCCCAGAGTGGTTCAATGATATTCAGGTCAGGAGACCTGAATATCACTTTGTTCTGCTGTAGCCAATGACAGGTCAACTTGACATTGTGTTTTGGATCGTTGTCATGTTGGAATGTCCAAGTCTGTTCCATGCGCAGCTTCCGGGCTGATGAGTGCAAATTTGCCTCCAGTATTTGCTGATAACATGCTGCATTCATCTTTCCTTCAACTTTTACCAAGTTTCCTGTGCCTTTGTAGCTCACACATCCCCAAAACATCAGCAATCTACTTCTGTGCTTTACTGTAGGAATGGTGTTCCTTTCATCATAGGCCTTGTTGACCTCTCTCCAAATGTAACGTTTATGGTTGTGGGCAGAAAGTTCAATTTTGGTCTCTAAACTCCAAATTACCTTGTTCTAGAAGTTTCAAGGCTGGTCTCAGTGCTGTTTGGCATATTTTAAGCTAGATACTTTGTGGCTTTTGTGCAGTAATGGCTTTCTTCTGGTGACTCGACCATGCAGCCCATTTTTCTTCAAGTGCCTCCTTATTGTGCATCTTGAAACAGCCACACGGCTAGTTTTCAGAGAGTCCTGAATTTCAGCTGATGTTATTTGTGGGTTTTTCTTTGCATCCCGAACAATTATCCTGGCAGTTGTGGCCAAAATTTTTGTTGGTCTACCTGACCGTGGTTTGGTTTTTACAGAGCCCCTAATTTTCCATTTGCTAATCACAAGTTGAATGCTACTGACTGGCATTATCAATTCCTTTGATATTTTTTTGTATCCTTTTCCTGTGTTATACAGTTCAACTACCTTTTCCTGTAGATCCGTTAACAATTCTTTTGCTTTCCCCATGACTCACAATCCCGAAACATCAGTGGCTGGATGAAAGATGCAAGAGTCTGTCTGGATCCCAGAAACTCACTCAGCTTTTATGCACGCACACTGATTACAAGTAAACAGGTCACAGGTGAGGATGTTACCTTTAGTAGCCATTCAAACCCATTTGTGTGAAATTCTGTGCATGTTATCAGGCCAAAATCACCAGGGTATGTGAACTTTTGATCAGGGTCATTTGGATCTTTTTGGTTGTCATTAAGATTTAAAAAGAGAAAACACAATAGATTAACAATAAATGGCTTCACCCAACCAATAACCATGAGTGGACAAAAAGATTTTTTGTTATTCAAATTCTCTGAAACAAGGCCAAGAAAGTAAAAATTCTGCCGGGGTATGTAAACTTTTTAGCACAACTGTAAATAAACATTTAATATATGTAACATAGTCCCCTGACACATAACTTGATATCGAGTACTGTCAGCAGCCACAGCAAGAATTGGTGTGAGTGAGCAGCCGGCATGGCCATTCAGGCAATTAGAGGCCAGTCAATTGAATCTCCAGTTTAATGGCTGCGTTGTGAATTATTAGTGACTTTATTTTTAACCTGGTGTGCTTTTTTTGTCTGTTAGTAGCGTGTATTCCATTCCTTCCCTTGACCATATTAGTTGGATAACCCTTCTGTAGGGCACCTTATCTGGTGAGCCTCTCCTGGTTCTGGTTCCCGGTATACCCCTGACAACAGACCTGTTCTTCCTGCTGGATCTTATATCTGACTCCTGTAGTCCTTCAGGCACAGACCTTCAGCTTGCTTCTGACATGATGGTATCCTACCAAGGTTAATCATATCCGGACTTCCCTCCTCATGACTGTAGAGCTTCATCATCATTACTCACTTGATCTACCGGTCTACTGCCTCCAGTCATGATTACTCTGAAGATCCCAACCTAGGAATTCACTTGCATCCAAATCCATTCTTTCTTCAGGAAGGCAAGGAGAATCCCTTAAATTCTGCACCCCAATCTAGCGTTTGCCCGACCAAATATGGTGCTGAAGTCATTGTTCCCATAGAACAGATCTTTACAATATAGGAATTATTTTCAATTGCATAAATTATTGGTGCACATTTTGATCAAACTGTGCAAAACAAAGACTTGCAGGAACTACCCATGATCTGCTCTAATTTACAACAGCCTTGGACAGATGGTAAGAAGTATACAGCTAAAATAAAGGCAGAGCCCTCCAATGTAAAAAGCAAAAAAAAATGACAAAAAAAAAAATAAGTAGGCCAGCACAAAGAAGATAAAGTAAACCCTCAGGTGCAGGCGGCTTTGGATGGAGTACAAGAGTAAACACGAAAGATACAGCTTTGGATCCTAAGACATCCATAAATATTCAATATGTGGATTATTTTGAATCGCAATTTTTTTTTTTAACACAGCAGAATATAATAGGACGGCATGGTGGCTCAGAGGTTAGCACTGTTGCTTTGCAGCCTTGGGATCTTCGGTTCACCAAGGACAACATCTGCAAGGAGTTTGTATGTTCTCCCCATGATATGGAATGTAGATTGTGAGCCCCAATGGGGACAGTGATGATGATGTCTGTAAAGCGCTGTGGAGTTAATGGTGCTATACAGGGGAATAAAATAAAGTCTCAATCTTCTCCATTCTGTGAATGCGCAGAAATCGGACTGCACTTAAAGTAGATGTCATTCGAGTGCAGTCCCATGGTTTCCATGCACTCGTTGACTTGCATGGCCGAGTCATACCGGGTCAAACTCATGCATGCTATGATTTTTTTTCCTCGGATCGACTTGGTCTGAGAAAAAAATCTGAAATGTGCAAGGCCCCAAAGAATAACATTGATCCAAGAACGATCCGATGTTTTGTCGGACCAAATATGTGGTCGTCTGCACGAGCCCTAAGGTGTTAGTGTAATGTCCCATCAGTAGGGTCCACATGACAGCCCACATGTGCCTTGGGATTTAGCACTAGAAACCTGCTCTTTTACTTTTCCTCTCATTTCAGTATCAGTCATAACATGTAAAAAATAGAAAAATTTTAATAAAAAATTGAACATCCAACTCAAATACTTTTTTTATTGAAAAATTGTAATTCTGGTTACATTCATACCATCATTTTTACATTATTAAAAAAAAATAAATAAAATGAAGCCTATGGCGTTAACCAACAGACCAACACAAAAAATGCAGACTAAACTAATGCAACTGTTAAGGATTTTGGAGAAGATCATATTTGTAATATGAATATATATGTCTCAATATGCATTCCATATCTTTAAATACTGAAAATAAAAGGAATGGTGTTGTGGATAGATAGTGACATCAATGTGGTCACAGCTCAATGCCTTTTATGGCTGCAAAAAAAATAGAATCCCCCCAGCCACCTTCATCTTGTAGGTCTTATGTTACCGACCCTATACTTGTACAATTGTGTTTAAATAACTTCATTTTTCCTACATGTTGTGTCAACAGTCACTAACCCTCCCAAAATTCAATAATGTGGTTGAACTTCTTTATGAAATCAGGAAATTCCTATTACGCTTTATCCGCAAACAGTATAATCCTGCCCCGCAAAACTAAGTAAACAAGCTCAGACTAAGGGGAGTTAATCCAGACTAAATCTCTTTTCACAAAGGCTACTTTGGAAGAGGCGTCATGTTAAAATTATTAATTCTTTTATTTGTTTTTTTTTCATTTATTAAAAAAAAAAGGATATTTATATTTGACCATAAAATACCTATCTTTTTTTTTTTTCTTTTTTCCCCCAACCTCAAAGAAATTTCTTAAACAAAGAGAACATTATTTCAGACTTGAACATTTCTGTCTGCCTATTATCATTAGTTATATGCTAAGACTGGCTAATGTGTAGTGAGCGCGGCTAATGTTCATTTTGTCTTGAAGACAGGTTGCCGCTTGTCACAGGAAGATGGGGAATAAATGACAGCTTTGAACCCTGTACCTAGCAGGCATATTAGACTAAAGAATTGCCAACATGATGAAAAATTATTTTGTCAAAAATTTGTAGGTCACTGTGATTTTCTAATGTATTTTGTGATTAATTCTGAGCATAGATCAGTATTATGACCTTCCAGTGCATCACTTAATTGTCGCTTGCTCTGTGCTCTTAATATATCGACGCTGCATCTGCTTCATGGGATTTTTATTAAATGCCATTTTTTTTTTTTTTTTTGCATGTGGGTTACTGGAATTGTGGGTTTCTCCCGAGACAAACCATGGGGAATCTGGAATCTATACCATTTTGTCATTTTAATATTTATCCCTCCATGGATAGGGCCTACGTGGCAAAAATATACTGTGGGATATATTTTGTATGAACCATCTGTACCGCTGATATCCTAAGGCAAGCCGTTATTAGGGTAATTAATGGGTAAATATTAATTAACGTCTTAAGCATGACACTGTCGGAAGGCTTTGTGTATGTAGACGAGGACTATTATTATAATATAAGATCAGATGACTTGTGATAAAGTGGATCTTATGGAACAAAACAAAGCAAGGGGATGAAAAAAAGAAATCCTTCCTTTCATAACTATACCGAATGGCCTAGATTAATCAGTAAAAGAAAATCCGCAACAAAAATCAGCAAAAATTAGTAAACAAAAAGAAATCAGCAAAGAATGAGAAAAAAATGGCAAAAAAAATAGGAAATAAATATCAGCAAACAATTGTCAAACAAAAATCAGCAAAAAACTTGCAAAAAAATATCAGCAAAGTTAGCAAAAAAAAAAATCCGCACAAAATTAGAAAACAAAAATTGTAAACAAAAATCAGCAAAAAATGAGAAAAAAATTGGAAAAAATAGCAAAAAAATAAATCGGCAAAACATTTGCAAAAAAAAAAAAGAAAAAAGCCATCAACAAATCAGCAAAAAAATAGCAAAAAATAGCAAAAAAAAAATTTGCAAAAAAAATTCAGTAAACAAAAAAAAATCAGCATCAGATTAGCAAAGAATTATACAGATATTATAAGTAATAAAGAATCTGCAGTTAAAAACAAAGCAAAGGCTAAAAAAAAATGCAGGAATGCGTCTTTAAATATAAAGAAAGCTGGGAAAATGAAAAGGTTTGGTGCGTCCCCGACTCGCACTCTGTGTTTTATGGTGGCTCTTATGCTAGGCTGGGTGTCAGCGTTAATGTATGTAGATTTCATTTCTGACTTGTGATTATTTGACTGTTCATTTTACCAAGATTAATGGTGTGTCTGCTATCTCCTGAATGCAGTGCTAGCCTTATCTTTAATAAAAGAGATGAGGCCATTAATCAGACTTTGTCAGCAGCCCTGACTAAGACATTAAATGTACTGTATGGGATAGGTAAACACAGGACAGACCATTCCTTACTCCACTACATCAGGCAAAAAAACACTCATTATATTTATCATAATTTCACATCTGCTGTTTTTGAAGCAATGTACCATGAGGCCATAAACTGTATTACAACTGTGCATAAATTCCCCTGATTTGTGGACGGACTCACTAATTCTTAAAGTACATTTTAGAAGGGGAAAAAAAAAAAAAAAAAACAAGCAGTGAGGCCTGAAATTGCAATTTCATAAAGGTACTAAATTATAGAGTGCAGAATCACGATTTTGCCTGATGCGATTCTGCAAGTGACCATTTTTATAAAAAGTGACAGATCTCCTTGTGATTGAGTCAATAAAATAAGGACGAGTGAGCCGGATACTCAAACAAGATTAAAGAGGAAGTGAATGACAAAGGACGCGAATGCCGGAGAGACGTAGACACGGTTCTCATCCTGCCAGGGAAATGGCTCTGGGATGTAACTATTAATAGCTGGCACGCTTGTGCGGTGTTAATTAATCTGTTCACCTGGTCCAGACAATATCCTACATAGTGAAAACAGAGATCCAAACACTGGGAGTCGGAATATTACCCCAGTCCCCTTTTTATATATATAGATGGGGAGCCGGGGAGGGAGGGGTTAATTACATCTATTATATCGGCTGCGCATTTAAAAATGTTTAAATTAACGATGTTCAGCTTGATGCACCTAGTTAGGCAGGAGATTTATGAGGTACATGGTCTGATTACAGCCCCCAGTGTGCAGCTTCCATTTTATTATAAGGGTAGGGATTGTTTTATTATCCTAGAAACCTTCTATAATGCACATAAAAGTATGAAAAACGACCCGCTGATGATTCATCTGTGCTACATGTACAGAATACCAGGACAAAGGCTGTAATCACAGGCAAGGGCATAAGGCCTCATTCACACGTCCATGTTGCACATGTGTGTCCTGTCCGTATTTTTCACAGATACAAGTCGTACCCATTAAAGTCTATGGGGCTATTCACATATCCATGTTTTTTTTTGTGTCCATGAAAAACATATAGAGATATGTCCTTTTTTTATGAAAAGGGCCAATACAAGTGTATGGGTCCATGAAAAAGACGTACAGCACATGGAGGGTGTTAGTGTACCGTACTTGTGTAAAATGCTAAATATATTAGAAGCTTTGCTATTTTATTTATCCATACATGAATAATACTGATTAAACACTGATGACACACTGAAACACGTACCATTTTTTTTCATACGTAAAAAAACCCACATCTGAATGAAGCCTAAGAGTGAAAGAATATGCAATGATTTTCCACGCCTGAAGTCTACTCTGCTGTACTGCTAACTAGAGATGAGCGGATCAGGCAAAATTCAAAGTCATCTGTTCCCGCATTTTTTTTCCCCCAGGAAATTCTCCACAAATTTAATTCCCTAATTATGCTCTGGGGTCTCTGTAGACCCCAGAGCATGATAAATGTGATATGTGAAAAATCATTATACTCACGTCACTGCTCAGCTTTACGCCCCCGCATTTCACCATTGCTGGTCCTCGTCGCATCTTCTGAAAGCCGCTGATTGCACTGAAATCTTCTGGCCTCTCACGCTAGGTTGGGACTTATGGCTTTGATGGGGCCTGGGCAGCTTCTATGTGTGAGCAAGGTCATGGCACACGCTGTGATGTCAAGACAGCATCTCCTTTTGCACGCTTGAGCAGAATCCTCCTGGACCCTCATCAAAACCAAGACGTCCTGGCCAAGCACAAGAGGCCTGAGGAATTCAACACCAGCAGAGGCAATTTGAAGATGTGGCAAGTACCGGACGGGTGACGCAGAGGGGCCGTAGAGGTGAGGATAAGGATTATTATTATTTTTTTTACTTTTTACCATTTTGATTCCCTTTTATGGTTCTGAAAAATGTGGAATATGTGACCAGACCTGTCCATTAGTTTTGTCCAATTGAAAACCTCATATGAGAAAACTGCTTTTCTATTGGACAAGACTGATGTACAGGTCTGGTCACATGCTCCCCCGCCAGCAGCCATTGTATGGACTGGAGAGCTGTGCAGTCAGGGAGGAAAGTTGCACTAATAAGGGCAGGAGGAGAACCTGTCATACCTGTATATTAGTAAGTGCCACAAAATCATGTACTCAGCACATCTAATAAAATAAAGATAGTGTGTCTGACTCCATTAATGCATTCTGCAGCCAGCAAGAGTATAAGGCCACGTCCCCACTATCCGTATTCGGTCAGTATTTTTTACCAGGAGTGGAAGCCAACACCAGGAGTGGGTGATAAATGCAGAATTGGTGACTTGTTTCTGTGATGCCTCTCAAGCCCTGCCCTGGGAAGTTGGGGTACTCTGAGCCGGGTCAGATGTTGAGAAAGGGGATGCAGTCGTGGCCTTGACCCGTTCCGTGCCCAGGGCCGTCACATTAAAAATGATGTTAGGGCTATCCGGGTTGAGTGGTAATTGTCGACTACGCCACCTGTGGTGTCTGGTGATGCGCCGCTACAGTCCGCTGAGGCCCGGTGTCATGGCGGCTAAAGTTCTCGCTGCTCCCCACAGGCGGAGCGCGGCCTCAGGGCAGGCAAGGCGGGATAAAAGGGGGGTAGCAGTGCGGGAGTAGGGCACCGTGTCGTGTGGTGTGGCGCGTAATGAACAGTCCGGAGGCCATAGGGATGAATTTCCAAGGCTTTACTCACAGTTCTCATAAGCAGCGCAAGGTTTCTCCCTGCTCCTCACGGAGTCCTGCGGCCACCAGGGACGGGGGTCCGACTACCTCCGAGGAAGTCCAGTGTTTGGTAGCGTCCCTACACCAGAGTGTTCCTGCACTACAGACTTTACCCCTTCCCGTCTGTGCGTGTGTAGATAGGCCGGGTCTCCCTCTGAGCTCCTCTCAGGTGTAGGGCTCGGGTGGCAATTCCTCTCCATCCAAAGCCCACCGGGATCCTCAGGGCCTAACCGGGCTTTCCCGTCCTGGACATAGAGTACGAGGTCGGGTGTCGGAGGCCGGTACCCCTCTTGCAGCCGGAATCCCTCTGAATAGATCAGGTAGAAGAGGACAGGTGGCGTGCTCCTCTCCGTCTGCATCCTCCCCAGGACCCATTTGCTAGGGAGCCACACTCTAAAGCTCCCGGGCCTTCTTGATCCTGGTCCTTGGCCGGGTTGAGACATTCCTTGTCTGCAACCTCCCTCTCGTCCCATAGATCAGGGTACGAGGGCTGTGTCCCACGCCGGTGCAGGCCCACACAGGATCTGCGCTCCCGGAGGGAAGTCACTTTACACACAGTACATGACAGCACAGTACGACCACTTGACAGACACACTGTCAGAGACCACACAGGTCAGATGGACCAACTCAGAACCACCGAAGAACCAAGGACCAAGATGGCATTCTATTAAATATGAAATTAGAAGTGTCACTAACTAACTGTTCCTCCACCCACACCCACTAACTGGTTCCTACCACTTTGTGTTCCCCAGTCTCCCTGTAACCAGGGGAGCAGCACTAGTGCATACTAGCTCCCTCTGGTGGAGAAATGTGGTGTTGGATGCAAAAAGCTAGGTAACTACCATCGCACCGGACTTACCTCAGAGGAGGAACACCACACTCCATTAAAGAGGTGCAGCATTCCTGTGGCTGCCGAACCCTCAGGGGCGCCACATTTCTATTACACCTTTTCTCTTTGTTCCTCACCTGGTTTTGGCTCCCACTCCCGAGATGAAATACTGACTGAATACTGACCAAATACCGATAGTGCGGCTGTGGTCTAATACTGTAACTATAGGAGGCAAACTGCAAAATTTGTGTGGCGCCATTAATAGAATGCCATCTTTGATCTTGGTCCTTTTTGTTCTTTTTGGTCCTTCTGTCCTTTTGTTCTTCTCTGGTCTTTCTGCTGGTTCTGCTCTGGTCCTGTGTGGACCTGTCCAGCCCTTCAGACCTGTGTGGTCTCTGACAGTGTGTCTGTCAGGTGGTCGTACTGTGCTGTCATGAACTGTGTGTTAAGGGACTTCCCTCCGGGAGCGCAGATCTTGTGTGGGCCTGCACCGGCACGGGATACAGCCCTCATACCCCGAACTATGGGACGAGAGGGAGGTTGCAGACGAGGAATGTCTCAACCCGGCCAAGGACCAGGTTCAAGAAGGCCCGGGAGCTTTAGAGTGTGGCTCCCTAGCAAATGGGTCCCGGGGAGGATGCAGACGGAGCGGAGTACGCCACCTGTCCTCTTCTACCTGATCTATTCAGAGGGATTCCGGCTGCAAGAGGGGTACCGACACCCGACCTCGTACTCTATGTTCAGGACGGGAAAGCCCGGTTAGGCCCTGAGGATCCCGCCGGGCTTGGGATGGAGAGGAATTGCCACCCGAGCCATACTCCTGAGAGGAGCTCAGAGGGAGACCCGGCCTATCTACACACGCACAGACGGGAAGGGGTAAAGTCTGTAGTGCAGGAACACTCTGGTGTAGGGACGCTACCAAACACTAGACTTCCTCGGAGGTAGTCGGACCCCCGTCCCTGGTGGCCGCAGGGCTCCGCGAGGAGCAGGGAGAAGCCTTGAGCTGCTTATGAGAACTGTGAGTAAAGCCTTGGAAATTCACCCCTATGGCCTCCGGACTGTTCATTATGCGCCATACCACGCGACACGGTGCCCTTACTCCCACACTACTCCCCCCCTTCATCCCGCCTTACCTGCCCTGAGGCCGCGCTCCACCTGTGGGGAGCAGCGAGAACTTTAGCCGCCATGACACCGGGCCTCAGCGGACTGTAGCGGCGCTGGTGGCTCATCACCAGACACCACAGGTGGCGTAGTCGACAATTACCACTCAACCTGGAAAGCCCTAATATCATTTTCAATGTGACGGCCCTGGGCACGGAACGGGTCAAGGCCACGACTGCATCCCCGTTCTCAACATCTGACCCGGCTCCGAGTACCCCATCTTCCCAGGGCAGGGCTTGCGAGCGTCACAATTGCATGCATGGAAGTATGAAAAATAGTCCGCAAAGGTGGACAACCCCTTTAAGGAAATAACCCAGGGTCTTTTTCCAGGGACTGTGCATGGCATGCAGGTTTACTGGGAGAATGCTTAGGGCACACGCGCGCTTCCTGCTTCGTCAGTGGCTGGGAGACATTAGGTATTTAAGGCATCTTCCCCAAATGGGAGGTGCCTTAGCAATGCTAAGTATCAGAGTTTCCTCTTACCCAGTTATAAGGTCTCTGTACCTGTGCCCTCTGAATCTAATCCTGTCTGTCCTGTTAACCTGACCCTGTCCTCCCTACCTGCACCTGATCCTGTCCGTCCTGTTGTACCTATACTTGAACCTGTCCTGTCTGTTCCAAATCCTATTCCTGATCTGAACTTGCATCGGCGATCCCATACCTGTGGCCATCTCGTGTTCCTGTACCTGTCCTGCCTGTGCCTAATACTGCATCTGTCTACCAGCAGTATCCCTCTTGATAACCAGTTCCTGGCCAGACCTGCTTCCCTGCCCCTTTGGGGGCAGCTGCCATGGCTCTGGGGTCTGTCCTATAGTAGTACCTGGCTTCCACCTGGGCTCAAGTCTATCCACACCATCACGGGTGTTATGCACACGCCCGGACTGACTGGCATGTGCGTGATTTAGTGATTCCACTGTGCCATGAACCGGAGAGTGCCTGGAGGGGCGTAACTAAGTATCCACCCGATCCAACCAAGGTCGCACGACGGCTAACGACGCCGTGCACCAGGGAGAAACCGAGCAGAGGGACCAGGTGCCACTCCAGGTCAGACCCCGGACACGGCTGTTGACCCACACCGGGGAATACAATTACAGGCAGGTTAGGCTGGCACACAGACTGGTGGGTATAGGTAGGCGCGGCTGGCGTACAGACGGGGAGGTACTGGCAAGCACGGCTGGTGTGCAGACTGGATAGGGTCCAGTACTGACTGAGACTCAGGAACAGAACCGCAGATGTGGTAGACAAACAGCGCAGAGAGGAGCCGCTGGAGCAGTGGGCAAGACAGAGCAGAGAGATACCGCCGGAGCCGTGAGCAAGGCAGAGCAGGCAGGAACCGCTGGAGCGGTGAGCAAGGCAGAGCAGAGAGGGACCGCCGGAGCGGTGAGCAAAGCAGAGCAGAGCGAAACCGCCGGAGCGGTGAGCAAGGCAGAGAAGGCAGAAACCGCCGGAGCGGTGAGCCAGGCAGAGCAGGCAGGAACCGCCGGAGCAGTGAGCCAGGCAGAGCGGGCAGGAAACGCTGGAGCGGTGAGTAAGGCAGAGCAGAGATAAACCACCGGAGCGGTGAGCAAAGGCAGAGCAGAGGGGACAGGGCTCTGTTCACACGGAACAGACTGGAAGGGAATGGCAGAACCAGATACACACAAGATACTTGCAATGAAGTAGCGAGTGGACTCTAAACTCACAAACGGAAGTACAGCGACAACGAGTAGGAGTTAGGTGCAGGTTCAGACTCTGCAGAAAAAGGGAAGGTACAGACATAGAGAAAAACAGGTAACAGGCTAGGAGAGTGTTCAGACAGGAACTGAGTGTTCAGACAGGAACTGACACTGCAGCGAGATACAGGAGCGAGTCTGGGTATGCGGCCCCCAGAATGGCGGACAAACAGGTTAGAAGACACAGATAACAGGTCTGGGTATGCGGCCCCCAGAAGGCGGGAAGAACAGGCTAGGAGCGTGTTCAGACATGCCTGGGCATACAGCCTCCAGGAAGGCGGAAAGGCAGCAAAAACAGAACGGGACCTGGCACATCAGAGGCTAGGAGCTCTCTGAGGGTAAGAGTTGCTCAGGCACCTCCTACTGGGTGGAGGGGGTTTTAATATCCAGTGACTCACAGCAATAGGCTGGAGACGCATTAGGGGTGCGCCCACAGCAGCTATAAGAATCAGGAAGTAACCGGGCCGCCGCCCTAAGCAGTCAGTCAAGGGACATGCAAACAGCATACACAGGAGCAGGAATAGCAGAGTGGACAGACAGATAAGATTACGGTCTTGCATAGTGGGAGGTGGTGCACTATGCAAGTACGCCGCAAGGGATGTTACAACTGGCTCTAGTGAAGAACCAGGTGTTAGCTTAGTTACGCCCCTCCAGGCTCTTCACGAACTGTGGTGACGCGCCCCCAGGACCATGGGGTACTCGGCAGCTGGGCCTCTGGATGCCGGTTGGGGGATATCACGGTGGCTGGCCCGGTCCGTGAGCCAGGGCGGTCAGTGCAAAAGGGGGGTATTTTTAGAAAGTTTGTGATGCCATCTGTGGTGCCTGGTGAGGATCACCAGCGCTGCAACAGTCCTCTGAGGCAGATGTTAGGGCAGCTTGTGATGGGACGGCTCCCCACAGGTGGAGCAGGCCTCAGGGCAGTGAAGTGAGAGCGTGGGTTGCGCTGGGTGTTGTAGTGCAGGGGGAACAATGGTGCCGATGAAAGAATGGACGGAGGCAGTGCAGTGCAGTCATCCGAGATTTTACTCACAGTTCTTAAGACAGTCCACAGGTGCACTGTACAGGTGAAGGCCTCCCGCGTCGCGCTGCATTCACCGGGCAGGGGTTCAGTCCTTCCTCAGGCAGCTTGGGAATACCTGGCAGAACCCCACTTTCTCATATTCTTATTTTGACCGTCTTGACACTGGGTCTTTCTCCCTCCTGCCCTGCGCTGCCCACTCTGAATCCTGTTCGGGTACTCTGAAGTCCCTCCTGTCCGTCGGAGTTACACAGACTTGCTTGACCCTCAGGGGACTAGAATGTGGCTTACGATCCCCCTGTCTTCTGACAGGTGCGGGGCGTACGGGTGCCGTCCTGCACGCGCCGTACCCCCTAGGATCCCTTCTTAGAACAGAGACTACTCCCTGCTCCCCTCCTGGACCTCCAGACTTGGCCTTACTTGTGGAGCAGAGCTCCTACGGAGACTCTGCTCCCGGACTGTTCTTCTGAACTGTCCCGAGCTGTTCTTCTGAACAGCTCTCACTTATCTGCTCATCTACTCAACTGTCCTGCCACCCTAAGATGGCTTCCCTATTTATACTCCTACCAAAGTGCTCCCTCTAACTACTTCCTCCACCCACACCCACTACTGGTTCCCCCTACCTTTGGGTCCCCCCCCCCCACTCCAGCCAGGGTCAGGGCTCAGCAGCTGCGCTCTGCATGTTGCCCCTCCAGCCGGCCTGGAGCAGTGTAGTGTTGGATGCAGGTGTTTGGGGTTCCGGGCCGCACTCCCTCCTTACCTGAGAGAAGAGAGACACCACACCTCTGGGGGAGGTGCAGTACCTCTGTGGCGACTGAACCCTCAAGGGTGCCACAGTGGCACATTGGTGCCACAACCACGTGAGTAACATATTGTATTGTATTAAGGAGGTGATTCTTTCAGAGAAGAGTGTAGAGAAGCAGTATATGGCGGCACATTGTGTGTCTATAAATCTGTCATCATAGGAAAGTAACTTTCTTTTTATTAGCAATGTGTATTTCGCTTTATGAATAATTGTTACTTCCATTATTGGATGATTTGGGGATATTTATTATAATGCATGATTTCAGGCTATAGATATCTACTAAATAATCGGTGTCTATATTAGAAATATGATATTATATGCACACAGACGAAATTTTTCGCACCCTTTTGTTCAAGTAAGAAAAACCCACAATGGTCACTGAAATAACTAGAAGCTGACCAAAGTAATTTTCTATTTAAATTTACTGAATATCAACAAATGAAAACCAGACATTGATTTTGAATTGTAGTTCAACAGAAAAAAAAGTAATGTAGTTGTGTTGGACAAAAATGATGGTACCCCTAGAAAAGATTTGAAAATAATTTGACCAAAAGGACATGTTAAACTAAGGTGAGACCTGTAATTAGCATCACATGTATCTACAAACTTGTAATCAGTAAGTCTGCCTATTTGAGAAGTGAAAAGTAGTCACTGTGCTCTTTAGAATCATTGTGTGTACCACACTGAACATGAACCAACGAAAGCTAAGGAGAGAGTTGTTTCAGGATATTAGAAAGAAAATAATAAACAAGTAGGTTAAAGGTAAAGGGTACTATTAAACCTTCTCCAAATAGCTTGATGCTCCTCTTACTACAGTTGATCATATTATTAAGAAGGTTAAGGTCTATGGGACTATAGCCAACTGTCAGGGATCACCTACAGGGATGACACCAGGGATATCACGCAATATCTCGCCGTTACCGTCACGCTGTCCGTATTTCATCCAGAATTGCGAGCACTCGATCCAGACTACTCGCTACGTGGATATCGGCAAGCGACCAGTGAGGTGGCATCACGCCTCGAGATTCCAACGCATGGAATCCGTGTATACGCTCCCATATCGTCACTGTCAGCTTCACGATAGCCCGATTTATTAATATTATTCTCTGTCACCACCGTCCAGCTTTGAAATATAATACAGGCCTGGGCAGACGCCTGCGTTTTGGTAGCATATATGGTTTGGGGGAAGGGAACGATTACAGGGCAAAAGAAACAGAACTATTACATTTTATATTTAATCCAAAAGGGAGGCAATGTTTAGGAAAAATATATACACAAGGATGCTACAAAGGAGACATTAAAATACATAAGCAGTTACATAAAATAGGATAAAAGACAATTTACACTATACAGTTCACAGGGACGACTCTGCATAGGTGGAGGAGGGCCTCCCCAGTTGATTTGAGCGTTATCGAGCACGACCCATTGCTTATAATCCTAATACCCCCCTGGCAATGAGTGCTCCTCTAATGTCCATGGGTTCTCTTATACCTAAGGGGAGATTTAGCCACACGTCCCTTGTGGTGACATCACGTAGGCTGGTCTCCAGCCTGCACATTTTTATTAAAAACACTAACTTCTGCAATAACTCATCGCTCGTTGATCGCAGAAGCTTGCAACCGACGCCATTTTTCCCATTATGATTTTACCTTCAGTTAGAAACCATGCATGACGTATTTACGACCCGTCATTCTGGTGCTTTTGTGCTACAGCTCTCCAGAAGGGCCTACGACTATGAAAAAACTGAGCATCTTGTTTCTTAGCTGTCCCTACCACCAAAAATATGGGTCCCGTTATTGTCAGAATTACGGAACATCAGTTATTCCATATTTCATATCTGAGTCGACGTGACTGGAGATCTTTTTTAAGCTCGGGAAAGCAAACCTTCCCAGTTACAGACAAATTATTGCAATCCTGCCACTAATTACCCCCTGCTTGTGCCAGGGACAAGAGGCTCGCATTCTAAGTAGCTTGGTGACACCACTTGGCTGGCATTTGTTTGTGTAAAATATTTTGGCTGTGGGTGATAATTTGCAGGAAGACACAGTAGATTGTCATCTCTGGACTGTGTTAATTGGGGCTTTGTGCTGAGATTTTTATGGAGACAGCTTGGTACTGACAAAAGGGTGAAATGGTCAATATCCATGTCAGGGAAATATGGAAGAACATTTTCCTAACATCAATATCTCCCTGGCACCAACCTTCGTGGATTTGGCCGCAAGAGGAAAATTGATGGCAAATTGAAGAGATGGATAAAACAAATGCTAACCAAAAAGCCCAGAACAACTCCCTGAGAGATTAGAGTTGAACTCCAAGGTCCATGTACACACCAGTGTCATAACTCATCATCCGTCGTTGTCCTGGCCAACGTGGACTTCATGGAAGACGACCGAGAAAGAAACCACTATTGAAAGCAAATCATAAAAAAGTGAGACTGGAATTTCCAAAAATGCATATTGACAAGCCGCAAAGCTTCTGGGAGAATTTCATTTGGAAAGATGAGACAAAACTGGAGCAATTTGGCAACTCACATCAGCTCTATGTTGAGAGACACAAAAATTAAGCTTGCATAGAAAAGAGCATTGTATCTACTGTGACACATGGAGGAGGCTCAGTTATATTTTGGGACTGCTTTGAAGCATCTGGCACAGCATTTCTTGCAGGGTTCAATGAAATCTCAAGACTTTTAAGGCATTCTGGAGCAGAATGTGCTGCCCAGTGTCAAAAAGCACGGTCCTCCAACAGGATAATGACCGAAAACACACTTATAAAAACATCCAAGAATGGATAAGAGCAAAGAATTGGACTCTTATTGAACGACTGTGAAAGAAGCTGAAACCTGCAGTCTGGGAAGGCACCTTTCACACCTGAGACACAAGCAGCAGTTTGCTCACTAGAAGTGGGCCAAAATACCTATTGACAGATGCAGAAGTCTCGTTGAGAGTTACAGAAATCATTTCTTTGCGGTGATTGCCTCAAAAGGTTCTGTAGAAAAATATTAAGTTAAGGGTAATGTCACGCACAGTGTAGGAAAGACACAGTGCGACACGAAGAGATGAGGGGAAGGGGGAGATAACTCCTAGGCTGATCTGCAATCACCCTGTCTCCCCCTACCATCCCTATATTGGTTCCTCATCAATCGCCACACAGGAACCTATCCCTGTATTTCCCTAGCGCTTGCTCCTGGATAGGGAAGGGGAGGATGAGCGCTAGTCGATCCCCACTGACAACTAAAGACAGCAAGGGGAGACAGACACAGGGGAAGTAGCTTAGCTTGAGTCGACTTCAGAAAGATGGCACACAAGTCCTATTAGCACCAGAGAGGAAGTAAGAACTGCGCTTGCTCCAAACCTTCACAAGGGGTCATGTGAATATCACTGGCACCTCTGTGTAGCAACCAGGAAGTATTTAAACACCCAGGACTGATTGTCAATTAGAGTAGGAGGGAGGTAGCCGCTGAGTCCTAGAGTGAGACAGCTAAGAAGGTGTCTTTAATGCCAAATGAAGGGATCTCCTGCAATGAACTACAGGGCGACTGTCTGTCACATCTGACACACCCGTGACACATAATTTTTGCCCAGTTTTATTAGTTTTTTGTTTTTGTTTCTGGTGAACCACAATTCAAAAACAATGTCTTATTCTCGTTAGTTGATATTCAGTAAATTTAAATAAAACATTACTTTTGTTAGTTTCAACTTATTTCAGTGACCATTGTTTTTTTTTCTTACTTTAACAGAAGTCGCACATAATTGTGCTGAATCGTCCAGAGGCTGTAAAATGAGGCTTTAACTCAGTTGGTCTCTAAGATCGATGCTAGTGTGTAGTATTTATATCCATTTGTTTCCACATGTATAGTATACTCGCTAGTCCTCATTTACCATTCAAGTGACAACTGTTTGAGCACCAGCAATAATACTACAAGATGAACCACCACCATGCATGGGCATATACCTCTAATGATCTGTCGTTCATGACATCTCCCTTGTGGGAGAAATTAAGGTGCAGACAATTATGTTCTATGAATGCCCTTATTATAGTTCTCATTGACAGCAACATTTTTCTTTTCAGCTCTTACTTAGTTTGCCAGCTGAGATCTGTGACTGTATACCACTACTGCCATTTATTGATACCAAATCTATAGTGCTGAGACTGGCATGTAACCAGTGCCATAGTCCTTTCATTCTTATGGTCAAAAACGCCATATGGCAAAATTAAATTATTTAATTTAGTTTAGAAAACTCTACTTTAAGTTTTAGAAGATTCAGATTATTAAATCAGCTATTGCTTTTTCAGTAGTAACTTGACAATCGTTCATTCGTTTTTGAAAATCTAATTATAAGGTTGATAACAAATATGGTTACAGATCCTGTTTTTGGGTAAGACTCTCTCATTTACTAATATGACTTTTTATTTTGTAATAGAATTTCCAAGCCTTTCTTTATCCTTTTATTGGTTTATTATAGCATGTTTCAATATTGTCTCTGTATTGATGCTGCACGGTTTTCAGAATTTCTGATTGTCAATACGTCATCTGTCCTGATCATAATATGAGCACTCCTCAGTACAGTACATCTGAAATCTGTCTTGGGCCACGTTCACATGCCAGTATTTTGGTCAGTATTTCACATGTAAGCCAAGTCCAGGAGTGGAACAATCAGAGGAAAAGTATAACAGAAACACGTTAACACTTTTGCATTTTTCACCCATTCATGGTTTTGGCTTACAGATATTGAGAGAAAAAACTCAACAAATACTGAATGTGTGAACGCGGCCTTATAGTGGGCCAAGCACCCGCATATACATCGCACGACCAGGACAGACTTTTATCTACTGGGAGCGAACAACCATAATTTCCACTTAAAGAGAATCTGTGAGCAGGATTTAGTAATAAACAGTAAAGACATAGCTGTGATAGGGCTGTAATACTGATTACATTGATACCTTTGGTGAAGAAATCCGATTAGTTGTTTTTACTTAATCACCTTTTAAAATTTTCTGCTAAATAGATTTAGGTGCACAGGGGCCAGACTGTGCACTGGGTCCTCTCCTCCCAGTCTGTGATTCCCCGGCCCCTCCGCCTGCCTCCGGTCTGTGATTCCCCAGCCCCTCCGCCTGCCTCCGGTCTGTGATTCCCCGGCCCCTCCGCCTGCCTCCGGTCTGTGATTCCCCGGCCCCTCCGCCTGCCTCCGGTCTGTGATTCCCCGGCCCCTCCGCCTGCCTCCGGTCTGTGATTCCCCGGCCCCTCCGCCTGCCTCCGATCTGTGATTCCCCGGCCCCTCCGCCTGCCTCCGGTCTGTGATTCCCCGGCCCCTCCGCCTGCCTCCGGTCTGTGATTCCCCGGCCCCTCCGCCTGCCTCCGGTCTGTGATTCCCCGGCCCCTCCGCCTGCCTCCGGTCTGTGATTCCCCGGCCCCTCCGCCTGCCTCCGGTCTGTGATTCCCCGGCCCCTCCGCCTGCCTCCGGTCTGTGATTCCCCGGCCCCTCCGCCTGCCTCCGGTCTGTGATTCCCCGGCCCCTCCGCCTGCCTCCGGTCTGTGATTCCCCGGCCCCTCCGCCTGCCTCCGGTCTGTGATTCCCCGGCCCCTCCGCCTGCCTCCGGTCTGTGATTCCCCGGCCCCTCCGCCTGCCTCCGGTCTGTGATTCCCCGGCCCCTCCGCCTGCCTCCGGTCTGTGATTCCCCGGCCCCTCCGCCTGCCTCCGGTCTGTGATTCCCCGGCCCCTCCGCCTGCCTCCGGTCTGTGATTCCCCGGCCCCTCCGCCTGCCTCCGGTCTGTGATTCCACGGCCCCTCCGCCTGCCTCTGGTCTGTGATTCCCCGGCCCCTCCGCCTGCCTCTGGTCTGTGATTCCCCGGCCCCTCCGCCTGCCTCTGGTCTGTGATTCCCCGGCCCCTCCGCCTGCCTCTGGTCTGTGATTCCCCGGCCCCTCCGCCTGCCTCTGGTCTGTGATTCCCCGGCCCCTCCGCCTGCCTCTGGTCTGTGATTCCCCGGCCCCTCCGCCTGCCTCTGGTCTGTGATTCCCCGGCCCCTCCGCCTGCCTCTGGTCTGTGATTCCCCGGCCCCTCCGCCTGCCTCTGGTCTGTGATTCCCCGGCCCCTCCGCCTGCCTCTGGTCTGTGATTCCCCGGCCCCTCCGCCTGCCTCTGGTCTGTGATTCCCCGGCCCCTCCGCCTGCCTCTGGTCTGTGATTCCCCGGCCCCTCCGCCTGCCTCTGGTCTGTGATTCCCCGGCCCCTCCGCCTGTCTCTGGTCTGTGATTCCCCGGCCCCTCCGCCTGCCTCTGGTCTGTGATTCCCCGGCCCCTCCGCCTGCCTCTGGTCTGTGATTCCCCGGCCCCTCCGCCTGCCTCTGGTCTGTGATTCCCCGGCCCCTCCGCCTGCCTCTGGTCTGTGATTCCCCGGCCCCTCCGCCTGCCTCTGGTCTGTGATTCCCCGGCCCCTCCGCCTGCCTCTGGTCTGTGATTCCCCGGCCCCTCCGCCTGCCTCTGGTCTGTGATTCCCCGGCCCCTCCGCCTGCCTCTGGTCTGTGATTCCCCGGCCCCTCCGCCTGCCTCTGGTCTGTGATTCCCCGGCCCCTCCGCCTGCCTCTGGTCTGTGATTCCCCGGCCCCTCCGCCTGCCTCTGGTCTGTGATTCCCCGGCCCCTCCGCCTGCCTCTGGTCTGTGATTCCCCGGCCCCTCCGCCTGCCTCTGGTCTGTGATTCCCCGGCCCCTCCGCCTGCCTCTGGTCTGTGATTCCCCGGCCCCTCCGCCTGCCTCTGGTCTGTGATTCCCCGGCCCCTCCGCCTGCCTCTGGTCTGTGATTCCCCGGCCCCTCCGCCTGCCTCTGGTCTGTGATTCCCCGGCCCCTCCGCCTGCCTCTGGTCTGTGATTCCCCGGCCCCTCCGCCTGCCTCTGGTCTGTGATTCCCCGGCCCCTCCGCCTGCCTCTGGTCTGTGATTCCCCGGCCCCTCCGCCTGCCTCTGGTCTGTGATTCCCCGGCCCCTCCGCCTGCCTCTGGTCTGTGATTCCCCGGCCCCTCCGCCTGCCTCTGGTCTGTGATTCCCCGGCCCCTCCGCCTGCCTCTGGTCTGTGATTCCCCGGCCCCTCCGCCTGCCTCTGGTCTGTGATTCCCCGGCCCCTCCGCCTGCCTCTGGTCTGTGATTCCCCGGCCCCTCCGCCTGCCTCTGGTCTGTGATTCCCCGGCCCCTCCGCCTGCCTCTGGTCTGTGATTCCCCGGCCCCTCCGCCTGCCTCCGGTCTGTGATTCCCCGGCCCCTCCGCCTGCCTCCGGTCTGTGATTCCCCGGCCCCTCCGCCTGCCTCCGGTCTGTGATTTCCCTGGCCCTTCTACCTGCCTCCATTCTTTGAATGACAGGTCACTGCTGAGATTTCAAACAAAGGAGACAGGTCATTCAGTGGCTGGAAACAGGCGGAGGGGCTGGGAATCACAGACTGGGAGGAGAAGACCCAGTGCATACTCCGGCCCCTGTGCACTGAAATCTAATTAGCAGAAAACGTCAAGTGGTGAATGAAGAAGAACACAGCGGATTTATTCACCAAAGGTAACAATGAAATCAATATTACAGCCCCATTACAGCCAAGTCTTTGCTACAAACTCATGTTGACAGGTTCTCTTTAATATTTTTTTTTTTTATAAATTTGGGCGTAGAATGGAGATGAGTGAATAAATTAGAGTGGAATTGAATTCTACTAGAATTTCACTACAATATTCAATACCTAGCTGTACTGATGGCTGCCCCGGGGTGGAGGGAAACACGGCCATCAGTACAGCCAGGTATTGAATATTGTAGTCATTATACCTTTTACTTGGACTTGGATATTTTGTACATTTGTAGATTTGACTTGATCTTTTATGCTTCATAAATGCTGGTGTTTTCATCTACATACTTGGCTGCTTGCATATTTATTATTATTACATTGTTATCAAATTGGTGTTACTGTACGGCATATATAATTTCCTAGACCCCTGCTGCTCAAGGACAAACACTCTGGTAGCCGGTTTTTCTTTTTTCAATTGTCCTGTAGTGGTGACATGAGTTGCGTTGCTCGGTTTTGACAACCTCTGTGCATAATGGTCACCTTATGACGTATTTCTTGAAGGAGACCTGTAGACCTGAGGAAGCTTTTATTTCTTCTACAGTGTCAATATAAGAGAGATTAATTATTATCGGTACCTAGAGTCAATACTTTGACTACTAACAATTTAGTCATAGCCTCCTTATGAAGGGTATAATGTTATGAGAATATGCTGAATTTTGCAGCTATTTCATGGGCATCTGCTAACTCTATTGTTTTATCTTGCATATGTTTTTTAAATGACAGAGCGAAAATTAAAGTATGTTCCACCATTTTTTTTCTAAGTAAAGTTATAATAATGGTCATAACATAAAGATTATTCTCACCAGTTTCATAATATAAACTGACCACATCATGGTATAATAGACACAGAGCTAAGTAGAACATAGTTATTATTTTTTATTTCTCATGTGTTGAGTAGGTATGAGCTTGCAGCATAACGTACACTCCCCCAGAGATTTGTCTCTGGGGGAGTGTATTTTTTCCCCTGTATAGAGTTAACCAATCATAAGCAGGAGGTGTCATGCAGTGGAAAAAGAACACGCCCCTAAACGGTCAGAAGAACATGCCTTCTCCTGTGAGACCATAATGACACACCTCCCTGTTCTCAGCCCTGATCTCTTCAGCTGCTGTGTAGAGTAGAACAGAGCTGAGTGTGATTACAAATACCTCCAGCTTTCAACTAATTTCAGTCAGTGTGGGGGTGGGGAGTACAGCAGAGCAGACAGTACTGTGAGCTTAGAAGTCCAGCGGTGTTTGTAATGACACTCAACTCTGTTATACTTCCCCTACCCCCACACTGACTGCCCTGAGTTTTACAGCTGGAGGTGTCTATAATGACACTCGGCTCTGCTCTACTATACACAAGAGCTGCAGAGATAAGGGCTGAAAGCCATGCTGTCTATTGTTACATGTCTCACAGGAAAAGGCATGTTTTTCTGACCACCTTGGTGATGTTATTTTTTTCCCCTGAATTACGCCTCATTCTTATGACTAGTCGTCGTCATGCAGGGGAAAAAGTACCCACCCCAATTCAGAATCTCTGTTGGCGCCTCCTTGGGTTTAGCATAAATTAGAATCTAAACTTGATAAGTTTATATCTCCATAACGTAGACGAGAAATTAAAAAATGTAAACTAGGTTTAATTCATCTCTGCAGCCATCATTGCATGAAGTGGCCAGTTTAACATGGTAAAACTGGTGAATGGTCCCCTTTAAGTTTTAGTGGAGACTTCATCTTTAAATCCTCCAACCCTGAGAATCCAGAACCAGTCGCCAGACAAAAAAAATATAGTTTAATTTATAAAGACAAAGAAATTCTGTTATTGCATCAATCTTTAGTACATGTAGACTGTCATTGCTCTCGGCAGCTCATCCTGTTTTATATGGGGTATTATGCTGCCAAGAACTATGATCTTTTGTGCAGACCAAAAGATCAATTCACCTGACGAATGAGTGGTTTGCTCGTTGGTCCCGGGTGATCCTTGGAACTGTTGTACACTATAATCGAACAGTGAAAATGGACATTAACTTGATAAAATTAGATAATAAGAATAGTGTTTAGACTCGCCTAATGAGGTGGATCCTCCAAGTCCCAGGTCTGGGTGGGCAAATGTGCTTCGTGCGTCTTCACAGCAGGTAGGAAAGGCACGTGGGAAGCAAGGACTCGGCACACGCAGGGGACTCGGGTGCAGTGGAAAGAAGCTAGGGTGAATGCAGAGATGGCAAAACGAGGGTTAACCTGCTGAGTTGTTGCTATGCAGGATCAGAGTTGGAATACATTAAACACTGGAAATTAGAGTCTTAATACTAAGACACAGGTGTGGGTCTTAGTGAGCTTTAAATAGTATTTGGGGAGCGCTGGACAACCTGCAAAATCCGTCACGGAGCACAACAGAGGGCAGCGGACTGAGGTGAAGGAAGCAGAGCCCTGGATATCTGGGACAGGTGTGTAACAAATAGGACATTTTGATCTTTACTGTATAAAACGTAGAATTGAGGTGTCTAATGTTTGCTGTGTTGTTGCAATCTCTTAAATTGACCATGATCTAATATTGACTTACTACTTCAAATTGATTGTCTGAAAGTCAAGATCATTGGAACTGTCCATTTTAGAAGATGCATCTGGAGGACATCTGCCAACCGCTCTTGCTGATTTTTCCATGGGCAAGATGTAGGCATATATTATCTGATAAGCTCGAGGGTAAATGACACTTTATCTAAATTAGCTCATACCTCAATTTAAACTCCTATAATGAATGATATATCATTTATAATAAAATGACACGTCACGCGAAAGATAAATTAGCAAATGTTAAAATATTTAAATTGAACTTTAGATTGGTGTACATTTGTGTGGAAGGGCCGGGCAGCTAATTAACATTCAGCATCCCTTAAAGTGGCAGAATGAAATAGCTTTGAAAATGTTTAATTAAATTCTAGACGTAACATTTAGAAGTTGGAGATACCAATCAGACCTTCCCTGTTCCCTGCCTAGCCAGCTGCAAAATATAGTAACTTCTAAGCAGTGTATAAAACATAGTGCTCAATTCACTTTATTAAAATATCCAATAATAATTGATTTAAAGGCAATAAAGCCTGTTCATTAGAGGGTTTATATTCAAGAAATATTGAAAGTATACCTAAAACTGTCACTTTTATTGTGAATGAACAGGATAATATGATTTGAACAGAGTGTGATGATACTCAGGATTTGTCCTGCAGCTTTCTCCGATAGCTCGTAAAGAGCTGAAATTTAATATGATGCTTTCAGTCAGTTTAATTGAAATTTAATTGCCACTTTGGGCAGAAGGTTTAGAACTGATCAATAAAATACTACAGTTCTTTTGCCTTGGCACAAGATTCTGCCTCCACCATCAGCAGTGATACCCGCACAATAAATCTGATCCATTTGGAAAAGTGGGGTGAGCCTGAAGATTAACTCTGGCTAAAAATATTCTAGATTTATGACTGTTAAGGTAGGGTGTCATGTCCTAGAAAAAAAAAAAAATTATATTCAATTTGCAACCTGATGGAGGTCAGTATAGATGGACTAATAGAATGATGCTATGCCCAAAAGATTTTACTTCACTAGGTGCAGTAAAAAAATTGGTATTCTATACACAGGTGGTATATCTTGCAACACAGATAGGCTACTCCACTGACTAACACACTCTGCAATAGGCCAAAAAGGATTAGCTTTGCTAGATTCAGCCAAATGCTGTGAAAAAAACTTGCACAGCACTGGCACAGACCTGCCTGGCAAAAACTGATAGGAACTGATGTAACCTAGTCCTGAAAAGGACTGTAATTACAATTAGTCTTTACTCCCACAATCTATCTATTTAAGAGCACAGACCTGCCTGATAAAAGTCGTAGGAAATGCTGTAACCTAGTCCTTAAAAGGACTGCAATCACAACTATTCCCTACTCCCAAGCTATCTGTAGATTTGTGCGAAAATTGGCTTGAAATTAACAAGGTATAGCGCACACAGCAACAGCGGTGCCGTCTAACACGCAGCTGCAGCAGTGAGAAAATGGTGGCGACGGGGAAAATGGCTTGGTCTTATAGGGCAAGGACATGTGACATACACTGCCAATGACACATGCCCTTGCTTGTGTGAAAAAAAGCACTTCACTCCGTGTGTGCGCTGCTGATAGGCTGACAGATTGCACCTCCCCACTGTAAATGCGGGAAAGAGAAAAAAAAATGGAGATCTTAATTGTTCCTGCAGAGATCCATCCCCTGCCCCTCCCCCCACCCCGCTGTACACTCAAACTGCGTATTAACATTAATTTTCATCATTACTGGGAAAAAATCCAGTTATGATTTTGGTGCACGAACAGTTATCGAACATAACCTCGAACAGCCGAATTTTTCTCAAATTGTTTGTGTTCGCCGAACGGCTCGAACACCGCCCAAAACAGCTCGAATTTGAGATTGGCGAACAGTTCGAGTAGAACAACGCTCATCTCTAATCTTTATGTTGCTATTGGGAAGACAATTGATGGAAAATGATAGTTATTCTCTCTGAATTCCTATATCCTGAAATGACCCCACTCAATCCCTGTACTAGGCGAAAACCAAACCTGTGTTTTTCCATGGACTGTTACATTAAGAGGATAGTCCATTTTGAAGTATTTTTGACCTATCCATTGGATGGATGATAAATGCTTTATCGACAGGAGTTTGACCTCTGAGAATGAGAGGTCAAGAGACCAAAATCAAGGGGCAGTTTAAATCGGACATTACATAACCGCTACAGTTTAACTCTTCCATAGCATGGTTTTCCAACTGGGAGTGCATCATTCTAGATCTCCACCAATCTGGTATTAATGAGCTGTGCATAGGAGATAAATAGTATTGGCTGGAATATCACTTTACATTACAATGCAACTTCATCTGGTCCGCCTAATAATTTCTTAATATAATATGATTATATTTATAATATGAGTATATGACCCCTTTGTGAGCTTTTCAGTATAGTAAACATTAGAAGGGCTGTATAAGAAGAAAAGTCTGCAGTCTCTCTATGCAACTACACATAGATCATCATGACCGTATGCAATGTGCACCCTGACACGATTCACCTTTATTCTGTGTGTGAGCTGGCGGTTATGACGCGCCTCCAGGGCAATGGGGTACTCGGCAGCCGGACCTATGGATGCTGGGGGGGTATGTCACAGTGGCTGGCCCGGTCCGTGGCCCAGGGCGGTCAACCAAAAAAGGGAATTGTAACTTGGATAGAGATAAAAATAAGTAAATAGTTCATGACGTCACCTGTGGTGCCTGGTAAGGTTTTCCAGCGCTGCTGCAGACCTCCGGGGGGTGATGGGATGGCAGCAGAGGTGTTTCCGCTCCCCACAGGTGGAGCGGGCCCCCGGGGCAGTGTGGAGTTGCTGAGACTTGTAGTGCAGGCGGGATGGTGTAGCAGGAGTAACTGACAGAGACAGGGGATTCGCTTCAATACCTTTACTGGTGTGGATGTCAGGTACGGTCCAGGGTACTCCGTAGGATGGGTGCACTTCAGGACTTCTCCCCAGTGAGCGGGTATAAGGCCTCCTGGTCCTTGTCTGCCTCTATGTATGCTCCTGGCCAGCCTGCAACTGGGCCTAGCTTATGTGTCGTGTTGTTCCTTCACCTGTCGCTCCATAGTAGGACCTTCTGCTGGCAACCACTATCCCTGGTAACGCTGGGGCCTTTGTGGTTCCTGGTCCTGTAATGGGTCTAGCTTCAGGTCTGCCAAGGACTTGTAGTCCTCCTGGAATGCCGGTGATCCCTACTGGGTATAAAGGGACCCTGTAGGCGCGGACCCGGTGTCCGGTTTGTATACTGGGGTGAGCCTATGATGCTCCTCTCCCCCCTCAACTCCTCTCTCCTTTCTCTTCTTGCCTTCGCCCACACTCAGGGCCCTCAGAACTCAGCAGCAGACGCGCTGCGTCTTCGCTGCTCTCAGCGTCAGCACGCTCTCAGACTCTCTGACTCTGTCTGACTGACCTGAACTGCCTGGCTCCACCCTCCATATATATATCCCTAACGGGCTCCCTCTGGTGGAGTGAGGTGGAAGGGTGGAGGTGTTTGTATGTAGTGAGAGCCTCTTGTGGAGGGCCTCTTGTGGAGAAGTCCGTTCATGCACCCTGGGTCCTGTGGTACCTGTGCAGGGTGCCACAGATACTTGCATGTATGTAATTTGCATAATTATGATCATGTGTTGACTAGTCTTCTCTCAATAGAAGAGAACTGAGAGAAGTCAGGTTAGACTAGTCAGCTTATTACCGCAAGTATGCAAATTGCATACCTGCAGTCATGTAACCACCCACTTGCAAGGGGAATACAAGGTGACCGTGACAGTGTGTACATTGCACACTGTCACAATCAGGAAGTCTGCAGTCGCATTGAATGGCTGTAGTTTTTTTTTATTAGACAGGAAAACTAGTTGCACTAATATGTATGCATGCAATAGGTAATATCTGTAACATTGCATACAGGCACCATCCCGCTATAAGGGTTGCGTACAGGCACCATCCCGCTATAAGGGTTGCGTACAGGCACCATCCCGCTATAAGGGTTGCGTACAGGCACCATCCCGCTATAAGGGTTGCGTACACGCACCATCCCGCTACAAGGGTTGCGTACACGCACCATCCCGCTACAAGGGTTGCGTACACGCACCATCCCGCTACAAGTGTTGCGTACAGGCACCATCCCGCTACAAGTGTTGCGTACAGGCACCATCCCGCTACAAGTGTTGCGTACAGGCACCATCCCGCTACAAGTGTTGCGTACAGGCACCATCCCGCTACAAGTGTTGCGTACAGGCACCATCCCGCTACAAGTGTTGCGTACAGGCACCATCCCGCTACAAGGGTTGCGTACAGGCACCATCCCGCTACAAGGGTTGCGTACAGGCACCATCCCGCTACAAGGGTTGCGTACAGGCACCATCCCGCTACAAGGGTTGCGTACAGGCACCATCCCGCTACAAGGGTTGCGTACAGGCACCATCCCGCTACAAGGGTTGCGTACAGGCACCATCCCGCTACAAGGGTTGCGTACAGGCACCATCCCGCTACAAGGGTTGCGTACAGGCACCATCCCGCTACAAGGGTTGCGTACAGGCACCATCCCGCTACAAGGGTTGCATACAGGCACCATCCCGCTATAAGTGCAGCCCTATAGTTCACAAAGGAGGCAACACAGCAATTTAGTATGTGATAAATGACACCCCATGTTGACACTTAAATTAATTAATATTGCAGATATTTATTAAATTGTATTATGAATAATAATTATATGAAAACTAAATTACTTTCTCGAGATTGCCCACTTTTTGTTAGAAGAATTCCCTAAACCTATGCCTACCACAAGCTGTCCAGCTGCTATAAGCCAAAGAATCCAGCTTTTATTGAGGGCTGTGGTGCGGACTAAGTGTTCAGTTACCCTGCAGCACCTCCGAAGGTAAATATAAGTATTACACAGTTCCCATTGAGAACAGTGTTTATCCATGTAACGCCCATTTGTATTTGGTCCTCCAGAGTGATTATAGCCACACTTCCCCAGGCTAATTGATAGATATGGGACCTGAATCTGACCGCCTACCCCCTCTATCAACTCAATACGCTAATAGGATAAATGAAGTAGTTTTTATAAATCAGATATGAGCAGACGACCCCCTGTGTGTCTGCATTCACCAAACTTCATATTCCCGGTGTCAACATTTGAGAACATAATGAAAAATCTGAAAAATAAAGAGTCATAAAAAGTGGAAGTTTTTATGAAGATAGGCAACTGCTCTGACGTAAAAGTATATATGTACCATGTACAGTATGTATGTGCACATGTGTAATTAGTCTACTAAGAGGGTACTGCACTCGCGGCGTTGTGGAGCAATGAAGATAAGAAGGGGTTTTATAAAGATGGTCACCTTCAGAAAGTCATTAATGAAAAAATGGCTATAAATATTTTCAAATGTCAGCGCTGATAGGAGAATCCAGCAAGGCGTGCGCTGTAAATCAGAAGCAGGACCTTAGGAAAGAATTAAAAAAAGGGACAGGGTTCCTTGGTATTTTAGAAGTAATTACTAACGGAGAGAGGGTAATGATGGCGCTGTAAATCACATTAAGTTTGGCCATTAGAGGTGGATTGGTTTATAAAGCGCAGCCACGATTCCTGGAAATTGCAGGGAAAGTTATTTCTACTTTTCCGTTTAGATTATTCACGTCCCGCCCAGCTTTTCTTCTACCCCTTCTCTCCTGAATATTACTCATTTGATGATGATTTTAGCACTATAAAATTACACAGTTGGTTGTGCGGCATCATGATGTTCTGATTCAATACAATTACACATATCATACACTGGGTGCCCCCATATACAGGAGATCGAATTGTGATCTCACCGCTTTCATCAACTTCACTGAGCATTGCAATTAGAAAAAAGAAAGCATTACTTTTACATTTTTTTTTACTTGCGTTTCTTTGCATTCACCCTTTATAGATCACAAGATTCAATATGCTTTTCAACACTTGTAAGTACAGTTGTCCTTCTGTTACTATTCTTTAATCCCAACAGATCCCGAGTTGTATGCTGTTAGAAGTTAAGCAAACGTGAAAAACCATGGTTAAAAAAAAGGGTCGTGTGACACATCAAACTTATTGAGAATTTCATAGGAAAAACAATGGTGTGCTTGGTTTTAATGTAACTTTATTCTTTCATGAGTTTTTTACAAGTTTATGACCACTTATAAAATGTGTTCAAAGTGCTGCCCATTGTGTTGGATTGTCAATGCAACCCTCTTCTCCCACTCTTGACACACTGATAGCAACACCGCAGAAGAAATGCTAGCCAGTATCCATTCCAGTATCCGTTGTTTCAGATGCTGCACATCTCGTATCTTGATGGTATTGGTGTGGTATATGGGGTACAAAGATAGTGGGGCCATTCTTCATCAATGGAAACCTCAATGCCACTGGATATCTGAAATTGCTCCATGATGATGTGTTGCCCTCTTTATGCACTGAAGATGGCACGTTCCCTGAGTTTTTCCAACAAGATGGTGCACCACCACATTATGGGTGTCAGGTCCGAGCATTCCTACATGAACAGTTTCCAGGAAAGTGGATTGGTCGTCGTGGGCCAGTTGAATGGCCATCAAGTTCTCCCGATCTGACCCCCTTAGACTTTTATCTTTGGGGTCATCTGAAGGCAATTGTGTATGCTGTGAAGATACGAGATGTGCAGAATCTGAAACAGATACTGGAAGCCTGTGCTAGCATTTCTTCTGCGGTGTTGCTATCAGTGTTTCAAGAGTGGGAAAAGAGGGTTGCATTGACAATACAACACAATGGGCAGCACTTTGAACACATTTTATAAGTGGTCATAAACTTGAAAAAAACTCTTGAAAGAATAAAGTTACATTAAAACCAAGCACACCATTGTTTTTCTTATGAAATTCTCAATAAGTCACATGACCCTCTTCCCATTGAAAAAAATAAAGTTGGATCCAAAATAACAGACTTCAAAATGGCGCCATGGTCACCACCCATCTAGAAAAGTTTTCCCCCTCCCATTTACTAATGTGCCACAAACAGGAAGTTGATATCACCAACCATTCCCATTTAATTTAGGTGTATCCATATAAATGGCCCACTCTGTATACAACTTCTAAATGCAATGATGTCGTGGCTTATCCTGATGAAGAAGTTGTATTCTTTGAAACGTGTTGAAGAATAAACTGCCTCAAATTAAATTTGGCAGCTCTCATCTTAAATTCCACAGCAGGGCAGATTTACCCATTTGTTTTTACATTTATTTATACCGAAGGATGCAAGATTATGCTTAAATGGTATCATGACAAATTGCAAAACTTGGCAAAAATGGCACTTATAGGTGGGCTGTGCTTCGGGAATGAAGAGCTTTGGGATTCCAAACTTTTTTTTTATTAATACCAATGTATTTCCGAGCCAAACCGGCGCCTTTCTCAAAGTTTAAAAACCAAGAAACCAAAAACACTTAGTTTTTATACCTTTTTGTGTTTGTATTAATAAAAAAACGATTTGTAATCTCAAGGCTCTTCAGCGCAGGCCGCCTAAACGTGCCAGTTTCCATTTTTGCCACTATACATCTGGAAGAATCCTTTCCTCCAGCCACGGGGCAGCAGCGGCCGCTTTCCACGCCTTTATAGGTGCTGCACAAAACACCTTCAGGTAAGCGCTACCATCGATTATACTTGTCCTTTACCAGACAGTATTGCCCTATTTTGTGTGCACTTCTGTCCCTCTCTAGAGCTTCTCAAATTGCGAAACTTAAAACTCATGAAAAGTTGCTTAATTTCTTATGTACTGTGAGACATTGAGGGGAATTATATGCGAGTGTTGTTATGTATCCCCTAGAATGCGAATAGAGGCATATTGAACCCGTGGAAGTACATTGCAATTACAGCTACGGCTGTGGTTGCAGTGCAAAATAAAAGGTAAGTTTGGACTCAGTCAAACTATTTGACCAAGTCGGATTTAAGAAAACCCGACATGAGCTTTTATTTTTGGAGTGATCTACAGGATGGTAGTGGGGCGGTCCACTCCCTCCAGCCTGGGTCTTACAAGGGGCTCATGACAACAGTTTTTCATTTAAATCTGCAGCAAAGGTTTGGGTGTGCCAGTGTTTTTTTTTGCTAGCTGCAGGCCTGTGTGAAGTGAACACAGAGCCAAGGAAAGCAAAACTCCTTGCACACCTCAGAGAGATATGGCGGTGCAGTCTCCCACAGTAACGGGTTTAGAAACAAACTATTTTTGACGACCTGGCTGCGATCCGGAGGATACCGTTTGCCTTTAATTTGTGAGTTTGGAAAATAAAGACATTTAAGTTAAACTTTCTTGGGTCACTGCCTTAAGTAAATTGGTTGTAATCCCAGCGTGGTCCAATTTTAATGAATTGACTGAATGGAGAAGGATCCCACTCCGATCAGAGTCTGATTAGCATAAAAGGACAATGTTTCTTGGATAGAGTGAAAACGATCCTCCTCCCCTCCTTCAGTGAGCTGCCAGTCCAGATTGTTTTGGGGAAAACGAAGTTTAGCTGTATTTCTGAATGTATTATATCTTAGCAGAGAAACATACTTATTCTCCACTTACGAGCAACTTCTCCTTCATCCTCTCTCGTGAACTCATTATTCAAAGTTTCTTATATTTCTTTATACGGACATGGCTAAAAGACAGTAACCACTTAAAGATTGAGACCTCTGTAAAAATAATTTCTGCAGCCATGCATGGGACAAGGTATTGAAGAAATATAACATACAATAGGATGAAGTCAGAACTATTCCTTAGAGTATAGCAAAAGTACTCTGTTCAACGATTAACCAAGGGATCCTTTTCTTCTGCAATTTCATGGTGCTCAGCAAATGGAGTAGTAGTTCAGAATAGAAATAATGCCACACTTACCAATAGATAGAATACTTTCACCAAGCACTCAGTGCACCCTTGGTGCGGCCATATATTTCAGTGCACCTTCCCACCTGCTTGTTTTCCATCTATCTCCATTTACTGATCCTTCGACTGACCGCTTTGCCTTTACAGGAACCATAGGAGATCAATAAAAAATCAAATAGGTGGGAAGGTGCACTGAACTGTTTGGCCATACACCAAGCGACTGTGCTTGGTTTCAACAGTCATTTTGTGCTGACAGACTCCAAATCATGTTTCTTGGAGTACTTAGAAGTGGTAATGGTCTTCTACATTAGGAGTGAAATCATGAGCTTCATGGGTCATATTTGAGGTGGTCCCATATTCAAACGGAGCCCTCCTGACAAACAGTAGCTGCTATCGTAGAATGTTAGAATTGGAAGGGACCTCGAGAGTCATCATGTCCAACCCCCTGCTCAATGTAGGATTCACTAAATCATCGTAGCTATAGGTCCTAGTCTTTATTTTTCTTTAACCAGACTGATTTAATTGATTACACATCACATCAGTGCCACGAATGCCAAAGATGACTTCCTATGTTGCATTTTTTTGGCAAATTTTAAAGATTTTTAATCCATACCCAGACATCCCTTACCAAGTAATACATATTAAGGCAGATTTACCAAAATGTCTTAAAATGTGCCCACTGTATCATAGGTGCTCAGCCTGGTTGACAAAATTTGATGCATCTTTTCACCACCTATTACTTGGCTTACTTTTGTCAGCTAAGTTACGTCAAATTTTGATGCAATTTTGGCACACATGATTGCGATTTAGGTCTCACCACTTCCTCCATTTGATTCCTGTGAAGACAAATTTTATTGTTGAGCATATAAAAACCTGTGTGTACAACACATAAGACAAGTGGTGCAAGGCTTGAAAGACCAGTGTTTTTTTTTTTGCCGAAAACAAAGCTAAATTTTTGGCACGTGTAACTTAGAAAATTGGCCCCAGTGCTCCCAAGTTTTAGCTAACCATGCTTTTAGTATATTAAAGATGTAAATTTCTAAAAATGAAGGTTCATTTTGTACAGGTTGGCAGCGAGAGCTTTCCATAGAGCAAGTTCCCTACCATCCATCTCTCCTGTATAACTCACATTCTCCGAGAAGATTAAAAAAAAAAGTCAGCACCTTCAGCTCTCAAGGAAGAATTACAGCGGAGCGCTGTGTAATTTCGCTGACCAAAATCTTGCTTCATAAGTAATCAGGTATCGGAGCAGATTTATAAGTGTCCAAGAGTAAAGGATAGCCGTGCTCCTGAGATATTGAGGATAGACTAGAAACTTTCATCTTCTGTTTAACCCCTCGAGTTCAATGTATCCTAACAGGGAAAGTGTAACAGTTTTCAGTTGTTACAGCCAGATGTAAGGAGCGCCAGCCAGTTTACCTGCAAATTGGTAGGACTGATATATGCAAATAGTGTTTTGTTAATTATTATCCATTAAAAATAAGTGGCCATCACATTCCTATCAGCTGTGCTGGACTGGGATGTCTAAGACTCACCAGTAAGGTTGATTCTTGGGGCCCACCTTAGAGGTAAATCCAACTATACCCTGACCCTGTTAGCCATTTCCCGGCTACTGCATTCTCTATACGCTTCAATATAAAGTGGGCTAGGTTTGCATTTAGCCACATCTCCATGGAAGTATATGAAGATTGTGGCAGTCAGGAATTTGCATATATGATGTATCTTGGTAAGGCTGAGTTTAAAACCAGCCCTAAAAAATGTCATTATGCGTTTTTTTTAAAGCAAAACGGTGCAGTTTCAAATTTTTTTAATTTAATAGCTGCCCTGTTCTGCAACTAAACAGTGTATATCTGCAAAACTCCACAGCCAATAACGGTCAATTTGAAAACCATTTTTTTTCTGCCACATTGCAGCTTCAGCGCCAAAAAAAGACAAAGAGTAGAAGTTCTTGCTGCAAAAAGTGAATTTTATTTTGATCCGATAAGAAATAGCAATAGCCACATCTACCCTAAACCCGCTCTTCCTATATACAGATGTCCTTGACAAAGATTGTTCTCAGTCAAAACGTTGGACCATTTCGAATTCTTTCCAATCAAAATTCACTTTCTATCTTTGCCCTTTTCTGTGCTGAGGTTTCCGTCTACATTAGGTCAGGACTTCCGTCCTTTCCTCAAGCACTTTTACTTCCTGAGCAGTGCTGCCAGTCTTTCCTTTTTATTAAGCTTGTGTGTGTATACTTACCCTTTGGAAAACTACACCTCCATGTACAGTGGGTACGGAAAATATTCAGACCCCTTTAAATTTTTCACTCTGTTTCATTGCAGCTGACGCGCCCCCAGGGCCGTGGGGTACTCGGCTGCCGGGCCTCTGGTTGCCGGGGGATATCACGGTGGCTGGCCCGGTCCATGGCCCAGGGCGGTCAACAAAAGGGGGATACTTTCTATTTATATGGGTTTGCGGCTAGAGGGAGCCGCCGCTGCGGAGCACTCCTCTGGAGCTGGTGTTGCGGCAGCAGGGATGGTGTGGCTCTCCACAGGTAGAGCTAGCTCCAGGGCACTGTAGAATGTGTAAGGTGCGCTGGGCGTTGTGCAGGGGGAAAGATGGTGCAAACAAAATAACTGGACAGAGGCGGTGCGGTGCAGTCATCCATGTCTTTACTCGCAGTTCTTTAGTTCCTCAGGGTGCACTGTCAGCTTACAGCCTCCCGCGTCACGCTGCGTTCACCCGGCAGGGGTTCAGTTCTTCCCCAGGTGATTTGGGAATGCCTGACAGAACCCCACTTTCCTGTGTTACTCTCTAGACCGACTTCACACTGGGTCTTTCTCCCTCCTGCTCTGCGCTGCCCACTCTCAATCCCGTTCGGGTGCTCTGAAGTCCCTCCTGTGCGTCGGATCCTGGACCTGCTTGACCCTCCTGGGGATTAGAATGCGGCTTACGATCCCCCTGTCTTCTGACAGGTGTGGGGCATACGGCTGCCTTCCTGCACTCGCTGTACCCCCTAGGGTCCCCTCTTAGAACGGAGCCTACTCCTTGCTCCTCTCCTGGGCCTCCAGACTTGGCCCTACTTGTGTAGCAGAGCTCCTAATGAGACTCTGCTCCCGGACTGTTCTTCTGAACTGTCCCGAGCTGTTCTTCTGAACTGCTCTCCTCTACACGACTGTCTTAACTGCCACACCAAGATGGCTTCCCTATATATACTCCTACCAAAGTGCTCCCTTAATCTACTTCCTCCTCCCACACCCACTACTGGTTCCCCCTACCTTTGAGTACCCCCCACTCCAGCCAGGGACAGGGCTCAGCAGGAAACATACAGCCGGCCTGGAGCAGTGTAGTGTTGGATGCAGGTGTTGGGGTTCCGAGCAGCACTCCCTTCTTACCTGAGAGAAGAGAGACACCACCTCTGGGTGAGGTGCAGTACCTCTGTGGCGACTGAACCCTCAGGGCCGCCACACAGCCATTTGGTAAATTCTAAAAAGTTCTTTTTTTTTTCCTCATTAAAGTACACTCTGCACCCGATCTTGACTGAAAAAAAAACAGGAATTTTGAAATTTTTACAAATTTATTAAAAAAGAAAGACTGAAATATCACATGGTCATAAGTATTCAGACCCTTTTCTCAGTATTGAGTAGAAGCACCTTTTTGAGCTAGTACAGCCATGAGTCTTCTTGGGAATGATGAAGCAAGTTTTTCACACCTGGATTTGGGGATCCTCTGCCATTCTTCCTTGCAGATCCTCTCCAGTTTCGTCAGGTTGGATGGTGAACGTTGGTGGACAGCCATTTTCAGGTCTCTCCAGAGATGCTCAATTAGGTTTAGGTCAGAGCTCTGGCTGGGCCAGTCAAGAATGGTCACAGAGTTGTTCTGAAGCCACTCCTTTGTTATTTTAGCTGTGTGCTTAGGGTCATTGTCTTGTTGGAAGGTGAACCTTCGGCCAAGTCTGAGGTCCAGAGCACTCTGGAAGAGGTTTTCATCCAGGATATCTCTGTACTTGGCCGCATTCATGTTTCCTTCAATTACAACCAGTCATCCTGTCCCTGCAGCTGAAAAACACCCCCATAGCATGATGCTGCCACCACCATGTTTCACTGTTGGGATTGTATTGGGCAGGTGATGAGCAGTGCCTGGTTTTCTCCACACATAAAGCTTAGAACTTTTTGGTAATAATTCTATATTCGTCTCATCAGACCAGAGAATCTTATTTCTCACAGTCTGGGAGTCCTTCATGTGTTTTTGAGCAAACTCTATGCAGGCTTTCATATGTCTTGCACTGAGGAGAGGCTTACGTCGGGCCACTCTGCCATAAAGGCCCGACTGGTGGAGGGCTGCAGTGATAGTTGACTTTGTGGAACTTTCTCCCATCTCCCTACTGCATCTCTGGAGCACAGCCACAGTGATCTTGGGGTTCTTCTTTACCTCTCTCACCAAGGCTCTTCTCCCACGATTGCTCAGTTTGGCTGGACGGCCAGGTCTAGGAAGACTTCTGGTGGTCCCAAACTTCTTCCATTTAAGGATTATGAGGCCACTGTGCTCTTATGAACCTTGAGTAATGCAGAAATTCTTTTGTAACCTTGGCCAGAGCTGTGTCTTGCCACAATTCTGTCTCTGAGCTCCTTGGGCAGTTCCTTTGAGCTCATGATTCTCATTTGGTCTGACATGCACTGTGAGCTGTGCGATCTTATATAGACAGGTTGGTGCCTTTCCAAATCAAATCCGATCAGTTTAATTAAACACAGCTGGTCTCCAATGAAGGAGTAGAACCATCTCAAGGAGGATCACAAGGAAATGGACAGCATGTGACTTAAATATGAGTGTCTGAGCAAAGGGTCTGAATACTTATGACCATGTGATATTTCAGTTTTTCTTTTTTAATAAATTTGCAAACATTTCTACATTTCTGTTTTTTTTCAGTCAAGATGGGGTGCAGAGTGCACTTTAATGAGAAAAAAAAAAAGAACTTTTTAGAATTTACTAAATGGCTGCAGTGAAACAAAGAGTGAAAAATGTAAAGGGGTCTGAATACTTTCCGTACCCACTGTATATACTACTCACAGAATGGTCACATGCCACCCACTCACAATTAATGCAACAAACACATCCACTTTTGGTTCGTCTTACACATATACCACTACCTAGAGCAAAATATACTGGACATGTAACTCGCACATCTTGCAAATGCTGCACCAGTACCACACACACACTACACTAACCTCTCACACACTACTCGCATATAGGACTTTTGCTGTACACCTCACCTCACTCAGGACACATGTCACATATGCCCATTCATGAGTTTTCACATAAAGAACCCCCCCAAAAAAAGTCAATCATACTTACTGGACTGTTGCCAAATAATGATTAAGATCAAGACACATCCCTGATCCTGATAGGCCACACTCACATTTACTGTAATACCACACCCACTCATTATGATAAGCCACACCACTTTTAAACTCCACTACAGATGCTCTGACAGCCGGTTCAAACTACTGGCTGTCTTGATGCCTTGGGTGGCTAAGATAGGGCCTTCTGTGCAGCTGCATTGGCTGGACTAGGGGGTGGAGGCAGCTGATAAGTTAAGGAGGTGGAGCCATGGAAGATAGGCTGGCTAGTTGCAAGGACACTAGGAGATCCTATGTGTCGATATAATAATAAACTTGGTGTCATGCCGGTGACTCATGGTTTGTAACCGCCGTCCTACTCACTGCATGCACTGCTCTGCTCCTCCCAGTGTCAAACCATCTCACTGAGCTGCCTCGACATTGCTATATCCTCCTGTTGCTGGAGAGTCTCCACTTGGCTATAGGGAGGCAAGGCCAGACGCTTTAGGAATTTAAAACCACTGTGTGCTGTAAAGTTTTGCTTCCCCGGCCTATCCCATGCCAGCAGTGGATATATTAAGCAGCTCCTTCCTCCACATCTTGTCTGAGCTTAGACTCTAGTTTGCAGTCCGTCAGTAGTTTCCTGTCAAGGTGCTTTATTGTTCTGACTCTCTTGTTACCGACCTGGCTTGTTACTCATTTTGTCAGATCTCTCCGCTCTTGACCCCCGCTTCATATTTTGAACCTGTGCTGCCTGCCCCGACCTCGGACTTCCTGACTTTGTCTTCATGTTCGCCCTCTGTGCCTCATATTCTTCCTTTTGACCCGTTGGTCTGGGAACTGCTCTGGAGTGGTAAATAGTGACTACCATAATGGCTCAAGCCTTTCCTCACCATCAGAGGCTCTAGTGAAGATCAGGTCGTCACTAAGTTATGCCCCTCCAGGGTAAGCCCGGCCAGTGGGGCAGTGAGTCCACACCCACCTCCGTCACACTGTGTTGTTTAAATAAACTACCTAGTATATTGTATGGATGCATAGACTGGCTTAGGGGCCCACCGGGGAAGCCACCAGATATCCAATGAGTCAGTCCGAGCCTACATATCATCTGTGTATATAGAAAACAATGAACATCCTACTATTTATATTACAAAACCTGCTGCCCAACCATAAAGTAGGTTCATTCAGACTGAAGCGTATACTGTACATCAACTAAATCTATACACGTAGCTAATTAAGCATGATATTGCAAAATAGTATCGTGCTGGACATTTTACTGCACTTTCTTGAGCAAACTGTTGCCTAAGGGCTGTCATCTTATGTTTCATTTACTTACATCCTCATTACAGGACAATTACTGGGTTACACCGCTGGAGCCTCGTATTAAACAACTTGTGAATGTAAGAACATTCTGTGGCTGTGCTTTATAACTGAGCCAGAATTTTATGGCCCTTTTTTTTTTTTTAGTGAATATTCCTCAAACAGCAGCTCAGGCACCACCATAATAATGTAGAATAAAAATAAATACAATAAAAAAAGAAAAGAGAATAAAATCAGAACATGTATCAGAGTCTGCTTTTAATTAGTAATTAAAATGTATGCGAGGTGATACATTCCCTTTAATGCTGTAGCAGCAGTACAAAGGTTAATTTTATATTTGGCCATTTAGGTTGCATCCCTTGGTTTTAGTGGTTTTAGTGTTTGCTGGAGAATTTGGCAGCTCTAGCCATTTGACGGTAACGCTACATTTGATGTAAGAAATAGCTCTTCTGTGCAGGTTTGCCAGTAATGACTGATAAATGAGGCTCACAATCTGCCATGGAGAAAGAAGACAAATAGAAAAGTGCGGTGCATTAGGGGAATGGACTTGAAAAAGTGTAAGCACCTGTTGCTGTAATGTCAGCCCGGAGATAACCAGGTACGTGTAAGGCCTCATTCAGACGTCAGTGACTTTTCACGTATGCAAAAAACGGTCAGTGTTTTGGGTCCAAATTTCATCTGTGTGTCAGGTTTTACCATCAGTGTTTTTCACATATGAAAAAGATAAGTAAATTAATTACAATGTTAATCATGGACAGCACACGTACTACACAGTGACGCCATCCGTGTGCTGCCTGTGATTTTCATGGACCCATCGATTTGTATGGGTGATTTTCATCCGTAATGCCAATAGAAAATGGACATGTCTCCATGATTTTTTTGCCGGCACATGGTCTGCATAAAAACGTGGACGTGAATAGTTTCATAGATTATAATAGTTAGTTTTTCTATGTGTAAAAATCACTGATCGCATGTGTAAGTGAAAAAAGGGCGTCTGAGTCAGTTCTAAAGGACAAAAATAAACAATAGTTTAAGAAAAATATAAACCTCCCCAAAATTCCCTTTAAACTCCTAAAAGGACTACACTTCTTATTTATTGCGGTTGATATGCTTGTTGAAGGCTTTGTTTTAGGGCGGATTATTAGTACTTTCTTTTAGTACCATTTTTAAAGCAAACCTGTCAGCAGGATTGTGCTAAGTAAACTAAGTAACGCTGGACTAACTTCTTTTTCAAGTGAAAAATGCAATTGGTTTTTTCACTTGAAAAAAAGATGCTAGGCCAGCGTTGAAACACGTTGTGGAAATAAAAGCCGTTCAACTCATCTTGGTCCTAAGGATTCTTTATTACTGCAGCGCGATATCGTATTATCATCCAAATTGGTCAAGTAAACCACATACACTGATTAAAATACCTTTGTTGATGAAATCCATCCTGTGGTTCTTGTGTAATCTTTACTTTCAGTTTGGAGATAATGATATGCTCATGCTTCAGGGCGGCCTGTGGGGGGTGCTCTATCTGGTGGTCTTTTTACATATTAATCTATATGTGCTTATGACAGCTCACTGATCGTTCACTGTCCTGCCTCCTATTTTACATAGTATATGGATATACTATGCGGGCTTAGAATTTTTTTTTACATCAAGCAAAATGGCGCCAGCGCAGCAGCACCTATCTCTTGCTGATAGATGCTACTGTGCATGCACTGCAGCCGTTTTGTTGGAGCAAAAAAAAATAAATTTGTCTCCAGCAAAATGGCCGCAGTGCATGGGCAGTAGCATCTATCAGCAAACGATAGATGCTACTGCACCGACGCCATTTTGCCAGATGTAAAAAAATATTTTCTAACCCCACATAGTATATGCATGTACTATGTAAAATAGGAGGCAGGTCAGTGAACGATCAGTGAGCTGTCATAAGCACATATAGATGAATATGAGAGCAGAGCATCACATAACGACCCTGCCTACAGTCCTGCCCCTAACCATGAGCATATCATTCTTTCCAAACTGCAAATAAAGATTACACAAGAACCACAGGATGGATTTCATCAACCCAGGTATCATTTTAATCAGTGTAATATCACCCACCTGACAGTGTATGTAGTTTACTTAGCAAAATCGTGCTGACAGGTGCGCTTTAAGTATATATGATGCCTAAAATATAAGAGTGCATACATAATGAATAATTTGCTGTGTTTTACCTTGAATATTAAAGTGATTTATCCTTACCGGAGTGTCCACCGCCCCGTTCCATTGGGAATCATAGAAGCTTGTTTGGGTCGGAGCTTGGATCCTCAAATTATCACTGATTCTCTCGATAGGAGATAACCATTTAAGAGCATTTAGGCTAGGTCCACACTGTATCTGTGCCCACTGTAAGATGCATATGCCCTGGAGATACAGTATGTGCCTAACAGCGTGCACAGTCAGGATAGATTCTGAGACATCCGTCCACCACATGGACCAATGGTACAAAAAAACAATGTATACAGCATGGTATACGTTTCTTTATAGTTGCGCTCTATACTGGAAAGCCCAGTCTGTTGCGCTTGGCAATAAGGTAAAACATACTGTATACAAATGCATTCTTTCAACATGGAGGATGGAAGATTACACTTTTGCCTGCTGTCTGGTGAATAAAATCCTATGGGTACATTACAGTATGTTGTGAATAGCTCTCCACGTATACTGTAGGCTAAGTGCACATGTGATGCCCTGCGGCTGCAGGCTGTCACAGAACTCCTGGGTATTGCACAGACGGATTCTCCCCAGTGGCCTCAATACATGCAGACAGCTTCACCCAAGTCCACTAGATGGAGCCCTGTCAGGTATATATATACTGGGGGGTGGAGTTCAGGAAGTCAGTCAGTGGGAAGCAGTGAGTGTGACATGATGCTGCAGCACCAGACAAGCTGAAGTCTGTGTGGCTGAAAGCCAGGCTAGGCCCAGGCTGCGGGCTAGCCTTGCCAGTGAGGGCCTAGAGTGGGCGAGAAGGCAAGGAGAAGAGAAGAGCCATGAGGGACAGAGGAACCACAGAGGGTTCGTTCCCTGATGCAAGCCGGGCATCGGGCCCGAGCCTATTGGGACCTCCATGCCCAGTAGAGAATCCGGCATACTGAGGAGGATTTCATATCCCTCAGTCCACCCGTGAATACCGCACATTTAGAGGACAAGGTACCATGAAGGCCCCGGCATCCAGGGATAGTGGTAACCAGTGGGAAAGCCCTCGCCGCCAAGCAAGACAGGTGAGAGAAACCTCAAGGGAGCTAGACCCTGTTCCAGGCAGGTCAGAAGCTCCAGGGAGAGAGACAGGAAGATACAGAAAGGAGGCCTTACACCTGCTCACTGGGGAGCAATTCCAGAAGTGCACACCCTTCTAGCAAGTTCCCTGGACCGTACCGGACTACCATCTGCAGTAAAGGTACTGAAACTAGCCCCGGTGTGTGTGTCTGTTCTTCCTCTGACCCGGCTGGGTCCCCTCTCTCCTGCATCCCTTCACACCATCCCTGCCCCGGGGGCCCGCTCCACCTGTGGGGAGCAGAAACACCTCAGCTGCCACCCCAACACCCCCGGAGGTCTGAAGCAGTGCTGGTAATCTTTACCAGGTACCACAGGTGCGGTCACAAATTATTTACTTTATTTTTATCTCTATCCAAGTTCCAATCCCCTTTTTCAAGAGTGACCCCAGGGTACGGGCCCGGGAGCCGACCACCGCGACACTCCCAAACCAGGCAAAGGCCCGGGTACCGAGTCGTCCCCATCCCCTGGGCGCGTCACACAGAAGTGGAACGGCAAAAGAATGAGTAAATGGAAATCTCAAGAGGTGTAACAGAGTTGCAATCATCACAGGAGCATAGGTGACTCAGTCATGAGGATCTGGTGAAGTAGAGTTGACTTGCACAGGAGTTTCAGAGACTGAGCTCATCTGGTGTTGTAGCAATAGTACAGTGTTGTAGTTAACTCAGCCTTATCTCTATACAATTCAACTCTGCTTCACCAGTTCTATGCTGAGTTAGTTCCGTAATAAAGTAGAGCCAAATTTGTCTGTGTCCACTGCAAACCTGGATATGTTATGCCAGAGTTGACTTAGTGATGTAGCAGAGCTTAGTTTGCCACAGAGTCCAAAGCAGATCTGGTCAGCGATACTGCATAGTGGCCCATAAATATAGCAGAGCTGGATTTGTCAGGAGGTTCATGCAGAGCTGACATATGGAAGCAATCCATGGTAGCAACAAGTATGTCAACTACCTAAATTTTCTCACATGAGCACAGCCGGGATACTTGGGACAGGTGTGTAACACAATCATTTGAATGAGTAGAATGTAAAATTACATTGTCCCTGACTGGTTGGTGTTGTCCCTGACTGGTTGGTGTTGTCCCTGACTGGTTGGTGTTGTCCCTGACTGGTTGGTGTTGTCCCTGTCTGGTTTGTTGGCGTTGCCCCTGTCTTGTTGGCTTTGCCCCTGTCTGGTTAGCATTGCCCCTGTCTGGTTGCAGATTTATTTGGTGACTATGGCTAATCTCCGGGCCAACTTAATTTGCTAAAGCTATCATCTTCATAAGACAACCACTAAACATTTCCATGACCATAAGTTGTGGTTCCCAAGTGGAACAAACTATATTTATTGACAATAGAGTGCAGGACAAGAGATCTAGGAGAAACTTGTGGTCATTCGCTTAATCTAATGTCCAGTTCTGGAAATCCTTCAATAGATAACAGATGCCTAAACTCATTTTCAAAGCTTATTAGTAATGAGGGAATGTACTGTACTTGCCACTGCTCGGTACTCGTCCGAGCATTACAATGCTCGACAAGCTCAGCACTTGGCGACAGGGGTGGATTAAGAGAAGGAAGGCCCCGGGCAGTTTAGAAGGCCCCCACACACACACACACACACCTGATGTATCACGTGACATGCCACATGATCCCCTTTGATAGATCATGTGATGGTTTACGTGAAATTAATTTTGCACAATATTAATATATTATAATAATTTTTTTTACATTAATTGTATGACTTAATATTGAGCACAATTAAGTATGCTGACATCCCCTATATACAGTATGAGACCAAACATACAATATGAGCTGCCATAATCCTCCTATACACAGCAGGAGGCCACACGGTGCCATCTCTACACAGCGGGAGGCCGCACGTAGCCATCTCTACACAGCTGGAGGCCGCACGTAGCCATCTATACATGGCAGGGGGGCGCATGACACCATCCAGACACAGCAGGGGGCCGCACGGTGCCACCCAGGCACAGCAGGGGGCCGCACGGTGCCATCCAGGCACAGCAGGGGGCCGCACGGCGCCATCCAGACACAGCAGGGGGCCGCACGGCGCCATCCAGACACAGCAGGGGGCCACACGGCGCCATCCAGACACAGCAGGGGGCCGCAGGGCGCCATCCAGACACAGAAGGGGGCCGCAGGGCGCCATCCAGACACAGCAGGGGGCCGCAGGGCGCCATCCAGACACAGCAGGGGGCCGCAGGGCGCCATCCAGACACAGCAGGGGGACGCAGGGCCCCATCCAGACACAGCAGGGGGCCGCACGGCGCCATCCAGACACAGCAGGGGGCCACACGGTGCCATTTGTACACAGCGGGAGGCCACACGGCGCCCCCCAGATACAGCGGGAGGCCGCACGGCGCCCCCCAGATACAGCGGGAGGCCGCGCGCAGTCACGCACACACACACTCAAACATATACAGACATATACATACACACATAAAATACATATAAACAGACATCACACAATGATATCTACACACACACACACTCATTCACCATCCCCCGGCTCGGCTCCCATGGTAAGCAGAAGTGCAGGGCCATGTCTCCTAGCTGTGACGCGGCTGGGCCAGCACACAGGGAAGTTAACAGGTGCAGTGCTGGCCCGGCTGAATAAGAAGCAGGGGCACTACGCAGCTGCTGGGGGAGCTGTCCGGGGGCCCCCCGCCTCTGCCTGCCGGTGTGTGCCGCATTGGCGCAGCACATATTATAATAAGGGCAATCTGGCCATGGACCCCCCAGGAGCCTCGGGCCCCGGGTGGTAGCCAAGATTGACCTCATTATAATCCGCCTATGCTCGGCAAGTATTTCCAGGTTGCTTGGGCGGGAACTCGGGTCCACTCACTACATGTTTGGCTCTCTTTAGAGAGCCAATGAACATGCAAGGATTGCCTGCCACGCACTGTAATGATGTAGCCATGTTGGTTGTGGCATTCTAGTGATTGGATGGCCGCAGCAGCATCATAAGACCTGATGCCGCTATGCTCGTCACAGTCACTCCGAAATCAGGCAGAGTAGGGAGAGGTACTGCTGGGTCAGGGAGAGATTTGCTTGTTTATAGTTAGATATATGTTGTGGAATACCTATATTATCTCTCCATCTGACCTAACAGTCCTTCTGAGAACTAATCCAGTTGCATATAATCAGTGCGAGGCAGGCAGGCAGTGTATGTGGCAGACTGCAATGCATATAGCGCAAGAGGGTCCATTTAATGTCCTGTCTGCTGCTGTAATAATATAGATATTTGTAGACAGCCCCAGATATCAGGGGCCAGGGCAAATTTGTTTTTGATCTTAATCCTGGTTATTTGCTTAAAAAGCAATCCAGAGTACACCATTTTTCTGCTCCATTTACTTGTTAGCACTGCAGAATACAGCTAGATCTGTTCCATATTTCAGCGATAAAAATCCAGAAATTTTAACTGAACATGGGAAATATTAGCCTCCTTTTCCAGTCTGTTGCAGTGTGTCGATCAAGCTATTCACACTAGGTGTCTGTGAAGAATAGTATTAGTAAATTACAGGCCTGCTATTTAAAACCGTGGTTCTGTCGGACATATCGCCTATAACAGTGTTCCAAAATCAGCCATTTCTTCCATTTTCATTTTGTTGCAGTATGTCGGTCAAACTATTCATACTAGGTCTCTGTGTTAGATAATATTAGTAAATTACAGCCCTGCTATTTAAAACCGTGGTTCTCTGTCAGACGTATCACACATAACTGCGTTCCAAAATCAGCCATTTCTCGTGATTGTTGAAATATTGTCCTTCATTTAAAATGGGCAAGGTGTGTGGCAAGGGACGGGGAAGTAGACATGATACTGCATGGAGAAGCCGAGGACTAGCTGAAATTGTGCCACAACAAACACCCACATCTTGTCGCTCGACCTTCCTGTCCAAATTATTAGGGGACCGCAGTACACCACTATTGAACCCAGAGCAGTATCAAAAGGTTGTTGGTTGGATAGCAGATAATGCTTCCAGTCACTTTGCCACCACCACCACTTTGCCTTCCACACGGCCAAGTCTCAGTAGCCGTGAGTCTGGACCGCATATTCCACACCCTGATCCTCCTTCCTCCCACCATGCCAAGTTCCCGGACACAACTGATCCCACACCTGGATACTCCGAAGAGCTGTTCACTTTTCCATTTGTAGATTTGGGCCTTTTGCCGGTCCAGCTTAAAGCGAGTCAAGAAGAGAACGCGTGTAGCGATGCCCAAATATTGGAGCTGCCACAGTCACACGAAGGCAACGGTGGGAAAGTGCAATTACTGTTGCAAGAGGTGGTGGATGATGAGACACAATTGCCAGAGAGTCAGGAGGAGGACCAGGGTGCTGAAGTGGAAGACGAGGTGGTGGATGATATAGTAACTGACCAACTTGGCAGGGGGACATACAGATCAAGGACAGCAGCACACGGGGAGGGAGGCGTAGCACCACAACAGGCAGGAAGAAGCAGTGTGGTGGCCGCAGACAGAAGGCAGGAAAGCGTTCCTCGTAACGCCAACATGACGGAAGTTGCCAGTACAACTGTTAGGTCTTCCCGATTTGTTTTTTAAAGACTGCAGATAACCCCAAAAAGGCCATTTGCACCACTTGCCAGGCCATCATCAGCAGGGGTAGCAAAACTAGCACCCTGACCACCACCAGCATGATCAGGCACATGGCAGCAAAGCACCCGACTAAGTAGGCCAAATCCAGGGTCCAGAAACAGTGTCTGCGGGTGACACCACTGCTTCTTTCGCTGTTGTGCATGCAAGCCAATCCCCTGTCCATGGCGCATGCCAAGATGCCTCTCGCCCTGCACATGTTGTTGCACACTCTCAACTAGCACCATCAGCAAGCACGTCCACATCCTTGTCCCAGCGCAGCGTTCAGTTGTCCCTACCCCAGTCATTGGAACACAAGCGCAAATACGCAGCCAACACCCCACAGACCACACTAGTAAATTCCCACATTTCTCGAATGCTTGCGCTCGAAATTTTGACTTTCAGGCTCGTGGAGACAGAAGCTTTCTAAAACCTGGTGGCGCCAGCCGTCCCTTGGTACTCTGTCCCCAGCCACCACTATTTCTCCCGTTGTGCCGTCCCCGCATTACACGACAACGTGTCCCACAACATTAGCCGTGCCCTCAACAATGCAGTTACTGGGAAAGTCCACCTAACCACGGACACGTGGACAAGTCCTTGTGGGCAGGAACGGTACATCTCACTGACGGCACACTGGGTTAATATAGTGGAAGCCAGGATCCAGTCTGACCTTGGGACGGAACACGTCCTCCCGACGCCGAGGATTGCGGGCCCTGGGTCAGTCAGCATTGCCCCCACATTCTACAGCTCCTGCACCACCGCCTCCTTTTCAGCCTCCATCTCTGAAATGACTACATCAGTTGCAAGCTGGAAGCACTGCAGCACTGCCTTGGCCAAGCAGCAACAAGCTGTGCTGAAGCTAATTTGCTTAGGTGACAAACCACACAATGCTGAAGAGTTGTGGACAGCTCTGAAAGAGCAGGCAGATCTGTGGCTCACACCGCTGAACCTACAGCCAGGCATGGTCGTGTGTGACAATGGCCGGAACCTTGTGGCGGCTCTGAGGTGAGGCGACCTCGCACACGTATTGTTAGAACCTTGCTGTTAGGTTTTTTTTCCTTTGCTGGTCACATGACCTTGTTGGCCTATTTAATCCTGCTCCGCCCTTCTGGCTTTGCTGGACTTCATTGTATATCTACTTTCTAGCTAGCCTGTGCTCTGTATCTAACTCTGTTAGTTTGCTTGGTCTACGGACCTCTAGGTTCTATCTATTTTGTTTGTTCGTCTGTCTGCTGCTATTTCTGTTAGGAGGTGTCCCATATTCCTCCCAGTCCTTAGTACTTGTAGGGATTCCCTCCCCAAATCTATAGGTCTCCGTACAGACTAGATTAGGACTTTAGCAGGTCTGATCGCAGGATCAGGTTCCCTGTTACATCGTAGGGATTCAGCTGAGTCTTATAGTAGGGACAGATCTCCTCTCTTTCCTTAGCTTTGGTAGCAGAACATAACAGTAAGTCCAGCCTGTAAATTCTCTAAGGAAAGATTTTTTTTTGTTCCATCATGGTGTCGGTTCAGGATTTGGCTAAACACCTGCAGGGACTCTCTCTGGAAGTGGCCGAGCTCCGTCAGCACGTGAGTAACTGTCCTGGAGCATATTTCTTGGAGCCTAAGGTATGTTTGCCGGATTTATTTTTTGGTGAACATCGAGAATTTTTTTTCATTTAAAAATGCTTGCTTATTGTATTTTCGTTTGAGACCCAAGTCCTCTGGGGATGAATCCCAGCGCGTAGGGTTCATAATGTCACTTTTGCGCAAAGAGCCTCAGGAGTGGGCCTTTTCTTTGCAACCTAGTGATGCATGCTTCAGATCAGTGGATAGTTTTTTTTCTGCTTTAGGACTATTATATGATGATCCTGACCGTGTGGCATCAGCTGAGACTGAGTTGAGACGTTTAAAACAAGGATCAGGTAATATGGAAAAATATTGTACACATTTTCGTCGTTGGTCCACTCAAACAGGGTGGAACGATTCTGCTCTGAAAAGTCTATTTCTTGCTGGGCTCAGTGAAAAGGTTAAAGACCTGCTAATTGCTTATCCTACACCTGAGGATTTGCAACAGGCTATGCAATTAGCTATACGGGTGGACAGAAGACTGCGTGCTAGGGTTAATGAGAGCAAATCCTCTGCTATGTCAGTTTCTGGTTATGATAATGTGTGTACTAACAGTGGTGAACCGATGGAGATTGGATCGGTGGCACCTCGCTCTCAAGAAAAACACCGTCGTTTTTCAGAAGGCTTGTGTTTCTATTGTGGAAAATCTGGTCATTTGATTAAAGGCTGTGAGCTTCGTATGAAGAAAGAAAAAAAAATGGTCAGTCACGCCCGTATTGCCTGTTTAAATTCCAAGGGTATATTTTTAGCTGCTTCCACGATTGCTCAGGAAAAATTAATGGAATTTCGGGTGTTTGTTGATTGCGGGTCTACACTGAATGTTATTGATGGGGGATTCGTGGAAAAACTCAATTTAAAACCTGAACCTTTATCATCCCCCATTGCTGTGGTTTCTGTGGATGGCTCCCCTTTGAAGAATATTACTCTCAAGGTCAGTGAATTTCCTCTCACTATTAATGGTGTTCACCATGAGAAATTGGATTTGGTAGTGTTGAATAACTTGCCTTCTCCAGTAATATTGGGTTTGCCCTGGTTAAAATTTCACAATCCTGTACTGGATTGGTCTACCAGTGAAATTAAATCCTGGAGCCATAAATGTTATGACAAGTGTTGTAACGGGCGTATTGCAGCTTTGGATAGGGGAGAATTGCCTGCTCCTATTCAGGATTTTTGGAGAGTTTTTTCTGAGAAAGAATCGCAGGTTTTGCCTCCCCATAGAGACTATGATTGTTCTATTGAATTTGTCCCTGGAGCGACTCTTCCTAAAAGTCGTTTATTTAACCTTACTATTCCTGAGAGGAAGGCTTTGGAGGAATACATACAGACAAGTTTGGCCGCCGGTCACATTAGGCCCTCTAAGTCTCCTGTGGCGGTTGGATTTTTTTTTGTAAAAAAAAAGGACGGCGGTTTACGTCCTTGTCTGGATTTTCGTGAGATTAACAAAATTACGGTACGCAATCCTTACCCACTGCCATTGATTCCTGATCTGTTTAACCAGTTATTGGGGGCCAAGTGGTTCTCTAAAATTGACCTTAAGGGGGCATACAATCTGTTGCGCATGAAGGAGGGTGATGAATGGAAGACTGCTTTTAACACTCCTGTGGGTCATTTTGAGAATCTGGTTATGCCTTTTGGTCTTACTAATGCTCCTGCATTTTTTCAGAATCTGATTAATGACATCCTTAGACCTTTGATCGGTAAAAATGTGGTTGTGTATTTGGATGACATTTTGATTTATTCGCCAGATCTGGAGTCTCATTGGCGGAGCGTGCGTGAGGTATTACAGTTATTAATGGACAATTCGCTTTTTGCTAAGCTGGAGAAATGTGAGTTCGCTGTACAGAGAATTAGTTTTTTGGGCTACATTATCTCCAGCAAAGGTTTTGAGATGGATCCGGTTAAGGTTCAGGCTGTGCAGGAATGGCCTAGGCCTATTGGTTTGAAATCAATACAGAGGTTTTTGGGTTTCGCCAATTACTATAGAAAATTCATAAAATTTTTTTCTAGTATTGTCAAACCTCTGACTGATCTCACCAGGAAAGGTGCTGATGCGGTTCAGTGGTCTTCTGAGGCCATTGAAGCTTTTGTGTATCTCAAGGAGAGGTTCACCTCTGCTCCCATCCTTATGCAGCCTGATGTTACTAGGCCGTTTTTGGTTGAGGTTGATGCTTCCTCTGTGGGGGTTGGCGCAGTATTGTCTCAGGATAACGGGGATGGATTACATCCCTGTGCATTTTTTTCAAAAAAATTTTCGGAGACTGAATTGAATTACGATATTGGTAATCGGGAATTATTGGCTATTAAACTCGCATTTGAACACTGGCGCCACTTCTTGGAAGGTGCGGAATTTCCCGTTCAGGTTCTTACGGATCATAAAAATCTGATATATCTTGACGCTGCCAAGCGCCTGAATGCCCGTCAGGCTAGGTGGGCACTGTTTTTCTCGCGGTTTAATTTCTCCGTTACTTACATCCCTGGTACTAAGAATGTTAAGGCGGATGCCTTGTCTCGCAGTTTTTCTCCCATAGTCGGTGCTGAGAAAGAGGAAAACATTTTACAAGAAGGTGTTGTGATAGCTGCTTTAGACTCCGTTTTGGAAGATGAGATTCTTAAAGCTCAGGAGAATGCCCCATCTAACACTCCTCATGGGAGGTTGTTTGTGCCTGGGACCTTTAGGAGAGATTTGTTTGTTGAGTGTCACGAATCTCGGTTGGCAGGTCATCCCGGAATCTCTGAGACCAAGAGACTGGTGGGTCGCAGTTTTTGGTGGCCTGGATGGCAGAAGGAAGTCATTAAGTGGGTGCGCCAATGTACTATATGTGCTAGATCTAAGTCCTCACATACTCCTGCTGCGGGGTTGCTTTGTCCTTTGGAGGTCCCCAGTGCTCCTTGGACACATTTGGCTATGGACTTTATAACTGACCTTCCCCCCTCTGAGGGTTTTACTGTCATCTGGGTGGTCGTGGACCGTTTTAGCAAGATGTGTCACTTGGTTCCCTTCGTCAAACTGCCCTGCGCTAAAACTCTCGCTAAGGCCTTTGTCAAGGAAATTGTCAGACTTCATGGCGTTCCTACTGACATTGTTTCTGATAGGGGTCCTCAGTTCGTGGCTCGTTTTTGGCGTGCCTTTTGTGACAGGTTGGGAATTCATTTGTCGTTTTCGTCCGGATATCATCCTGAATCTAATGGCCAGACAGAAAGGAAAAACCAGGATGTTGAGCAGTTCTTGCGTTGTTTTGTGGCAGACAATCAAGAGGGGTGGTCTGAGTTTCTGCCACTTGCCGAATTTGCTCTGAACAATCATACATCTTCTTCTGCTGGTTGTTCGCCTTTTTTTTGTTGTTCTGGGAGACATCCGTCGTTTGGGTCGTTCTCCAAGTTGGGATCTGCCGTGCCTGAGGAGGAGAATTTTTCCGGTGATTTGGAAAGAGTTTGGACGGATGTGCGTGGTAATCTTCAGGAGGCCAACAGAAAATCTAAAGACTACTTTGATAGGAAACGACAGGAGGTTTTGTTCGCTGTTGGTGACATGGTTTGGTTGTCCTCTAGGAATCTGCGGTTGAGGATTCCTTCTAAGAAATTGGGTCCCAAGTTTGTAGGGCCCTTTAAGGTGCTTCAGGTTGTCAACCAATCTGCTGTTAGGTTGGAGGTTCCTACCTCCTGGAGAATTAATCCGGTCTTTCATGTCTCTCTGTTAAAAAAAGCTGTTGTGTCGGATGGTGACGCCTCTGCCTCTGTTCCTCCGGTGGTGGAGGACGGGGAATATGAAATTTCTCGCATCCTTGACTCTAGACGGTATAGAGGTAGTTTGCAGTATCTTGTGGCCTGGAAAGGTTTCGGACCCGAGGATAACTCTTGGGTGAGGTCAGATGATGTTTCCGCGTCCAGACTTATCAGAGCGTTTCACAGGAGATTTCCTGATAAGCCTGGTCCTAGGGGATCCGGAGGATCCTCTTAGAAGGGGGGGTACTGTTAGAACCTTGCTGTTAGGTTTTTTTTCCTTTGCTGGTCACATGACCTTGTTGGCCTATTTAATCCTGCTCCGCCCTTCTGGCTTTGCTGGACTTCATTGTATATCTACTTTCTAGCTAGCCTGTGCTCTGTATCTAACTCTGTTAGTTTGCTTGGTCTACGGACCTCTAGGTTCTATCTATTTTGTTTGTTCGTCTGTCTGCTGCTATTTCTGTTAGGAGGTGTCCCATATTCCTCCCAGTCCTTAGTACTTGTAGGGATTCCCTCCCCAAATCTATAGGTCTCCGTACAGACTAGATTAGGACTTTAGCAGGTCTGATCGCAGGATCAGGTTCCCTGTTACATCGTAGGGATTCAGCTGAGTCTTATAGTAGGGACAGATCTCCTCTCTTTCCTTAGCTTTGGTAGCAGAACATAACACGTACCATGTCTGACCCATGTGCTTAACCTCGTGGTTCAACGGTTTCTCAAAACCTACCCGGATCTGCCGGATCTGCTTGTCAAAGTATGCCGCCTGTGTTGCTATTATAGAAAGTCAACTACAGCTTCCACTGCACTTGCCATGCTTCAGCAGCATTTGCAGCTTCCAGCTCACCGACTGATATTGATGTCCCCACACATTGGAACTCTATATTGCAGATGTTGGGAAGGATTTGTGAGCAGAAGAGGGCAGTTGTTGACTACCAGCATCAATAAGGCCATCAGTATTCAGTTCAGACTCCACACACAAGACCTCAGGAGTGGGCATGGATGTCAGACATATGTACCATCCTCCAAAACGTTAAGGACTCCACCAAGATGGTGAGCGGCAATGACGCTATAATTAGCGTCACCATCCCGCTTCTCTGTCTTCTGAAACACTATCTACTCACAATCAAAGAGGATGCATTGCAGGTGGAGCACGATGAGATGGAGCAAGGAACCATACAGGGTGATTCCACACAGCCCAGCCTCATCTCATCCCACCGTGGATTGGGTGACAATGAAGAAGAGGAGGAGGAGGAAGAACAGGAGCTAGTTTCCTGCGCTATAGACTGTACTACCTGTACAACTACAACTGTCATACGCTCTGTTCAGTGTGGATGGAAAGAGGACAGGGAGGAGGAGGAGAAGAGCATGGTCAGTCGTCCTCTTTGTGAGGACACGGAAGTCTTGCCTCTTTGCAGTCTGGCACACATGGCTGAGTTTTTTACGCTGCCTTTCCTGTGACCCTCGCAATGTCCAAATTTTGGGTGACAATCATTACTGGTTGGTGACACTTCTAGACCCATGCTACAAGGAGAACTTCCTGTTTCTTATTCCCTTGCAGGACAGGCCTAATAAAATGCTGCAGTACGAGAAGGCCCTTGTTGCAGAAATATTTAAATAATTCCCATCTGAAAACGCTGGCAGCATAGGTCACAGTTCATTGGACAACCAAGGAGTACAGGCAAGAGAGACACAAATACAATCCAGCAGAGGCAGGGGAACACTGTCAAATTTCTGGGACATATTTCTCAGACCCTCCCATCGCACAAACCCTGATGCGCGGGGTACTCTCCCAAGGAGGGAAAAGTTTCGGAAGATGGTGAGGGAGTACCTTGCCGACCGTACCAACGTCCTCTGTGATTCCTCTGTGCCTTATAATTATTGGGTATCCAAGCGGGACACGTGGCATGAACTGGCTCTCTACGCCTTGGAGGTCCTGGCCTGCCCTGCCGCTAGCGTTTTGTCAGAGAGGATTTTTAGTGCCGCATTTGGAATTATAACTGATAAGCACATCCTCCTGTCAACTGAAAATGCTGACAGGCTGACTTTTATAAAAAATGAACACGGGCTGGATTGGGCCAGACTTCTCAACACCACCGAATGATACCAGCGTAACAAACTCAAATACAAATGTTTTTTTTGGGAGGTTTTTCCTAAGCACCTCTGTCTTCACACCCAGACATGGGTATACGCTTCCTGATTTTGTCTATTTGCTCGTGTCCTCCTCCATATCACCACCATATCTACCACATCACCATATCTACTTCTCTTGCAAGGGGCATTGCTGTTCCTCCAAATTTTTGGCAGTTGTTGCATTCACTGCATCGGCAAACAGTATGGGAGACCCAATTCCTAATAATGGGAACAATGTTTTCAGAAGGCCCTGCGACCTCGAAGTCTCTTGCAAGGGGCATTGGGGTTCCTCCAAATTTTTGCCAGCCGTTGCGTTTACTCCTTAGGCAAACATATGGGAGACCCTCTCCTTTTTAATGGGAATATGTTGTACTTGTTACTGTAGCCCAGCTCCATGTGTCTTTAAATTGTTAGTTGGGTTTTTCCTAAATTTTGGCCGCTGTTGGACTCACTGGATACCCTATAACTGGATAGCAGACCCTCTCCTTACTAATGGTAACATGTCATTACTGTGGCCCAGCTCAATGTGTGTTTAAATTGTTAGTGATTTTTTTCCCAAATCTTGGGAGCCCTTGCAGTCACAGCATGGGCATTACCACTATAGGAGACCCACTCCTTTATAATGGGAAATTTTTTTTTACTGAGACCCTCCTCTGTCTCTTCAAAGGGGTATTGGGGTGCGTCCAAATTTTTGGCAGCCCTTACAGTCACTGCATACGCAATAACAGTATAGGTGACCCACTCTTTTTAATAATGGGAACAACAAAACATAGCCGACTGCTAGCCCTTTAAGAATAGTAAGGCTATAAAAAAAAGTGTTTGACTTTCACAATCAGTCCTTCATAAATGAAACAGGATGTGTCTGATGATGTGTCACACAGCACATGGTCAGATAAGGTTGTAAAATGTTAAAATGACATTTCCTAGTGAATGTATTTGTCTTGGTTGAAAGCAATGCAAAATTGCATCAAAAACGCTACGTGTGAACATAGCCCAAGGTGTGAAGGAGCATTTTTGTTTTTGGTCATTTATTTTGACTGGTCTATAAGTCATTATCCTGGAAAAAGATGTTCCTTAACATATTTCCCCGGAAAATCCATTTTGGTTTCGTTTTTGTATGTTTTATTGTGAGTCTATAAAAGTGGCGTAATACTCTGACAACGTTGTTGACCGCAGTGACCTGGGAGTCAGAAATGCTTCCAGGGGTCTTCCCCATGCTGTCCCCATGTCATTTGAGCACTGTTTCCATATATTTGGGCAATTTTTAGGCCCTCTGCAGACTGGGGGGAGCTCGAGTTTCCCATAGACTTACATTGGGCTCGTTACTTGGACAGAGCATTCGAGTATTCCAATTTTCTCGACCTGAGCATCGAGCACCCGAGCATTTTAGTGCTCGCTCATCACTGAAGCTTATCTCTCAACCATAAATGCCACCACCCTTAGGCTATATGTGGACAAGTCCTACTTTCCACATTTGGTCTTGTCATGAACAAAAACTCTGTTTTATGAAAAATTTAGACAGAATGCAGCATTTGCTTACGGACAAAAGAGCATGTCAATTTCTAGGGGAGGCATACCATTAAAAACAAATTTCCTATTGCTCTGACTTTATCTAACCTTTCCCTTACACTTTTCACAAACAATATAGTTTGTATACTGAAATGGAAAAAATTTCCTTAGAAATTAAAGCTCAGGATGTTTCTCCAGTGAAGCGTCAGCAGAGACACTGGGACAAGGATGTGGACTGGAAATAATTTTTGTATTAGTGCCATCATATTGTTTTGTTGCCAGTGAAATACTCTGATTTATAGAAGGCACTGAGGTGTATGGATAGGGGGAGGGTAATACAATTGAAGTGGTATTAAATTGTCTCTAAGGTCCACCAGTTACATAGCTTCTATCTGATCACTATGCGCCATTCACTTATCTGCCTTGTTGCAATTAATTTCTTGATATGTAGAAGGGAAGTACAGAAAACAGTATTACTTCTAAAGGTAGAGGCGAAAGAAAGCCTCAGGCCAGGCAAGACTTACTAAATTCTCATTTCCCATCTTGTCTGATGATTCCTATAATGAGTTCTAGGTTGTGCTGCAGGATGCTATAATTGATAATATAATAAGTACTACTTGCATATTATCATTAAGGAAACTCTGGTTCATGCTTGGAGAACGTTGACAGGTATACTGTAGACACCTCAGTGGCAAACAGAATGCATCCCAATTTTCAGGTTCACTGGCTCCTAAGATTAAAAGCTCCTTATGAGCACTTTTCCTTCTAATATATCAAAATACATGGTTTGAACCAGGAACAGTATGTTGAACAACCATGTGCTTACTATATACTACTATACATAGTGCGAACAAATGGTTCAGTGAACAGTTTACATCCATAAGAATGATGGAAGGTCCCACAACCTTATCAACCATATGATGGAGACCCAGATGTTGTGTTCTCAGGGACTGAACCTGTCTCCCCATCAATTAGGGGATTGTTTTAAGCTAATTACAGAGCTAAGCCAAATAGATCATACACACGGAAGGTATGCGTGAACTCTGTTTTAAAGGGATTGTCTGGTGAAAGCAATTGATCACTTATCCATGGGATAGGTGATAAGTAAAGATGAGTAGATCTTTAGACATTTTGACTTCACTAACTTTGTCAAATTTTTGCCCAAAAATTGATTCACAGTGAATAACTTTGCGTAAATCTCAACATTGGAAAGCATTTAATTCCTCGGGAAAAAACGTGGGGGTTAGAAAAGAGAAGGGACTCTACAGACCATAAGGACTTATACTACACAGCAGTGAGAGAGGATCCCGCTGGCCATAAGAGCTTACACTCTACAGGAGAGAGAGGACCCCGCTGACCATAAGAGCTTACACTCTACAGGAGAGAGAGGGCCCTGCTGACCATAAGAGTTTACACTCTATAGGAGAGAGAGAGGACCCCGCTGATCATAAGAGCTTATGTGACACCCCAGGGGTCTGGTTGCCACAGTAATAGAGATATTATGTCTGAGAGCAAGTGGGAGGTTTCTCTGGTCAGGAGCCCTAAACATGCAACACGGCCCACCCAGACCTGGGAGGAGAGGAATCTGCCCTTAAAAACAGGGTCTGGGGCGGGATTAGAGCGTGAAGCTGCAGACAGAGTCCGAGTCTGGAGAGGGAAAGTGAGATCAGGAGCTCTGGAGGAGCAGTAGCTGAAGTCCAGGGGCTGGAGCTGAGCAGAGCTCGCCCTGGACGAAGACACTAAAACCGGACACAGGAGTCCGAGGCTGTGGGGACTGATATACACCCAGCAGCAGAAACCAGCCGGCAGGGGATTCCAGGTCCTCTGGCCATAGAAGCCCGGAGGCTCAGTCACAAAGAAGGGACCAGCGCCGCCATCCAGGAGCGGAGGCTAACAGAAGGCCCCAAGTCACCAGCCATACGGGTGAGCACCACACGGTATACTCAGGGACGTGGGCTACTTGTAACCGCTGACAGCAAGGTAGCCAGGAAGAGTGCAGATAAACGGGGAGGCCTACAACTCCACCTGGCCAGGGGAACTCCTGCTTGCTCGCAGGCTGACCAGGCCCCTTATACTAGCCAGTACTCCCGGGAGGGTCTGCCTTGTACCATCAGTAAAGACCCTGAACTGCACCACACGTCTCTGTGATTCCTTGCCGCTCCTGCACCATTAGCACTGGGACCCTCACACCATCACTCCCATCATCTTCCACATTAGCTGCCCTGAGGCAATACTTCTCCCGTGGGGAGTCATCCCATACTCGGCTGCGCGAACAACATCAGCCTCAGCGGTCTGCAGCGCAGCGGTGGTCCCCACTGACCGCAATCCACGGGTGGCGTAGTCGGACACTTATTCCAATACAAATAGACTGCCACTGGTTTGACCACCCTGGGCACGGACCGGGTCACCGCCACACGGAGACTACAACCCCCAGCATTCTACAACAGGCCCGGTTCCGGGTTCCCCTGCACAACACAGGCCCAGGGGGCGCGTCAACTTTGGCGTAGTCGGCAGGATTTCGTGCCCGCAACCACCAGGTACTGCGTGCCTGAAAAAGAGACTTTTATACTTACCTGTGGTGAAGTTTCCCGCCGTCCGGAGTCGTTTCCCGCCATCCGGAGCCGATTCCCGCCATCAGACGCCATCTTGGACCGTTTCCCGCCGTCTTCTGCCTTCTTCCCGCCTTCGAACGCCATCTTCGGGATGCCGCACGGGAAGAAGAGGGGCGTGGATGCCGAAAGCGCGCGAGATCCGAAGCTCCGCCCCACGCTCTGACGCTGCACAAGGTCCTGGAAGGGAGGAAGAGCGACGCTGACGTCATCGGAGCGCGACGCCAGGTCCTCAACCCCGACGATCGACTGTGGAGCCGCGGCCTACGGAAGAAGAGCATCACAAGGTAGGCCACGGTCCACTAGGGGGGAGGAGAATGCCGGATACCGAGCAGCAGTCATGCCATTCACCATGCCCTATATCCCGGGGGCAACCTGGCTACCCCAGTACTCAGGGGAGTCACATACTCTAAATGACTTTAAAGAAAGACTGGATAGCCTCTTCCAGGTGTACCCCCTCACAGAAGAGCAAAAAGTGAGCATCCTGGTGGCCCAATTAATCAGGGCAGCCCAAAGGGAGGTAAAGTCCTGGCCACCTGGGAGGAAGAGGACTGTCAGAGAGATACTAGCCCGGCTGAAAGACACGTTTGACACCCGCACCTCAGCCGAAATAAAACTAAGATTTTATGGGTGCAAACAACGGGCACATGAGAGTATAAGAGACTATGCTCTAAACCTACAAGAGGCCCTGAGAGCCATTAAGCAGGCAGACCCTGACAGCGTGGGAAATGAAGATAAGCTGTTGACTGAACAATTTATTGAAGGTCTACTGTGCAATGCCCATCGAACCCAGTTGCGGGCAATGGCCTTACAGGACCCTGACCTGGACTTTGCACAGTTCAAGGACAGAGCCATCCGGGTGCTCCGAGAACCGGCACCAGGTGGCGCTGTGACCCACAGGCGCCCTGCTATCACTTACCACCAGGAGACGGCGCCCTTGTCTGCAGGGCCTGTGGGAGCTGATGCGCAGGCTTTAAACAGTGACCCGGCTACAGACCTGCACCATCAGGTCCAAGAGCTGACTAAGAGCGTTGCCGCGCTAACCAGAACTGTGCAGTCTTTACAGGTCTCTTCTCCAGGAAAGGTCCAGCTGGCCTCCGGACCGGAGGACGTCCCGTGGCGCCGACTGAGGAGGACCCCACCGGCCAGAGGAAGACCCAGCGACAGATACAACGAGGACGGACGACCCATCTGCCGCCGCTGCAATCAACCCGGACATGTGGCAAGGTACTGTCATTTAAACGGGCACAACCTGGGGTAGAGGGCCAACCCCCAGGCATAAGACCATCAGGCCCATCAAACTGGAGTGATAAATACGTAGGGGGACGTCCAATCTTGCCTGTGGTACTGGATGGCATTCCTATGAGTGCCCTACTAGACACCGGGTCACAGGTCACCACCATCCCGTACGTGCTCTTCAAGCAGTACTGGAATGACTCGGACATAACCCGCTACCCAGATGACGATCTGAGTATCATCGCCAGCAATGGTCAGCCCGTGCCGCAGGTGGGATTCAAAGAGGTGACCATTAAGATCGGTAAAGTCGAACTGGCGGCACAAGGACTGATAATAGTGGACATAGACCGTCATGAGAGTCACCCTAGAATAACCTTGGGAACTAATGTGATTGAAAATTGTCTTGCAGAGGTGATTCTCATTTTACAGCAGGTTGCCAAGAACACCAGTTCTGGCCAGCAGCGTGTGCTCCAAAAAGAGATCCGGGCACTGATGAAGCGGCAACAGGTGGAACTATCTGGTGGTGAGATAGGTAGCGTGAGAATGTGTGACCCGTTCCCTATTGCCATGCCCCCAAAAAGTGAGATGATGATTTGGTGCCGGGCAGCTATTGGTCTAAGAGGTAGAGACTACCAAGCAATGGTAGAACCCGTCTACTCAGACAGTAGGCCCACCATTTTGACAGCACGGGGGGTGGTCGATGTACGCCATGGGAGGGTGCCCGTTCGCATCATAAATATCGGGGAGAGAGAAGTACACCTGCCCCGGTATGCCACGCTAGCCAAATTGTTCACCATCAACCAGAACTCTGTACAGGCCGTGGAACCCTTGCCTCCATCTCAACCAGAGGAAGGTAATGGCTCTAAGAAACCAATGGAGGACTGGTGTCAGCAACTGCATTTGGGTACTGACTCCACTCCCTCACACCAGAAACAGGGAGTCTATCGGGTGGTTCGAGAGTACGAGAGAGTGTTTAGTAAACACCCGCTAGACTTCGGGCGAGTAAAGGGGGTAGAACACCACATCCCCACGGGAGACCATCCTCCCATAAAGGAGAGATACCGACCCGTACCCCCGGCACACTACCAACACGCCAAGGGGATGCTTAGAGACATGAAGGAGGCTGGGGTAATCAGGGACAGCTGTAGCCCCTGGGCGGCTCCACTAGTCTTAGTGAAAAAGAAAGACAACACCATGAGAATGTGTGTAGACTACAGGAAGGTCAACCGTATCACACACAAAGATGCGTACCCGTTACCAAGGATAGAAGAGTCCTTAGCTGCATTAAAATCTGCTAACTTCTTCTCTACTTTGGATCTCACTAGCGGGTGCTGGCAGGTTCCTGTAGCAGAGGCGGACCGGGAGAAGACCGCATTCACCACCCCGATGGGTCTCAGTGAATTTAACTGCATGCCGTTCGGGCTCTGCAACGCACCAGGAACCTTCCAACCGTTGATGGAATGCTGTCTGGGACACCGGAACTTCGAGACGGTCCTGTTATACCTGGACGATGTCATCGTCTATTCCAAGACCTACGAGGACCACCTGAAACACCTGGCAGAAGTGTTCGAAGCTCTGGCAAACTACGGCCTAAAGGTGAAACCCTCCAAGTGTCACCTCCTGAAACCAAAGGTGCAATACCTGGGACACGTGGTGAGTGCTGACGGAGTGGCTCCTGACCCTGATAAGATCACCGTGATTAAGGACTGGCCAAGACCCTCCAGCATAAAGGAAGTGCAGCAGTTCCTCGGGTTGGTAGGCTACTACCGAAGATTCATTCCCGGTTTCACCAAAATGGCAGCCCCTATGCAGGACCTCCTGATAGGTCAATCTCGGAAAGCCAAAAACCAGAAGCCGCCCTTTAGGTGGGAAAAGCTGGAAGAGGAGTCCTTCTGCCAGCTGAAGATGGCCCTCACGGGGGATGAAATCCTGGCATATCCAGACTACAGCCAGCCCTTTATCCTCCACACGGACGCAAGCAACATCGGGCTAGGAGCCGAACTGTCCCAGATCCAGCAAGGGAAAGAACGGGTAATCGCTTACGCCAGCCGAAAGCTACGGCCCACGGAGAGGAACCCTGAGAATTATAGCTCATTCAAGCTGGAGTTCCTGGCAGTAGTGTGGGCAGTGACCGAACGTTTCAAGCATTACCTTGCCTCCTCCAAATTCACCGTGTACACGGATAACAACCCGTTGACACACCTGGACACTGCAAGGCTCGGTGCCCTGGAACAGAGATGGATGGCCCGCCTGTCCAACTTTGAATTCACCATCAAATACCGGGCAGGACGCTCAAATGCCAACGCGGATGCCCTGTCTAGAATGCCGAACTTACCGGACGTAGGGGGAAGATCCAGAAGATCTGGAAGAAGTTGAGCTCCCTGCTTTCCACCGTCATGGGATTACCCTGTATTCCCACCGTGTGAAGGACAGGCGCTCCGTGACGTTCAATCCCTTGCCCCACTACAACTGGGCGGAGACGCAAGACAGTGATCCCGCAGTCCATTTGGTGAAAGAAATGCTGACCCAGGCCGATGCCCGTCTTGACCCTGATGCTCCGGAGGAGACCAAACAACTGTGGAAGGAGAAAAGTAAGCTGTTCCTCTACAGGGAGAAGCTGTGCCGGAGAATGGTTAACTCTCGAACACATGAGTTGACCTGGCAGGTAGTGGTCCCAAGACGAGACGCGGCTATGGTTCTGGAGGCATACCACAACGGAGCAGGGCATTTCGGATGGAAGAAGCTGGAGTTCTTGTTGCGTGAACGGTTCTACTGGGTAGGCATGAGAGGAGCCATCGAGAGGTGGTGCAGAGACTGTGGCCCGTGCCACCTGAGAAGAAAGGACCGTGCCAGCCAGAAGACTCACTTGCAGCCCATCATCACCAGACAGCCACTGGAACTGGTAGCCCTGGACCATGTGAAACTGGCTCCAAGCAGATCTGGGTATGTCTACGCCCTCACAATCGTAGATCATTACTCCCGGTTCCTGGTGGTGGTCCCGGTCAAGGACTTAACGGCTCAAACAGCAGCTAGAGCCTTCCAGCAGCACTTCTGCCGTCCACACGGGTACCCGGACCAAGTGCTGACAGACCAAGGACCAGCCTTTGAAGCGGAGGTCTTCCAGGAGTTCTGCAACCTGTATGGCTGCAAGAAGATAAGAACAACGCCCTATCACCCTCAAACCAATGGACTCTGCGAGAAGATGAACCAGGTGGTGATAGATCTGCTAAAAACATTGCCCCTGGAAGAACGCAGTCTGTGGCCTGAGAAACTGCCCGATCTGGTGGACCTGTATAACCACATCCCTGTAGGTTCCACCAACTGTACCCCGGCTTACCTAATGAGAGCAAGACCTGGTAAGCTGCCTATTGACCTGGATATGGGAGTCCTGACGCCTGAGGACACCTCGCCAGAGGCAGACTGGGATACAGAACGGCAGCAGCAGTATCGGAAAGTACAGGAGAGCGTCGAGCGAAGTCTGTCTCAAGCTAGAGAAAGGCAAGAGAAGGCTTATAACCAGTATGCTCCCGCTGTTCCCCTGGTACCTGGAGAGCAGGTCTTGAAGAGGAAGAGGCGGCTCCACAAGTTGGACGACCAGTGGGAGAAGGACCCGTACACCGTACTGCCATCAAGCCATGGGAACGCAAAAATCTGCGTAATCAGTAAGGATGGAGGAGAAACCACAGCCATTGTCTCCAGAGACCACCTGAAGAAGTGTCCCGAGCAGCTGCAAAGCCCTGAAGAAGATCAAGAAAACCCTCAACCTGCAGAGGAAAGGGAAGAAATGATCAGTACCGTACTCGGAGACTTCCCCCGGTCTTGGACACAAGTAAACGGCGCTGTCGTGGTACCCGTCCTCACCTTTCTCCAGCCAGCCCCGCAAGTGCCTACAGAGGAACCAGTAGAGCTGGAAGAGCAGCCGGCCCAAGAGGCAGAAGAGTCCACACCAGCAGTACAGGAGGATCAACCCTCTGCTAGTAGTGAGCCTGCCGTGCCCCTAGTGAGCCAAAGAGTGCGCAGAAAGCTGCCCAGCTTGCCCATAACACCTCCTACACCCTGTAGTGCAGAACCAGTTAGTGAGCTCCATAGGTCCACTAGAGTCACTAGAGGTCAGATGCCCGCTCGCTGGAGAATCTAAACCAGTGCACTGTTAAGTTGACTGTTTATTGAAAAATGTTTATGGTTTATGTTTGTTGCCTGTTACTAATTATGTTTCTCAGTTACCCTGCAGATTTATTTGGACTAACAGGTTATGGACACTGGATAACCGGAACAGTTTTGTAGATAGTTGCACCTTGGTGCCTCTTGTGAAGACGGCCGCGGAAGAGAAAACCTGTCTGGCGTGGCCTCCTTGCGGCCCAAAGTAGTTAGTCTACCCTTGCAGCCACGCCCAAGGACAACGCAAGGGGTTTGCTTTGGACAGGTCCCCTATTCTGTGCCAAGACTTCGCCTTGTTGGGTGATATGGACACCCGGTCACGGAAACGCCGTGACCTCTACAGACTAAAGTTTCTTGTGAATGTTATTGTATTATTGTTATACCTTGTATTTATGTTTCTTTAAAAAATGTGTTTAGTCCCGGAGTACTAAAATTTACTAGGGGGGAATGTGACACCCCAGGGGTCTGTTTGCCACAGTAATAGAGCAAGTGGGAGGTTTCTCTGGTCAGGAGCCCTAAACATGCAACACGGCCCACCCAGACCTGGGAGGAGAGGAATCTGCCCTTAAAAACAGGGTCTGGGGCGGGATTAGAGCGTGAAGCTGCAGACAGAGTCCGAGTCTGGAGAGGGAAAGTGAGATCAGGAGCTCTGGAGGAGCAGTAGCTGAAGTCCAGGGGCTGGAGCTGAGCAGAGCTCGCCCTGGACGAAGACACTAAAACCGGACACAGGAGTCCGAGGCTGTGGGGACTGATATACACCCAGCAGCAGAAACCAGCCGGCAGGGGATTCCAGGTCCTCTGGCCATAGAAGCCCGGAGGCTCAGTCACAAAGAAGGGACCAGCGCCGCCATCCAGGAGCGGAGGCTAACAGAAGGCCCCAAGTCACCAGCCATACGGGTGAGCACCACACGGTATACTCAGGGACGTGGGCTACTTGTAACCGCTGACAGCAAGGTAGCCAGGAAGAGTGCAGATAAACGGGGAGGCCTACAACTCCACCTGGCCAGGGGAACTCCTGCTTGCTCGCAGGCTGACCAGGCCCCTTATACTAGCCAGTACTCCCGGGAGGGTCTGCCTTGTACCATCAGTAAAGACCCTGAACTGCACCACACGTCTCTGTGATTCCTTGCCGCTCCTGCACCATTAGCACTGGGACCCTCACACCATCACTCCCATCATCTTCCACATTAGCTGCCCTGAGGCAATACTTCTCCCGTGGGGAGTCATCCCATACTCGGCTGCGCGAACAACATCAGCCTCAGCGGTCTGCAGCGCAGCGGCGGTCCCCACTGACCGCAATCCACGGGTGGCGTAGTCGGACACTTATTCCAATACAAATAGACTGCCACTGGTTTGACCACCCTGGGCACGGACCGGGTCACCGCCACACGGATATTACAACCCCCAGCATTCTAAAACAGGCCCGGTTCCGGGTTCCACTGCACAACACAGGCCCAGGGGGCACGTCACTTACACTCTACAGGAGAGAGAGAGACCGAGAGAGAGGACCCTGTTAATCATAAGAGCTTAAACATTAAAGGACACCACTGACCAGAAGAACTTACACTCTACAAGGCAGAGAGAGAGAACCCTGCTGATCATAAGAGCTTACATCTACAGGAGAGACGGCGTGTGAGAGAGAGAACCCAGCTGACCATAAGAGCTTATACTCTACAAGAGAGAGTGAGGAGGGTCCTGCTGACCATAAGAGCTTATACTCTACAGGAGAGAGAGGGTCCTGCTGACCATAAAAGCTTACACTCTACAGCAGAGAACCCCACTGACCATAAGAGCTTACACTCTACAGGAGAGAGAGGACCCTGCTGACCATAAGAGCTTATACTCTACAGGAGAGAGAGGACCCTGCTGACCATAAGAGCTTACACTCTACAGGAGAGAGAGGACCCCGCTGACCATAAGAGCTTACACTCTACAGGAGAGAGAGGACCCCGCTGATCATAAGAGCTTATACTCTACAGGAGAGAGAGGACCCCTCTGACCATAAGAGCTTACACTTTACAAAAAGAAAGAGAGAGAGGACCCTGCTGATTATAAGAGCTTATACTCTACAGGAGAGAGAGAGAGAGAAAGGACCCCGCTGGTCATAAGAGCTTACATTCTACAGGAGAGAGACTTATCCAGTGACTCTGGAAAATGACTTTGCCACATAAATTGTGCTCCACTGGGAACCACTGATCTGTGATGGCCCAGAGACTGACGACCACTGTACAAGGTGTGATAATCCACAATGTTATAGCTGCATTTTGCGACAACTCTCTGATGCTTCAGCAGTGTGGGAAATGGTGGCAGGTAGTTTTTTTTTTTGTGAACTTCAAATGAAATCTCAAAGTGTTTGAATTCGCCTTTAATCTGCGATCCTCTAGTGATAAGTTATGTCTGGTTGAACGGTGTGGGGACTGACTTCTGGGCCCGACACTGATCAACCGAATGGAACACTTTTATCTCCATTATAAAAAGTTCAAATGCAAATGCTCGACCGCTGCTACATTCATTCTCTGAGGCTTTAGTTGGCTTGTTCCAGCAGCCCCATAGGGAATGAAGGGGGCGGCAATCGGGCTTAAGTTTTATTTTATAATTTAATTTACACGTACATACACTATATCATATGGACAAAATTATTGAGACATCTACATATTACACATACAGAAATTTTTGCGACATCCCATTCTACCATCCTGAATCCAGAGGTATAAATATGCAGTTGGTCCCCGCTTAGCAGATTCCACTCTTCCATAAAGGTTGCCTGCTCATCCTTTGATAAGCGCATTAGTGCGGTCTGACACTGATGAAGAACGAGAGGGCCGGGCTCACAATCTCTGTTCCACTTCATTTCAAAGTTGTTCATTGGGGTTGGGATCTGGGCTTTGTGCAGTTGGTCAAGTTCTTCTACACAAAACACCCACAACCATGTATTTACGGACCTTGCTTTGGGCACCGGGCTCAGTCATGCTGAAACAAAAAAAGGCCCTCCCCAACCTGTTCCCAAAATGGTGGAAGCTACAATTGTTCAAAATATCTTAGAGGCTGAAGCATGAAGATTTCTGCTTACTGTAAAAAATGATGCCAAACCCTAAAAACAGCCCCATAGCATTATCACCCCTCCACCAAACTTTATGGCTGGCACAAGGGAGTCAGGCAGGTAATGTTCTCTACCAATTGTCAAACCCAGACCTGTCCATTAGACTGCTAGATAGAGAAGTTTGATTTGTCACTCCACAGAACACATTTCCACTGCTCTTGAGTCCATTGGTGACCTGCTTAACACCACTATATCCAATGCTTGACATTGTGCTTGGTGATATAAGGCTTGCATGCAGCTCCCACAGTTTTTATGCTGATGTTAATACCAGCGGGAATTTGGACTCTGCAGTTATGGAGTCAGCAGAGCATTGGGGACTTCTATTTGCTCTGTTCCTCAGCACTTTGTGTCCCCGATCTGTAATTTTATGTGGTTTGTCATTTTGTGGCAGAGTTTCTGCAGTACCTAAATGCTTTCACTCACAGTTGATCGTTGCATATTTAGTAGCAAAGAAATGTCAGGAACTGACTTTTTTTCCAACGGTGGTGAAACGTCAGAAGCTGACTTGTTCCAATGGTGGCGAAACGTCAGGAATTGTGTTGAGCGAGCATGCTCGACACTGCTCGGTACTCGCCCGAGCATCTCACTACTCGGGATGTTCGGCGAGCACCGAGCATTTCTGGGTTACTCGGGCGGGAGCTCGGGTCTCCGCCCTGCATGTTTGGCGCTCTTTACAGAGCCAATGAATATGCAAGGATTGCCAGCCAGTCACTGTAATGCCACAGCCATGTTGTTTGTGGGCATTACAGTGATTGGCTGGCCGCACAGCGTCACCTTGAGTATTTAAAACCAGGCGCCGCCATCTTGGGCACAGTCGCTCCGGATCAGACAGTGTAGGGACAGCGCTGCTGAGTTAGGGAGAGATATATAGTGCGAAATAGTTAGTGTAGGGTCTCTAAAGCCTGCAAAATCAAACAAACAGTCCTTCTCAGGACTAATATCAATCCTCAGGCAGTCAGGCAGGCTGTATAGGAGACTCAGTGGTTATACCAACAAACGCTGCATTACAGTCCTGTGTGCTGCTGCTGCTCAAATTGCTAGACTTAGTCCCAGGTCTCAGGGGCCAGGAAAAATCCTTTTTTTTTCATCTAAATCCACTTTTTTTTTTTTTACCTCAGTCAGACTGTACAAATACCCGTCTTATTAACCTTTTAGTATTTTTTCCCCCAATAAAAAAAATTGTGTGTCTGTGAGTGTTCAGACACAAATATATCTGTTTAAAAGAGTCTGGTTTCGGCCAGATAACTAGAACTGTGGTTTTGCAGTTCCACGGTTCAAATCTCTGTATTATCCACTTTTTTGCCTTTTTTCCATAAAAAAAACATTTTGAGTGTCTTGCTGACTATTCAGACACAAATATATCTGTTTAAAAGATTCTGGTGTAGGTCAGAGAAATAGAACTGTGGTTTTCCTCTTCCACGGTTCTAATTTCCTTTTTATTACCCTTTTGCCATTGGTAGTGCGAGTGTAAGCTATTTTACTTCATTTACAATGGGCAAGGCGCGTGGCAAGGGACGTGGAACTGGACGTTCTGGTGATGGTTCGTGCAGAGGACGGGGCCGTGGCCAAGGTGAAAATGTGCCACAACCAACAGCCACATCTTCTCGCTTCCAGTTCTTGACCGAATTACTAGGGAAACGCACAACAACACCACTATTGCGAACTGATCAGTGTGAACAGGTTATTAATTGGATAGCAGATAATACTTCCAGTCACCTGGGCACCACCACCTCCGGTCTGTCTTCCACACGGTCAACTCTTAGTAGCCGTGAGTCTCGACCGCATACTCCTCCTCACCCTGATGCTCCTTCCTCCCACCATGCTGAGTGTCGTCAGACAGCAACTGATCCCACAGTTGGACACTCTGAAGAGCTGTTCACTGGTCCATTTCCATATTTGGGCCCCTCGCCTGCTCCGCTTGAAGTGGTGGAAGAGGAGATCTCATGTAGCGATGGCCAAATATTTGAACAGCCACGGCCACAGGAAGGCGACGCTGGCAATTTGTCACAAGAGGTGGACGATGAAGAGACACAATTGCCGCGAAGTGAGTAGGAGGATCGTGGTGCGGAAGTGGAAGAGGAGGAGGTGGTGGATGATCTAGTAACTTACCCAACATGGCAGGAGGACACGCAGAGCGAGGCCAGCAGCACACAGGGGGAGGGAGGCAGAGTACCCCAACAGGCAGGAAGAAGCAGTGTGGTGGGCGCAGACAGAAGGCGGGTAACCGTTCCCCGTAACACCAACACGAGGGACGTTGCCAGTACAACCGGTAGGTCTTCCAGAGTCTGGAATTTTTTTAAAGACTCTGCTGATAACCCCAAAAAGGCCATTTGTACCATCTGCCAGGCCAGCATCAGCAGGGGTGACAAAACTACCAGCCTGACCACCACCAGCATGATCAGGCACATGTCAGCAAAGCACCCGAATTTGTGGGGCGAACCCCAGGGTCCACGACCAGTGTCAGCGGGTGTCACCACTGCTTCTTCTGCTGTTGTGCATGTAAGAGAACCCCCTGTTGTGTGTGCAAGGCAATCCCCTGTCCATACTGCATGCAAAGATGCCCCCTCCTCTCAGTCTTCACTTGTTATGGCAGTTTCTCAAGAAACAGCATCAATGTCCACGTCCCACCGCAGCGTTCAATTGTCCATATCCCAGACCTTTGAACGAAAGCGCAAATTCACAGCCAACGCCCCACAGGCCACAGTCCTAAATTCTCACATTTCACGACTGCTTGCGTTGGAAATGCTGCCCTTTAGGCTGGTGGAGACGGAATCCTTCCACAATCTTATGGCGGTGGCCGTCCCTCGGTACTTGGTCCCCAGCCGACACTATTTTGCCCGTTGTGCCTTCCCCGCACTACACAAGCACGTGTCCCAAAACATCTGCCGTGCCCTCAACAACTCAGTTACTTGGAGAGTCCACCGGACAACGGACACGTGGACAAGTGCTTGTGGCCAAGGGCGGTATATCTCCTTGACGGCACACTGGGTAAATGACTCGCCCCCTGGGCCGTGGGGTACCCGGAACCGGGCTTCTGTACGATGCTGGGGGTAGTAGTGGCAACCCGATCCCGTGGCTCAGGGTGGTCAGACCAAATTGTGGCAGTCTATTTATCAGTGTTTTGAATGTCCTACTACTCCACCCGTGGATTGCAGTCAGGGATAGCTGCCGCTGCGAGGCAGACCGCTGAGGCTGGTGCTGGTGTGCAGCACAGGGGTAGGATAACTCCCCTCGGGAAGAGTGTAGCCTCAGGGCAGTGTAAGTGGAGGCTGGGGGTGATGATGCAGGCGCAGCAGAATCACACAGAGTCCAATCATGCAGTCCATGGTTTTTACTCAGTTGTTATCCAAGTCACTTCTGTCAGCAATGACTGCCCAAGCCGTGCTGCGTCCACCAGATGAGGGGCTCGGTCAACCCCCAGGCAATTCAGGAGTATGGCACAGGACCCCCTTCTGTCCTTTCTCTGGCCTCTCGTGCCCCACCAGTGACCAAACTTCTGTCCGGCTACCGTGGACCGTGTCGGGTAAGCGTTAGCTACCGCTTCCCGCTATCCTATATGGCGCCTTCCTAGCAGGTTTGGCGGGGGGTCGCACCAATAAATGATCACGACCTCCGGTTCTTGGCTGAGGGATGATTTACCTCCACCAACTTGGGAATCTGGTACCCTTCCACAGCCTGACTCTTCACCCGATATCACGCGGGTTTGCAACGGTTGCTGTCCGTTCTGCTCTCTTAGGGTCCCTTCTGCCTTCTTGTTTCTGGAGCCCTTCCACTCCTCTGTCTCTTCTCCTTCCTTCCATCTCCTTCTCCTCTTCTCTTCTCTGGCCCTGGCCTTTTCTCTAGGCCTGCCTCGTGGAACTGAGCTCAGGCTGAGCCTCGGCTCCCTGTCAGCTCTGTCTGACTGAACTCCTTCTCTGAACGGACTCTCACTAAGATGGCTCCCACCTTTTTATCTGCTTCTCTGTGTGTCTGAGCTCAGGTGACCTGCACCCAATGAGCTCCTTCCTATGCTCCAGAAACCGTCCCCTTTCTGCTCCTACACCACTGGGTTCTCTCCCCCCTCCCCACTCCAGCCAGGGACATGGTCAGTTGTGCCTGCATAAAATGGGAGCACCGTCGAGCTGTCCCCCGGAAATGGGGTGAGTGTGTATATGTGTATGCAGCTAACTGAGCCCTGGTCCACACTCCATCCTTACCCGGGAGTGGAATATCACACCTCTGGTTGAGGTGCAATACCCCTGTAGCAACCGAACCCTCGGGGCGCTACATAAACATAGTGGAAGCGGGACCCAGTCGGACCTTGGGACGGAACACATCCTCCCCACACCGAGGATTGCGGGCCCTATGTCATTCAGAGTTGCCCCCACAGTGTACAGCTCCTGCGCATCCTCCTCCTCCTCATGTTAAGCCTCCATCTCAGATATCACCACATCAGTTACAAGCTGGAAGCACTGCAGTACTGCCTCAGCCAAGCGGCAACAGGCTGTGCTGAAACTCATAAGCTTAGGTGATAAACCTCACACTGCTTGTGAGTTGTGGACAGCTGTGAAAGAGCAGGCAGATCTGTGGCTGAGACCGCTGAACCTACATCCAGGCATGGTTGTGTGTGACAATGGTTGTAACCTGGTGACGGCTCAGAGGCGAGGCGAGATCACACACGTACCATGCCTGGCTCATGTGTTTAACCTCGTGGCTCAGCGGTTTCTTAAATCGTACCCCGTGTTGCCAGATCTGCTCGTCAAAGTACGCCGCCTGTCAGCTCATTTTCGGAAGTCGGCTACAGCTTCCGCCGCCCTTGCTGTGTTGCAGCAGCGTTTGCAGCTTCCGGCACACCGACTGGTGTGTGATGTCCCCACATGTTGGAACTCTACCCTCCACATATTGCAAAGGATTTGTGAGCAGAAGAGAGCAGTTGTGGAGTACCAGCTGCAACAAGGCCGTCGATATTCAGGTCAGACTCCACACATGACCTCAGGAGTGGACCTGGATGTCTGACATATGTACCATCCTGACAAACTTTGAGGAGGCCACCAAGATGGTGAGTGGCGATGACGCCATCATTAGTGTCAGCGGCAGAGGTCACAGTTCGTTGCCCAACCAAGGCGTACAGGCGAGAGAGACGCAACTCCAATCCAGCAGAGGCAGGGGAGCACTGTCATCGTTCTGGGACAGTTTTCTGAGACCCGCCCAGCTTACAGTCCCTGAGGCGTGGGGTACTCTCACAAGGAGTGGAAAGTTTCAAAGATGGTGAGGGAGTACCTTTCCGACCGTACCAGCATCCTCTGTGATTCCTCTGTGCCTTTTAATTATTGGGTATCCAAGCTGGACACTTGGAATGAACTCTCTCTGTACGCCTTGGAGGTCCTGGCCTACCCTGCCGCTAGCGTGTTATCGGAGCGTGTTTTTAGTGCCGCTGGGGGAATTATAACTGATAAGCGCACTCGCCTGTCAACTGACAATGCTGACAAGCTGACCCTTATCAAAATGAACAAGGGCTGGATTGGGCCAGACTTCTCATCACTACCAAATGAGAGCAGAGTAACATAAAGTCAAATCCACTGTGTTATTTCGGGAGGTGTATTCCCATGCACCACTTCACACCCACACATGGGTATACGCTTCCTCATTTCGGCTGTTTTTTTCTCTTCTCCTTATCCTCAGCCTCCACCACCACTATAGTACCAGGGTGACCGTGGTCCGTGTTGCCAGCATTGCAAGTTCCTCCGTCCTAATTTTTGGCAGCTTTTGCTTGGAAGGCATAGGCAAAGACTATGGGAGACCCACTCCCCAATAATGGGAATAATGTTTTTAATATGCTGTACTGCATGGCTCTTGTAAGGGGCATTAAAATCGTCTTGCTAAGCTACTGTGACCTCCACGTCTCTTCCAAGGGTCATTGATATTGTCTTTTTATTCCACTATGACCTCCACGTCTCTTCCAAGGGGCATTAAAACCGTCTTGTTAAGTTACTGCGACCTCCACCACTCTTCCAAGGGGCATTGATATTGTCTTTTTATTCCACTGGGACCTCCACCACTCTTCCAAGGGGCATTGATATTGTCTTTTTATTCCACTAGGACCTCCACGTCTCTTCCAAGGGGCATTAAAACCGTCTTGTTAAACCACTCTGAACTCCACGTCTCTTCCAAGGGTCATTGATATTGTCTTTTTATTCCACTGGGACCTCCACCACTCTTCCAAGGGGCATTGCTATTGTCTTTTTATTCCTCTGGGACCTCCACCACTCTTCCAAGGGGCATTGATATTGTCTTTTTATTCCACTGTAACCTCCACCACTCTTCCAAGGGGCATTGATATTGTCTTTTTATTCCACTGGGACCTCCACCACTCTTCCAAGGGGCATTGATATTGTCTTTTTATTCCACTGTAACCTCCACCACTCTTCCAAGGGGCATTGATATTGTCTTTTTATTCCACTGGGACCTCCACCACTCTTCCAAGGGGCATTGATATTGTCTTTTTATTCCACTGGGACCTCCACGTCTCTTCCAAGGGTCATTGATATTGTCTTTTTATTCCACTATGACCTCCACGTCTCTTCCAAGGGGCATTAAAACCGTCTTGTTAAGTTACTGCGACCTCCACCACTCTTCCAAGGGGCATTGATATTGTCTTTTTATTCCACTGGGACCTCCACCACTCTTCCAAGGGGCATTGATATTGTCTTTTTATTCCACTGGGACCTCCACGTCTCTTCCAAGGGGCATTAAAACTGTCTTGTTAAACCACTCTGAACTCCACAACTCTTCCAAGGGGCATTGCATTTCCTCCTAATTTTAGTCCGCTTTTGATTTTCAATGCATAGGCGAACACTAAGGGAGACCCACTCCCAAATAATGGGTAGAAGGTTTTTAGTACGCTGTAATCCACGTCTGTTTCAAGGGGCATTGCAGTTCCTCATAATTTTTGGAAAGCCTTCCATTCACTGCTTAGGCCAACAGTGTACAGGAGACCCAGTTGCTATAAATGGAAAAAATGGTTTAGTTAAGGCCTTCTGACCTCCATGTCACTTCCAAGGGGCATTGGAGTGCCTCGAAACTTTTGGTAGGCATTGCACTCACTGTATGCCCTATAACTGTGTAGCCGAACCGCTCATTTTGGTACAGAAACATATCCTACAAGACATGTGTGGTTGACTGGCCTGATATTAATGTGAATGGTCCCTGTTCCTCCTGCTCTTTCTCTTTTGCCACCACCTCATCTATCATTCATCACCTGAAGCTTTGTTTTAACGGGAGTTATAGAACTGGGATAGTAGCAGGAAAACATCCAGCAATCCTCGGAGGAGGTTGGATATGCGCCAAAACGCTGACCACCTCAGGCCTTGCCGCTACTACATACATGAGCTTGCATTCCAAGGAACAGAAAGCTAAGGAGATGGATGGCCTCATGATCATGAATAATTTACTCATTGTGTAGGAGGCCGACCACTGCTGCTGTCTACCTTCTGAACTTTGTGTTGAAGCCGATTGACCCAGGACCCGCAATCCTCTATGTCTGGAGGACGTGTTGCATCCCAGTGTCCAACTGTGTCCCGGCTTCCACAATATTAACCCAGTGTGAAGGCGTCAGTGAGATGGACCATCCCTGGCCACATTCACTTGTCCACGTGTTTGTGGTTAGGCTGTCCTTCCCACTAAATGCACTGGGGAGGGCACAGGTAATGTTTTGGTATGCGAGCTTGTTTATAAGGCGCACCGGGACAAATAGGGGCGGCTGGGGACCGAGTATGGACACCTGGCCGCCCCCTGGCAGCTGGGGACCGAGTGTGGACACCCGGCCACCGGGCAGCTGGGGACTGAGTATGGATACCAGGCCGCCGACGCAGCCATGACATGGTGGCTGGCGTCTGCCTCCACAAGCCTAAAAGGTCTCATTTCAAGTGCAAGCAAGCTAGCAGTATGGTATTGCAGCCTGGGGGTGGGTGGTGGCAGGCTGCACACTTACGCTTGCATTCCAAGAAAACAAAGCAGATGCTAACTTCTATCATCATCATGCTCCTCACCTTGGCACTCTCAACTCCCCTGATGGAGAAGCCAGGACCCACCGGAGGAGTCTCTGGTTGTCTGGTGGGCTCGTCCAATGCTGCCCTAAAGCAGGCCAGGCTAAGAAAAGTGTGGGGAAGGTTCCCGGTACAAATAGTGGCGGCTGGGGACTGAGTATGGAGACCTTGCCACCGACGCAGCCATGAGGTAGTAGCCAGCTTCGGCCTCCTCCAAACTAAAAGGCCCCATTTCAAGTGCAAGCTAGCAGTATAGTATTGCAGCCTGCGCGTGGGTAGGTGGTTGGCTGCATATTTGCGCTTGCATTGCAAGGAATGGGGGTGGTACAATTGGACACTGCCCTGGGACAAGGACTTGAACGGGGATAGTTGCAAGTCTGCATCTTCTGATGCGGCAAGGATCACTTCTGATGGGCACACTTTTAGGCAGTGACCTGGGTGTCCGAGATGCTTCCAGGGGTCTTCCCCATAATGTTCCCATGTCTTTTCAGCACTGTATGCATGTGTCACACAGCACATGGCCAGATAAGGTTGTAAAATGTTAAAATGACATTTCCCGGTGATTGCATTTGTCACGGTTGAAAGCAATACAAAAGTGCAAAAACGTATACAAAATGCTACTTGTGAACATAGCCCAAGGTGTGGAGGAGTATTTTTGTTTTTGGTTATTTATTTTACCTTATACACAAGTCTTTACCCTGGAAAGGAAGTTCCTTAACATATTTCACAGGAAAACAGTTTCAGTTTAGTTTTTGAACGTTTTATTGTGAGCCCGTAAAAGTGGCTTAATACCTCTGACCACGTTGTTGACAGCAGTGACCTGGCGGTCAGAAATGCTTCCTGGGGCAATCCCCATGCAGTCCCCATGTCATTTGAGCACTGTCACTATCGTTTTGGGCACTTTTTAGGCTTTCTACAGACTGCCGGGGGTGCCGCCGCAAAAATGTTCGGGTCTCCCATAGACTAACATAGGGCTCGTTGCTCGGGTCGAGCACCGAGTATCACAGTAAGCTCGGCCCGAGCTTCGAGCACCCGAGCATTTTAGTGCTCGCTCAACACTAGTCAGGAACTGACTTGTTCCAAAGGTGGCGAAATGTCAGGAACTGACTTGTTCCAACGGTGGCGAAACGTCAGAAGCTGACTTGTTCCAACGGTGGCATCTTATAGTAACACACTCAGATTGAACGAGTTCTTTAAAAGGAGTTATTCTGTCACAAATATTTGTGTCCCAATACTTTTGTCCCATATTGTCTCTATATAAAAATCTATCAAATGAAGATTGTAAAGAAAAGAAAATGTAAGGAGATATCAAGGTCAGTGTCCAAAATAAAAATTAAAAATTGAGTTGAGAAATCCACAGCCCTGCGAGAGCTTTGTAGAAATGATTATCCAATTAGCTGCAGTAGCCAAATTGTGCCGCTCTCCAAGGGACGGGCCCGGCCCTCTGTTCATTCTCAGCAGCTCTCTATGAACTTACACAAGGTAATTCAGCTCCAAACAGTTTTCTCATCAGTGCTAATTATAGTAATACATCTAAATGCCTCTTAAAAAATGCATGAACCCTTTAAGTCGCCTCATTATAATGGGATATAATCTTTGCCTGAATATATATCAACCCTGTTATCACCAAACACCTCCAGTCAGCATCACAGGAAAAACAAACAGACATGAAAATACTGTAAAAAGTGCTGCATATTCTTTGTTTAAGATTTACTAAATGTGACCGTTTTGTTATTCGGAGATGTAAAGGAACAATCTTTGGAAAAAGAAGGGAGAAGGAGAATTGGTGAAGAAAAGTGAGGACTGGAGACGGCCACAATACTGAAGGGGCTGAATATAACTACTTCTTGATACTTTGCATAATGACTGTCATACACATTATTATGAACAGGCATTAAAATGAAAACTGGTGGGAACGTCTATCCATAGCCGAAGTAAACCCATACAGAGTTTCATTATATAGAAACCCACAAAGCCACAGTATTCTAAAATATAAAAAGTGCATAGTCTCGTTAGGCTCTGTGCACACAACGTCTTTTAAGCTCCTTTGAACCTGCTCCGTTTTTCAAGCAGAAGACACTTTGGAAGTTTTTTTTTCCTGAAGCGTCTATGGGACCGTGCACATATGCAAAATAATCTCTGCATGCCTGAGTTTGATCCGATATTCGGAATTGCACTCAGCCATGCAAGTTAATGTGTGTGAAATCCATCTGACTGCACTCGGATGACTTATGAGTGCAGTCTGATTTGCACAGACTGACACTATGGAGAAGATGGAGAATTCACTCCCAGCTCCAAAAGAAGTCCGGGCATCCTTTGAGCTTTCCCATGGACTTGTATTGTAAAGTACAAATCGAATTCTGAGCGGAAAATGCCTGAAGAATGGTCAGAAAAAGTAATGAGCACAAGTGCTCGTTACTCGAGTTTGCCTAGGGGGCTCGGGTATGCACCAAGTATCGCGGGGGCTTGAGTAGCATGTTCAAGTCCTCGCATGTTTCACTGCTGTTAGATGGCAAATGAGCTTTAATGGGGATAAATGTAAGGTAATGTGTGGCGCCCCTGAGGGTTCAGTCGCCACAGAGGTACTGCACCTCACCCAGAGGTGTGGTGTCTCCTTCTCTCAGGTAAGGAGGGAATGCTGCACGGCACCCCAAACACCTGCATCCAACACTACATTGCTCCAGGCCAGCAGGAGGGGCAAGACGCAATGTATGTTCCTGCTGAGCCCTGACCCTGGCTGGAGTAGGGGGAACCAGTAGTGGGTGTGGGCGGAGGAAGTAGTTATGGGGAGCACTTTGGTAGGAGATATAAATAGGGAAGCCATCTTAACGTGGCAGGACAGTAGTGAGAAGACAGTTCAGAAGAACAGTCTGGGAGCAGAGTCTCAGTAGGAGCTCTGCTCCACAATTAGGGCCTAGTGTCAGAGGCCCAGGAGGGGAGCAGGGAGTAGGCTCCGTTCTGTTGAAGGGATCCTAGGGGGTACGGCGAGTGCAGGACGGCACCCATACGCCCCGAATCTGTCAGAAGACAGAGGGATCGTAGGTCGCAAGAAGGGGACCGGCCCCTGGCCCAGTCGTGTACTTCAAGTCTCAGCTGGAAAAACCGGAGGCTTCTGGCTTATATAGTCAGTTGCCGGAGCCTCATTCTAATCCCCGTGAGGGTCAAGCAGGTCCGGGAACTCCGACGCACAGGAGGGACTTCAGAGCACCCGAGCAGGATTCAGAGTGGGGAAGCGCAGGGCAGGAGAGAGAAAGACCCAGCGTGAAGACGGTCTAGCTAGGAACACAAGAAAGTGGGGTTCTGTCAAGTACTCTTAATCTGCCTGAGGAAGAACTGAGCCCCTGCCTGGTGAACGCAGCGCGACGTGGGAGGCTAGCACCCGTACAGTGCACCAGTGGAACTGTCATAATAACTGTGAGTAAAAACTCGGATTACTGCACCGCACTGCCTCCGTCCATTCTTTTATCTGCACCATCGTTCCTTCTCTGCACAACAACGCCCAGCGCAACCACCATTTTCCTACACTGCCCTGTAGCTTGCTCTGCCTGTGGAGAGCCACACCACCCCTGCTGCCATAACACCAGCTCCAGAGGACTGCTCCGCAGCGGCGGCTCCTTTTGGCCGCAATCCACAGGTGGCGTCACGAACAATCCCAAAAACCCCATATAAAAGTATCCCCCCTTTGCACTGACCGCCCTGGGTCATGGACCGGGCCAGCCACCGTGATACTCCCCTACCGGAATAGAGGCCCGGCTGCCGAGTACCTCACGGCCCTGGTGGCGCGTCAAATGCACTTGGGCAGAGGAAATAAAATGTATAATTATATGCTTAATTGTAAAACACTGGGCAAAACTGTCACTGAAAAAGACCTGGGTGTATTGGTGGACGACAAGCTCACGTTTGGTGGCCAGTGTCAGGCAGCTGCTGCAAAGGCAAATAAAATAATGGGATGCATTAAAAGAGGCATAAATGCTCATGAGGAGAAGATAATTTTACCTCTATACAAGTCATTAGTGCGACCACACTTAGAATACTGTGTACAGTTCTGGTCTCCGGTGTATAAGAAAGACATAGCTAAACTAGAGCGGGTGCAGAGAAGAGTGACCAAGGTTATTAGAGGACTTGGAGGTCTGCAATACCAAGACAGGTTACACTTGGGGTTATTTAGTTTGGAAAAACGAAGGCTTAGGGGTGATCTTATTACTATGTACAAGTATATGAGGGGACAGTACAAAGACCTTTCTACTGATCTTTTTACTCTGAGGCCTGAGACGGGGACAAGGGGGGCATCTTCTACGTCTGGAGGAAAGAAGGTTTAATCATAATCACAGACGCGGATTCTTTACTGTAAGAGCAGTGAGACTATGGAACTCTCTGCCGCATGATGTTGTAATGAGTGATTCACTACTAACATTTAAGAAGGGCATGGATGCCTTTATGGAAAAGTATAATATTACAGGTTATATATACTAGATTCCTTGATAGGGCGTTGATCCAGGGAACTAGTCTGATTGTTGTATGGAGTCAGGAAGGAATTTCTTTCTCCAATGTGGAGCTTAGTGTTTGCCACGTGTTTTTTTTTCACCTTCCTCTGGATAAACTTGTTAGGCTATGGGTTGAAGTAGATGGACTTAGTTTTTAAGGTTGAAGGAAGACTATGTTACTATGTACAGTAGTGGCCAAAAGTATTGGCACCCCTGCAATTCTGTCAGATAATACTCAGTTCACAATCACACTCAGAATCACAAATTCTTTGGTATTATTATCTTCATTTAATTTGCTTGCAAGGAAAAAACACAAAAAGAATTGTACTAAAGCTAAATTGGATATAATTCCACACCAAACCTAAAAAAGAGGGTGGACAAAAGTATTGGCACTGTTTCAAAAATCATGTGATGCTTCTCTAATTCGTGTAATTAACAGCACCTGTAACTTACCTGTGGCACCTAACAGGTGTTGGCAATAACTAAATCACACTTGCAGCCAGTTAACATGGATTAAAGTTGACTCAACCTATGTCCTGTGTCCTTGTGTGTACCACATTGAGCATGGAGAAAAGAAAGAAGACCAAAGAACTGTCTGAGGACTTGAGAATCCAAATTGTGAGGAAGCATGAGCAATCTCAAGGCTACAAGTCCATCTCCAAAGACCTGAATGTTCCTGTGTCTTCCGTGCACAGTGTCATCAAGAAGTTTAAAGCCCATGGCACTGTGGCTAACCTCCCTAGGTGTGGACGAAAAAGAAAAATTGACGAGAGATTTCAACGCAAGATTGTGCGGATGGTGGATAAAGAACCTCGACTAACATCCAAACAAGTTCAAGCTGCCCTGCAGTCTGAGGGTACAACAGTGTCAACCCGTACTATCCGTCAGCATCTGAATGAAAAGGGACTGTATGGTAGGATACCCAGGAAGACCCCACTTCTTACCCCGAGACATAAAAAAGCCAGGCTGGAGTTTGCCAAAACTTACCTGAGAAAGCCTAAAACGTTTTGGAAAAATGATCTCTGGTCAGATGAGACAAAAGTAGAGCTTTTTGAGAAAAAGCATCAACATAGAGTGTACAGGAAAAAAAGAGAGGCATTCAAAGAAAAGAACACGGTCCCTACAGTCAAACATGGCGGAGGTTCCCTGATGTTTTGTGGTTGCTTTGCTGCCTCTGGCACTGGACTGCTTGACCGTGTGCATGGCATTATGAAGTCTGAAGACTACCAACAAATTTTGCAGCATAATGTAGGGCCCAGTGTGAGAAAGCTGGGTCTCCCTCAGAGGTCATGGGTCTTCCAGCAGGACAATGACCCAAAACACACTTCCAAAAGCACTATAAAATAGTTTGAGAGAAAGCACTGGAGACTTCTAAGGTGGCCAGCAATGAGTCCAGACCTGAATCCCATAGAACACCTGTGGAGAGACCTCAAAATGGCAGTTTGGAGAAGGCACCCTTCAAATATCAGGGACCTGGAGCAGTTTGCCAAAGAAGAATGGTCTACAATTCCAGCAGAGCATTGTAAGAAACTCATTGATGGTTACCGGAAGCGGTTGTTCGCAGTTATTTTGGCTAAAGGTTGTGCAACCAAGTATTAGGCTGAGGGTGCCAATACTTTTGTCTGGCCCATTTTTGGAGTTTTGGGTGAAATGATCACTGATTTGATTTTTGCTTCATTCTCTTTTGTGCTTTTTCCTTGCAAGCACATTAAATGAAGATAATAAGACCAAAGAATTTGTGATTGCAATCATTTTCAGGAAGAAACTGAGTATTATCTGACAGAATTGCAGGGGTGCCAATACTTTTGGCACCACTGTAGATATTGAAGTCTCTTGACATATGACCAGTTTTAGGTAAAAATCTTTACTGCAGGACATAATATCAGATTACTGGGCCTTTCAGGTTAGAATATAATCCAGGCGATAGGACAGATAGTAGCAACAAAACTAAATTCTGTAACCCAATTTCTAATACTCCATGATATCATAGGCAGAGCATGAAAAAGAAGTCACTTGCCATCGGCAAGTTTTAGATGCATTTACCACTGCTATCACAAGCCCCATATTTTAACCCCTGCAGGGTCTCCTCAAGAAGTCTTAAAGAAACTTAGGGTGAACATTATTCAGCAAGTCACTAAAACTTTTAATATAAATTGGCAATGATTTAAGCCAGATTCACATCTGAGTATAGACCAAGATGTGTGGTCCTCATGTGCCTTTTGAGGCTAGCGGGAAGATCTGCAGCCAGTCCATACACAGCGGTTCATACTCAGACTGTGAATGTTGGAAATGTGAAAAGTCTGTATTGAACCGGAATTGGATGTTTCGCCCCCGGGTACATTTCGCCCCCGCACATTTCGTCCCCAGGATGTTTTGCCCCCGCACATTTCACCCCCGCACATACCGCCCCCGAATGGAAACGTCCGGGGGCGAAATGTACCTGAAGGCCAACTGATGGGGGCGAACTGCTGGGGGCAAATTGCTGGGGGCGAAACTTCCTATAACCGTATTGAACGGCTGATAAAGTCCTCTGGGACATTGTCCGTGTTTGCTCTTCACATGCCTATCTAACAGAATTTTCTTTATTTCTGGTGCAAGAATTCATAGTCAAGTATCTAACTCACTAATGCTTTAAGTTATGCCTTAAGATACCAATTCTGAGTACTCGAAGCCTAGATTGTGTACGCCAGGAGGCACATGCCATATTGGATTATGACTGTTTTCATACTCTGAACAGTACATATTTTATGGGACGTCAAAAATTGTGAGGCAGTTCTTCCATTTTTTTGCTTTTAGATAGTTAATATGGATGATGTATTCAATAAATCTAATTGAACCATGCCCATGGAAGTCATAACTTTAATCTCTTGGGTCTCGATTCAAAACTTGTATCTTTGTACCCCCACTACCATGTGCATGCTTGCCAACATTTTTAGAACCAAAATCTGAAAATTTAAGACCCCTCCTTCAAGGAATGCTCAAAATGACATTAAATGCCAGGAAAATGTCCACTTTACGCAAGGTTTGTATAAATCCTACCTCCTTTGTACTGGTATTTTCATAGCAATATCAAGACTGTTGGCATGTATGTGACGCGCCCCTGGGCCTGTGTCGCGCTGCGTTGCGCACGCGGGAGCTTACCCAGAGCCGGATCTGTTGAGGGTTGTAGTCTCGTGGCGGTGACCCGGTCCGTGCCCAGGGAGTCAAACTGAGCGGCGATGTATCAGTGGTAGATGTTGGACGACTACGCCACCCGTTGAGTACAGCTAAGGAGCTGCTGCTGCAGGGCAGACCGCTGAGGCCGGTGGTAGGATTGTGCAGCGTGATAGTATAACCCCCAACAGGAGGGGTATGGCCTCAGGGCAACCGACGTGGATGATGGGGGTAGCAGGAACCACTCGGAGACGGTACGGTGTAGTTCAGGGTCTTTACTGGTGACAAAGATAGACCCTCCCGGAGTACTGGCTAGCGATTGGGGCCTGGTCGGTCCTTGAGCAGATGGGATCTCCCCTGGCCAGGCGGAGTTGTAGGCCTCCCAAACTAACTGTACTCTTCTGGCTACCTTGCTAGAGGCGGGTATAAGTAGCCCACGTCCCTCAGTGTACTGTGTGGTGCTCACCCGTATGGCCGGTGACTCGGGGCCTTCGGGTTTCTTGGCCAGAGGACCTGGAATCCCCTGCCTGACGGATTCTGCTGCTGGGTAGGAGTTAGTCCCCACAGCCTCGGACTCCGGGTCCGGTAAGGAATCTTCTCAGTCAGGGCGAGCTCTGCAGCTGCCAGCCCCTGACTCCTTGTAACACTGCTCCCACAGAGCTCCTGATGTTCTGTTCCTATATTTGCTTCTTTTCTCTGTCTCTACTTCTTCTCTACTCACTAACCCTGCCTCAGCCCTAGGTTTATATAGGGGAAGTTCTTCCCCTCCCAGGACTGGGCAGGAGGTGTGGCATGCATAGGATTCCTGACCAAGAGACCTCCCACCTGCTCTCAGACATAACATTGCTGTTACTGTGGAAACCAGATCCCTGGGGTGCCACATATGCAGGTATTGCTTAGAATATTAATGTTACTTTATGAGGCAGACGGCCATAGGGTGTCAAGACACCAGGGGCCAAATGCAACTGCTGTCTCTGCACACCCGGTAGCAAAATTCCTGGCTCTAATTCAGACCTAGAATGGCCATATTTCACATCTCTACCCGGACCTGTTCGAGCTACGTCTGCTTCATTCCGCAGATACTGACCAGCCAGAGATTAGAGTGATGGGGACTAGTCATGCTTTGGGTGTGCGTGCTGGTCAGCAGCACAGCAATGGAATCATCTCCCTGCTGTGGCCATTTGGGCAGTACCACACTCTATTTAAGCTCCTATTATTCTGCTGGTAGTTGCCAGATATTGTGCCTGGAAGCTCTCTGGAAGCTGGTGTTTTACTTATCTAATATCCTGTTACTGACCCAGCTTTATCTTGATCTCTTCTGATCTGTGATCACTCCTGACTTTAACCTTGGCCTGTTTGACCTTGCTTTTTTGACTGTCCTTTTGTTCTCTTACCTCGGCTATTAAACGGACTACAGTTTAGTTTGATGAATCAATTGTATGCAAGAGGACTTAGCACACTCAGGAATTTCAGAAGTAGCAGGGATGACAGCAAGTAAAAGCATAGTATGCACAGAAGGTGGAGCACACCAAACTTAGAGGTCTAGAGACTCAATCCAACACAGTTGTGTGTGTATCAACAGGCCTTAAATAGGTCTAGGGAGACGATGTCATTGATCCATGGCGGACAACTTGCAAAACTCGACTTGGAGCACAACAGAGGACAGCTGACCCAGGGGAAGAAAGCAGAGCCCAGGATTGGTGTGTAATATTATGGGACACCATTGTAAGTCCAGATCCATTTAAAGGGTGAAGGCCTCAGGAATCTGCCATACAGAGTGTTTTAGCACCAAGTGTGTGCGAATAAAACGTTTTGGCTAACTGTCTCTGATGGACCTTACAACGTAGAAATAAACTGATCAGATATGTAAGTATGAGTTCACTTGGTGTCAGCTCACCAATCGTTATGCACCTCTTCTGACATTGCACCTACAAAGCAGAGAATGAGCCCACTGCACATGGGTAACCTCACGTGCTTTCATTCTTTTTAAAATTTGCAGGAATTTATTTTTGTAATGTTCCCCATGCAACCTATTAGAAATACATTTTTCTCTCTATGTATGTGCAAAATCATAAAACCATTTTTTTTCCATAGGAAATCCTTTAACCAGCAAATGGGCCATGCAATAATGTGCAAAAATGAGTTATACAAACTGAGAGCCAGGGTGTAAAGAGGAGCATCGTCTGAGACTAAAATAAAGACAGATTTTATGGTATTTATGTCAGTTAATTTAACTGCTGGTAGGGGCTTCAGTGGTAACACGAGTTAGTTCCACTGTTTAACCTTGCAGTATTAATTTATGCTTTATGACATCAGTGCTTTATCATTCGCTCCTTGGGAAGACAGTTATCTCATTAGCTGGAATTTAATGAAATGCAAGGATACACTTCTTAATTTCAAAGATTACTATAACACAAATCGATTGTAAATCTTTGCCCGAGGGACCCTTAGGCATTCACCTGTTTAACACCCTTTACAAAGTGGCCAATCTCAATATCTCAACCAGTGTATAAAAGCTAGAACCCCAGACCGGGGTAATACCATTGCTGCAGAAGTGCGCGTGCAGACAGAATTTACAGAATTTCAGATCTACTTTACATAAGGGATATATCTTCGTATTTATAAATTACAGTTCTATAATTTCATAACCAAAATATTATTGATTGAAACTGTAATAAATTAAATCGCCTACTTGGTAATGATGAGTTTGTTTTTCCAGGTCGACATACTTAGAAGGGAATTTTATAAATTGTTGTTTTGCACTGAAGTAAGTCCTCAGTTAATGCAAGGCCAATAGTACTGATAGCTTATGGCAGAATACCTTTACAGAATAACAGACAGTAACTTTTATTTTATTATTGATAAGCCTTTGCAAAGTTATGACTGTAACATAACAATATTTTGCCTCCTTCTTTCCCAAACACCATTCTGCAGTGCTGTTTTATCTGCCTAGTAGAATCTACCAAAGAATCTGCTTTCAACTGCTGCTCAGCAAGAATCCTACTCTGTTTACAAAGTATGGGACTTTCCCTATCTGAACCTCTCTACTCCCCTCCCCAGTACTCAGACAGGGAAAGTAGGGTACTCTGTTTATAAACACTGTTTAGATTCTTGCTCATCAGCAAATAAAGCAGTTTCGTAGAGAGCTTGAACTAGGCAGTTAAAACAGCCCCGCAGCACAGTGTTTGGGAGAGAAAGAAGCAAAATAAAGTATTGAAGTGTATTACAAAAATGTGTAACTTTGCAAACAGATGATTAATAACTTAATAAGAACGTTTAATTACACCTTAAAGGGGTGGTCCGGCATACAAAGTAAATTTTTTTCCTAAATCCATATCTATTTAATGCCATAATCTAAACTATTTTTTAATATACTTGAATTAAAAATTCCCCACCGTTCCCTAACTACACTATCTAACTGCTTTTTTTTTTCCACAACTTCCTTTTTTGATGATGCTTCATTTGAGAATCTCAGTGCATGCTGGGATACTCAAACTCAGAGGTTGCTGACACAATCACATCCTTCACTCCATCCCTGAAATGAAGCACCATTAGTGACATTAGTTTCAGGGGCTGGGCTAGTCCCTGCATGCTGTGCACTGTGTGATGTGCACAATGACAGCGCGCTCTCTGTTGCCAGCTCAGATCAGTAGTAATGAGCTAGCAACAAAGCGCACTATTGTGTTTTTTCTAAAACTACCCGGCATGCAGAGACCAGCGCCGCCCCCGCAAGTGATATGAGTCGGCGACAGATAGCGCTGTCATTGTGAACATCTGATAGTGCACAGGGACTAGCCCAGCACAGTGATTGCAGCCTCTGCTCCCTAATGACTCTTCATTTGAGTATACCAGCATGCACTGGGATTCTTAAACAAAGCATCATCAAAAAAAGTAGTAAAGAAAATCAGTTAAATAGTGTAGTTAGGGGATAGTGAGGAATTTTTTAATTCAAGTATATTAGAAAATAGTTTAGATTATGGTATTAAACAGATAGGGATTGAGGCTGAATATAACTATGTATGTTGTACCACCCCTTTTAGTGTTTTAAATGTAGCAAAATTTGGCAACATTAGTATTAAGTGGGTATAAGATTTTGTCAAGAGTATAAGGGTCACACAAACACCGTTTACGTTTTTCAAATTGCCCAAATATAGCACATAATGCATCACTTACAGTGCTTTATTTTATCAAAGTATTTATACATTACCTAAAGACAGGTAAACATAGTTAAACACAAGATCCATAATTTTCTTATGTAGAGAATACAGTACCTAGAGAGTAATATGCCCAGGCTCTTATCTCCTTATAGTACCCACATAGTAGCACATTGTGTTAACATAGCACTGAATTATTCCCAATAAATACAATAAATTGCCTGGAAAAGTAATGGAAAGTGCCTATGATCCCCGCAGCCCTTCTTCTCCGTGTTAGACACAACTTAGAAATTCCAATATTTCTGTAAGTCATATAATATATGTTTTATTGCAGTGGTCAGTTTTGGAGAGGATTAAACAGGAATTGTCATCATATTGGTTATTATTACTTTTAAATTAGCATTTCTGAACATGGTGGAAATACTGCAATTTTGTTGATGTTCACAAAATAAAAGCAAAAAAAAAAGTTTTTGAATTAGTTTCTAAGAGGTAATATCTCCATAACTAATAATTGCCAAACTTCTGATTTATTACTTTATGGCCAGTTTTATAATTTATCCGAACATCCTATTTAGGTTAAAGCTGCACTAGAAATTAATAGTTTTGGCATCCTGGACAACTACTTTTAAAATGTAAATCGCAGGGACAATCAATTGATCAAACCAAGTCGCACTCCAGGCACCCCAGCAAATAGATTATTTTGCTTGGAATAGTCAAAATTAAACATTCATTTCCCCTTCAGAGACCCTTAATATTCGAATAATTGGCTATACTTGGACAGACCCCAACTATTCTTGTATTCTATCAAAATGGATAAACTGAACTCAGGGCACAAAAGTACCAGGACAGACGAAAATAAATTCATATTCTTTGTAATATTATCTAAAAATGGTTATATGAATAGATTATTTGAAAGGGTTGTGCAGGATTTGAAAAACGTGTCTGCATTCTTTCAAAAACTGCTCCGCATCTATTCTTAGGTTGTGTGCAGTATTGCCGCTTGGCGATACTTATTTCAATGGCACTGTTTAACCAGTGGAGCCATATGGTAGGGTTTCCTGAAGAAAGGAGATATATTTTTTAATAAAAACAAACTTGTACAGCCATTTTATATAGATAATATAAAGACTCTCATACACATTAGAAATAAGTCGACCAAACCCAGTGTATGTGGGCCACCTGAAATGATGAGGAAAGAAGTTTTATGCTGTCCGATAATAAAGATTGAACATTCCATAAATCTGGAGAACAAGTAAAATGTTCATTCTTTGGGTGGAATAATTTTTAAGCTTGGTAATTCGCAAAGAATAGCAAAGGCAGCTGCCAGCAGCGGATCTTGATTATTTGTCCAATTACATTCATTGGGGCAGAACATTCCTCAGACTCCTTCATACTCAATACTGAATAAATCGAGATGTTTTGAAAATTTTGTTTCCATTTCTTCATCATTTGTATGTCATTAACATTAGAGATGAGCAGATCTGGCCATCATTGGAGCCTAGCGTGAAGAGGCCTGAGACTTAGGTACTCCCAGTGACAGAAGATAAAATGTGGACTGGATGGGGACAGTGAGGAGTAGAGGGGCCGTAGAGGTGAGCGGTAAATTGAGAATAAGTATTTTATATTTTTAACATTTGGACAACCCTTTACGGCTCAGCAGAATGGTAGCCGGCTGGCCAACATTTTGCTAAATCCCCACGGAAGCTAATTAAAAAAAAAAATCTGTACATTGGCGAATGTGGATTTTTGTACAACTTCATTAGCATTCAATTGCATTATAATAAATTTGCTCATTTTTAATTAAAATGTCTGTGATTTCCATAATTCCATGACTTCTCCTTCTACGTGCTGCGATTGTAATGTTGATGCATGTGTATATATGTACAGTGTATATAATATATATTGCAGCGCTGGGGTCATGGAATCAAATCCCACCAAGGATATAATTTGCAAGGAGTTTGTATGTTCTCCCCGTGTTCGCGTGGGTTTCCTCCGGGTTCTCGGGTTTCCTCTCAAACGCCAAAAACCTACTGATAGGGAATGTAGATTGTGAGCCCCAATGGGGACAGCGATGATGATGACTGTAAAGTGCTGTGGATTTAATGGCGCTATATAAGTGAGTAAAATAAATAAATAATATATATTCAGCAGAATTATATTTCCAGTAGTGAAGAAGTTAACCAGAGGAGGCTGTGATCATTAACACACAATGAGCAGGGCATTTTAGACATCATGTAGGTAGCTGCACCCGTCATCTCAGTTTAGAAATCATTTATCCCCACAAATATATTTAAAGTGCACCTGTCACTGCATATTAACATTTTCTAATGCAGCAAGACATAAAAATACCCGAATATCAGGACTGTTATGTGTCTCTGTAATACTTGCCTTTTAAGTCTTTCTCTTCCTCTTCTGTTGACCTCGCCAACCTAATGTCAGTTTCTCCAAGTTTGCAAAGGAGCATGTAGTTAAAACATTAATCTGTTGTCCCTATGTGAAAGTATAATTAGGAAAGGATCAAAAACCACCATAATTGCCCTTTTCATTAACTCGAAATTTGGGGTCCATATTGTTTTGTGATAAATATCCTCAATCAAAATTATCCAATGATGGAAGACATGGGAAAACCTATATCTTATCCATACCAGAAAAGCAATGGGAACTTCACTGACCTCACAAAATACACGGTATGGAAAGAAGCATTGTGTTGACTGTACCTACAAGAGCTTTTATTATATCCCATCCAAAATCCATAGGCAATATTATCGAACCAGTTCCCATTTGCAGCTAAAACAGCTTCTACTCTTCTGGGAGGGATTTCTTCAAGATTTTGGAGGAATCTTCTAGATTGTGAGCCCTCGCAGGCAGGGTTCTCTCTCTTCCTGTACCAGTCGGTGACTTGTTTTTGTTCAAACTATTGCACTTGTCATCTGCTACGTATACCCCTTTTTCACATATAGAGCACCATGGAATTAATGGCGCTATAATAATAAATAATATAATAATCTGTGGGAATTTTTGCCCCTTCATCCAGAAGAGCATTTGTGAGGTCAGACACTGATGTTGGAGGAGGTTCATCTTGAGGTGTTGGATGAGGTTGAGGTCAGGGATCTGTGAGGCCAGACAAGTTCTTCCATACCATATTCCCCCAACCATGTCTTTGTGCCCCAGTAAACAAAGCAAGGTCCATAGTCATAGGGAGAAGAAAAAAGCCTTCCTCTAACTTGTTGCCAAAAGTGATGAAAGGTACAATTGTCAAAAATGTCTGGGTATGCTGAGACTTTAAAATTTCCCTTCACTGTAACTAAGGCTAGTAGACCAACCCCTGAAGAAGATTTCCACCTCAAACCTTAATTTGCCAATATTGGTAAGGCTACGTTCACACATTGTGGCTGCAGTAGAGTTTTTTTTATCACAATTGAGGGAAAACTGCAATTTTTTGGCATTTATTTTCATAACTCATTAGAAAAGGATCCTTTTTCTTTTTTAATTTTACTACGATTGCAGAAAAGCACACATGGCGGATGCAACGTGTGAACACAGCCTCCGGATATGAAAAAATGAACATATGAATAAACGCTTAAATTTCATCCAGAAAACTCAGACAATTTTCATCTGATTTTCATCCATGTGCCATCTGTATGACCATTTTTTACGCCCTTCTGATGTCCTTGTGATGTCTGGTTTCATACATCTACATTGAAAATGTACATGCTCATATATTAATAATGAAAATGTTTCCGTAAAAAAATTGGATGCTTCATGGATATTCTGTGTGGGATGTGACTTTGTTTACGCACCCATAGACATCCGAGACTCCGAAGAAAGTAGTGCATGCTGCAATTTTTTTTACTCACAGTTGGACTAAGGGCTCGTGCACATGGCCATATTTTTGGTCCGAGTGTGATCCGACAAAACTTCAGATCACACTTGGACCAATGTTATTCTATGGGGCCGTGCACATGGCAGATTTTTTCCTTGGACTGGCACAGTCAGAGGAAAGAATCACTGCATGCCCGAGTGTGATCCGATATTCAAGCCAATGACTGGGGTCCGATTTCCATGGGCTGACAGAATGGAGAGGATGGAGACATTTTTTTTCCATCTTCTCCTCATATGAGAGAATCGGATCACACTATGATCACACTCTGATCAGAGTTTGATTTGCATAATCGGTCCGATTCTCTTGATGAGAAAATACACAGTCGTGTGACCTTAGCATAAAAGAAAAATTGGTCATCTTAACAGCCCCATTGAATAACGTGGTTCCATGGTCTGTCTGATCAAAAATCGGATAGCACTCTTCTGAATTATACAATCTTTTGCACAAGCCCAAAGTCAGACGTTCTAAAGCTGTCAGTGTATGGTAATTACTCTTACAGAGACATTTCCATTCTCTTTCATGTCTGCAGATAGTTTTGAAAGAATGACAACAGGAAGTGCAGCTATATTGATTTTTTAATTATCTTAGGTTCTCAAAAATTGATGGTAATTTAGTAAAAATGATTTCTACATCTAAAGAATAACAACGTCTCAGTAGGAAAAAGAAACACAATTACACAATACGTATTGATTAATACACATTCCTTGGGCTTAGATCATTTTTAGGAATCAGCTTAAGTAACATTTAGTGTTGCATTCACACCACTGTATTTTTGGTTGTATTGTTGTCCATGAAAAAAAAAAGACAGCCCTTGGGCCAATGTTTAATTGGGCTGTTCAGATGACCATTTTTTTTCACACAGATTGAATGTTTGTCTTAAAAGAATTGCAGCATGATCTAGTCTTGTCGGTATTTTGGACCAGACTCGCCTATTCAAGTCTATGGGTGCGCAAAAAAAAGGATCCCAGTACAAATCAATCATAGAGCATTAGAGATGAGCAAACCTGAACTTAAAAGTTCAGGGTTTGTACAGGACAGTTAGTGTCCGGAGCTAAACAACTCTCCCGGAAGTGCGTTGCAAAGCTCAGAGTTCCGGTGGAAGTCTGCTGCAGAGAGAAGGAGAGCGAGTCAGGGTCTCCATTATTTTCAATGGGGTTTGGGTTCTGGTTCAAGTTCAGGTACAGTTCTGGTACCCGAACCAAACTTTAGAATAAAGTTTGGGTCGGGTTCTAGAACCCGAACTTCCACAGGTCCACTCATCCCTGTAGAGCATCTGAGTTTTACAGAAACATTGCCATCATTAACATAGGAAACTATATTTGGTCTTGTATGTTTTATTAACTGCTGACTCACAAAAACGAGCGTTACATGGATGACAATACAAATAAAAAAAATCATCAGTTTTTTCTGAGTAATTTTTTTATACGGTCATATAAACTTAGTCTTCCAAAGCAATTCTAATCCACTATGCGTAGTGTATATTTTTTTCTTTTTTTCCAACAGTCCATTTTAGTGTAATGGTGGTTCTGCATGTTGTGGCAGCTTCATGCTCTGGGCATGGATTTTACCACTAATAATGCATTTTTACTGTTGTTTAGAAGGAAAAATTGCACTATTACCATCAAAATCAGGCGACCGATTAGGATAGTACTCTATTTCCATGCCCACTATATACGGTGTAATTCTGACTAATTGTGTCTATCCCAGCATGGAAGCCTGGTCCTAGAAAAAGAGATTGAAGGAGATTTTATACTATACAAGACAGGATATACAGAACCAGTTTTTTGCTAGGCAGAAAACCTTTTTAAAAAATTCAAGTGTAAAATCTGCAATTTATTTTATTTGTGACTGACTGACAAATATAAGTGACCTTAAATATTTTCTGAAATAAAGCAGTGATAGGTATTTGTCAGATGACATGCATGCTTGGGATGCTGACAGGATGGTAGACATCTGCATTCATTATTCATGTCAGTAGAGAAGGTAAGAATCTGCTGTTCATATACTAAAGCTTAATTCCATATTTCTTTATCTCCTATAGAATTTAATAGAGGATTATAGCACACGTGGCCACGTTTCTTCTCAAAACCAAGAAACGCCATTCTCAGTATTTTTGTGGTACCAAACTTCTAAAATGAAGTGATTTATGGCATTTTTGAAACTTTTGAAAATATTTGCCCGTCAATCTTTCTTAAGTCAGTACTCATTTTCTTTAGTTCTTCATAAACCGTTTTCACCCTTTTTCCCCCCCCCTATTTTTGTGTAAGGTGTATAGTATTATTCCAAAATAATGAACTGGTAAAAAATTTCTGTAGAAATCAACAGAAAATAGATAAATCAGCACAGTCTTCTCTGTATATCAGATTACTTAACATGATGATCAAAAAATCTCTATTTGGTAAGCAAAAAAAATAAATAAAAATTCTAACGCGTTTTGGCCTGTATATCTTTATTCATAGCTATATTAAACAAAAATGATAAGCTATTTATACATAATCATACATCATATCCTCCCCGATTCAATATGCATCAAATACGTAGTTTCACTCCCCTCTAGAAATGACATGTAGTCTGAAATGGGGTTTATATATTATTATAATTATTTGTTTTTGCAGATGATATTGGATATTTTCAGTTTTTCTGAAATACTAATTGAAAACAATATGAAATATTTTTTTCCCCCCTAGTTCCCATCAGCATGTTCACGCCGAAGCTTAGGGTCCATCCAGCTCATCCACATTTTGTGTTTTATGATCTTGCTGGCTCGCAATGTAATTAATGGACACAATTTAGGATGATATATTACAATGTGAATTTGCTATTGAATTTTCTGATGCTGAAAGCGTTAAGTACAGGGTGAAGACTCTTGTCAGTGATTTGGAACCCATGCATTTATGGTTCTTTGGTAGTAACAAGACTCATGAAATGACAGAAGCAGTATGGCAGTAATTCCATGTAAATTACATTCTTAATGATCTGTGTCCATAGCTTCAAAATGCTGCATTTTCTTCACGAGCTGTAATGCTTCTGTTCCATTGACATCCAGCCGAGTTGCATTGTTAACACATACCTACCAATTTAAAGAAAAATATAGTGTTCCTGCACTTAGCTGCTTTAATCAATATTTTATGTGACCCAATAGCTGCCATTTATTTTCCACAAATGTGCTTTAGGTGGCACGCTATTACACAAACAATCCACTTAAAGCAAGCAGAAAAGCGTCAACAAATAAGTAAATTAACGGGGAGAAGACATCTAGCACATTGGTACCGTGCCATAGATGCTTCTTTATCTCTGCGCTGTCTTTGATAATTCAATATTTCTTGTATCTTGGATATATCACATTGGTCTCTTATGACGACATTTAAAAAGTAGTAACCAGAGTTATTACTGAAGGCTTTCAGAAATGTCACCTGAAACAATCGTCTACGAGATGACAACTGATAGAATTATTAATACTAAAGCTCTCCATACGCCTTCTAGAATTGTCAGCTGAACACTTGTTTGACCAGCAGTTATCTCTCCCGATTTCTCTGTACATACACTTTTCAACATTGAAATTGTAACACCAAGAAGGAAAAGTTGTGAAATTATGCAAATCACAGGATGGATAGACATGCTAATGATGAGAAAATGGAAACAACAATTTTGAAAACTCCTCCACTCTTAACATCCACACGTGCTACAACAATACTGCTAGCTATTGCCGCAAATTACTTTCCCTGCATGTACCTACTCAGCAACATAGGTAATTAGGGGGTAAGGTGGCTAATGGTCGGATAGTTGATGGGAGGTACTGTATGTATCACAGAGATGGTTGTCCTCTGTGATGTAACCCGCAGTGTTTTCTCTAGTGTACATAAGCACTAAGAGGATCATTTGTTTTGTGCCTGGGACCGGGTTACGGGTAGCTTGGAGAGTTGGGCGGGTCCAGCTACCCACATACCTCACCTCTGGGTGTGGTTAACAGCCTATTTAATGGAGGCTGTTGTTTGGCACATGGTCTGTGTGTCTGGAGGGAGAAGGCCTCCTGTGTGGTTGCTTTCTGACTTGGCCGTGTACTGGATGCCTACAAGCCTGTGTGACCACAGCGCTGGCTAACCAGAGACGTTGCTAAAACGACTGTTTGCTTTGTTTTTGCCTGCACCTAAGGTTGTTTGTTTGCATTTTGCTTTTTGACCGGTTTGTGAAGAAAATAAACAATTCTGGACATTTAAAGGAACATGTCTCCTGTTTGCCTCCCACCGCACCTAAGTGAGTACAGTCCCTACAATGGTTACTTCATTTTTGTTAAGGGAGGAGAAATTGAGCAGAAAAATTAATATTATAAAAATCAAAAAAAGGAAAAGTTTTTGCATAACTCTTTTACTAGTCCAGTTTAACAAGTGTACGTGGGACAAAAATGCTGTCATTGCCACAAGTTACTTTCCATGTCCTGCACTCTGCGGGGACCTGTGGTATATCTGAGATTAGAAGATCACAGGGATTAGCTGAGTACAGGTCCTCTTTAAATCTACAAGGCCATTCATGAGTTAACAGGTTTGTTGTGGCATGGAAAGGGTTTAGAGCTCCTCGTTGTCTATTGGCTGGGCTGCTTATTGGAACCACACCCTTACATTATATAAAACTGTGCCTGGCTTCCCTCCATGTGAGAAATAAAATCTTCCTTCGGTTCCTAGCTTCACTGGAGAAAGTGTTCTATAGAGTCGCTCTTAGTTATTTTGAGATTGTTGCATGCGGTTTGTTGTGAATACTTCTATCCTTCTCTTTTTGCATTTTTTCGTGTTGCCTTTCTGCCTCTTTACTGTACAACCATTTCCCCTTAGTATTTTATCCTGTGTGTCTGCCGTTTGATTGTGTCTTGGTTTCCCCCCATCTGTCCAACCTGTGTTTACCCTTTCACTTCTGCCACTTTCCTCCCTGGGGGAGGGTGGAAGCAGCCTAGGTTTTTATAGGAGCACAGAGAGGTACGAGACCCAGGCATCTCCACCTTAAGAGGTAACCCTGGGGTTAGCGATAGACTAGGACTGGACTGAAGAGAAAAATCCAGCTTCATAAAAAGTTCAACATTTATTTCCAAAGCAGCTTAAAAATTATTAAGATCCATAATAGGTACAGCAATACACGTTTCAAATGCTCATGGCGTTCTTTATCAGAGCTCTGATAAAGAACGCCATGATCGTTCGAAACGCGTATTGCTGTACTTATTATGGATTTTAATAATTTTTAGGCTGCTTTGGAAATACATTTTGAACTTTTTATGAAGCTGGATTTTTCTCTTCAGTCATTTTCTCTGCTTGCTAAGTGGTCTCTTGGAATCCCTGCTTGAGACGCCATCAGCCAGGGTAAGCTTGTGCTATCCTTTCTTTTCTATAGACTAAGACTCCCTTAGATTAAGGGACAGTATAGGGCCCCTCTGCCCTGGCTTTCCTACAGTCACAGCGTGACAGTACTACTAACCAACATGGCATTCTCCATTGCGTCATCAGTTAGCCTGTTGCTCTATAAATATGCATCTAGTCATCCGTTTGTATGGAAACTGAACTCCTACATGCCCACGTGTCCAAGTTCACCACAACCAATACCAAACCATCTGAATTGTACTGGCATTTGAGAAAAAGTTCAGTGCATACAGCCTCAATGGAAGATACCTAGCCGGCGCCTCCATTATTTATTGAAAAAACAGTCTTACTGCCAGGTTTGGTTTTGGCACAAAATGCTTGTTTTTTCCTAAAATAAAATTTATCATGTTCAAAACTGTTAAAGAATTTTTTGGGCAGATGAATTGGTGTATTAAGCTGTGTTCCCTGCTCGTTAAAGCTTTTGCAGAGTGGATGACTGGCATGTCTGACCAGGAGAACTTTCTCTGTTCCCGGCAAAGCCAACACTTCCCCAAGCGTGCAGCCCTTGTGCAGGGCACAGCACAAAAGGCATATTGTTGTAGATTATCAAAGAAAAATTCTTAGAATTCTGTGTACATGAATTTTTCTTTAATAAAATTCTCAATGATTTTTTGGGGTGGCATTTGTGGCGCCCATGAGGGTTCGGTCGCCACAGAGATATTGCATCTCATCCAGAGGTGTGGTATCTCACTCTCCGGTAAGGAAGGAGTATGGCTCAGGACCCTAACACTACATCCACTACACCACATTTCCGGGGGACAGGGCGAGAATGTTCCTACGGGAGAGCACAAGTGTCCCTGGTCCCTGGCTGGAGTAGGGAGGAACCACCTAGAGAGGGGGAACTAAGTAGTGGATGGGTGGAGGACGTAGATCCTGGGAGCACTGGAGTAGGAAGTATAAAAGTAAGGAACCATCTTGGTTCAGGGTGGTGGAGAGAGTGAAAGTGACAGGAGCAGAGGCTCTGCACGAGCTCTGCTCCAGAGGCGGGCCTAGTCAGTAGGCCTGAGCCTGGAGGAGAAAGGAGGAAAAGGGGAACGGGAGAGGCTCCAGGAACGAGGAGAGAAGGGACCCTAGGGGTGCAGGCCGTGCAGCAAGCCACCCGTACGCCCGCCGCTGCCAGGAGGTAGGGGGGTCAGGCCAAAGAAGGGGAACCGGGTCCCCCAACCAGCAGAGATTACAAGACTCAAGTGGGAACCGGAGACTGCAGCACTTCAAGTACAGCAGGCCGTTCACACCAGCCACTAGGAAAGTAGCCACATAGGGCCAGGGGACGGAACACGCGTCGCCCGCCAAGGCCCGAGGACACTGGACAGAGGTGCCGCTAGGTGTGAGGTACAAGGAGAGAGGCCAGAGAGGACACACAGAAGGGGGTCCTGCTAAATGCTCCAGAGATACCTGAGGGTCGACTGAGCCACTTACTTCGTGAGCACAGGACGTCGTGGGCTCTTACACTGGCCCTGTAACTGGAACTGCTTAAACCGTGAGTAAAGGATCTGGGACTGCATCATCTGGACTCTGTGATTCTTCTTGCACCATCACCACCATCATCCATACACGCTGCCCTGAAGCTCCACTCTTCCTGTGGGGAGTTACATCACCTTGCTGCACATACCACCAGCTTCAGTGGACTACTCCGCAGCGGCGGTTCCTATTGACCGCATTCCACAGGTGGCGTAGTCGGACTATATATAACAGACACACATAGACTACCCTGGTTTGACAGCCGGGTCACGGACCGGGTCACTGCCACGGTGACTACAACCCCCCAGCATCCACAAGGCCCGGCTCCGGGTACCCCCATGGCCCAGGGGGCGCGTCAACTTTGGCGTAGTCGGCAGGATGTGTGCCTAAGAGACTGTGTTTTCTACTGAATGTGGCGCCCACCCCTGAAGAACGGGCGCCATTATGTGCCAGCCAAACAACCAAAGGTCACCTCCCATCGTGGGCCAGGTCCCAGAATGGCGCCAAAAGCGGGGCCTGCCCCAAACAGCAGTAGTCATATATGTGGATGTGTCCATCGACGTGGGGGGGCTGCCCTTGGAGGTGACCGACAGCACACTGCCCTGGAACCGCCCCCGAAAGAGGAGGGGAGGCAAGAAAACTGAGAGACAGGGGGTGGTCTGGACGAGTCCAGGCAGGCCGCACCCGGGAAAGGAGATGGACCGTGGCAGCACCGGAGACCCTGCCAGCGACATGCTGCCGGCTGAAGCGCCTTATACCCTGGAGGAGCTGGTGGCCAAGCTCCCCTGGGAGGATACCGAATTCCTCCGCGCTGGCATGGAAGATCTGGGCCGGAGGATGGCCAGGGCGCAGCGAGACGCCATCGCGGATTGGAAGAGGGAGATGGAGCAAAGGATGGTGGCCCGGCAGCCAGCGATGCTGCCCAGCACTGGCAGCGCCCCAGCCTCCGAGGACCGGGATCGAGATCAGGAGACCGCGTCTGACGCAGGAGCGGCCGCAGGAGCAGGTAGGAGAAATCCCCCTGTGCCGGACGCTGTAAGCGTCGACCTGCTCCTGAGTCCCCTGGTGGAGTCGCAGATCCCGGGCGTTATCGAAGCTGTCCCATTCCCGACGCCAGAGCCAGGCCCTTTAAACCAGGGTGAGACCGCAACGTACCCACCATGCATGTACCAGGGCGTGCCAGTTATAAGTGCCCTCCAGACCCCGGAACCAGCTCCAGGCATTAGCGACGCAGGACCGCTCCTAGGTCCTCTGCAGGAGCCGCCCCCTCCGACACCCGAATGGGTGTATGGGCGCTTCCCCTGGGACTGGTCCGCGGAGGTGGAAGACCAGCGGCCTTCACTACTGACAGCTCCACAGCCCGCCGCCGCCGTCTCCCAGGTACCGGAGGATGAAGCCTAATTCAAGTGGGATCACTCGGGGGAGGGTCTAATGGGGTTCTCCCAGGAGACCAGGGCAGCCGCAGCACACCGCAAGGAGTTCTGCTATCAACAACTGGTGCAGTTTGAAAAGGAGCAGAAGCTGTGGCGTGAGCGGTGGGAGCAACTCGAGGCTAGGAATATGGAGTAGAAGGCCCAGGCCCGCCATGACAAGCAAGCGGCTCGTGGTCCCAGAATTACTGGGACCGTTGTAAAATTCAACCTGGACGCAGGATGGGGGTTCGTCTGGGAATCGCTGACAGACACTGATCTTTTTGTGAATAGAAGAGATGTGGAATCCCGCCTGCCAGAGGGACACCCAGATCGGGACCTGTATCCCGGGGACACCGTGTCCTACACCAGGCACTGAGGAGTCAGGGGCTGGTATGCCCTACATGTCCACCGGGTGGAGACAAAGTTCCACCACGCTGAAGATCCGGCTGGGTCAGCAAGCGATGGACCAGTGCCTCCCGGGAGGGAGCACCCTTACTAAGCACAGTAAGAGGGACAGAACTTTAAATGCAAATAAGTTACCCGTCAGGGTATGCAGAGACGTTCTGAATTTGTTGTTTACCAGGTTGCTCGGAAGGGTGCAGTTCTACGTTGAAAAACTTGTGAGTGTTCCTTTAAGTTACCCGTAACGGGTCCAAAAACTGACCGGCTGAGGACTGGGAGCAGCCACTTTTTGTAAATAGTTTGGCACTTCTTAAGGTGCCCCCTATTGGTTTTATAAGAACTACAACAATGACCTCAGAACAAAAACCCGTTGGAGGTGGCCAAAGATGAGGTCCAGCATCTGGATCATCTAAGCCCTTCAGCCACCCCAGGGCCTCCGTTGAGGGTTTGGGACGGGTCCCTCATGTTCGCATTTGCAAGTCGCACCTTATTGAAAAAAAAAAAAAATGGACACCTGGTTGCAGACATTGCTGTGACCAGTCGACCAAAAGTTTTACTTGAAAATGTGTTGATATGAAGAATGTTTATAAGGAAAATGTTTTATATACAACAATGTGCTTATACTAGAGAAAAGTTTTATGATGTTTTATATGTGAAGGGAAGTGTTATTAAAAGTGCACTTATAATGTTATCCAGCAACGTTGAAAGAACTACGCCTCCCATAAAGGGAAGAAGTGTTGTTTACAATCTTATATGCGGATGCATCCTAAAAGTTTTTGTATGTCTTTGATATATATCTGTCTTTTACTCTGTTCCAGCCCGCGGACGTGCTGTGTTTTACCAGGGGGGTGTGTGGCGCCCCTGAGGGTTCGGTCGTCACAGAGATATTGCATCTCATCCAGAGGTGTGGTATCTCACTCTCAGGTAAGGAAGGAGTATGGTTCAGGACCCTAACATTACATCCACTACGCCACATTTCCGGGGGACAGGGCGAGAATGCTCCTATGGGAGAGCACAAGTGTCCCTGGTCCCTGGCTGGAGTGGGAGGAACCATTTAGAGAGGGGGAACTAAGTAGTGGATGGGTGGAGGACGTAGATCCTGGGGGCACTGGAGTAGGAAGTATAAAAGTAAGGAACCATCTTGGTTCAGGGTGGTGGAGAGAGTGAAAGTGACTGGAGCAGAGGCTCTGCTCCAGAGGCGGGCCTAGTCAGTAGGCCTGAGCCTGGAGGAGAAAGGAGGAAAAGGGGAGCGGGAGAGGCTCCAAGAACAAGGAGAGAAGGGACCCTAGGGGTGCGGGCCGTGGAGCAAGCCACCCGTACGCCCGCCGCTGCCAGGAGGTAGGGGGGTCAGGCCAAAGAAGGGGAACCGGGTTCCCCAGCCAGCAGAGACTACAAGACTCAAGTGGGAACCGGAGGCTGCAGCACTTCAAGTACAGCAGGCCGTCCACACCAGCCACTAGGAAAGTAGCCACATAGGGCCAGGCGACGGAACACACATCGCCCGCCAAGGCCCGAGGACACTGGACAGAGGTGCCGCTAGGTGTGAGGTATAGAGATGAGCGTTGTTCAACTCGAACTGTTCGCCAATCTCAAATTCGAGCTGTTTTGGGCGGTGTTCGAGCCGTTCGGCGAACACAAACGATTTGAAAAAAATTCGGCTGTTCGAGGTTATGTTCGATAACTGTTCGTGCAGCAAAATCATAACGGGATTTTTTCCCAGTAATGATGAAAATTAATGTTAATACGCAGTTTGAGTGTACAGCGGGGTGGGGGGAGGGGCAGGGGATGGATCTCTGCAGGAATAATGAAGATCTCCATTTTTTTTTCTCTTTCCCGCATTTGCAGTGGGG